>NC_090448.1:1191582149-1192242252 GCF_031143425.1 Pleurodeles waltl
CTGACCAGTGCAGTGTGTGTATCTGAACCACCCTTGCGCAGGTGACCAGTGCAGTGAGTGTGTATCTGACCCTCTCGTCTTGCACTAGTGACCGGTGCAGTGAGTGTGTATTTGACCCACCCTTGCACTAGTGACCAGTGCAGTGAGTGTGTATCCTACTGACTCTTGCACTAGTGACTGGTGCAGTGAGTGTGTATCTGATCCTCTCGTCATGCACTATTGACCGGTGCAGTGAGTGTGTATCTGACCCAACCTTGCACTAGTGACGGGTGCAGTGAGTGTGTATATGACCCACCCTTGCACTAGTGATCGGTGCAGTGAGTGTGTATCTGACCCTCTCGTCTTACACTAGTGACCGGTGCAGTGAGTGTGTATCTGACCTAGCCTTGCACTAGTGACTGGTGAAGTGAGTGTGTATCTGACCCACCCTTGCACTAGTGACCAGTGCAGTGAGTATGGATCTGACCCTCTCTTGCACTAGTGACTGGTGCAGTGAGTGTGTATCTGACCCTCTCGTCTTGCACTACTGACCAGTGCAGTGAGTGTATCTGAACGATCCTTGCACAGAGGAACAGTGCAGTGAGTGTGTATCTGAACCTCTCTTGCACTAGTGACCAGTGCAGTGAGTGTGTATCTGACCCTCTCGTCTTGCACTAGTGACCGGTGCAGTGAGTGTGTATCTGACCCTCTCTTGCACTAGTGACTGGTGCAGTGAGTATGGATCTGACCCTCTCTTGCACTAGTGACTGGTGCAGTGAGTGTGCATCTGACCCTCTTGTCTTGCACTAGTGACCGGTGCAGTGAGTGTGTATCTGACCCACCCTTGCACTAATGACCAGTGCAGTGAGTCTGTATCTGACCCTCTCTTGCACTTGTGACTGTTGCAGTGAGTGTGTATCTGACCCTCTCGTCTTGCTCTACTGACCAGTGCAGTGAGTGTATCTGAACCACCCTTGCGCAGGTGACCAGTGCAGTGAGTGTGTATCTGACCCTCTCTTGCACTAGTGACCAGTGCAGTGAGTGTGTATCTGACCCTCTCGTCTTGCACTAGTGACCGGTGCAGTGAGTGTGTATTTGACCCACCCTTGCACTAGTGACCAGTGCAGTGAGTGTGTATCCTACTCACTCTTGCACTAGTGACTGGTGCAGTGAGTGTGTATCTGATCCTCTCGTCATGCATTAGTGACCGGTGCAGTGAGTGTGTATCTGACCAAACCTTGCACTAGTGACGGGTGCAGTGAGTGTGTATCTGACCCACCCTTGCACTAGTGATTGGTGCTGTGAGTGTGTATCTGACCCTCTCGTCTTGCACTAGTGACCGGTGCAGTGAGTGTGTATCTGACCCTTTCATTTTGCACTAGTGACCGGTGCAGTGAGTGTGTATCTGACACTCTCTTGCACTAGTGACTGGTGCAGTGAGTGTGTATCTGACCCTCTCGTCTTTCAGTAGTGACTGGTGCAGTGAGTGTGTATCTGACCCTCTCGTCTTGCACTACTGACCAGTGCAGTGAGTGTATCTGAACCACCCTTGCGCAGGTGACCAGTGCAGTGAGTGTGTATGTGACCCTCTCTTGCACTAGTGACCAGTGCAGTGAGTGTGTATCTGACCCTCTCGTCTTGCACTAGTGACCGGTGCAGTGAGTGTGTATTTGACCCACCCTTGCACTAGTGACCAGTGCAGTGAGTGTGTATCCTACTGACTCTTGCACTAGTGACTGGTGCAGTGAGTGTGTATCTGATCCTCTCGTCATGCACTAGTGATCGGTGCCGTGAGTGTGTATCTGACCCAACCTTGCACTAGTGACGGGTGCAGTGAGTGTGTATCTGACCCACCCTTGCACTAGTGACCGGTGCAGACATGTGGTTGCTAGTGCGCACAAGGCTGGCAGCAGTGTTGAGGCTCCCATCAGTGCTCTGGGGCCTTCACTGGTCACCCGTGACCAGTCTTGGACAGAACCAGGTCCATCACCACATGGGCTCAGGGCAGGAGGACCTTCCCTCAGGTGGGACCCCTGATCTTAGCACTTCCACATCTGGGGGATCTCTGCATCTGTGCATCTGTACAGAAGAGCAGGTTCCTGTAGAGTCACCCCTGTAAGACCGTGACATCATCAGAAGGCGCCCTGGGGAGGGAGCATTTAAGGTATGGTGAGGCGAGGGGCGTCCTCTTTTCTTAACCACCATGCACCGGAAGACTGGACCAAGCACCCACCCCCGACTCCTGGTAAAAGGAGTCAGAACTTTCAGCAGCAGTAAAAGTCTGGATTTTGTCACTTTCCTGACCCCTTGGCGGGGTGTTGATTGGTAGGGGACTGGGCTTGGATGATGGGGGGACTGGCCTTCCTGCCCTACCCCTGGTGCCTGGCACTGTACATTTTGGGGGCTTTGCCGGGTGGCAGGAGCTCCAGCAGGGACGGAGCTTTGGGGTGCCCTGGGGTGTGTGTTGGCATGGGGGGGAGGTTGGCACTGATGTACTCCTGCTTCTCCGATGCCCCGGTGGGAGGCCTGGGTGGTGTGTGGGGTGCAGCCTCAGGCCCCCCCAGGCTGCAGAGCTGCTCTGTGATGGGGGGCCCTTGCTCTGAGCTGCTGGCTGTTCTCCTACCCAGTGTTTACTCAGCTGTGGTTTACACCCTCACAGATACCGTGAGACTGAGGCTACTCTTGGTTAAACCCCATCCTGGAAGCTGTCTCTCTCCTGGGGGGCCCTGCAAGCTCTGAGCGCATCAGGAGTTGGGGTCACTTCTCTGAGGGCTGTGGGGGTGCATCCCCTGGTGGCTACGGAGCGGTGCTCACTGATAACAACAGAGTTTGAAAGGCTGCGTCCCCCACTGATGACGTCAGCTCCGGAGTAAATCAGGGGTGTAAAACCGGTCTGATGACTGGATCCGTAGGCGGCGGCACTGAGCCCCGAGGGGCCCACAAGTGATGGGTGGGGGCTGAGAGCGGGCTCACGGTATCCTGGGTGCTGTGTACAGGGATGGATAAGGACGTTAGCACAGCGCCTAGAACCCCAGAGCGCCAAGCACCTCCCGAGCCTCTTCTGGGAGCCACGGACAGCCCAGCGCTCCTCACCAGCGGCCTCACATCCCCCCGAAACCCTGAAAACTTCGACTTTGGCCCGGCCTGGCCACCTCGGCCGGCGGATGACTGCACCGACTGAGATCCCAGCTGAAGGGCCTTGCAGCGCTACAACCGCCTCATGGACATGGCAAAGTGGGCGCTATATGGCAGCCGTGGGCCTCTGAGGACCAGCATGGCTGTGGTCCTTGTGTCCTGAGGTCTGCATGGGACATAGGATTCCCCTGCAACACTGACAGCCCCTCAGTAGTGACCCACTACTGAGGGAATGATATCCAAGCGCCTGGATGCCCTCTAGGGCAGTGGTCTCCAAACTTTTTAATGTCGTGCCCCCCCAGTTGAAAAATAAAAATCATTGGGCCCCCCACAGAATTTTTCACACTGAGGGCCAGATGTAGCAAAGTATTTGCACGTCGCAAACTGCGAAAATCGCCGTTTGCGAGTCGCAAACGTGGGTTTGCCATGCAGAAATGCATATTGCGAGTCGGTACCGACTCGCAATATGCATTTCCGACTCGCAAATAGGAAGGGGTGTTCCCTTCCTATTTGCGAGTCGCAGTGGGATGCAATACCATTTGCGTCCGCGTACGCGGTCGCAAACGGCATCGCAGTTACCATCCACTTCAAGTGGATGGTAACCCACTCGCAAATTGGAAGAGGTCCCCATGGGACCCCTTCCAGTTTGTGACTGGACCCAAAAATATTTTTTCAGGGCAGGGAGTGGTCCAAGGGACCACTCCCTGCCCTGAAAAAAAACCGAAACTAAAGGTTTCGTTTTTTTTTTAAGTGCAGCTCGTTTTCCTGTAAGGAAAACGGGCTACACTTAAAAAAAAAAAACTGCTTTATTTAAAAGCAGTCACGAACATGGAGGTCTGCTGACGACAGCAGGCCTCCATGTTTGCGAGTGCCTATACTCGCTATGGGGCCGCAATTTGCGACCCACCTCATGAATATTCAATTGCGGCCCCATAGCGAGTATAGGCACTCGCAAACATGGAGGCCTGCTGACGTCAGCAGACCTCCATGTTCGTGACTGCTTTTAAATAAAGCAGTTTTTTTTTTTTAAGTGTAGCCCGTTTTCCTTACAGGAAAACGAGCTGCACTTAAAAAAAAAACGAAACCTTTTGTTTCGGTATTTTTTCAGGGCAGGGAGTGGTCCCTTGGACCACTCCCTGCCCTGAAAAAATATTTTTGGGTCCAGTCACAAACTGGAAGTGGTCCCATGGGGACCTCTTCCAATTTGCGAGTGGGTTACCATCCACTTGAAGTGGATGGTAACTGCGATGCCGTTTGCGACCGCGTACGCGGACGCAAATGGTATTGCATCCCACTGCGACTCGCAAATAGGAAGGGAACACCCCTTCCTATTTGCGAGTCGGAAATTCATATTGCGAGTCGGTAACGACTCGCAATATGCATTTCTGCATGGCAAACCCACGTTTGCGACTCGCAAACGGCGATTTTCGCCGTTTGCGAGTCGCAAATGGTTTGCTACATCTGGCCCTTATTTTATAAAGATGGCAATGTTTAAATATGTCTAGACCTATTTAAACATTGAAGTTAAGTGCTGTTACCTCTTTAACAATTCAATAACATGCTTCTGCTTAAAGCAAAGGTCTGTTATCTGTATCATGCTGCTTTTGGCCAGAGTCTGGTGTCCCCCCTGGGATCACGTGAGGCCCCCCTAGGGGGGCCCGCCCCCCAGTTTGAAGGCCTCTGCTCTAGGGTGATTAGTGTGCTATACAAATCAGTATAACATAACAGTAGGGAGCTCAGCTATGGGTCTCTGGAGTACCGACATCTAATAACATGCCTGATTGATGCTGGCCTCTGAGCCTGCGGACCCCGTATGTGTGGGATAGTAAGTTTCCTAGATGCAGGCGTCTAGGCCCGAGGTCCCTGCACCTGTTGGATAACACGCCTGATGCATGCAGCCGTCTGGGCTCGTGCCCCCTGCACCTGTTGGATAACACGGAAGATGCATGCAGGCGTCTGGGCCCGCAGTCCCTGCATCTGTTGGATAACACGCCTGATGCATGCAGACGTCGGGGCTCGCGCCCCCTGCACCTGTTGGATAACACGCCTGATGCATGCATGTGTCTGGGCCCGCGCCCCCTGCATCTGCTGGATAACACGCCTGATGGATGCAGGTGCCTGGGCCCGCGGTCCCTGCATCTGTTGGATAACACGCCTGATGCATGCAGGCGTCTGGGCTCGCGTTCCCTGGAACCTGTTGGATAACACGCCTGATGCATGCAGACGTCTAGGCCCGAGGTCCCTGCACCTGTTGGATAACACGCCTGATGCATGCAGGCGTCTGGGCACGCGGTCCCTGCATCTGTTGGATAACACGCCTGATGCATGCAGGCGTCTGGGCCCGCGTTCCCTGCACCTGTTGGATAACACGCCTGATGCATGCAGGCGTCTAGGCCCGAGCCCCTTACATCTGTTGGATAACACGCCTGATGCATGCAGGCGTCTAGGCCCGAGGTCCCTGCACCTGTTGGATAAGACGCCTGATGCATGCAGGCACCTGGGCCTGCGGTCCCTGCATCTGTTGGATAACACGCCTGATGCATGCATGCGTCTGGGCCCACGTTCCCTGCATCTGTTGGATAACATGCCTGATGCATGCAGGCGTCTGGGTCTTTGGTCCCTGTATCTGTTAGACACAGTAGTCCCTACATCAGTTGGATAACATGCCTGATGCATGCAGGTGTTGGGCCTGCTGTCCCAGTATGTGTTGGATAACATGCCTGATACATACAGACAACTGAGCTCTGCACTCCTATATCTGATAGATGCAGGTGTCTGGGCTCTACAGTCCTATATCTGATAGGTGCAGGTGTCTGGGCTCTGCACTCCTATATCTCATAGGTTGGGTTGCCTGGGCTCTACAGTCCTGTATCTGATAGGTGCAGGTGTCTGGGCTCTACAATCCTGTATTTCATAGGTGCAGGTGTCTGGGCTCTGCACTCCTATATCTGATAGGTACAGGTGTCTGGGCTCTACAATCCTATTTTTCATAGGTGCAGGTGTCTGGGCTCTGCACTCCTATATCTGATAGGTACAGGTGTCTGGGCTCTACAATCCTGTTTTTCATAGGTGCAGGTGTCTGGGCTCTGCACTCCTATATCTGATAGGTGCAGGTGTCTGGCCTCTGCACTCCTATATCTGATCGGTGCTGGTGTCTGGGCTATGCACTCCTATATCTGATCAGTGCCGGTGCCTGGGCTCTACAGTCCTATATCTGATAGGTGCAGGTGTCTGGGCTCTACAGTCCTATGTCTGATCGGTGCAGGTGTCTGGGCTCTGCACTCCTATATCTGATTGGTGACAGTGTCTGGGCTCTACAGTCCTATATTTGATAGGTGCAGGTGTCTGGGATCTACAGTCATATATCTGATAGGTGCAGGTGTCTGGGCTCTGCACTCCTATATCTGACAGGTGCAGGTGTCTGGGATCTACATTCCTATATCTGATAGGTGCAGGTGTCTGGGCTCTGCACTTCTATATCTGACTGGTGCAGGTGTCTGGTCTCTGCACTCCTATATCTGATAGGTGCAGGTGTCTGGGTTCTACAGTCCTATATCTGATAGGTGCAGGTGTCTGGGCTCTGCACTCCTATATCTGATCGGTGCTGGTGTCTGGGCGCTACAGTCCTATATCTGATAGGTGCAGGTGCCTGGGCGCTACAGTCCTATATCTGATAGGTGCAGGTGCTTGGGGTCTACAGTCCTATATCTGATAGGTGCAGGTGTCTGAGCTCTACAGACCTATATCTGATAGGTGCAGGTGTCTGGGCTCTACAGTCTGATATCTGATAGGTGCAGGTGCCTGGGCGCTACAGTCCTATATCTGATAGGTGCAGGTGTCTGGGCTCTACAGTCCTATATCTGATAGGTGCAGGTGCCTGAGGTCTACAGTCCTATATCTGACCAGTGCCGGTGTCTGGGCTCTACAGTCCTATAGCTGATCGGTGCCGGTGTCTGGGCTCTACAGTCCTATATCTGATCAGTGCAGATGTCTGGGCTCTGCACTCCTATATCTGATCGGTGCAGGTGTCTGGGCTCTACAGTCCTGTATCTGATCGGTGCAGGTGTCTGGGCTCTGCACTCCTATATCAGATCGGTGCAGGTGTCTAACCCCTGCAGTTCTGCATCTGATCAGTGCAGGCGCGTGGGCTCTACGGTCCTATTTCTGATCGGTGCCGGTGTCTGGGCTCTGCACTCCTATATCTGATAGGTGCAGGTGTCTAACACCTGCAGTTCTGCATTTGATTGGTGCAGGTGCCTGGGCTCTACAGTCCTATATCTGATCGGTGCAGGTGTCTGGGTTCTGCACTGCTATATCTGATAGGTGCAGGTGTCTGAGCTCTACAGTCCTATATCTAATAGGTGCATGTGTCTGGGCTCTACACTCCTATATCTGATAGGTGCAGTTGTCTGGGCTCTACAGTCCTATATCTGATCGGTGCCGGTGTCTGCGCTCTACAGTCCTATATCTGATTGGTGCAGGTGTCTGGCCTCTATAGTCCTATATCTGATCGGTGCAGGTCTCTGGGCTCTACACTCCTATATCTGATAGGTGCAGGTGTATGGGCTCTACACTCCTATATCTGATAGGTGCAGGTGTCTGGGCTCTACACTCCTATATCTGATAGGTGCAGGTGTCTGGGCTCTACAGTTCTATGTCTGATAGTTGCAGGTGTCTGGGCTCTGCACTCCTTTATCCTCATAGGTACAGGTGTCTGGGCTCTACAGTCCTATATCTGATCGGTGCCGGTGTCTGGGCTCTACAGTCCTATATCTGATCGGTGCTGGTGTCTGGGCTCTACACTCCTATATCTGATCGGTGCAGGTGTCTGGGCTGTACAGTCCAATATTCTGGGCTCTGCACTCCTATATCTGATCAGTGCAGGTGTCTGCGCTCTACAGTCCTATGTCTGATCGGTGCAGGTGTATGGGCTCTACACTCCTATATCTGATAAGTGCAGGTTCCTGGGCCCTACACTCCTATATCTGATCAGTGCAGGTGTCTGGGCTCTACACTCCTATATCTGATAGGTGCAGGTCTCTGGCTCTGCACTCCTATATCTGATAGGTGCAGGTGTCTGGGCTCTACAGTCCTATATCTGATCGGTGCAGGTGTCTGGGCATTACAGTCCTATACCTGATCGGTGCAGGTGTCTGGGCTCTACACTCCTATATCTGATAGGTGCAGGTGCCTGGGCTCTACAGTCCTATATCTGATCGGTGCTGGTGTCTGAGTTCTGCACTCCTGTATCTGATTGGTGCAGGTGTCTGGGCTCTACAGTCCTATATCTGATCGGTGCAGGTGTCTGGGCGTTACACTCCTATATCTGATTGGTGCAGGTGTCTGGGCTCTACAGTCCTATATCTGATAGTTGCAGGTGTCTGGGCTCTGCACTCCTTTATCTGATAGGTACAGGTGTCTGGGCTCTACAGTCCTATATCTGATCGGTGCCGGTGTCTGGGCTCTACACTCCTATATCTGATTGGTGCTGGTGTCTGGGCTGTACAGTCCAATATCTGATAGTTGCAGGTGTCTGGGCTCTGCACTCCTTTATCTGATAGGTACAGGTGTCTGGGCTCTACAGTCCTATATCTGATCGGTGTCGGTGTCTGGGCTCTACACTCCTATATCTGATTGGTGCTGGTGTCTGGGCTGTACAGTCCAATATCTGATCGGTGCTGGTATCTGGGCTCTGCACTCCTTTATCTGATAGGTGCAGGTGTCTGTGCTCTACAGTCCTATATTTGATCGGTGCTGGTGTCTGGGCTCTACCGTCCTATATCTGTTCGGTGCAGGTGTCTGGGCTCTACAGTCCTATGTCTGATCGGTGCAGGTGTCTGGGCTCTACAGTCCTATATCTGATCGGTGCTGGTGTATGGGCTCTACACTCCTATATCTGATAAGTGCAGGTTCCTGGGCTCTACACTCCTATATCTGATCGGTGCAGGTGTCTGGGCTCTACACTCCTATATCTGATAGGTGCAGGTCTCTGGCTCTGCACTCGTATATCTGATAGGTGCAGGTGTCTGCGCTCTACAGTCCTATATCTGATCGGTGCCGGTGTCTGTGCTCTACAGTCCTATATCTGATCGGTGCAGGTGTCTGGGCGTTACAGTCCTATACCTGATCAGTGCAGGTGTCTGGGCTCTACACTCCTATATCTGATAGGTGCAGGTGCCTGGGCTCTACAGTCCTATATCTGATCGGTGCTGGTGTCTGGGTTCTGCACTCCTATATCTGATTGGTGCAGGTGTATGGGCTCTACAGTCCTATATCGGATAGGTGCAGGTGCCTGGGCTCTACAGTCCTATATCTGATCGGTGCTGGTGTCTGGGTTCTGCACTCCTATATCTGATGGGTGCAGGTGTCTGGGCTCTACAGTCCTATATCTGATAGGTGCAGGTGCCTGGGCTCTGCAGTCCTATATCTGATAGGTGCAGGTGTCTGGGCTCTTCAGACCTATATCTGATCGGTGCCGGTGTCTGCGCTCTACAGTCCTATATCTGACCGGTGCTGGTGTCTGGGCTCTACCGTCCTATATCTGATCGGTGCCGGTGTCTCGGCTCTGCACTCCTATATCTGATCGGTGCCGGTGTCTGGGTTCTACAGTCCAATATCTGATAGGTGCAGGTGTCTGGGCTCTGCACTCCTATATCAGATCGGTGCAGGTGTCTGGGCTCTACAGTCCTATGTCTGACCGGTGCCGGTGTCTGGGCTCTACACTCCTATATCTGATAGGTGCAGGTGCCTGGGCTCTACAGTCCTATATCTGATAGGTGCAGGTGTCTGGGCTCTACAGACCTATATCTGATCAGTGCCGGTGTCTGGGCTCTACAGTCCTATATCTGATCGGTGCTGGTGTCTGGGTTCTGCACTCCTATATCTGATCGGTGCAGGTGTCTGGGCTCTACAGTCCTATATCTGATAGGTGCAGGTGCCTGGGCTCTGCAGTCCCATATCTGATAGGTGCAGGTGTCTGAGCTCTACAGTCCCATATCTGATAGGTGCAGGTGTCTGGGCTCTACACTCCTATATCTGATAGGTGCAGGTGTCTGGGCTCTACAGTCCTATATCTGATCGGTGCCTGTGTCTGCGCTCTACAGTCCTATATCTGATTGGTGCAGGTGTCTGGCCTCTACAGTCCTATATCTGATCGGTGCAGGTGGCTGGGCTATACAGTCCTATATATGATAGGTGCAGGTGTCTGGGCTCTACACTCCTATATCTGATAGGTGCAGGTGTCTGGGCTCTACACTCCTATATCTGATAGGTGCAGGTGTCTGGGCTCTACAGTTCTATGTCTGATAGTTGCAGGTGTCTGGGCTCTGCACTCCTTTATCTGATAGGTACAGGTGTCTGGGCTCTACAGTCCTATATCTGATCGGTGCCGGTGTCTGGGCTCTACAGTCCTATATCTGATCGGTGCTGGTGTCTGGGCTCTACACTCCTATATCTGATCGGTGCAGGTGTCTGGGCTGTACAGTCCAATATCTGATCGGTGCCGGTATCTGGGCTCTGCACTCCTTTATCTGATAGGTGCAGGTGTCTAGGCTCTACCGTCCTATATCTGATCGGTGCAGGTGTCTGGGCTCTACAGTCCTATGTCTGATCGGTGCAGGTGTCTGGGCTCTACAGTCCTATATCTGATCGGTGCTGGTGTATGGGCTCTACACTCCTATATCTGATAAGTGCAGGTTCCTGGGCCCTACACTCCTATATCTGATCGGTGCAGGTGTCTGGGCTCTACACTCCTATATCTGATAGGTGCAGGTCTCTGGCTCTGCACTCTTTTATCTGATAGGTGCAGGTGTCTGGGCTCTACAGTCCTATATCTGATCGGTGCAGGTGTCTGGGCGTTACAGTCCTATACCTGATCGGTGCAGGTGTCTGGGCTCTACACTCCTATATCTGATAGGTGCAGGTGCCTGGGCTCTACAGTCCTATATCTGATCGGTGCTGGTGTCTGGGTTCTGCACTCCTATATCTGATTGGTGCAGGTGTCTGGGCTCTACAGTCCTATATCTGATAGGTGCAGGTGTCTGGGCTCTACAGTCCTATATCTGATCGGTGCAGGTGTCTGGGCGTTACAGTCCTATACCTGATCGGTGCAGGTGTCTGTGCGTTACAGTCCTATACCTGATCGGTGCCGGTGTCTGGGCTCTGCACTCCTATATCTGATCGTTGCCGGTGTCTGCGCTCTACACTCCTATATCTGATAGGTGCAGGTGTCTGGCCTATGCAGTCCTATATCTGATAGGTGCAGGTGTCTGGGCTCTACAGTTCTATGTCTGATAGTTGCAGGTGTATGGGCTCTGCACTCCTTTATCTGATAGGTACAGGTGTCTGGGCTCTACAGTCCTATATCTGATCGGTGCCGGTGTCTGGGCTCTACAGTCCTATATCTGATCGGTGCTAGTGTCTGGGCTCTACACTCCTATATCTGATTGGTGCTGGTGTCTGGGCTGTACAGTCCAATATCGGATCGGTGCCGGTATCTGGGCTCTCCACTCCTTTATCTGATAGGTGTAGGTGTCTGTGCTCTACACTCCTATATTTGATCGGTGCCGGTGTCTGGGCTCTACCGTGCTATATCTCATCGGTGCAGGTGTCTGGGCTCTACAGTCCTATGTCTGATCGGTGCAGGTGTCTGGGCATTACAGTCCTATATCTGATCGGTGCTGGTGTATGGGCTCTACACTCCTATATCTGATAAGTGCAGGTTCCTGGGCTCTACACTCCTATATCTGATCGGTGCAGGTGTCTGGCTCTGCACTCGTATATCTGATAGGTGCAGGTGTCTGCACTCTACAGTCCTATATCTGATCGGTGCCGGTGTCTGTGCTCTACAGTCCTATATCTGATCGGTGCAGGTGTCTGGCCGTTACAGTCCTATACCTGATCAGTGCAGGTGTCTGGGCTCTACACTCCTATATCTGATAGGTGCAGGTGTCTGGGCTCTACAGTCCTATATCTGATCGGTGCTGGTGTCTGGGTTCTGCACTCCTATATCTGATTGGTGCAGGTGTCTGGGCTCTACAGTCCTATATCTGATTGGTGCAGGTGCCTGGGCTCTGCAGTCCTATATCTGATAGGTGCAGGTGTCTGGGCTCTACAGACCTATATCTGATCGGTGCCGGTGCCTGCGCTCTACAGTCCTATATCTCATCGGTGCCGGTGTCTGGGCTCTATACTCCTATATCTGATCGGTGCAGGTGTCTGGGTTCTACAGTCCAATATCTGATAGGTGCAGGTGTCTGGGCTTTGCACTCCTATATCAGATCGGTGCAGGTGTCTGGGCTCTATAGTCCTATGTCTGATCGGTGTCGGTGTCTGTGCTCTACACTCCTATATCTGATAGGTGCAGGTGCCTGGGCTCTACAGTCCTATATCTGATAGGTGCAGGTGTCTGGGCCCTACAGACCTATATCTGATTGGTGCCGGTGTCTGGGCTCTACAGTCCTATATCTGATCGGTGCTGGTGTCTGGGTTCTGCACTCCTATATCTGATTGGTGCAGGTGTCTAGGCTCTGCAGTCCTATATCTAATAGGTGCAGGTGTCTGGGCTCTACAGTCCTATATCTGATCAGTGCAGGTGTCTGGGCGTTACAGTCCTATACCTGATCGGTGCAGGTGTCTGGGCTCTACACTCCTATATCTGATAGGTAAAGGTGTCTGGGCTCTACACTCCTATATCTGATAGGTGCAGGTGGCCCCCTGCATCTGCTGGATAACACGCCTGATGCATGCAGGTGCCTGGGCCCGTGGTACCTGCACTCCTATATCTGATTGGTGCAGGTGTCTGGGCTCTACACTCCTATATCTGATAGTTGCAGGTGCCTGGGCTCTGCAGTCCTATATCTGATAGGTGCAGGTGTCTGGGCTCTACAGTCCTATACCTGATCAGTGCCGGTGTCTGTGCTGTACAGCCCTGTATCTGATCGGTGCCGGTGTCTGGACTCTGGACTCCTATATCTGATAAGTGCAGGTGTCTGGGCTCTACACTCCTATATCTGATAGGTGCAGGTGTCTGAGCTCTACAGTCCTATATCTGATAGGTGCAGGTGTCTGGGCTCTGCACTCCTATATCTGATAGGAGCAGGTGTATGGGCTCTGCTCTCCTAGATCTGACCGGTGCCGGTGTCTGGGCTCTACAGTCCTATATCTGATCGGTGCTGGTGTCTGGGCTCTACAATCCTGTATCTGATAGGTGCTGGTGTCTGGGCTCTACAGTCCTATATCTGATAGGTGCAGGTGCCTGGGCTCTGCAGTCCTATATCTGATTGGTGCAGGTGTTTGGGCCCTACAGTCCTATATCTGATAGGTGCAGGTGTCTGAGCTCTACAGTCCTATATCTGATAGGTGCAGGTGTCTGGGCTCTGCTCTCCTAGATCTGATCGGTGCCGGTGTCTGGGCTCTACAGTCCTATATCTGATCGGTGCTGGTGCCTGGGCTCTACAATCCTGAATCTGATAGGTGCAGGTGCCTGGGCTCTACAGTTCTGTATCTGATAGGTGCCGGTGCCTGGGCTCTACAGTCCTGTATCTGATCGGTGCAGGTGTCTGGGCTCTGCACTCCTATATCTGATAAGTGCAGGTGTCTGGGCTCTACACTCCTATATCTGATAGGTGCAGGTGTCTGGGCTCTACACTCCTATATCTGATAGTTGCAGGTGCCTGGGCTCTACACTCCTATATCTGATAGGTGCAGGTGTCTGGGCTCTACACTCCTATATCTGATAGTTGCAGGTGCCTGGGCTCTACACTCCTATATCTGATAAGTGCAGGTGTCTGGGCTCTACAGTCCTGTATCTGATAGGTGCCGGTGCCTGGGCTCTACAGTCCTGAATCTGATAGGTGCAGGTGTCTGGGCTCTACTGTCCTGTATCTGATCGGTGCTGGTGTCTGGGCTCTACAGTCCTGTATCTGATAGGGGCAGGTGTCTGGTCTCTGCACTCCTATATCTGATAAGTGCAGGTGTCTGGGCTCTACAGTCCTGTATCTGATAGGTGCAGGTGTCTGGGCTCTACTGTCCTGTATCTGATCGGTGCTGGTGTCTGGGCTCTACTGTCCTGTATCTGATAGGTGCCGGTGTCTGGGCTCTACAGTCCTGTATCTGATAGGTGCAGGTGACTGAGCTCTACAGTCCTGTATCTGATAGGTGCAGGTGTCTAACCCCCGCAGTCCTATACCCCACGCGCCGGGTGGATCGGATATGTCACACCTGGCTAACCACATGTGGATGGCTCTCACCTCTTGGTTTCTTTGTTCCCAGGGTGAGGCCTCAGCTTTGTACTCAGTACATCTCAGCCAGGCCCAGCGCTCCTCAAGCAGAGCTTCTGATCCTCTGCAGGAAGCATTGACTTTGGCCCAGTCTGGCCCTTTCTCAGCCAGATCATGACTTTTCCGAGTGGAATCTGAACAGATGATGAAAAAGACATCACTCGGGGTTGAGTTACCGCCGCCATAGCTGGACGCTCAGGAGCCTGGTGTTGTGGCCAGTGGCGGATACATGGAGGCGACAGGACACCAACGTGTGCCCGCAAATTCCTAAACCAGCTGCGAGGCTAGGGTTGGAATTCAGTCTTGGATGAACACCCAGAGATGTGCTTGCACTCCAGGAATGAGGTGACTTCTGCCCGTTCCCCCACTTGGCAATGGTGCTGTCCATTTAAGGTCTCCGGTGCGCAGTGGGCCACGCTACTGGTAGATGCCCCCCCAGAACCAATGGACAACCACACCTGAGGTCCATTCTTGCAGTTCCCAATGTCTTGTAGACCCCCTGGTACCACCAAACAAACCCCCCTGAGACGCCAGGACTACTGAGCAATCCAGTCTGACACCCCCAGGAGCAGTAGACAACCATCAGACCCCCCTCTACTGCGAAGAACCGCGTTCGAGATCCCCTGGTACTGCCAACCAGCCCTCTCTGACACCCCAGGACTACTGAGCAGGACCTGAGCAGGGTCTGAGACCCCCCTCTACAGCGAAGAACCACGTTCGAGATCCCCTGGTACTGCCAAACAGCCCTCTCTGACACCACCAATAACACTGAACAGCCTCATCTGAGACCCCCAGGACCACAGTAAAACCCACTCTGAGACCCCCTCGTACACTGAGACTCCCAGAACCACTGTCAACCCTGCCTGAGAACCCTATAACCACTAAATAATACCTTCTGAGCCTTTCCACGGCCAAGCATGGGGAGCAGTCGTGCTGTGTTTCCTTTCCACTGTAAAATCAGTGCGAACTGCACCACGCGGTGCGCCAGGGGGCGCTGCATCTTTCTGCCGCTTGAGTAGAACTGCACTGCGCGGTGCACCAGGGGGCGCTGCATCTTTCTGGCGCTTGAGTAGAACTGCACCACGCAGTGCGCCAGGGGGCGCTACATCTTTCCTGTGCTTGAGTAGGTTTCCTGCTCGAGCGGCAGCTTTCTCAAAGTGAACATTCGCGACCTGCCGTGACCGCCCGCATTGAGAAATCTCACGAGAAGCATTCCAGCTTCTGAAAATTACCCTATGGGGCACAAAATCAGTCTCTCCAAATTAACGATGGCGAGCCACGCATGAGAAAAAACTCCACGGCGCGGCAGTTGGCGGAGTTTTGTCAGATCTCCACGCGCCAAGCGGAATGCAGGATGGGAGAAACTCTGCAAACTCTGCCAGCGGAGCAGAACGTTTCGCTCACCCCTAGTGGAGACGCAGAGACAACTCAGGAGCCCTTTAAAGAGACGCTTAATCCATGCAGACGGATGACGCACTGTCACTCTGCTGCATCCCAGCCCTAACTGTCTAATTAAACATTACATTGCACCATTTGTTTGCCCCCCCCCCCCGCCGCACTGGAATGCTCCCCTTGCATACATTTTGCCTGGCACAGGCAGAATGTGGCGCAAGGGGGTGTAAAGTGGCACAATGCAAGTATTGCGCCATTTTGTAAAACTGGCGCAGCAAAAATGGCTTCCTAACGCCACATTAGCGTAAAAGAAAGTTACGCTAAGCTAACTTTCCATAGATATGGGCCTAAATCTGGGTCACCGTGCACTCTCTGGATTCACCTGCAGAGCCTCAGATGGATCAGGGGCACGGAGGGAGGGGTTTGAGGCTTATGAGGAGGTAAGGGGGCATGGAACAAAGGGTTCAAGACTTATGAGGAGGTCTGGGGGGACATGGAAGGAAGAGTTTGAGGGTTATGAGGAGGTCGGGGGCATTGAAGGAAGGGTTTAAGGGTTATGAGGAGGTCAGAGGGGGCATGGAAGGAAGGGTTTGAGGCTTATGAGGAGGTCAGAGGGGGACATGGAGGGAGGGGTTTGAGGGTTATGAGGAGGTCAGAGGGTGCATGGAAGGAAGGGTTTGAAACTTATGAGGAGGTCGGGGGCATGGAAGGAGCGGTTTGAGACCTATAGGAGGTCTGGGGGACATGTAAGGAAGGGTTTGAGACTTATGAGGAGGTTGGAGGGACATGGAGGGAAGGGTTTGAGGCTTATGAGGAGGTCGGGGCATGGAAGGAAGGGTGGAGGGTTATGAGGAGGTCAGAGGGGGACATGGAGGGAAGGATTTGAGGGTCATGAGGAGGTCAGAGGGGGTCATGGAAGGAAGGGTTTGAGGCTTATGAGGAGGTCAGGGGGACATGGAAGGAAGAGTTTGAGGCTTATGAGGAGGTCAGGGGGGACATGGAAGGAAGGGTTTGAGGCTTATGAGGATGTCAGAGGGGGAACATGGAGGGAAGGGTTTGAGGCTTATGAGGAGATCAGAGGGGGACATGGAAGGAACGGTTTGAGGCTTATGAGGAGGTCAGAGGTGGGCATGGAAGGAAGAGTTTGAGGCATATGAGGAGGTCAAAGGGGGGCATGGAAGGAAGGGTTTGAGGGTTATGAGGAGGTCAGATGGGGACATGGAAGGAACAGTTTGAGGCTTATGAGGAGGTCAGAGGGGGAACATGGAGGGAAGGGTTTGGGGCTTATGAGGAGGTCAGAGGGGAACATGGAAGGAAGGGTTTGAGACTTATGAGGAGGTCAGAGGGGGGCATGGAAGGAAGAGTTTGAGGCTTATGAGGAGGTCAGAGGGGGGCATGGAAAGAAGGGTTTGAGGACTATGAGGAGATCGGGGGACAAGGAAGAAAGGGTTTGAGACTTATGAGGAGGTCAGAGAGGAGGACATGGAAGGAAGGGTTTGAGGCTTATGACGAGGTCGGGGGGACATGGAAGGAAGGGTTTGAGACTTATGAGGAGGCCAGGGGGGCATGGAAGGAAGGGGTTGAGTCTTATGAGGAGGTCGGGGGGGCATGGAAGGAAGGGGTTGAGATTTATGAAGAGGTCGGGGGACATGGAAGGAAGGGTTTGAGGCTCCTGAGGAGGTCAAGGGGGGACATGGAAGGAAGGGTTTGAGACTTACGAGGAGGTCAGGGGGGCATGGAAGGAAGGGTTTGAGGCTTATGAGGAGGTAAGGGGGGACATGAAAGGAAGGGTTTGAGGCTTATGAGGAGGTCAGGCGGGACATGGAAGGAAGGGTTTGAGGCTTATGAAGAGGTCAGGGGACATGGAAGGAAGGGTTTGAGGCTTATGAGGAGGTCAGGGGGGAACATGGAAGGAAGGGTTTGAGGCTTATGAAGAGGTCGGGGGACATGGAAGGAAGGGTTTGAGGCTTATGAAGAGGTCGGGGACATGGAAGGAAGGGTTTGAGGCTTATGAAGAGGTCAGGGGACATGGAAGCAAGGGTGTGAGGCTTATGAGGAGGTCAGAGGGGGACATGGAAGGAAGGGTTTGAGGCTTATGAGGAGGTCAGGGGTACATGGAGGAAAGGGTTTGGGGCTTATGAGGAGGTCAGGGGGGCATGGAAGGAAGGGTTTGAGGCTTATGAGGAGGTCAGGGGGACATGGAAGGAAGGGTTTGAGGCTTATGAGGAGGTCAGGCGGGACATGGAAGGAAGGGTTTGAGGCTTATGAAGAGGTCAGGGGACATGGAAGGAAGGGTTTGAGGCTTATGAGGAGGTCAGGGGGGACATGGAAGGAAGGGTTTGAGGCTTATGAAGAGGTCGGGGACATGGAAGGAAGGGTTTGAGGCTTATGAAGAGGTCGGGGACATGGAAGGAAGGGTTTGAGGCTTATGAAGAGGTCAGGGGACATGGAAGCAAGGGTTTGAGGCTTATGAGGAGGTCAGAGGGGGACATGGAAAGAAGGGTTTGAGGCTTATGAGGAGGTCAGGGGGACTTGGAAGAAAGGGTTTGGGGCTTATGAGGAGGTCAGGGGGGACATGGAAGGAAGGGTTTGAGGCTTATGAGGAGGTCAGAGATAGGGACATGGAAGGAAGGGTTGAGGGTTATGAAGAGGTCAGAGGGGGACATGAAGGGAGGGTTTGAGGGTTATGAGGAGGTCGGGGTCATGGAAGGAAGGGTTTGAGGCTCCTGAGGAGGTCAAGGGGGGACATGGAAGGAAGGGTTTGAGACTTATGAGGAGGTCAGGGGGGCATGGAAGGAAGGGTTTGAGGCTTATGAGGAGGTAAGGGGGGACATGAAAGGAAGGGTTTGAGGCTTATGAGGAGGTCAGGCGGGACATGGAAGGAAGGGTTTGAGGCTTATGAAGAGGTCAGGGGACATGGAAGGAAGGGTTTGAGGCTTATGAGGAGGTCAGGGGGGAACATGGAAGGAAGGGTTTGAGGCTTATGAAGAGGTCGGGGGACATGGAAGGAAGGGTTTGAGGCTTATGAAGAGGTCGGGGACATGGAAGGAAGGGTTTGAGGCTTATGAAGAGGTCAGGGGACATGGAAGCAAGGGTGTGAGGCTTATGAAGAGGTCAGAGGGGGACATGGAAGGAAGGGTTTGAGGCTTATGAGGAGGTCAGGGGTACATGGAGGAAAGGGTTTGGGGCTTATCAGGAGGTCAGGGGGGCATGGAAGGAAGGGTTTGAGGCTTATGAGGAGGTCAGGGGGACATGGAAGGAAGGGTTTGAGGCTTATGAAGAGGTCAGGGGACATGGAAGGAAGGGTTTGAGGCTTATGAGGAGGTCAGGGGGGACATGGAAGGAATGGTTTGAGGCTTATGAAGAGGTCGGGGACATGGAAGGAAGGGTTTGAGGCTTATGAAGAGGTCGGGGACATGGAAGGAAGGGTTTGAGGCTTATGAAGAGGTCAGGGGATATGGAAGCAAGGGTTTGAGGCTTATGAGGAGGTCAGAGGGGGACATGGAAAGAAGGGTTTGAGGCTTATGAGGAGGTCAGGGGGACTTGGAAGAAAGGGTTTGGGGCTTATGAGGAGGTCAGGGGGGAAATGGAAGGAAGGGTTTGAGGCTTATGAGGAGGTCAGAGGACATGGAAGGAACAGTTTGAGGCTTATGAGGAGGTCTGGGGGCATGGAAGGAAGGGTTTGAGGCTTATGAGGAGGTCAGGGGGCATGGAAGGAAGGGTTTGAGGCTTATGAGGAGGTCAGGGGGGGCATGTAAGGAAGGGTTTTAAACTTATGAAGAAGTCGGGGGACATGGAAGGAAGGGTTTGATGCTTATGAGGAGGTCAGAGATAGGGACATGGAAGGAAGGGTTGAGGGTTATGAGGAGGTCAGAGGGGGACATGAAGGGAGGGTTTGAGGGTTATGAGGAGGTCGGGGGCATGGAAGAAAGGGTTTGAGGCTTATGAGGAGGTCAGGGGAGACAGGGAAGGAAGGGTTTGAGACTTATGAGGAGGTCAGGGGGACATGGAAGGAAGGGTTTGAGGCTTATGAGGAGGTCAGGGGGACATGGAATGAAGGGTTTGAGGCTTATGAGGAGGTCAGAGAGGAGGACATGGAAGGAAGGGTTCGAGGCTTATGATGAGGTCGGGGGCATGGAAGGAAGGGTTTGAGGCTTATGAGGAGGTCAGGGGACATGGAAGGAAGGGTTTGAGGCCCTTGAGGAGGTCAGCGGGCATGGAAGGAAGGGTTTGAGGCTTATGAGGAGGTCAGGGGGGCATGGAAGGAAGCGTTTGAGGCTTATGAGGCGGTCGGGCATGGAAGAAAGGGTTTGGGGCTTATGAAGAGGTCGGGGGGCATGGAAGAAATGGTTTGGGGCTTATGAGGAGGTCGGGACATGAAAGGAAGGGTTTGAGGCTTATGAGGAGGTCAGGGGGCATGGAAGGAAGGGTTTGAGTCTTATGAGGAGGTCAGGGGGGCATGGAAGGAAGGGTTTGAGGCTTATGAGGAGGTCGGGCATGGAAGAAAGGGCTTGGGGCTTATGAAGAGGTCGGGGGAATGGAAGAAAGGGTTTGGGGCTTATGAGGAGGTCGGTACATGGAAGGAAGGGTTTGAGGCTTATTAGGAGGTCAAGGGGGGACATGGAAGGAAGGGTTTGAGACTTATGAGGAGGTCAGGGGGGCATGGAAGGAAGGGTTTGAGGCTTATGAGGAGGCCAGGGGGGACATGGAAGGAAGGGTTTGAGGCTTATGAGGAGGTCAGGGGGGACATGGAAGGAAGGGCTTGAGGCTTATGAAGAGGTCGGGGGCATGGAAGAAAGGGTTTGGGGCTTATGAGGAGGTCGGGACATGGAAGGAAGGGTTTGAGGCTCCTGAGGAGGTCAAGGGGGGACATGGAAGGAAGGGTTTGAGACTTATGAGGAGGTCAGGGGGGCATGGAAGGAAGGGTTTGAGGCTTATGAGGAGGTGAGAGGGGGACATGGAATGAAGGGTTTGAGGCTTATGAGGAGGTCAGGGGCGACATGGAAGAAAGGGTTTGGGGCTTATGAGGAGGTCAGGGGGGGGCATGGAAGGAAGGGTTTGAGGCTTATGAGAAGGTCAGAGAGGGGGACATGGAAGGAAGGGTTTGAGGCTTATGAGGAGGTTGGGGGCATGGAAGAAAGGGTTTGAGACTTATGAGGAGGTCAGGGGGAACATGGAAGAAAGGATTTGGGGCTTATGAGGAGGTCAGAGGCATGGAAGGAAGGGTTTGAGGCTTATCAAGAGGTCGGGGGACATAGAAGGAAGAATTTGAGGCTTATGAAGAGGTCGGGGACATGGAAGGAAGGGTTTGAGGCTTATGAAGAGGTTGTGGACATGGAAGGAAGGGTTTGAGGGTTATGAGGTGAGGCGGTAAGGGGGGACATGGAAGGAAGAGATTGAGGCTTATGAGGAGGTCGGGCATGGAAGGAAGGGTTTGAGGCTTATGAGGAGGTTTGGGGGCATGGAAGGAAGGGTTTGAGGCTTATGAGGAGGTCAGGGGGACATGGAAGGAAGATTTTGGGGCTTATGAGGTGGTCTGGGGGGACATGGAAGGAAGGGTTTGAGGATTATGAGGAGGTCAGGGGGGTGAAATATCTATGGACAAGAGAACATTGGCAGGTGTAGGTGTGGAGGGAACACTTGACACCGATCCTATTAGATGAAGGAGAGGAGGATGAATGACTATGAAATAGCCCACATGTATGTATGCAAGAGTGCATGTATGTATGCAACTATGTATGTATATATGTAAGTATGCATGTATGTATGCAAGTATGCATGTATGTATGCAAGAATGTATGTATACAAGTATGCATTTATGTATGGAAGTATGCATGTATATATGCAAGAATGCATGTATGTATGCAAGTATACATTTATCGGCTACATGTATCAAGCTTTCTTTTTGTGACTCGCAAATTGGGAGTCAGAGCGACTCGCAAAACAGTATGTGGGATAGTGTCCTTGACACTATTTGCGACTCGCAAGGGGGTCGCAAATGCCCACCTCATGATTATTCATGAGGTAGGTTGCAATTTGCGTCGCCCTTGGGAATTGCGGCCCTCACAGGGATCATGGCCTGCTGCAGACAGCAGACCACCATGTCTGTGACTGCTTTTAAATAAAGCAGGTTTTTTTGTAATGCAGTCCGTTTTCCTTAACGGAAAACGAGATGCATTACGAAAACAAAAAATGAAACGTTTTTGTTTTGTTTTTTCAGAGCAGGCAAGTATGCATTTATGTGTGTAAGTATGCATATATGTATGCAAGTATCTGTATGCAAGTATGTATGTATGCAAAAATGCATGTATGTATGTAAGCATGCAAGTATGTAAGTATACAAGTATACATGTATGCAAAAATGCATGCATGTATGTAAGTATGAATTTATGTATGTAAGTATGCTCGTATGTTTGTATGCACGTATGCATGTATGTATGCAAGTTCGTATGTATGTATGGAAGTTTGTATGTAAGTATGCAAGTATGTACGTATGCAAGTATGCATGCATGTATGCAAGTATCCATGTATGTATGTGAGTATGTATGTATGTAAGCATGCATGTATGTATGCAAGTATGCATGCATGTATGCAGGTAGGTATGTATGCAAACATATGTATGCATGTATGTATGTATCCAAGTATGGATGCATGTTTGCAAGCATGCATGCATGTATTCATATATGTGTGCATGTGGTATTTGTATACCACAAACCTAACCAAAGGGCGATCGGGCCCTGTATGGGCATCTCACTTTTGCTCACCTCACCCTCATTTCTATACTTCACTGTTCCCCTTTCTTTGCCAACCTCAACCTTTTACAAGGCTTCACTCTCACCTTCCTGAATCCCAGATACAACTTGTTGGTCACTATATAAGCGTTCAGCTCACATCTGTGCAATGTCTAATCTTAGCCAATCTGTTCACCCCTGATCTTCAGCTCTAATGATTAGGATGTAACATGTGGGATGTGATTGTAAATTCGGCCCCATTCTTATTTCAACATAACTTCTAATCTAAATATGTGAATATATAAAGTGAGGAGTTTTTGGGAAGATAGAGCTCAGCACAGGGTCACTGCAAGCGACGCTTACAAGAGAGCTCAAACAACCGTCAGTATCCATTTATGTCAATACTGATGATATGGAAAGGAGATGTGTGCATATAATTATGTTAATAAGAAGATACAAATATGAAACCTTAATATGAGTCAGTTTCCAAGGTTCACCGTGTTAATATATGAACGTTTGTTGACATGGACATAATTAATATCACTGAAAAAAATAATGGTTACAGGGACATTTTAGTTAGGCTCACATTTTAAATGCATCAAACAATAGAAATTCACCTGTTATCGTTATAGTTATCTTAAGTAACTAGTATCTCAAGTATCTCAAGTAACTGTAACTCGTGCCCTGGGGTAACTATAGCTCACGCCCTCACCATGCACATTGTTTTCCTAAAAAATTACTGCAAATGTTACATTGATATTATCAGTGATGTTATGAAAAATGTCATGAGTGATGTAATTTGTGGGGTAATTAGCAATGCATGGCGAGGGCACGAATTATAGTTACTTGAGGTAACTGTAACTATAACTGGTGAATTTCTATGGTTTTGTATGTTTACAATGTGAGTCCAACTATAACATCCCTGTAACCTTTTTTTTTCAGTGAATTTCTCTGTTTTTTTAACATAAAGTAATTTTCATTACTATATTTTAATCCAACCACCGCAGCGCACAGCCTTCGGCCATGCCAGACCCTGGGGCCAACCCCCCCAACCACTCACCCCACGCTGCACATTGCCTTTTGGCGGGAGTTGGCCACAGCCTGTCTTTCTGGGTAAGATAATAGGTGTGGGTGGGTATATCTGGAGGTGAGAGTGGCCGTGAGAGTGTCTGTCTGTGTGTGAGAGTGGGTGCATCAGTGTCTGTGTGGGTCTGTAAGTAGGTGCGTGAGGGTTTCAATGAGTCTGTGAGTGGGTGTCTGAGTGGGTCTGTGAGTGGGTGCATGAAGTTCTGAGTGGGGCTGTCAATGGGTGCATGATGGTCTGAGTGGGTCTGTGAGTGGATGCATGAGTGTCTGAGTGGGTCTGTGAGTGGGTGCATGAAGTTCTGAAGGGGGCTGTGAGTGGGTGCATGAGTGTCTTCGTGGGTGCATCAGTGTCTGTGTGGGTGCATCAGTGTCTTTGTGGGTGCATCAGTGTCTGTGTGGGTCTGTAAGTGGGTGTGTGACGGTTTCAATGAGTCTGTGAGTGGGTGTGTGGGTGAGTGGGTCTGTGAGTGGGTGCGTGAAGTTCTGAGTGGGGCTGTCAACGGGTGCATGATGGTCGGGTGGGGCTGTGAGTGGGTGCATGAGTGTGAGTGGGGCTGTAAGTGGGTGCTTAAGGGTCTCAGTGAGACTGTGAGTGGGTGCATGAGTGTGAGTGGGGCTGTAAGTGGGTGCTTAAGGGTCTCAGTGAGAGTATGAGTGGATGAAAGAGATTGAAAAAGAGAAATTGAGAAAGAGAGAGTAAGAGGGAGAGAGAGAGAGCGTTTTTAGGCTTTAATAGATGATATACTTAGAATTAGATATTCCTGTACAAACTGAAAAGAAAAAATGCATTTGTCAATTATAAAGAGTGAGATCACCTTTTATTATGAACCTACAACTTTTGATGTTAGAAGAAAATTAAAGTAGGGAATGACCACAGACACACTTGGACTAGAACCCTCAACATTCAGTATGAGAGTTTCTGACCTTAGCCACAGGTGACTTAAGCTGAAAAGTCATTGCATGGAGAGACTATTGCAATCACTATCTCTCCCTCTCTTCCATCCCATTGTGGGAGGCGGGGGCCTCAAGGCCCCCGCAGTCCCAGCCGGCTCCCCACATTAATAGCAGCTCCCTGCTTGCAGGTGCAATGTTTTCATCTGCCTTCCCCGCATGCATATTTGCGTGAAGGGAAACAGATGAAAACTCCGCTTTCTGCAAGTGAGAGCTGCTTGAGAGCTCTCTCTCGCAGAAACCAGACTTTGTTTGCTTTTGCTTGTTGAGAGCTCTCAGCTCCCAACATGCAAAAGCAAACAGCTATAGCCTGGGTTGGGCACCTTGGCACATAGCAGGAGCCGGCCTGGGCAGAGGCTGAGGGGTCAGAGTGACTCTACCCTGGCCCCTTTTCTTATTTTTTTTCTTTTTTCTGGGACTCAGCTGAAGCTGAGTACCAACATGGCTGCCGATCACTTCCTTGTTGAAGTGTTAGCAGCCAATCACATCTCAGCATGAGATCAGGAGGGTTCGCGGACCATTTGCTTCCGTATGTATACAAATTTGGATTTTCTTTAATATTTCAAAATTAGTAAACAGATTTACACCAAATAACAAAAAGGGCTCTTTCTGGACCAAGAGCTACATTTCTGCCAAATTTGGTGTAATTCCGTCCAGTAGTTTGGGCGCTATCGCTGTTCAAAAACCCTATTGAAAAGTGAATGGGGAAAAAGTGTTTTGGGGCCCCCTTTTTCTCAGCCCTAGCTTGACAGATCACCCCGAAACATTCCAGACAGCAGCTGAAGTGAATGTCGTATTTTTTGTGACGGTTCATCACATGGCTCCAATGTTACTAGCAAAATAAAAAAACTATTTTCTATAGAAACCTGGTCCTAGCTGTCACTACCTAATGGCGACCGCCAGTAGGTAATACATCTAGTACCTATTAGTATATACTCTGTATACTATGAGAATATGGCTCGTATTTGTATACATTTTCTGTGGCGATATTTCCAACAGTATCTGATGAGACTCCTCTGTATTATAAGGTTTTGTTGTAATACATACAACTGCACCAGAAGGTAACTGCTGAATATGAGGTTTTGTAGCGCCGGGCAGTTGTCTAATTCACCCTTTTGTAAATTATGCTTACACTAATTTGTATACATTTAAATAGCATTTAAAGTTTTTATGATGTAAACATTTATGAATATGTAGTTGAAATCTATTAGCTTTTTTAACAGAAACAATACTTCACATTATATACCTTTTGAGCTACAGTAAGTAAAAATATATTTCTAAAAAAGATACCAATAGGTTTAGATTTAGCAAAATTAAGAAAGGTTTTCAACGCCTAAAGAAAGGTAGATAGCGGTTACATTTTATAACAGTATATTTAGAAATTTTTTGAATGGTCTTCTATGTACATAAAAAATGAATTGTCTTATTAAAATTGCTTTAAACCATTTTG
Source organism: Pleurodeles waltl (assembly GCF_031143425.1). Classification (NCBI taxonomy): domain Eukaryota; kingdom Metazoa; phylum Chordata; class Amphibia; order Caudata; family Salamandridae; genus Pleurodeles; species Pleurodeles waltl. The sequence continues at coordinate 1,191,608,153 of NC_090448.1, forward strand.
TTAACATTTTTAGGACGGAGAATGCATATACCTCCCAGATTACTGTGGGTCTAATGCAATGTTAGTCTGCTTTCCATCTCTATTTTGTGATTTTCTATTTTTACATTAACTTCTTTGCATAGTTGTTTTTCCATATTATTGGTCAGTGTTCAAGTTTAAATGTATTGCTCAGTTAATTAAAACCGTTGCATACAGATAAAATCAATTTGCCTTAAGCAATTATGAGTACTAAAACCATTCGTGCAATTATCACACCTACCTACGAGTAAAGAGAATGGATTTCTCCTTCGGGTACCGACACCTGGGGGCTGCCTTGGTCAGTGGTTCCCAAGGGCGGGGGGCTCTCCCTCAGCTCCTCGCTTCAGGTAAGATAACTTTATTATTAGAGCTTTTTAGTGAGGATGGGTCTGTCTGGTTGTAACCGTGTGGGTGTGGAGAAACCACTCCAGACTGCGTTAAAGGTTTAAAAAACAAAGGATTTTATTGAAGTTATGGTATATAGTGAACTTCAGGTAGGTGCATTTCAGTCTTTGTGAAGCTGGGCTTTAATGGGTGGGATGTTCTTGAGGTCCGTTCCTTACTCGTCTGTTTCTCTCCTTCTTGTTCACAGGACTTTCCCCCGGGAAGCGCATGTGGAGAGAAAAGAACAAGAGCTGTAAGTGGCCTTTTAATGATCTCTCTTTTCTTACACAATGTTGTTATGTTTCCTATCTTTCTCGTTTTGTCACTACTTTTTACTCTCCTTATCTCAGGTTAGCCCGTACTTGTCCTTTGTTTTCGTTCTCTTCTGATTCCTAATCTTGCCTTTCTATTTTCTCTTAGTATTCAGCAGTTTCTGTGCTTGGGCTTCAGCGGTCCCTGTAACGGTAATGGCGGTCTACGGTGCCTGTCGGTAAGTGTTAGTATTTCTCCCCTTTCCCCCCCCCTTCCTGTTATCCTAGTGCTCATGCCTTCCCGTTTCCCCAGTGATTGTCTACTCCCTCCTCCCCGGTTCCCTGTGTTACCCTTTTCACTCCACTCCTTTCTCTCTCTCTCTCTTAGTTACAGTTACTCAGGAACGTAGTCCCACGCACCTGAATGGCCACGCTTCTCCTGGAGCGTGGCGGGATGCTGCATTTTGGCCTCCCGGTCGCCTGGAACAGGGTCTTCTCGGAGTCGCCTCCCGGTTCCTCTCCCGATATCCGGACGGTACCTTCGGTTCTGGTTCACAGTCGAGCTCTGCTCCTCATCTCTCTCCTTTCCACCTCTCGACCCTGAAAGTGCTGACTCTGGTATATTTGACTGCCTGGCGTCCCGCCGCTGCGGAACGATTGACCAATCACAGGCAGCATGACCAGGAAGCTTCGGAGCAACAGGGGCAGAGTCAGCACAAATGATAGCCATGTGCGGGCGTGCAGGCGCTAGCCCGTCACATACACTCCCCCTAGGGAGCGGCCTGTCGAGACGCTCCAAAGGCGGATAACGGGAAAGAAAATATGCTGCCACCATGTGTTTCCCAGGCAAATGTTGGATCCGAAAGGAGAATGGCTGTAAGGAAAGGAACCAGCAGAGAACACGGGCATTAGTGTCCTTATGATGGCCAAGCCAAGTGAGAGGCGCTTGATCAGGGTAAAAGTTCTGCCCAATAAGTAGTATCTGAGAGATTCAATTGCCCACTTAATCGCCAAACATTCCTTCTCTATAGCCGGATAATGACATTCCCGCGGTAGAAGCTTCCTGCTGATGTACAACACTGGGTGGAGGGAATCATCAGCCTGCTGTTGGGATAACACTGCCCCAAGCCCTACGTCGGAGGCATCAGTCAATAACACGAAAGGTTTCTAAAAATCAGGACAACACAGCACGGGTTCCGAAGTGAGAGCGGCCTTTAGTTGCTCAAAACTACGTAATGCAGGCATAGAGGGGGGACCAAGGGTGTTGGGACTGGAGTTTTTCAGTAGATTAGTAAGAGGTTCTGCAATGGTGGAGAAATTAGGGATAAATCGCCGATAATAGCCAATCAGACCCAGGAAAGCTCAAACATCTTTCTTTTTCTTGGGAAATTCCATTTTAGAAATGGCCTCTACTTTTTCTACCTGGGGACTAATTCTACCATTCCCCACAATATAGCCCAGGTACTTGATACTAGTCTGTCCGAGTTTACATTTGTCAGGATTGGCAGTTAAGTTGGCCTTTCGTAAAGCATGCAATATGGTCCCTAGATGCGTCATGTGCTCCTCCCAGGTCTTGCTATATATAACAATGTCATCGAGATAGGAAGCAGCATATTGCTGAAAGGGACGTAGGATTTCGTCCATGAGCCTCTGGAAAGTGGCAGGGGCCCCATGGAGACCAAAAGGAAGGACAGTAAAGTGATATAAACCTGAGGGGGTGGCAAATGCTGTTTTTTCTTTATTGTCCTTCCGTAAGGGTATTTGCCAATAACCTTTCGTGAGATCTAAGGTGGATAGGTATGTGGCTTGGCCTAATCTCTCAATCAGTTCATCTATTCTAGGCATGGGATAAGCAGCAAAATAGGTTAAGTTGTTGACACCCCTATAATCTACACAAAACCGTGTACTACCATCAGGCTTGGGTACCAATACTACTGGCGAGCACCAGGGACTGGTTGATGGTTCTATGATACCCGCTGCCAACATAGTTTGGACCTCTCCTTCAATTATCTTTTGCTTTGCTTCAGGTATACAGTATGGCCTCTGTCGTGAGACAGTATTTTGTTTCAAACGGATGGGATGTTGGACTAGGGTAGTTCTACCCGGATATCTAGAGAAGACATCTTGATTATGCTGTACTAACTGGGTTAGTTGATTGTGATACCCTTTTGTAAGATCAGGATTGATCCATGTGTTTACCTGGTTGGACCGATCCTGGGAAGTTATCTTGGGATACGGGATGTCATCAGGAATCTCAGAGTTGATAAAGTGAACGGAGTTGTCTTCTGTGGGATCTAGCCATTTTTTCAGTAAATTGATATGATATATCTGCTCCCTACCACTCCCTTGGGGAATGGCCAGCTTATATGTGGTGGGGTTGATCTGAGCTATCACGTCAAACGGTCCCTGCCATTTTGCCAATAGCTTATTGTCAGTGCTAGGGAGCAAGACTAGAGCTTTGTCTCCTACTGATAAGGTGCGAACAGCACTCCGGATATCGTATCTTTGTTTCTGCTTATCTTGTGCTTCCTGTAAGGCTGTATGGGCTTCTTCCCATACGGTATGTAGATTGTCTCTTAACTTCCTGGTGTAGGTTAAGAGGTCTTTTACTTCCTCTTCTGTGTCCTCCCACTGTTCAACTAACATGTCTAACAGGGTGCGTGGCTGTTGTCCGAATAACATTTCAAAAGGACTATGACCCAATGACGCTTGTACATGTGTACGGATAGCATATAAAACCAATGGTAGTTTTTTCTCCCAGTCTTTCCCAGCTTCCGATATACTTTTTCTGAGTAATGATTCAATGGTTTTATTGTATCTTTCTACTAGCCCATCTGTTTGCGGATGATAAACTGAGGTACGGATTTGTCTCACCCCTAGAAGTCGGCATACTTCAGCCATTAATCTGGACATAAATGGAGTCCCTTGATCTGTCAAGATCTCTTTTGGAAAACCCACTCTGGAAAAAAACTCTATCATAGCCTGAGCGATAACTTTAGTATGTGTACTGGGAAGGGGTATGCCTCGGGATATCGTGTCGCATAGTCCACCAAAACTAACACATACTGTCTTCCCCGAGTTGAAGGGGTAAGGGGCCCGATAAGGTGCATTCCCACCCGGGTAAAAGGAATGTAAATAATGGGAAGTGGTTAAAGGGGAACGGGTCTTTGTGGAGAGGGGTTATATAACTGACATTTGGTACATTCAGAAACAATGCTTACGGATCTCGCCATAAACCCCGGGCCAATAAAATCGTCTAAGTACCGCTTCTTCTGTTTTCTCCCTTCCTAAGTGTCCTTCCCCATTATCCCCATGGGCCAGCTGCAACACTTGTTGACTGTGACTTTTAGGTACTACTAATTGAAGGTCATTTCCTCTGGTGGGCGTGGGACTTCTATATAGGAGATTATTACGAACCAAGAATCAGGGATCTACCACTGGTGCTGTTCCAGACTCGGCCTGCTGCCATGCATATTTTAAGGTAGGATCCTCATTTTGATTTTGTCGAAACTCTCCAGTGATTGTGCAAACCTTCCCACTACCAATGGAATCTTTGGGGGTCGGGCAGTTCGGCATATAAGAGCGTCGTTGTCCTCTTTTTTGTCTTTTGCTGAGGGCAATTCGTACCTGTTTGGGTTCATCCAGGTCCATCACTCTCGGTGCTTCCTTCCACCATTCCCTCAGAAGGTGCTCTTGTCCTGCTTTTTCCAACAAAGAGGGAAAATCCTCATAATCTGTCCCGAGGATTATATCCTCATCGAGGCTGGAGAGCACCCCTACCTTGAGGGTTTTACTCTGTTCTTTCCATTTCAACTGTATTGTCGCAAGTGGGTAAAACCGTTGATCCCCATGTACACAAGTAATGAGAACCTGTGACTCTGGTTCCACCTGCCCTGGCATTATGAAATCATCCCTGATCACGCTCTGGATACATCCAGAATCGATTAGAGCCATCCTTTCTACTTCATTAATGAGGAGAGGGAGGGTATATTTGGGTTTCTTCCCTCCAGCCCAGAATACTCTTCCCTTGGTCAGACCTATCTCCATAGGTTCATCTGTTTCTTTCTTTTGAGGGCAATGCCGGGCAATATGACCCCACTCTGAACAGTGATAACACTGGGGTCCATGGCTGGTATATCCAGAGGGACCCAGGCCCGCTGGTTGTGCTCGATCAGTTCCAGAATTTCCTACAGGCCGCTGCAGATGTAATCTAGGTATGGATGGACGCGCCGGGGTTGGTGGGGTCCGACTAGCATTAGCCCTAAATTCCGTGCCTCTATGATAAGCACAGGCAAGCTCTATGGCGGTTTCATTTGTGAGTCCAGGATGTTGCTGTACCCAGTTCCGGGTGGTAGGGGGGAGAGCATCTAAGTATTGTTCCAAGACTATAATGTCAAACATTTCTTCTCTTGTGTTCTCTGTTGGAAGTAACCACCTCCCGGCTGCATGTTGGACTCTATAATACAAAGTACGGGGGTTCTCCTGTTGCTGCCATTTCATGTGTCTAAACTTGGTGCGATAACTCTCACTGTGCAAACCTACTCTCTCCAGAATGGCTTTCTTAAGATCTTTGTAAGGAAGAGTACCACTGGGATTAACATCTTAATATGTGGCTTGTAAATGGCCGGTGAGAAGGGGGGTGATATATTGGCCCCATTTATCCTCTGGCCAGTTAGCAGTACTGGTCACCCTCTCAAAGTTGGTGAAAAACGAATCAGGGTCTTCCTGTTCCTGATAGCATTGCAACACACTACTCTGTACTGTGGGATGTACTTTTGTATGAGCGATGGTATCAGTAAGTTTACCCAAAGCAGTCTTGTAAGGAAATGCCTCCTTGGCATGGTTGCCCCCTGACTTTTTGCCTTTGCTGATGCTATGTTTACAATTGAAAGTGTGCTGAGGCCTGCTAACCAGGCCCCAGCACCAGTGTTCTTTCCCTAACCTGTACTTTTGTATCCACAATTGGCAGACCCTGGCATCCAGATAAGTCCCTTGTAACTGGTACTTCTAGTACCAAGGGCCCTGATGCCAAGGAAGGTCTCTAAGGGCTGCAGCATGTCTTATGCCACCCTGGAGACCTCTCACTCAGCACAGACACACTGCTTGCCAGCTTGTGTGTGCTAGTGAGGACAAAACGAGTAAGTCGACATGGCACTCCCCTCAGGGTGCCATGCCAGCCTCTCACTGCCTATGCAGTATAGGTAAGACACCCCTCTAGCAGGCCTTACAGCCCTAAGGCAGGGTGCACTATACCATAGGTGAGGGTACCAGTGCATGAGCATGGTACCCCTACAGTGTCTAAACAAAACCTTAGACATTGTAAGTGCAGGGTAGCCATAAGAGTATATGGTCTGGGAGTCTGTCAAACACGAACTCCACAGCACCATAATGGCTACACTGAAAACTGGGAAGTTTGGTATCAAACTTCTCAGCACAATAAATGCACACTGATGCCAGTGTACATTTTATTGCAAAATACACCCCAGAGGGCACCTTAGAGGTGCCCCCTGAAACTTAACCGACTATCTGTGTAGGCTGACTAGTTCCAGCAGCCTGCCACACTAGAGACATGTTGCTGGCCCCATGGGGAGAGTGCCTTTGTCACTCTGAGGCCAGTAACAAAGCCTGCACTGGGTGGAGATGCTAACACCTCCCCCAGGCAGGAGCTGTAACACCTGGCGGTGAGCCTCAAAGGCTCACCCCTTTGTCAGAGCACCGCAGGACACTCCAGCTAGTGGAGTTGCCCGCCCCCTCCGGCCCAGCCCCCACTTTTGGCGGCAAGGCCGGAGAAAATAATGAGAATAACAAGGAGGAGTCACTGGCCAGTCAGGACAGCCCCTAAGGTGTCCTGAGCTGAGGTGACTCTAACTTTTAGAAATCCTCCATCTTGCAGATGGAGGATTCCCCCAATAGGGTTAGGATTGTGACACCCTCCCCTTGGGAGGAGGCACAAAGAGGGTGTACCCACCCTCAGGGCTAGTAGCCATTGGCTACTAACCCCCCAGACCTAAACACGCCCTTAAATTTAGTATTTAAGGGCTACCCTGAACCCTAGAAAATTAGATTCCTGCAACTACAAGAAGAAGGACTGCCTAGCTGAAAACCCCTGCAGAGGAAGACCAGAAGACGACAACTGCCTTGGCTCCAGAAACTCACCGGCCTGTCTCCTGCCTTCCAAAGAACTCTGCTCCAGCGACGCCTTCCAAGGGACCAGCGACCTCTGAATCCTCTGAGGACTGCCCTGCTTCGAAAAAGACAAGAAACTCCCGAGGACAGCGGACCTGCTCCAAAAAGACTGCAACTTTGTTTCCAGAAGCAGCTTTAAAGAACCCTGCAACTCCCCGCAAGAAGCGTGAGACTTGCAACACTGCACCCGGCGACCCCGACTCGGCTGGTGGAGAACCAACACCTCTGGGAGGACCCCCGGACTACTCTCCGACTGTGAGTACCAAAACCTGTCCCCCCTGAGCCCCCACAGCGCCGCCTGCAGAGGGAATCCCGAGGCTTCCCCTGGCCGCGAGTCTCTGAAACCTAAGTCCCGACGCCTGGAAAAGACCCTGCACCCGCAGCCCCCAGGACCTGAAGGACCGGACTTTCACTGGAGAAGTGACCCCCAGGAGTCCCTCTCCCTTGCCCAAGTGGAGGTTTCCCCGAGGAAGCCCCCCCTTGCCTGCCTGCAGCGCTGAAGAGATCCGTTGATCTCTCATAGACTAACATTGCGAACCCGACGCTTGTTTCTACACTGCACCCGGCCGCCCCCGCGCTGCTGAGGGTGAAATTTCTGTGTGGGCTTGTGTCCCCCCCGGTGCCCTACAAAACCCCCCTGGTCTGCCCTCCGAAGACGCGGGTACTTACCTGCAAGCAGACCGGAACCGGGGCACCCCCTTCTCTCCATTCTAGCCTATGCGTTTTGGGCACCACTTGGAACTCTGCACCTGACCGGCCCTGAGCTGCTGGTGTGGTGACTTTGGGGTTGCTCTGAACCCCCAACGGTGGGCTACCTTGGACCAAGGTAAGTGTCTTACTTACCTGGTAAAACTAACAAAACTAACAAAAACTTACCTCCCCCAGGAACTGTGAAAATTGCACTGTGTCCACTTTTAAAACAGCTATTTGTGAATAACTTGAAAAGTATACATGCAATTGAAATGATTCAAAGTTCCTAATGTACTTACCTGCAATACCTTTCAAACAAGATATTACATGTTAAATTTGAACCTGCGGTTCTTAAAATAAACTAAGAAAAGATATTTTTCTATAACAAAACCTATTGGCTGGATTTGTCTCTGTGTGTGTGTACCTCATTTATTGTCTATGTGTATGTACAACAAATGCTTAACACTACTCCTTGGATAAGCCTACTGCTCGACCACACTACCACAAAATAGAGCATTAGTATTATCTATTTTTACCACTATTTTACCTCTAAGGGGAACCCTTGGACTCTGTGCATGCTATTCCTTACTTTGAAATAGCACATACAGAGCCAACTTCCTACATTGGTGGATCAGCGGTGGGGTACAAGACTTTGCATTTGCTGGACTACTCAGCCAATACCTGATCACACGACAAATTCCAAAATTGTCATTAGAAATTGATTTTTGCAATTTGAAAAGTTTTCTAAATTCTTAAAAGACCTGCTAGGGCCTTGTGTTAGATCCTGTTTAGCATTTCTTTTAGAGTTTAAAAGTTTGTAAAAGTTTGAATTAGATTCTAGAACCAGTTGTAGATTCTTAAAAAGTATTCCAACTTTTAGAAGCAAAATGTCTAGCACAGATGTGACTGTGGTGGAACTCGACACCACACCTTACCTCCATCTTAAGATGAGGGAGCTAAGGTCACTCTGTAAAATAAAGAAAATAACAATGGGCCCCAAACCTACCAAAATACAGCTCCAGGAGCTTTTTGCAGAGTTTGAAAAGGCCAACCCCTCTGAGGGTGGCAACTCAGAGGAAGAGGATAGTGACTTGGAGGAAAATTCCCCCCTACCAGTCCTATCTAGGGAGAACAGGGTCTCTCAAACCCTGACTCCAAAAATAATAGTCAGAGATGCTGGTTCCCTCACAGGAGAGACCAACACCTCTGAAATCACTGAGGATAACTCCAGTGAAGAGGACATCCAGTTAGCCAGGATGGCCAAAAGATTGGCTTTCGAAAGACAGATCCTAGCCATAGAGAGGGAAAGACAAGAGATGGGCCTAGGACCCATCAATGGTGGCAGCAACATAAATAGGGTCAGAGATTCTCCTGACATGTTGAAAATCCCTAAAGGGATTGTAACTAAATATGAAGATGGTGATGACATCACCAAATGGTTCACAGCTTTTGAGAGGGCTTGTGTAACCAGAAAAGTGAACAGATCTCACTGGGGTGCTCTCCTTTGGGAAATGTTCACAGGAAAGTGTAGGGATAGACTCCTCACACTCTCTGGACAAGATGCAGAATCTTATGACCTCATGAAGGGTACCCTGATTGAGGGCTTTGGATTCTCCACTGAGGAGTATAGGATTAGATTCAGGGGGGCTCAAAAATCCTCGAGCCAGACCTGGGTTGACTTTGTAGACTACTCAGTAAAAACACTAGATGGTTGGATTCAAGGCAGTGGTGTAAGTAATTATGATGGGCTGTACAATTTATTTGTGAAAGAACACCTGTTAAGTAATTGTTTCAATGATAAACTGCATCAGCATCTGGTAGACCTAGGACCAATTTCTCCCCAAGAATTGGGAAAGAAGGCGGACCATTGGGTCAAGACTAGGGTGTCCAAAACTTCCACAGGGGGTGACCAAAAGAAAGGGGTCACAAAACCTCCCCAGGGGAAAGGTGGTGAGACAGCCAAAAATAAAAATAGTCAAGAGTCTTCTAAAGGCCCCCAAAAACCTGCACAGGAGGGTGGGCCCAGAGCCTCTTCACAAAACAATCCTGGGTACAAGGGTAAAAACTTTGATCCCAAAAAGGCCTGGTGTCGAAACTGTAGTCAGTCTGGACACCAAACTGGAGACAAGGCCTGTCCCAAGAAAAGTTCCACTCCAAACTCCAATCCAGGTAACACTGGAATGGCTAGTCTCCAAGAGGGATCAACAGTGTGCCCAGAGCAAATCAGGGTCCACACTGAAGCTACTCTAGTCTCTGAGGGTGGGGTGGATTTAGCCACACTAGCTGCCTGGCCCCCTAACATGCAAAAATACAGGCAGCAGCTCTTTATTAATGGGACAAGTGTAGAGGGCCTGAGGGATACAGGTGCCAGTGTCACCATGGTGACAGAGAAACTGGTTTCCCCTGGCCAATACCTGACTGGAAAAACTTATACAGTCACCAATGCTGACAATCAAACTAAAGCACATCCCATGGCAATGGTAACTTTAGAATGGGGAGGGGTCAATGGCCTGAAACAGGTGGTGGTCTCCTCAAACATCCCAGTAGACTGTCTGCTTGGAAATGACCTGGAGTCCTCAGCATGGGCTGAGGTAGAACTAAAAACCCATGCAGCCATGCTGGGTATCCCTGAACTGGTGTGTGTAAAAACAAGAGCACAATGCAAGGCACAGGGTGAAAAAGTAGAGCTGGAGTCTGGAAAAATGGCCCAGCCTACCAAGAGAAAAGGAAAGTCAGTTGGGAAACCAACTGCAACACAGTCAGAAAAAGAGAACCTCTCTTCTCAGGAAGAAGTTCTGCCCTCTGAGGGAACTGAGCCTTTGGAGCTTGAACCTTATCAGGTTGAGCTCCTAGGCCCAGGGGGACCCTCAAGGGAGGAGCTGTGTAAGGGACAAGAAACCTGTCCCTCTCTTGAAGGCCTTAGGCAGCAAGCTGCTGAAGAGTCCAAGGGCAAGAAAAATGGAACACATAGGGTCTATTGGGAAGATGGACTCCTGTACACTGAGGCCAGAGACCCCAAACCTGGTGCCACTAGGAGAGTGGTAGTGCCTCAGTCGTTCAGAGAGTTTATTCTGACCTTAGCCCATGATATTCCCCTTGCTGGGCATTTGGGACAAACCAAGACGTGGGAGAGGTTAGTCAACCACTTCTACTGGCCCAATATGTCCCAGAAGGTTAAGGAGTTTTGCCTCTCCTGCCCCACCTGTCAATCCAGTGGTAAGACAGGTGGGCACCCAAAGGCCCCCCTCATTCCACTTCCAGTGGTGGGGGTCCCCTTTGAAAGAGTGGGTGTGGACATAGTTGGTCCACTGGAACCTCCCACAGCCTCAGGAAATATGTACATCCTAGTAGTAGTGGATCATGCTACTAGGTATCCTGAAGCTATTCCCCTTAGGTCGACTACTGCCCCTGCAGTAGCCAAGGCCCTCATTGGTATCTTTACCAGAGTGGGTTTCCCTAAGGAGGTGGTGTCTGACAGAGGTACCAACTTCATGTCAGCATACCTAAAACACATGTGGAATGAGTGTGGAGTGACTTACAAATTCACTACACCATACCATCCACAAACTAATGGCTTAGTTGAGAGATTCAACAAGACATTAAAAGGCATGATCATGGGGCTCCCAGAAAAACTCAAAAGGAGATGGGATGTCCTCTTGCCATGTCTGCTTTTTGCTTACAGAGAGGTGCCACAGAAGGGAGTAGGATTCTCACCCTTTGAACTTCTGTTTGGCCACCCTGTAAGGGGACCACTTGCTCTTGTTAAAGAAGGCTGGGAGAGACCTCTTCATGAGCCTAAACAAGACATAGTGGACTATGTACTTGGCCTTCGCTCTAGAATGGCAGAGTACATGGAAAAGGCAACCAAAAACCTTGAGGCCAGCCAACAGCTCCAGAAGTTTTGGTATGACCAAAAGGCTGCACTGGTTGAGTTCCAACCAGGGCAGAAAGTCTGGGTTCTGGAGCCTGTGGCTCCCAGGGCACTCCAGGACAAATGGAGTGGCCCTTACCCAGTGCTAGAAAGGAAGAGTCAGGTCACCTACCTGGTGGACCTGGGCACAAGCAGGAGCCCCAAGAGGGTGATCCATGTGAACCGCCTTAAGCTCTTCCATGACAGGGCTGATGTGAATCTGTTGATGGTAACAGATGAGGATCAGGAGGCAGAGAGTGAACCTCTCCCTGATCTTCTGTCATCAGACCCAAAAGATGGCTCAGTAGATGGAGTGATCTACTCAGACACCCTCTCTGACCAACAGCAAGCTGATTGTAGGAGAGTCCTACAACAGTTTCCTGAACTCTTCTCCTTAACCCCTGGTCAGACACACCTGTGTACCCATGATGTGGACACAGGAGACAGCATGCCTGTCAAGAACAAAATTTTTAGACAGTCTGACCATGTTAAGGAAAGCATCAAGGTGGAAGTCCACAAGATGCTAGAATTGGGAGTAATTGAGCGCTCTGACAGCCCCTGGGCTAGCCCAGTGGTCTTAGTCCCCAAACCTCACACCAAAGATGGAAAGAAAGAGATGAGGTTTTGTGTGGACTACAGAGGGCTCAATTCTGTCACCAAGACAGATGCTCATCCAATTCCTAGAGCTGATGAGCTCATAGATAAATTAGGTGCTGCCAAATTCTTAAGTACCTTTGACTTGACAGCAGGGTACTGGCAAATAAAAATGGCACCTGGAGCAAAAGAGAAAACAGCATTCTCCACACCTGATGGGCATTATCAGTTTACTGTTATGCCCTTTGGTTTAAAGAATGCCCCTGCCACCTTCCAAAGGTTGGTGAATCAAGTCCTTGCTGGCTTGGAGTCCTTTAGCACAGCTTATCTTGATGATATTGCTGTCTTTAGCTCCACCTGGCAGGATCACCTGGTCCACCTGAAGAAGGTTTTGAAGGCTCTGCAATCTGCAGGCCTCTCTATCAAGGCATCCAAATGCCAGATAGGGCAGGGAACTGTGGTTTACTTGGGCCACCTTGTAGGTGGAGGCCAAGTTCAGCCACTCCAACCCAAGATCCAGACTATTCTGGACTGGGTAGCTCCAAAAACCCAGACTCAAGTCAGGGCATTCCTTGGCTTGACTGGGTATTACAGGAGGTTTGTGAAGGGATATGGATCCATTGTGACAGCCCTCACTGAACTCACCTCCAAGAAAATGCCCAAGAAAGTGAACTGGACTGTGGAATGCCAACAGGCCTTTGACACCCTGAAACAAGCAATGTGCTCAGCACCAGTTCTAAAAGCTCCAGATTATTCTAAGCAGTTCATTGTGCAGACAGATGCCTCTGAACATGGGATAGGGGCAGTTTTGTCCCAAACAAATGATGATGGCCTTGACCAGCCTGTTGCTTTCATTAGCAGGAGGTTACTCCCCAGGGCGCAGCGTTGGAGTGCCATTGAGAGGGAGGCCTTTGCTGTGGTTTGGTCCCTGAAGAAGCTGAGACCATACCTCTTTGGGACTCACTTCCTGGTTCAAACTGACCACAGACCTCTCAAATGGCTGATGCAAATGAAAGGTGAAAATCCTAAACTGTTGAGGTGGTCCATCTCCCTACAGGGAATGGACTTTATAGTGGAACACAGACCTGGGACTGCCCATGCCAATGCAGATGGCCTTTCCAGGTTCTTCCACTTAGAAAATGAAGACTCTCTTGGGAAAGGTTAGTCTCATCCTCTTTCGTTTGGGGGGGGGTTGTGTAAGGAAATGCCTCCTTGGCATGGTTGCCCCCTGACTTTTTGCCTTTGCTGATGCTATGTTTACAATTGAAAGTGTGCTGAGGCCTGCTAACCAGGCCCCAGCACCAGTGTTCTTTCCCTAACCTGTACTTTTGTATCCACAATTGGCAGACCCTGGCATCCAGATAAGTCCCTTGTAACTGGTACTTCTAGTACCAAGGGCCCTGATGCCAAGGAAGGTCTCTAAGGGCTGCAGCATGTCTTATGCCACCCTGGAGACCTCTCACTCAGCACAGACACACTGCTTGCCAGCTTGTGTGTGCTAGTGAGGACAAAACGAGTAAGTCGACATGGCACTCCCCTCAGGGTGCCATGCCAGCCTCTCACTGCCTATGCAGTATAGGTAAGACACCCCTCTAGCAGGCCTTACAGCCCTAAGGCAGGGTGCACTATACCATAGGTGAGGGTACCAGTGCATGAGCATGGTACCCCTACAGTGTCTAAACAAAACCTTAGACATTGTAAGTGCAGGGTAGCCATAAGAGTATATGGTCTGGGAGTCTGTCAAACACGAACTCCACAGCACCATAATGGCTACACTGAAAACTGGGAAGTTTGGTATCAAACTTCTCAGCACAATAAATGCACACTGATGCCAGTGTACATTTTATTGCAAAATACACCCCAGAGGGCACCTTAGAGGTGCCCCCTGAAACTTAACCGACTATCTGTGTAGGCTGACTAGTTCCAGCAGCCTGCCACACTAGAGACATGTTGCTGGCCCCATGGGGAGAGTGCCTTTGTCACTCTGAGGCCAGTAACAAAGCCTGCACTGGGTGGAGATGCTAACACCTCCCCCAGGCAGGAGCTGTAACACCTGGCGGTGAGCCTCAAAGGCTCACCCCTTTGTCAGAGCACCGCAGGACACTCCAGCTAGTGGAGTTGCCCGCCCCCTCCGGCCCGGCCCCCACTTTTGGCGGCAAGGCCGGAGAAAATAATGAGAATAACAAGGAGGAGTCACTGGCCAGTCAGGACAGCCCCTAAGGTGTCCTGAGCTGAGGTGACTCTAACTTTTAGAAATCCTCCATCTTGCAGATGGAGGATTCCCCCAATAGGGTTAGGATTGTGACCCCCTCCCCTTGGGAGGAGGCACAAAGAGGGTGTACCCACCCTCAGGGCTAGTAGCCATTGGCTACTAACCCCCCAGACCTAAACACGCCCTTAAATTTAGTATTTAAGGGCTACCCTGAACCCTAGAAAATTAGATTCCTGCAACTACAAGAAGAAGGACTGCCTAGCTGAAAACCCCTGCAGAGGAAGACCAGAAGACGACAACTGCCTTGGCTCCAGAAACTCACCGGCCTGTCTCCTGCCTTCCAAAGAACTCTGCTCCAGCGACGCCTTCCAAGGGACCAGCGACCTCTGAATCCTCTGAGGACTGCCCTGCTTCGAAAAAGACAAGAAACTCCCGAGGACAGCGGACCTGCTCCAAAAAGACTGCAACTTTGTTTCCAGAAGCAGCTTTAAAGAACCCTGCAACTCCCCGCAAGAAGCGTGAGACTTGCAACACTGCACCCGGCGACCCCGACTCGGCTGGTGGAGAACCAACACCTCTGGGAGGACCCCCGGACTATTCTCCGACTGTGAGTACCAAAACCTGTCCCCCCTGAGCCCCCACAGCGCCGCCTGCAGAGGGAATCCCGAGGCTTCCCCTGACCGCGACTCTCTGAAACCTAAGTCCCGACGCCTGGAAAAGACCCTGCACCCGCAGCCCCCAGGACCTGAAGGACCGGACTTTCACTGGAGAAGTGACCCCCAGGAGTCCCTCTCCCTTGCCCAAGTGGAGGTTTCCCCGAGGAAGCCCCCCCTTGCCTGCCTGCAGCGCTGAAGAGATCCGTTGATCTCTCATAGACTAACATTGCGAACCCGACGCTTGTTTCTACACTGCACCCGGCCGCCCCCGCGCTGCTGAGGGTGAAATTTCTGTGTGGGCTTGTGTCCCCCCCGGTGCCCTACAAAACCCCCCTGGTCTGCCCTCCGAAGACGCGGGTACTTACCTGCAAGCAGACCGGAACCGGGGCACCCCCTTCTCTCCATTCTAGCCTATGCGTTTTGGGCACCACTTGGAACTCTGCACCTGACCGGCCCTGAGCTGCTGGTGTGGTGACTTTGGGGTTGCTCTGAACCCCCAACGGTGGGCTACCTTGGACCAAGAACTGAACCCTGTAAGTGTCTTACTTACCTGGTAAAACTAACAAAAACTTACCTCCCCCAGGAACTGTGAAAATTGCACTGTGTCCACTTTTAAAACAGCTATTTGTGAATAACTTGAAAAGTATACATGCAATTGAAATGATTCAAAGTTCCTAATGTACTTACCTGCAATACCTTTCAAACAAGATATTACATGTTAAATTTGAACCTGTGGTTCTTAAAATAAACTAAGAAAAGATATTTTTCTATAACAAAACCTATTGGCTGGATTTGTCTCTGAGTGTGTGTACCTCATTTATTGTCTATGTGTATGTACAACAAATGCTTAACACTACTCCTTGGATAAGCCTACTGCTCGACCACACTACCACAAAATAGAGCATTAGTATTATCTATTTTTACCACTATTTTACCTCTAAGGGGAACCCTTGGACTCTGTGCATGCTATTCCTTACTTTGAAATAGCACATACAGAGCCAACTTCCTACAAGTCTCATGTACGAGTTGATTATTGGCCATCATCATTGCCTGACTCTTAAGAGCTATTTGCAGTGCCTCTCGTTCCTCTTTAGCTTCTTTCATTTGTTGTTCCCACAATATCTGGAGATGCCTCTGCCCTTCGGCCAGCTGAGCGATTAAGTCTGCCATTGTTGCCTTTTCCTCCATGGTGGCGGTGTCTCCACGATCCCACTTCTGACACCACTTGTAACCATGTGGGTGTGGAGGAACCACTCCAGACTGTGTTAAAGGTTTAAAAAACGAAGGATTTTATTGAAGTTATGGTATATAGTGAACTTCAGGTAGGTGCATTTCAGTCTTTGTGAAGCTGGGCTTTAATGGGTGGGATGTTCTTGAGGTCCGTTCCTTACTCGTCTGTTTCTCTCCTTCTTGTTCACAGGACTTTCCCCCGGGAAGCGCATGTGGAGAGAAAAGAACAAGAGCTGTAAGTGATCTTTTAATGATCTCTCTTTTCTTACACAATGTCGTTATGTTTCCTATCTTTCTCGTTTTGTCACTAATTTTAACTCTCCTTATCTCAGGTTAGCCCGTACTTGTCCTTTGTTTTCGTTCTCTTCTGATTCCTAATCTTGCCTTTCTATTTTCTCTTAGTATTCAGCAGTTTCTGTGCTTGGGCTTCAGCGGTCCCTGTAACGGTAATGGCGGTCTACGGTGCCTGTCGGTAAGTGTTTGTATTTCTCCCCTTTCCCCCTGTTCCTGTTACCCTAGTGCTCGTGCCTTCCCGTTTCCCCAGTGTAGGAGGCTGGACTGGCTTGTAGTGAGTACCAAGGGGTACTTGCACCTTGCACCAGGCCCAGTTATCCCTTATTAGTGTATAGGGTGTCTAGCAGCTTAGGCTGATAGATAATGGTAGCTTAGCAGAGCAGCTTAGGCTGAACTAGGAGACGTGTGAAGCTACTACAGTACCACTTAGTGTCATATGCACAATATCATAAGAAAACACAATACACAGTTATACTAAAAATAAAGGTACTTTATTTTTATGACAATATGCCAAAGTATCTTAGAGTGTACCCTCAGTGAGAGGATAGGAAATATACACAAGATATATATACACAATAGCAAAAATATGCAGTATAGTCTTAGAAAACAGTGCAAACAATGTATAGTTACAATAGGATGCAATGGGGAAACATAGGGATAGGGGCAACACAAACCATATACTCCAGAAGTGGAATGCGAACCACGAATGGACCCCAAACCTATGTGACCTTGTAGAGGGTCGCTGGGACTATTAGAAAATAGTGAGAGTTAGAAAAATAACCCTCCCCAAGACCCTGAAAAGTGAGTGCAAAGTGCACCAAAGTTCCCCTAAGGACAAAATAGTCGTGTTAGAGGGAGAATGCAAGGAAAACACAAATCAGCAATGCAACAACGATGGATTCCTGTCTGAAGGTACCTGTGGAACAAGGGGACCAAGTCCAAAAGTCACAAGCAGCTCGGAGATGGGCAGATGCCCAAGAAATGCCAGCGGTTGGTGCAAAGAAGCTCTTACTAGTCTGAAGAACTGTGAATACTGCAGGAACGACAAGGGCTAGAGACTTCCCCTTTGGAGGATGGATCCCCCACGCCTTGGAGAGTCGTGCAGAAGTGCTTTCCCGCCGGATGGACGCCAACAAGCCTTGCTACACGCAAATCGTGCGTTTGGTGTTTTTGGACGCTGCTGGGGCCCAGGAGGGACCAGGAGGTCGCAAATTGGACCTGCAGAGAGAGGGGACGTCGAGCAAGACAAAGAGCCCTCACTGAAGCAGGTAGCACCCGGAGAAGTGCCAGAAACAGGCACTACGAGGATGCGTGAAATGGTGCTCGCCGAAGTTGCACAAAGGAGTCCCACGTCGCCGGAGACCAACTTAGAAAGTCGTGCAATGCAGGTTAGAGTGCCGTGGACCCAGGCTTGGCTG
Source organism: Pleurodeles waltl (assembly GCF_031143425.1). NCBI lineage: Eukaryota > Metazoa > Chordata > Amphibia > Caudata > Salamandridae > Pleurodeles > Pleurodeles waltl. The sequence continues at coordinate 1,191,625,996 of NC_090448.1, forward strand.
TGCACACAGGATTTCCGCCGGAAGTGCACAGGGGCCGGAGAAGCTTGCAAAGTCGCGATTCCCAGCAATGCAGCCCAGCGAGGTGAGGCAAGGACTTACCTCCACCAAACTTGGGCTGAAGAGTCACTGGACTGTGGGGGTCACTTGGACGGTGTCGCTGGATTCGAGGGACCTCGCTCGTCGTGCTGAGAGGAGACCCAAGGGACCGGAGATGCAGCTTTTTGGTGCCTGCGGTTGCAGGGGGAAGATTCCGTCGACCCACGGGAGATTTCTTCGGAGCTTCTGGTGCAGAGAGGAGGCAGACTACCCCCACAGCATGCACAAGCAGGAAAACAGTCGAGAAGGCGGCAGGATCAGCGTTACAGAGTTGCAGTAGTCGTCTTTGCTACTATGTTGCAGGTTTGCAGGCTCCCAGCGCGGTCAGCGGTCGATTCCTTATCAGAAGGTGAAGAGGGAGATGCAGAGGAACTCGGCTGAGCTCATGCATTCGTTATCTAAAGTTTCCCCGGAGACAGAGACCCTAAATAGCCAGAAAAGAGGGTTTGGCTACCTAGGAGAGAGGAAAGGCTACTAACACCTGAAGGAGCCTATCACAAGGAGTCTCTGACGTCACCTGGTGGCACTGGCCACTCAGAGCAGTCCAGTGTGCCAGCAGCACCTCTGTTTCCAAGATGGCAGAGGTCTGGAGCACACTGGAGGAGCTCTGGACACCTCCCAGGGGAGGTGCAGGTCAGGGGAGTGGTCACTCCCCTTTCCTTTGTCCAGTTTCGCGCCAGAGCAGGGGCTAAGGGGTCCCTGAACCGGTGTAGACTGGCTTATGCAGAATTGGGCACCTCTGTGCCCAACAAAGCATTTCCAGAGGCTGGGGGAGGCTACTCCTCCCCTGCCTTCACACCATTTTCCAAAGGGAGAGGGTGTCACACCCTCTCTCAGAGGAAGTTCTTTGTTCTGCCATCCTGGGCCAGGCCTGGCTGGACCCCAGGAGGGCAGATGCCTGTCTGAGGGGTTGGCAGCAGCAGCAGCTGCAGAGAAACCCCAGGAAGGGCAGTCTGGCAGTACCAGGGTCTGTGCTACAGACCACTGGGATCATGGAATTGTACCAACAATGCCAGGATGGCATAGAGGGGGCAATTCCATGATCATAGACATGTTACATGGCCATATTCGGAGTTACCATGGTGAAGCTACATATAGGTAGTGACCTATATGTAGTGCACGCGTGTAATGGTGTCCCCGCACTCACAAAGTTCAGTGAATTGGCTCTGAACAATGTGGGGGCACCTTGGCTAGTGCCAGGGTGCCCTCACACTAAGTAACTTTGCACCTAACCTTTACCAGGTAAAGGTTAGACATATAGGTGACTTATAAGTTACTTAAGTGCAGTGTAAAATGGCTGTGAAATAACGTGGACGTTATTTCACTCAGGCTGCAGTGGCAGGCCTGTGTAAGAATTGTCAGAGCTCCCTATGGGTGGCAAAAGAAATGCTGCAGCCCATAGGGATCTCCTGGAACCCCAATACCCTGGGTACCTCAGTACCATATACTAGGGGATTATAAGGGTGTTCCAGTAAGCCAATGTAAATTGGTAAAAATGGTCACTAGCCTGTCAGTGACAATTTGGAAAGAAATGAGAGAGCATAACCACTGAGGTTCTGATTAGCAGAGCCTCAGTGAGACAGTTAGTCACTACACAGGTAACACATACAGGCACACTTATGAGCACTGGGGCCCTGGGTTACCAGGGTCCCAGTGACACATACAACTAAAACAACATATATACAGTGAAAAATGGGGGTAACATGCCAGGCAAGATGGTACTTTCCTACACAACCCCCCCCCAAACGAAGGACAATAAGACTAGCCATTACCTGATGAGTCTTCATTGTCTAAGTGGAAATATCTGGAGAGTCCATCTGCATTGGAGTGGCTACTCCCAGGTCTATGTTCCACTGTATAGTCCATTCCCTGTAGGGATATGGACCACCTCAACAATTTAGGATTTTCACCTTTCATTTGTTTTAGCCAAAGTAGAGGTTTGTGGTCTGTCTGAACAATGAAGTGAGTGCCAAACAGGTATGGCCTCAACTTCTTCAGAGCCCAGACCACAGCAAAGGCCTCCCTCTCAATGGCAGACCAACGCTTTTCTCTAGGGGTCAACCTTCTACTAATAAAAGCAACAGGTTGATCCTGGCCCTCAGAATTAAGTTGTGATAGGACTGCCCCTACTCCTAATTCAGATGCATCAGTTTGGACATAGAATTTTTTAGAGTAACAAGGGCTTTTCAGGACAGGTGCAGAGCACATGGCCTGCTTCAGCTCCTCAAAAGCTTTCTGACAGTTTGCTGTCCATAATACCTTTTTAGGCATTTTCTTGGATGTGAGGTCATTAAGAGGGGCTGCAATGGAGCCATAGTTCTTAATGAACCTCCTGTAATACCCAGTGAGGCCTAGGAAGGCTCTCACCTGAGTCTGAGTGGTAGGGGGAACCCAATCAATAATAGTTTGGATTTTCCCCTGAAGTGGTGCAATCTGTTCCCCACCAACAAGGTGTCCCAGATAAACCACCTTACCCTGCCCTATCTGGCACTTTGAAGCCTTGATAGTGAGGCCTGCCTTTTGCAGGGCCTCCAAAACTTTCCAAAGGTGGACCAGGTGATCATCCCAGCTGGAGCTAAATACAGCTATATCATCCAAATATGCTGCACTGAAAGCTTCCAGCCCTTGCAGGACTGTGTTCACCAACCTCTGAAAAGTGGCAGGTGCATTTTTCAAACCAAAAGGCATTACAGTAAACTGGTAATGTCCTCCAATGGTAGAAAATGCAGTCTTAGATTTAGCATCTTCTGACAATTTGATCTGCCAATACCCTGCAGTCAAATCAAAAGTGCTTAGATACTTGGCAGATGCCAGTGTATCTATGAGCTCATCTGCCCTGGGTATAGGGTGAGCATCAGTTTTGGTTACCAAGTTGAGACCTCTATAGTCTACACAAAACCGCATTTCTTTCTTTCCATCTTTAGAATTGGGTTTTGGTACCAGTACCACAGGAGAAGCCCATGGACTGTCAGAGTGCTCAACCACTCCTAGTTCCAACATTTTCTGAACTTCTTGCTTTATGCAGTCCCTGACATGGTCAGGCTGCCTATAGATCTTACTTTTGACAGGTAAACTGTCTCCAGTATCTATAGTGTGCTCACACCAAGAAGTGGTGCCTGGCACAATGGAGAAGAGTTCTGAAAATTGTCCTAGGAGATTTATGCAATTATCTTTCTGCTCAGCAGTAAGACAATCTGCCAAAACTACACCTTCCACAAGAGCATCTTGTTCTGTGGAAGAGAAGAGATCAGGTAGAGGATCACTGTCTTCTTCCTGTCCCTCATCTGTTGCCATGAGCAGGGTGAGATCAGCCCTGTCATAGTAGGGTTTCAGGCGGTTGACATGGAGCACCCTAAGGGGACTCCTGGCAGTGCCTAAGTCAACCAAGTAGGTGACTTCACCCTTCTTTTCAACAATTGTGTGGGGTCCACTCCATTTATCTTGGAGTGCTCTTGGGGCCACAGGCTCCAAGACCCACACTTTCTGTCCTGGTTGTACTGAACCAAAACAGCCTTCTGATCATGCCATTGCTTCTGGAGCTCTTGGCTGGCCTGAAGGTTTTTACTGGCCTTTTTCATGTACTCAGCCATCCTTGATCTGAGGCCAAGTACATAATCCACAATATCCTGCTTAGGAGCTTTTAAAGGTTGTTCCCAACCCTCCTTTACAAGTGTGAGTGGACCCCTAACAGGGTGTCCAAAAAGAAGTTCAAAGGGGCTGAAGCCCACTCCTTTCTGGGGTACCTCCCTGTAGGCAAAAAGGAGGCATGGTAGAAGGATATCCCATCTCCTGCGGAGTTTTTCAGGGAGTCCCATAATCATGCCTTTGAGAGTTTTATTAAATCTCTCCACCAGTCCATTTGTTTGTGGATGATAGGGTGTTGTGAACTTGTAAGTTACACCACACTCCTTCCACATGGCCTTTAAGTATGCAGACATGAAATTGCTTCCTCTGTCTGATACTACTTCCTTTGGGAAGCCCACCCTGGAAAATATTCCCAGGAGGGCCTTTGCCACTGCAGGAGCTGTAGTGGTCCTTAAAGGAATAGCTTCAGGATATCTTGTGGCATGGTCCACTACCACCAAGATAAACCTATTGCCTGAAGCAGTAGGAGGGTCAAGGGGGCCAACTATGTCAACCCCTACCCTTTCAAAGGGAACCCCAACCACAGGCAGTGGGATAAGGGGTGCCTTTGGAGTGCCACCTGTCTTGCCACTGGCTTGACAGGTTTCACAGGACTTACAAAATTCTTTTGTGTCCTCAGACATCCTAGGCCAATGAAACAGTGGTACCAATCTGTCCCAAGTTTTCATTTGACCCAGGTGCCCAGCTAAGGGAATGTCATGTGCCAGTGTTAGGAGGAACTTTCTGTACTCCTGAGGAATCACTAATCTCCTGGCAGCTCCAGGTTTAGGATCCCTTTGCTCAGTGTACAAGAGGTTGTCCTCCCAGTAAACTCTGTGTGAGTCACTGACATCCCCATTAGCCTGTTTGACAGCTTGCTGTCTGAGACCCTCTAATGTGGGACAGGTTTGCTGTGCCACACTCAGCTCCTCTCTGGCAGGCCCCCCTTCACCCAAAAGCTCAGCAGTGTCTGCTTCCAGCTCCTCTGGTGTAGGTTCTGCACAGGGAGGGAATTCTTCTTCCTCAGAAGTAGAATCCACTGTAGAGGGAGGGATAGTAGGAAGTGGTTTGCTTCTACTAGCCCTTGCTTTAGGGAGCACTTGGTCCATTGTTCCAGGATCCAAGCTTCCCTGTCCTTTTTGCTTTTTGGCCTGAGCCCTTGTCAAAGCAAAAATATGCCCTGGGATGCCCAGCATTGCTGCATGGGCCTCCAACTCCACATCTGACCAAGCTGATGTCTCCAAATCGTTCCCTAATAGACAGTCTACAGGTAAATCTGAAGCTACCACAACTTTCTTTGGACCAGATACCCCCCCCCAGTTGAGATTTACAACAGCCATGGGGTGGCTTTGTGTTATGTTGTGAGCATCGGTTACTTGGTACTGGTGTCCAAGTATGTGTTGTTCAGGGTGCACCAGTTTCTCAATCACCATTGTGACACTGGCACCTATGTCCCTGTAGGCCTGGACCTCAACACCATTTATTAGGGTTAGTTGCTTGTACTTCTCCAAGTTATGGGGGCAAGCAACCAAAGTGGCTAAGTCAATAGCCCCTTCAGAGACTAAAGTAGCCTCTGTGGTCTCCCTAATCAGACCAACCCCAACTAAATTACCAAAAGTGAGCCCAGCTACTCCCTTGGATTGGCTATTAGTAGGTTTGCTCCCACCACCACTGCTATTAGTAGGGACACTAGGTGTAGCAGTAGGGGTTGTAGTGGTAGGAGCTGTGGTGCCTTTCTTTGGACAACTGGGATCTGTTGTCCAATGGCCTTTTATCTTACATAAATAGCACCATGGTTTCTTTTCCTTGTTCTGATTAAAGGAGGATTTGGGCCCACCACCCCCACCAGAGTGTTTTTGTGGGCCTGATGAAGACTCATTTTTAGATTTGTCCCCACCCTTGTCAGAAGACTTACCATCCTTCTTTTTGTTGCCATCTTTGTCACCCCCTGTATGAACTTTTCTGTTCACTCTTGTTCTGACCCATTTGTCTGCCTTCTTTCCCAATTCTTGGGGAGAGGTCAGATCAGAGTCCACCAAGTACTGGTGCAACAAATCAGACACACAATTATTAAGAATATGCTCTCTCAGGATCAAGTTATACAGGCTGTCATAATCAGTAACTTTACTGCCATGTAACCACCCCTCCAAGGCCTTCACTGCCTGGTCAATGAAATCAACCCAGTCTTGTGAAGACTCCTTTTTGGTATCTCTGAACTTTATCCTGTACTGTTCAGTGGTTAAGCCATAACCATCCAGGAGTGCATTCTTAAGAACTTGGAAATTGTTAGCATCATTTTCTTTTACAGTAAGGAGCCTATCCCTACCTTTTCCAGTAAATGATAGCCATAGGATAGCAGCCCACTGCTTTTGAGGGACATCCTGTACAGCACAGGCCCTCTCAAGTGCAGCAAACCACTTGTTAATGTCATCCCCCTCCTTGTAAGGGGGAACTATCTTATGCAGATTCCTGGAATCATGCTCTTTTGCAGGATGACTATGGGGAATACTGCTGCTGCCACCATGGGTATCTAAACCCATTTTCTGTCTTTCCCTCTCTATTTCTAAAGACTGTCTATCCAAATCCAGCTGTTGCTTCTTGAGCTTCAGTCTGGTTTGCTCCACTCTCAATCTATTGAGCTCCCTTTCCAACAATCTGTCATCAGGGTGGGTGGGAGGGACATTTCTAGATACAGAGGTATGATGGGAATGAACAGAAGGAGACCTGTCCCTTACAGAGGGCACCCTAACAGCTTGGCTACCAGTATAATGTGAGAGCACATCATCAGTATGATGTGATTCAACCTCTGTACCAACTATGCTAGACTGTCTAGTAATGGGCAGGCTAAGAAGTTTCTTTCCTGAACCTTTTCCTGGGGGAGTCCCTGGATCAGATTGAGAACCATTAGCTACTTTTTCCACAGATTGGGCACTTATGGCCTTATCCTGTACTCTAAGCATATTAATTAACAGTTCTAAGGAAGGATTCTTCCCTACACTCAAACCTCTCTCTATGCAGAGACTCCTTGCTCCTTTCCAGCTAAGGTGATCATATGCAAGTTTGGACAGTTCAACTTTTTGGCCTGTGCCAGACATTTTTTTAGAGAGAGTTAAAGTGATAGACAAAGAGAAAAAAGTTTTCAGAACTTTTTGGAAAGACAGAAAAAAACATTTTAAACTTTTTAAGAACTTTTTGAAAGTTTAGAAGTACTTTTCAGCACTTAGAAAAGAGTGAAAAGAGGAAATGCAAAACTTTTTGTCTATGTGTATATACACTGACCTTGTTTTGTATATTTTTCTCTTATGAAAAGTACAATGACAAGAGTGGTAAGTAGTCTCAAGCACTTATCCCACCACTGCACAACCAATGTAGGAGGCTGGACTGGCTTGTAGTGAGTACCAAGGGGTACTTGCACCTTGCACCAGGCCCAGTTATCCCTTATTAGTGTATAGGGTGTCTAGCAGCTTAGGCTGATAGATAATGGTAGCTTAGCAGAGCAGCTTAGGCTGAACTAGGAGACGTGTGAAGCTACTACAGTACCACTTAGTGTCATATGCACAATATCATAAGAAAACACAATACACAGTTATACTAAAAATAAAGGTACTTTATTTTTATGACAATATGCCAAAGTATCTTAGAGTGTACCCTCAGTGAGAGGATAGGAAATATACACAAGATATATATACACAATAGCAAAAATATGCAGTATAGTCTTAGAAAACAGTGCAAACAATGTATAGTTACAATAGGATGCAATGGGGAAACATAGGGATAGGGGCAACACAAACCATATACTCCAGAAGTGGAATGCGAACCACGAATGGACCCCAAACCTATGTGACCTTGTAGAGGGTCGCTGAGACTATTAGAAAATAGTGAGAGTTAGAAAAATAACCCTCCCCAAGACCCTGAAAAGTGAGTGCAAAGTGCACCAAAGTTCCCCTAAGGACAAAATAGTCGTGTTAGAGGGAGAATGCAAGGAAAACACAAATCAGCAATGCAACAACGATGGATTCCTGTCTGAAGGTACCTGTGGAACAAGGGGACCAAGTCCAAAAGTCACAAGCAGCTCGGAGATGGGCAGATGCCCAAGAAATGCCAGCGGTTGGTGCAAAGAAGCTCTTACTAGGCTGAAGAACTGTGAATACTGCAGGAACGACAAGGGCTAGAGACTTCCCCTTTGGAGGATGGATCCCCCACGCCTTGGAGAGTCGTGCAGAAGTGCTTTCCCGCCGGATGGACGCCAACAAGCCTTGCTACACGCAAATCGTGCGTTTGGTGTTTTTGGACGCTGCTGGGGCCCAGGAGGGACCAGGAGGTCGCAAATTGGACCTGCAGAGAGAGGGGACGTCGAGCAAGACAAAGAGCCCTCACTGAAGCAGGTAGCACCCGGAGAAGTGGCAGAAACAGGCACTACGAGGATGCGTGAAACGGTGCTCGCCGAAGTTGCACAAAGGAGTCCCACGTCGCCGGAGACCAACTTAGAAAGTCGTGCAATGCAGGTTAGAGTGCCGTGGACCCAGGCTTGGCTGTGCACACAGGATTTCCGCCGGAAGTGCACAGGGGCCGGAGAAGCTTGCAAAGTCGCGGTTCCCAGCAATGCAGCCCAGCGAGGTGAGGCAAGGACTTACCTCCACCAAACTTGGGCTGAAGAGTCACTGGACTGTGGGGGTCACTTGGACGGTGTCGCTGGATTCGAGGGACCTCGCTCGTCGTGCTGAGAGGAGACCCAAGGGACCGGAGATGCAGCTTTTTGGTGCCTGCGGTTGCAGGGGGAAGATTCCGTCGACCCACGGGAGATTTCTTCGGAGCTTCTGGTGCAGAGAGGAGGCAGACTACCCCCACAGCATGCACAAGCAGGAAAACAGTCGAGAAGGCGGCAGGATCAGCGTTACAGAGTTGCAGTAGTCGTCTTTGCTACTATGTTGCAGGTTTGCAGGCTCCCAGCGCGGTCAGCGGTCGATTCCTTATCAGAAGGTGAAGAGGGAGATGCAGAGGAACTCGGCTGAGCTCATGCATTCGTTATCTAAAGTTTCCCCGGAGACAGAGACCCTAAATAGCCAGAAAAGAGGGTTTGGCTACCTAGGAGAGAGGAAAGGCTACTAACACCTGAAGGAGCCTATCACAAGGAGTCTCTGACGTCACCTGGTGGCACTGGCCACTCAGAGCAGTCCAGTGTGCCAGCAGCACCTCTGTTTCCAAGATGGCAGAGGTCTGGAGCACACTGGAGGAGCTCTGGACACCTCCCAGGGGAGGTGCAGGTCAGGGGAGTGGTCACTCCCCTTTCCTTTGTCCAGTTTCGCGCCAGAGCAGGGGCTAAGGGGTCCCTGAACCGGTGTAGACTGGCTTATGCAGAATTGGGCACCTCTGTGCCCAACAAAGCATTTCCAGAGGCTGGGGGAGGCTACTCCTCCCCTGCCTTCACACCATTTTCCAAAGGGAGAGGGTGTCACACCCTCTCTCAGAGGAAGTTCTTTGTTCTGCCATCCTGGGCCAGGCCTGGCTGGACCCCAGGAGGGCAGATGCCTGTCTGAGGGGTTGGCAGCAGCAGCAGCTGCAGAGAAACCCCAGGAAGGGCAGTCTGGCAGTACCAGGGTCTGTGCTACAGACCACTGGGATCATGGAATTGTACCAACAATGCCAGGATGGCATAGAGGGGGCAATTCCATGATCATAGACATGTTACATGGCCATATTCGGAGTTACCATGGTGAAGCTACATATAGGTAGTGACCTATATGTAGTGCACGCGTGTAATGGTGTCCCCGCACTCACAAAGTTCAGTGAATTGGCTCTGAACAATGTGGGGGCACCTTGGCTAGTGCCAGGGTGCCCTCACACTAAGTAACTTTGCACCTAACCTTTACCAGGTAAAGGTTAGACATATAGGTGACTTATAAGTTACTTAAGTGCAGTGTAAAATGGCTGTGAAATAACGTGGACGTTATTTCACTCAGGCTGCAGTGGCAGGCCTGTGTAAGAATTGTCAGAGCTCCCTATGGGTGGCAAAAGAAATGCTGCAGCCCATAGGGATCTCCTGGAACCCCAATACCCTGGGTACCTCAGTACCATATACTAGGGGATTATAAGGGTGTTCCAGTAAGCCAATGTAAATTGGTAAAAATGGTCACTAGCCTGTCAGTGACAATTTGGAAAGAAATGAGAGAGCATAACCACTGAGGTTCTGATTAGCAGAGCCTCAGTGAGACAGTTAGTCACTACACAGGTAACACATACAGGCACACTTATGAGCACTGGGGCCCTGGGTTACCAGGGTCCCAGTGACACATACAACTAAAACAACATATATACAGTGAAAAATGGGGGTAACATGCCAGGCAAGATGGTACTTTCCTACACCCAGTGATTGTCTACTCCCTCCTCCCCGGTTCCCCGTGTTACCCTTTTCACTCCACTCCTTTCTCTCTCTCTCTGTTAGTTACAGTTACTCAGGGACGTAGTCCCACGCACCTGAATGGCCACGCTTCTCCTGGAGCATGGCAGGATGCTGCATTTCGGCCTCCCGGTCGCCTGGAACAGGGTCTTCTCGGAGTCGCCTCCCGGTTCCTCTTCCGATATCCGGACGGTACCTTCGGTGCTGGTTCACAGTCGAGCTCTGCTCCTCATCTCTCTCCTTTCCACCTCTCAACCCTGAAAGTGCTGACTCTGGTATATTTGACTGCCTGGCGTCCCGCCGCTGCGGAACGATTGACCAATCACAGGCAGCATGACCAGGAAGCTTCGGACCAACAGGGGAAGAGTCAGCACAAGTGATAGCCATGTGCAGGCGTGCAGGCGCTAGCCCGTCACACTGGTTTACTTTAATGCATCTTGAGTTTGGTTCTGAACTCAGTCATTGGTGGGTGTGGGTCAGTGGTTTGTTGGTGCATGTTCTGTTTAATCAGTAGAGTCCCTATACTCGAATGTCTTAGTATTTTCCTAGTACTGGGGTATTAATGCTGGAGTTTTGGAATGGCTAGTGAGGTTTTCTGTTGTTTGCAGATGTTTCATGTTCTGCTTGTCCTGTAAAGACTCTGCCCTTGAAGAACATGTGTCTTTGGCGTTGTCTCGGGTCAGCTTGTTGCTCGGGTTCTTTGGAGTGGGTCAGCTTGTTGGTTCGTTGCTCGGTTTCTTTGGAGCGGGTCAGCTTGTTGGTTCGTTGCTCGGGTTCTTTGGAGCGGGTCAGCTTGTTGGTTTGTTGCTCGGGTTCTTTGGAGCGGGTCAGCTTGTTGGTTCGTTGCTCGGGTTCTTTGGAGCAGGTCAGCTTGTTGGTTCGTCGCTCGGGTTCTTTGGAGCGGGTCAGCTTGTTGGTTTGTTGCTCAGGTTCTTTGGAGCGGGTCAGTTTGTTGGTTCGTTGCTCGAGTTCTTTGGAGCGGGTCAGCTTGTTGGTTCGTTGCTCGGGTTCTTTGGAGCGGGTCAGCTTGTTGGTTTGTTGCTCAGGTTCTTTGGAGTGGATCAGCTTGTTGGTTCGTTGCTCAGGTTCTTTGGAGTTCTTGTTACTGTCCAGGTGCAGGGCAGCTGAGTCTCTGCGTCATGTGGACCTTGGAGGTTTTCAAGAGCTGTGCTTTGTTGCAAAGTTTCTGATGATGTGTCTGGTGTGTTTTGAGATGTTAAGTTTTAAGGTAAGTACTGGGCCCGTTTCAATCACAGGTCTTGAGTGACCTGTTCCTATGGGAGCCCCTCAATATAAGTGTGGGGTACCCTGGAAGCCCCTAGGTCACCCTCCCTCTGCACTATTTGTTTTGTCTCTTGGCCAAGTTTGCATCAAATGGGTAATTTTGTATTTAACATGGGCTTTTGGAGAGCGGCCCAAGAGCCTCTGAAGAGTCCACCAAAGTGCGCCCCCTGCCGGTCTACAACTGCTCACTTCTAATGGCGTGGTTGATTTTCATTAGGTTATCTTTGAGTTCTTATGCAAAAATTGAGTGCCCAGTGCTCGTCCTGCCAGCTCTCCTAATCCTGGCAGAAAGACACCACTCTTTAGAGGTTCCAACCCCCTTGCCCTGCTTTAAGGGCACCAAGACCTCAGCAGCTCAAGGAAACCAGGCCCCAGGGATATCTTTTAATGACGTCACTGCCCAACCGGAATGATATTACGCCCTGTGCTGGATAGAGTTTCTAGCAACTGGGGAGGTGAGTCCACCTGCTGGGGAGATGAGTCCACCTGCTGGGGAGATAAGTCCACCTGCTGGGGAGATTAGTCCAGCTGCAGTAGAGATGAGTCCACCTGCTGGAGAGATGAGATCAACTGCCCTAGAGGTGAGTTCATCTGCTCCAGAGATTAGCCTAGCTGCTGTAGAGATGAGTCCACCTGCTGGAGAGATGAGTCCACCTGCTGGAGAGATTAGTCCACCTGCTGTAGAGCTGAGTCCACCTTCTGGATAGATGAGTCCAGCTGCTGGAGAGATGAGTCCAACTGCCGTAGAGCTGAGTCCAGCTGCTCCAGAGATGAGTCCAGCTGCTGGAGAGATGAGTCCATCTGCTGGAGAGATTAGTCCACCTGCTGTAGAGCTGAGTTCACCTTCTGGATAGATGAGTCAAGCTGCTGTAGAGATGAGCCCACCTGCTGTGGAGCTGAGTCTAACTGCTGGAGAGATGAGTCCAGCTGCTCTAGAGATGAGTCCAGCTGCTCCAGAGATGAGTCCAGCTGCTGTAGAGCTGAGTCCAGCTGCTGGAGAGATGAGTCCAGCTGCTGGAGAGATGAGTCCAGCTGCTGTAGAGATGAGCCCACCTGCTGTAGAGCTGAGTCTAACTGCTGGAGAGATGAGTCCAGCTGCTCTAGAGCTGAGTCCAGCTGCTGCAGAGATGAATCCAGCTGCTCCAGAGATGAGTCCACCTGGAGAGATGGGTCCACCTGCTCCAGAGATGAGTCCAGCTGCTGGAGAGATGAGTCCAGCTGCTGTAGAGATGAGCCCACCTGCTGTAGAGCTGAGTCCAACTGCTGGAGAGATGAGCCCAGCTGCTCTAGAGATGAGTCCAGCTGCTCCAGAGATGAGTCCAGCTGCTGTAGAGCTGAGTCCACCTGCTGTAGAGCTGAGTCCTCCTGCTGGAGAGATGAGTCCACCTTCTGTAGAGCTGAATCCAGCTGCTGTAGAGATGAGTCCACCTGCTGGAGAGATGAATCCACCTACTCTAGAGCTGAGTCCACCTGCTGGAGAGATGAGTCCAGCTGCTGGAGAGATGAGTCCAGCTGTTGGAGAGATGAGTTCACCTGCTGTAGGGCTGAGTTCAGCTGCTGTAGAGATGAGTCCACCTGCTGGAGAGATGAGTCCAGCTGCTGTAGAGATGGGCCCACCTGCTGTAGAGCTGAGACCAGCTGCTGGAGAGATGAGCCCACCTGCTGTAGAGATGAGCCCACCTGCTGTAGAGATGAGTCCATCTGCTGGAGAGATGAATCCACCTGCAGTAGAGCTAAGTCCACCTGCTGGAGAGATGAGTCCACCTGCTCCAGAGATGAGTCCAGCTGCTGGAGAGATGAGTCCAGCTGCTCCAGAGATGAGTCCAGCTGCTGTAGAGATAAGTCCAGCTGCTGGGGAGATGAGTCCAGCTGCTGGAGAGATGAGTCCACCTGCTCTAGAGATGAGTCCAGCTGCTCCAGAGATGAGTCCACCTGCTCTAGAGATGAGTCCAGCTGCTCCAGAGATGAGTCCACCTGCTGGAGAGATGAGTCCAGCTGCTGGAGAGATGAGTCCAGCTGCTCCAGAGATGAGCCCAGCTGCTGGAGAGATGAGTCTAACTGCTGGAGAGATGAGTCCAGCTGCTCTAGAGATGAGTCCAGCTGCTCCAGAGATGAGTCCAGCTGCTGTAGAGCTGAGTCCACCTGCTGTAGAGCTGAGTTCAGCTGCTGGAGAGATGAGTCCACCTGCTGTAGAGCTGAGGCCAGCTGCTGCAGAGATGAATCCAGCTGCTCCAGAGATGAGTCCACCTGCTGGAGAGATGAGTCCAGCTGCTGGAGAGATGAGTCCAGCTGCTCCAGAGATGAGTCTAGCTGCTGTAGAGATGAGCCCACCTGCTGTACAGCTGAGTCCAACTGCTGGAGAGATGAGTCCAGCTGCTCTAGAGATGAGTCCAGCTGCTCCAGAAATGAGTCCAGCTGCTGTAGAGCTGAGTCCACCTGCTGTAGAGCTGAGTCCACCTGCTGGAGAGATGAGTCCACCTTCTGTAGAGCTGAATCCAGCTGCTGTAGAGATGAGTCCACCTGCTGTAGAGCTGAGTCCAGCTGCTGGAGAGATGAGTCCACCTGCTGTAGAGCTGAGTCCAGCTGCTCCAGAGATGAGTCCAGCTGCTGTAGAGCTGAGCCCACCTGCTGTAGAGCTGAGTCCAACTGCTGGAGAGATGAGTCCACCTTCTGTAGAGCTGAGTCCAGCTGCTGTAGAGATGAGTCCACCTGCTGGAGAGATGAATCCACTAGCTGAGTCCACCTGCTGGAGAGATGAGTCCAGCTGTTGGAGAGATGAGTCCAGCTGCTGTAGAGATGGGCCCACCTGCTGTAGAGCTGAGACCAGCTGCTGGAGAGATGAGCCCACCTGCTGTAGAGATGAGTCCATCTGCTGGAGAGATGAATCCACCTGCTCCAGAGATGAGTCCAGCTACAGGAGAGATGAGTCCAGCTGCTGGAGAGATGAGTCCAGCTGCTGGGGAGATGAGTCCAGCTGCTGGAGAGATGAGTCCACCTGTTGTAGAGCTGAGGCCAGCTGCTGCAGAAATGAATCCAGCTGCTCCAGAGATGAGTCCACCTGCTGGAGAGATGAGTCCAGCTGCTGGAGAGATGAGTCCAGCTGCTCCAGAGATGAGCTCACCTGCTGTAGAGCTGAGTCCAGCTGCTCTAGAGATGAGTCCAGCTGCTCTAGAGATGAGTCCAGCTGCTCCAGAGATGAGTCCAGCTGCTGTAGAGCTGAGTCCACCTGCTGTAGAGCTGAGTCCACCTGCTGGAGAGATGAGTTCACCTGCTGGAGAGATGAGTCCACCTTCTGTAGAGCTGAATCCAGCTGCTGTAGAGATGAGTCCACCTGCTGTAGAGCTGAGTCCAGCTGCTGGAGAGATGAGTCCACCTGCTGTAGAGCTGAGTCCAGCTGCTCCAGAGATGAGTCCAGCTGCTGTAGAGCTGAGTCCACCTGCTCCAGAGATGAGTCCAGCTGCTGGAGAGATGAGTCCAGCTGCTCCAGAGATGAGTCTAGCTGCTGTAGAGATGAGCCCACCTGCTGTAGAGCTGAGTCCAACTGCTGGAGAGATGAGTCCAGCTGCTCCAGAGATGAGTTCAGCTGCTGTAGAGCTGAGTCCACCTGCTGTAGAGCTGAGTCCACCTGCTGGAGAGATGAGTCCACCTTCTGTAGAGCTGAGTCCAGCTGCTGTAGAGATGAGTCCACCTGCTGGAGAGATGAGTCCAGCTGTTGGAGAGATGAGTTCACCTGCTGTAGGGCTGAGTTCAGCTGCTGTAGAGATGAGTCCACCTGCTGGAGAGATGAGTCCAGCTGCTGTAGAGATGGGCCCACCTGCTGTAGAGCTGAGACCAGCTGCTGGAGAGATGAGCCCACCTGCTGTAGAGATGAGTCCATCTGCTGGAGAGATGAATCCACCTGCAGTAGAGCTAAGTCCACCTGCTGGAGAGAGGAGTCCACCTGCTCCAGTGATGAGTCCAGCTACTGGAGAGATGAGCCCAGCTGCTGTAGAGATGAGTCCAGCTGCTCCAGAGATGAGTCCACCTGCTCTAGAGATGAGTCCAGCTGCTCCAGAGATGAGTCCACTTGCTGGAGAGATAAGCCCAGCTGCTCTAGAGGTGAGTCCAGCTGCTGGAGAGATGAGCCCAGCTGCTCTAGAGATGAGTCCAGCTGCTCCAGTGATGAGCTTAGCTGCTCCAGTGATGAGTCCAGCTGCTGTAGAGATGAGTTCACCTGCTGGAGAGATGAGTCCACCTGCTGTAGAACTGATTCCAGCTGCTGTAGAGATGAGTTCACCTGCTGGAGAGATAAATCCACCTGCTCTACAGCTGAGTCCACCTGCTGGAGAGATGAGTCCAGCTACTGGAGAGATGAGTCCACCTGCTGTAGAGCTGAGTCCAGCTGCTGGAGAGATGAGTCCACCTGCTGGAGAGATGAGTCCACCTTCTGTAGAGCTGAGTCCAGCTGCTGTAGAGATGAGTCCACCTGCTGGAGAGATGAGTCCAGCTGTTGGAGAGATGAGTTCACCTGCTGTAGGGCTGAGTTCAGCTGCTGTAGAGATGAGTCCACCTGCTGGAGAGATGAGTCCAGCTGCTGTAGAGATGGGCCCACCTGCTGTAGAGCTGAGACCAGCTGCTGGAGAGATGAGCCCACCTGCTGTAGAGATGAGTCCATCTGCTGGAGAGATGAATCCACCTGCAGTAGAGCTAAGTCCACCTGCTGGAGAGAGGAGTCCACCTGCTCCAGTGATGAGTCCAGCTACTGGAGAGATGAGCCCAGCTGCTGTAGAGATGAGTCCAGCTGCTCCAGAGATGAGTCCACCTGCTCTAGAGATGAGTCCAGCTGCTCCAGAGATGAGTCCACTTGCTGGAGAGATAAGCCCAGCTGCTCTAGAGGTGAGTCCAGCTGCTGGAGAGATGAGCCCAGCTGCTCTAGAGATGAGTCCAGCTGCTCCAGTGATGAGCTTAGCTGCTCCAGTGATGAGTCCAGCTGCTGTAGAGATGAGTTCACCTGCTGGAGAGATGAGTCCACCTGCTGTAGAACTGATTCCAGCTGCTGTAGAGATGAGTTCACCTGCTGGAGAGATAAATCCACCTGCTCTAGAGCTGAGTCCACCTGCTGGAGAGATGAGTCCAGCTACTGGAGAGATGAGTCCACCTGCTGTAGAGCTGAGTCCAGCTGCTGGAGAGATGAGTCCACCTGCTGTAGATCTGAGTCCATCTGCTGTAGAGATGAGCCCAGCTGCTCTAGAGGTCAGTCCAGCTGCCCCAGAGATGAGCCCATCTTCTGGAGAGATGAGCCCAGCTGCTCTAGAGATGAGTCCAGCTGCTCCAGAGATGAGTCCAGCTTCTGGAGAGATGAGCCCAGCTGCTCTAAAGATGAGTCCAGCTGCTCCAGAGATGAGTCCAGCTGCTGTAGAGATGAGTCCACCTGCTGGAGATATGAGCCCAGCAGCTGAAGAGATGTGTCCACCTGCTGTAGAGATGCGTCCACCTGTTGAAGAGATGAGTGCAGCTTCTACAGAGATGAGTCCAACTGTTTAAGAGATAAGTCCAGCTGATGGAAATATGAGCCCAGATGCTCTAGAGACGAGATTTCCATCTCACATGCTACAACTATGCAGATGACACACAAATACTACTTAAATTAGAGTGCCCTAAAGACATTGAAAACACACAACTCTTCAGTTGCCTCAGAGCCGTTGATCAGTGGATGACCTGGAGCCATCTCAAACTAAATATCTCCAAAACAGAAATACTCATAGGTGGTGACTGGAAAAGTTATGACCCTCTGTGTGTCTGGCCTGACGTTCTCGGACCACCTCCTCAATTATCCAAGGAAGTTAAAAAACTTGGAATTACCATGGACTCCAAGTTAACTATGAATGCCTGAGTGGACAAATTAGCACGAACAAGCTTCATCACCTTGAAGACTCTACGACGCATCTTCCCCCACCTCGGATTTCCACACAAGGTCCAGTTCACTATCACGCTTGTACTATTCAAACTGGATTATGCCAATGGCCTCTACCATGGATCATCTCTATCTATTATGAAAAAATTACAAAGTACTGAGAACTCCGCAGCCAGGCTACTATTACATGTACATCCACAATCCCGCATCTCCCCTGCCCTGAGAGCACCACACTGGTTACCCGTTGGCAGAAGATGCACCTCCAAGCTGGCAAGCTGGCTTGCATCATCCACAAAGCCATACATGGAGCAGGCCCGCTTTTCATCAGAAACAAAATAACCAAATATATTCAACAATAAACCTCCACTCAAGATTGGCACCCCGCCTTAGAACACCACTTTACAAGAAAAAGACTATTGGTGGTACATCCTTCTCCGTCCAAGCAGCCAAACTATGGAATTCATTACCCCAACTATAAGAACCACAGATAAATTTCTTGTCTTCAAGAGACTACTCAAGACTTGGCTCTTTCCTTCATAACCACCATATTCAAACAACTATGGACTGCGTATGCCTATGTTGATAAATATTTTTTATCTGATTATGTGTATATTCTAGATATGCATGGTTCTTTAGGAAACATGTATCACTACTATGTCATAACAATAAATGACACACATACTCTTTAAACCTGTTTAACAAATGTATATTTACTCATGGTTAAATTTGTATATGGATGTGTATATATATGTATATGTGTGTGTGTATATATATATATATATTTTATATATATATGTGTTTATATGTGTGTGTATGTGTATATATATGTATATATGTACATATGTGTATATGTGTGTGTATGCATGTGCGTATTAGTGTGTGTATATATACATATATATGTGTATGTTGTTCTATGCCTTACATGTTCATAGGTCACTGCATAGCCTATAGATAAGTTGTTATATTAGATACTTATGAATCCCTGCTTTCGTTTTTATATCACAACGAGCAAATGTTTTATTATCATAAGCATTTCCCTGTTCAAAAATTGAGGACAGAAATAAATGTTAGAAAAGTACACTCATTAATTAACTTCAAATATCACAAATCTTGAAAGTCTGTGTTTATACAATACTACTTTTCTTCTCATATTATTATACCCATTATTATATTCCTTGAACATGTATTCCCTTACTAGGTATTTATATATCTATTTATTACTCTAGTCCTACTGTAGTAGAGAACAAATAAATACAAATAAATAAAATACATTCTGTAAATGAAATCCATATTATAAATAGGCAAATTAAATTAAAATAATAATAATAATAAATAAATAAATCAAAGAAATATAAAAATAATGATTAAAAAGTATATATATATATATAATATTTATATATAGAAATAAAATTATAAATAAATAAAAATAATATAAATGTACTCTCTTGTCTTGTAAACTTTACTTTGTCCACCCATCACCATATGTCATGGCTCCATCAATCTATCCTCCATTCCCACTCTGACTCATCCCAAGCCCATTCTACTACTTTCATCTCCACAATAACCCTGCCTAAGCTCCCCCCTCCTCTTCCACATCTAGCTCACCCAAACCTCAGTTTACTACCATGATCTCCCAAACACCCCTAATAAATTCTCCCTCATTTATCTCACCCTTAGCTCAAACCCCTCCTGCTACTATGATCTCCCTAACCCTTTCCACAGACTCTTACCTCCTCCATCTCTCCTTTACTCACTCCAAGCCTCATCCTATTACTATAAACTCCCAATAACACTTCTGGATTCTTCCCTCCTCTATCCCTCATTGCTCTAGTCAATCCAACTAACAAACTCACATATCCGCAGCTCAAATAATTCATAATAATACTAAAACTGTACTCATATCTCCCTATACTAATACTAGTACTGTACTCATACCTCCCTATACTAATACTGTACTCATACCTCCCTATATTAATACTAATACTGCACTCATACCTTCCTATACTAATACTGTACTCATATCTCTCTATATTAATGCTAATAATGTACTCATACCTCCATATACTAATACCCTACTCATACCTCCCTATAATAATACTCTACTCATACCTCACTATAGTAATACTAATACTGTCCTCATATCTCCCTATACTAATAGTGTACTCATATCTTCCTATACTAATACTAATACTGTACTCATACCTCACAATTCTAATACTGTACTCATATCGTCCAATACTAATACTAATACTGTACTCATACCTCCCTATACTAATACTAAACTCATATCTTCCTATACTAATCCTAATACTGTACTCATATCTCACTATACTAATACTGTACTCATATCTCCCTATACTAATACTAATACCGTACTCATATCTCCCTATACTAATACTGTACTCGCATCTTCCTATACTAATACTAAAACTGTACTCATATCTCTCTATACTAATACTAACACTGTACTCATACCTCCCTATCCTAATACTAATACTGTACTCGTATCTCCCTATACTAATACTGTACTCATACCTCCCTATATTCTAATAGTGTACACTTACCTCCCTATCCTAACACTAATACTATACTCATAGCTCCCTATACTAATACTGTACTCATACCTCCCTATACAAATACTAATACTGTACTCATACCTCCCTATACTAATACTGTACACATACCACCCTATAGTAATACTAATACTGTACTCATATCTCCCTATACTAATACTAATACAGTACTCATACCTCCCTATATTAATACTGTACTCATATCTTCCTATACTAATACTAATACTGTACTCATACCTCCCTATACTAATACTGTACTCATATCTTCCTATACTAATACTAATACTGTACTCATACCTCCCAATTCCAATACTGTACTGATACCTCCCTATACTAATATTAATACTGTACTCATACCTCCCTATATACTAATACTGTACTCATACCTCCCTATATTAATACTGTACTCATATCTTCCTATACTAATATTGTCATCATACCTCCCTATAATAATACTGCATTCATAACTCCCTATACTAATACTACTACCATACTCATACCTCCTTTTACTAATACTAATGCTGTACTCATACCTCCCTATACTAATACGGTACTGATACCTCCCTGTACTAATGCTAATACTGTACTCATACCTCCCTATACCAATACTAATACTGTACTCATACTTCCCTATACTAATAATACTGTACTCATACCTCCCTATACTAATACTGTACTCATACCTCCCTATACTAATTCTAATAATGTACTCATACCTCCCTATACTAATACTATACTCTTACCTCCCTATACTAAAAATACTGTACTCATACCTCCCTATACTAATACTGTACTCATGGCTCCGCATACTTATACTAATACTGTACTCATACCTCCTCCATCTCTCCTTTACTCACTCCAAGCCTCATCCTATTACTATAAACTCCCAATAACACTTCTGGATTCTTCCCTCCTCTATCCCTCATTGCTCTAGTCAATCCAACTAACAAACTCACATATCCGCGGCTCAAATAATTCATAATAATACTAAAACTGTACTCATATCTCCCTATACTAATACTACTACTGTACTCATACCTCCCTATACTAATACTGTACTCATACCTCCCTATACTAATACTAATACTGCACTCATACCTTCCTATACTAATACTGTACTCATATCTCTCTATACTAATGCTAATACTGTACTCATACCTCCATATACTAATACCCTATTCATACCTCCCTATAATAATACACTACTCATACCTCCCTATAGTAATACTAATACTGTACTCATATCTCCCTATACTAATAGTGTACTCATATCTTCCTATACTAATACTAATACTGTACTCATACTTCCCTATACTAATAATACTGTACTCATACCTCCTGATACTAATAATACTGTATTCATACCCCCTATACTAATACTGTACTCATACCTCCCTATACTAATAGTACTGTACTCATACCTCCCTATACCAATACTGTACTCATATTTCCCCGATACTAATACTAATACTGTACCTATACCCCCTATACTAATACTGTACTCATATCTTCCTATACTAATACTGTACTCATACCTCCCTATACTAACACTGTACTCATATTTCCCCGATACTAATACTAATACTGTACCCATACCCCCTATACTAATACTGTACTCATATCTTCCTATACTAATACTGTACTCATACCTCCCTATATTAATACTGTACTCATATCTCCCTATACTAATACTAATACTGTACTCATACCTCCCTACACTAATACTGTACTCATATCTTCCTATTTTAATGCTAATACTGTACTCATATCTCCCTGTACTAATACTGTACTCATATCTTCCCATACTAATACTGTAATCACATCTCCCTATACTAATACTGTACTCATATCTTCCTATACTAATACTAATAATGTACTCATATCTCCCTATACTAATACTGTACTCATATCTTCCTCTACTAATACTGTGCTCATACCTCCCTATACTAATACTAATACTGTAGTCATATCTCCCTATACTAATATGAATAATGTACTCATACCTCCCTATACTAATACTGTACTCATATCTTCCTATACTAATACTAATACTGTACTCATACCTCCCTATTCTAATACTGTACTCATACCTCCCTATACTAATACTGTACTCATACCTCCCTATTCTAATACTGTACTCATACTTCCCTATACTAATACTAATACTGTACTCATACCTCCCTATATGCTAATACTGTACTCATACCTCCCTATACTAATACTGTACTCATACCTTCCTATAGTAATACTGTTGTCATACCTCCCTATACTAATACTGCATTCGTACCTCCCTATACTAATACTACTACCATACTCATACCTCCTTTTACTAATATTAATACTGTACTCATACCTCCCTATAATAATACTGTACTCATACCTCCCTATTCTAATGCTAATACTGTACTCATACCTTCCTATGCTAATACGGTACTCATACCTCTCTATACTAATACTGTACTAATATCTTCCTATACTAATACTGTACTCATACCTCCCTATATTAATACTGTACTCATACCACCCTATACTAATACTGTACTCATATCTCCCTATACTAATAGTAATACTGTACTCATATCTCCCTGTACTAATACTGTACTCATATCTTCCCATACTAATACTAATACTGTAATCACATCTACATATACTAATACTGTACTCATATCTTCCTATACTAATACTAACACTGTACTCATATCTCCCTATACTAATACTGTACTCATACCTCCCTATACTAATACTGTAGTCATATCTCCCTATACTAATATGAATACTGTACTCATACCTCCCTATACTAATACTGTTCTCATATCTTCCTATACTAATACTGTACTCATACCTCCCTATTCTAATACTGTACTCATACCTCCCTATACTAATACTAATACTGTACTCATACCTCCCTATATACTAATACTGTACTCATACCTCCCTATACTAATACTATACTGTACACATACCTCCCTATATACTAATACTGTACTAATACCTCCCTATAATAATACTGTACTCATATCTTCCTATACTAATACTGTTGTCATACCTCCCTATACTAATACTGCATTTGTACCTCCCTATATAATACTACTACCATACTCATACCTCCTTTTATTAATATTAATACTGTACTCATAACTCCCTATACTAATACTGTACTCATACCTCCCTATTCTAATGCTAATACTGTACTCATACCTTCCTATGCTAATATGGTACTCATACCTCCCTATACTAATACTGTACTCATACCTCCCTATGCTAATGCTAATACTGTACTCATATCTTCCTATACTAATACTGTACTCATACCTCCATATATTAATACTGTACTCATACCACCCTATATTAATACTAATACTGTACCCATATCTCCCTATAATAATACTAATACTGTACTCATACCTCCCTACACTAATAATGTACTCATATCTTCCTATTCTAATACTAATACTGTACTCATATCTCCCTGTACTAATACTGTACTCATATCTTCCCATAACTATACTAATACTGTACTAATTTATTCCTATACTAATACTAATACTGTACTCATATCTCCCTATACTAATACTGTACTCATATCTTCCTATACTAATACTGTACTCATACCTCCCTATACTAATACTAATACTGTAGTCATATCTCCCTATTCTAATATGAATACTGTACTCATACCTCCCTATACTAATACTGTACTCATATCTTCCTATACCAATACTAATACTGTACTCATACCTCCCTATTCTAATACTGTACTCATAGCTCCCTATACTAATACTAATACTGTACTCATACCTCCCTATACTAATACTGTACTCATACCTCCCTATACTAATACTAATACTGTACTCATACCTCCCTATACTGATAATAGTGTACTCATACCTCTCTATACTAATATTGTAATCATACCTCCCTATACTAATACTAATACTATACTCATACCTCCCTATACTAATAATACTGCATTCATACTCCCTATACTAATACTGTACTCATACCTACCTATACTAATAATACTGTACTCACACCTCCCTATACTAATACTGTACTCATACCTCCTTATGCTAACACTGTACTCATTTTTCCCTATACTAATACTAATACTATATTCATATCTCCATACTAATACCAATACTGTACTCATACCTCCCTTTACTAATACTGCACTCTACCTCCCTGTACTAATACTAGTACTGTACTCATATCTCCCTATACTAATACTGTACTCATACCTCCCTATACTAATACTAATACTGTACTCATACCTCCCTATACTAATACTGTACTCATACCTCCCTATACTAATAGTAATACTGTACTCATACCTCCCTATAGTAATAATAGTGTACTCATACCTCCCTATACTTATACTAATACTGTACTAATACCTCCCTACACTAATACTGTACTCATACCTCCCTACACTAATACTGCACTCATAACTCCCTATACTGATGCTAATACTGTACTCATACCTTCCTATACTAATACTGTACTCATACCTCCCTATACTAATACTGTTCTCATACCTCCTTATACTAATAATACTGCATTCATACCTCCATATACTAATACTGTACTCATACCTCCCTATGCTAATTCTAATACTGTATCATACCTCCCTATACTAATAATACTGTACTCATACCTCCCTATACTAAAACTGTACTCATAACTCTCTATTCTAACACTGTACTCATATTTCCCTAAACTTATACTAATACTGTACTCATACCTCCGTATACTAATACTAGTACTGTACTCATACCTCCCTTTACTAATAACACTGTAGTCATACCTCCCTATACTAAAACTGTACTCATACCTCCCTATACTAATACTGTATTCATATTTCCCTATACTAATTCTAATACTGTAATCATACCTCCCTATACTAATACTAATATTGTACTCATACTCCCTATACTAATACTGTACTCATACATCCCTATTCTAATACGGTACTCATACGTCCCTATACTAATACCAATATTGTACTCATACCATCCTATACTAATACTGTACTCATACCTCCCCATTCTAATAATGTACTCATACGTCCCTATACTAATACTAATATTGTACTCATACCTCCCTATTCTAATACTGTACTCATACCTCCCTATACTAATGCTAATACTGTACTGATACCTCCCTATTCTGATACTGTACTCATACCTCCCTAAAATAATACTGTACTCATACATCCCTTTTCTAATATGGTACTCATACGTCCCTATACTAATACTAATATTGTACTCATACCTCCCTATACTAATACTGTACTCATACCTCCCTATTCTAATACTGTACTCATACCTCCCTATATTAATACTAATATTGTACTCATACCTCCCTATTCTAATACTGTACTCATACCACCCTATACTAATGGTAATACTGTACTGATACCTCCCTATTCTGATACTGTACTCATACCTCCCTATACTAAAACTTTACTCATACCTCTGTATTCTAATACTATACTCATACCTCCCAATACTAATGCTAATACTGTACTCATACCTCCCTATACTAATACTGTACTCATACCTCCCTATTCTAATACTGTACTCATACCTCCCCATACTAATACTAATACTGTACTCATACCTCCCTACACTAATACTGTACTCATACCTCCCTATACTAATAATACTGTACTCATACCTCCCTATACTAATGCTAATACTGTACTCTTACCTCCCTATACTAATAATACTGCATTCATACCCCTATACTAATACTGGACTCATACCTGCCTATACTAATACTAATACCATACTCATACATCCCTATACTAATACTAATATTGTACTCATATCTCCCTATACTAATACTGTACTCATACCTCCCTATTCTAATACTGTACTCATACATTCCAATACTAATACTAATAGTGTACTCATACCTCCCTATACTAATACTGTACTCATACCTCCCTATTCTAATATTGTACCTATACTTCCCTATACTAATACTAATATTGTACTCATACCTCCCTATTCTAATAGTATACTCATACCTCCCTATACTAATGCTAATACTGTACTCATACCTCCCTATTCTGATACTGTACTCATACCTCCCTATACTAAAACTGTACTGATACCTCTGTATTCTAATACTATACTCATACCTCCCAATACTAATGCTAATACTGTACTCATACCTCCCTACACTAATACTGTACTCATACCTCCCTATACTAATATTGTACTCATACCTCCCTATATTAATACTGTACTCATACCTCCCTATACTAATACTGTACTCATACCTCCCTATTCTAATACTGTACTCATACGTCCCTATACTAATACTAATATTTGACTCATCTCTCCCTATAGTAATCCACCACTAATCCTCTAGCGTGCTCCTCGCCGAAAAGCGCTTCGACGTTTCGTCAGGGGTAGGACGCGCTATGTAAATACTATCACAATACAACGAAGAGATGGCTTGTGCCACTGCGGACGCCTGGAGGTTGTGCCAAGAGTTGGCTCTGGGCATCCAGAGATGTGCAGACTCCAGGTTGATGGAGGTTACCTCTTGTACCACGGGCTGAGTACCCCTCGGCTGTTATTTACCTGTAATCTGCACAACACGACATTGTATGTGCAGAACTCTGTCTCGTTTGGTGTTTTCACAGCTGAGCCTCAGGCTGCCAAGTGGGCTCGTCTTGTGGCCACCTTAGGCCAAGCCAGGCTTTTAAGCAAAGACCACTTACATTCTTGAGGTCAACAATTTCGTTCGGGAAAGATTTTAAAATAAAAATATGTTATTCCTCGTATCGAAATTCCATCTGCAAGAAACATAACTTCTGGCTGTAAAGTCCTAAATAATCATAGTTTTAGACTTTTAAATTGTGCTTCAAGGGTGGGGGCCTCAGTCCTTCTTTCTCGAAGGCTCCTGCCTTTAGACAGTGCACTGCGTTAAGCATCTCGAAGCCTTACTGTGAGGACTGAGTATTGACGTCAGTCGTAGCACTGAGATAAACATCTTGTCTCCTCACTAAGTAGAGTCTTGATGTCAGTCCTAGAACTTAGTTAAGTATCTTGTCTCCTCACTCTGAGTACTGAGTATTGACGTCAGTCCTAGCAATGAGTTAAGCATCTTGTCTCCTTACTGTGAGTACTGTCTTGACGTCAGCCCTAGCACTGAGTTAAGCACCTTGTCTCCTCACTCTGAGGACTGAGTATTGCCATCAGTCCTAGCACTGAGTTAAGCACCTTGTCTCCCAACAGTGAGTACTGAGTATTGATGTCAGTCCTAGCACTGAGTAAAGCATCTTGTCTACTCACTCTGAATACTGTCTTGACGTCAGCCCTAGCACTGAGTTAAGCACCTTGTCTCCTCACTCCGAGGACTGAGTATTGGCATCAGTCCTAGCACTGAGTTAAGCACTTGTCTCCTTACTGTGAGGACTGAGTCTTGATGTCAGTCCTAGCACTGAGTTAAGCATCTTGTCTCCTTACTCTGAATACTGTCTTGACGTCAGTCCTAGCACTGAGTTAAGCATCTTGTCTGCTCCCTGTGAGTACTGAGTCTTTCTTGACGTCAGTCCTAGCACTGAGTTAAGCACCTTGTCTCCTCACTGTGAGTACTGAGTTTGATGTCAGTCCTAGCACTGAGTTAAGCACCTTGTCTCCTCACTCTGAGGACTGAGTATTGGCATCAGTCCTGGCACTGAGTTAAGCATCTTGTCTGCTCACTGTGAGTACTGAGTCTTGATGTCAGTCGCAGCTGGTTGGAGCAGCCAACGCTTGTTTCGCGGGGACCACCCTCTTCTTCTGGGCCGAGATTAATGAGTTACCAGAGCTCCCACCGGTCATGTCCTAATGTCAGGAATGTGAATGATGTCTCGGTGGTCTGTGGTCCAGACTCACTCATCCTCACAGTCTCGGCCCACTTGTTCTGTGGGTGGTGCTCCACAAGGAGGGACCTTCTGGTGGGTTCAGCGGTCACCACAGGCTCGTTTTGCCCGGTACCAATGCCCGGGGGCGCAGCATCTCAAGGTGGGCGAAGCTTTCTTAGCAGAAATTAATGGCTTCAGACTTTCTCAGGAGATACCGGCAAGCGGTAAATATATATACTCATCTATGACTGAGTCCCTCAAGAGACCATCTATGGCTGAGTCCCTCAAGAGATACCTGCCAGCAGTAAATGTGCCCATCTATGAGTGAGTCCCTCAGGAGATACCGGCCAGCAGTAAATGCATATATCCATCAAAGACTGAGTCCCTCAGGAGATACCTGCCAGCGGTAAATACATATATCCATCTATTACTGAGTCCCTCAGGACATACTGCCTACCAGTAAATACATATACGCATCTATGACTGAGTCCCTCAGTAGATACCAGCCACCAGTTAATGGATATACCCATCTACAACTGAGTCCCTCGGGAGATACCGGCCAGCGGTAAATTCATATACACATTTATAACTGAGTCCTTCAGGAGATACTGTCCAGTGGTAAATATGTCCATCGATGACTGAGTCCTTCAGGAGGTACCTTCCAGTGGTACATGTGTGTCCATCTATGACTGAGTCCCTCGGGAGATACCGGCCAGTGGTACATGCATATACACATTTATAACTGAGTCCCTCAGGAGAAACTTGGAAGATGCTACGATTTGCCCTTTTCCATTTCAGTCACTAACATATTTCTCACTCTCCCAGAATGATCCCATCTCCCATTGTCATGTACTCCATCTCGACTATTTATCCATCCTTTACTAAACCGTTATCATCCTTACATGCATTTCTGGGCTCCTCCATTTGGCATAACAAAAATATTAAATTATTTAACCCTTCTCTTTTCTGGAAAGAATGGGTGGCTAAAGGAATTTTACAAGTCAAACAACTATTTCAAAACATGCAACCTCTTTCTTTTTATGAAATTCAAATTCAGGCCCTCATTAGACCGCCACATCATGAGTGTGCCAACCCGCCACCTCCCCACTCATACCGCTTGGGCTGTTGGACCCGCTGGGCCGGAGATGAGCATCTCTGACCCGGCGGTCCATTAAAGACTGCCAGCGGTATTAGGAGCCAGATTTCTGTCATGGGTTTCGGGGTGGTAGACCCACCATGAGAACCATGGTGGAAAGGCTACCGGTGACAGGGAATTCCTTCCTGGTCACCGACAGACGACTCCCCCACCCTCCCATCAAGCACAATACCCCCTGTCCCCTCCATACCAGAGTCTCCCACACCCCTTCAGGTACAGCGCACACATGCACATGCACACAGACACCCACATGCAGCCCGCATACACTCATTCACCTACACTTACATTCCTGCATTCATTCACATACTTCCATACACGCATTCACTGCAACACTCATGCACGTATTCACCTCAGCACTCATACACGCATTCAACCACGCATGCACCCATCCATATTAACATGCATACCCACATGCAGACATACATGCATACAAACGCCCACACACACATGCAGACATCCACGCATGCAAACACCCATACACACATGCAAACATACACCCACTCACACACACAACACCCCCCACCTTCCCACCCCCCTCCCCTGTTGGACACGTGACTTACCTAATCTGGCGAGGGGGTCATCCGGCAGGGAACGGGCGCTTCCACCGCCAGCAGCGCCCCACCATCAGGATACCGCCAGGCCGTATTACAGGTCGAAATGTGGCTGGTGGAGTCCTTTTGGCAGGGCGGGGCCGGTGGTGATACCGCCCATGCGCCTCCGCCCGCCAGCATGACTACTGCTGGATTTCCGCCCAAAAAGGTGCTGGAAATCCAGCATTACTCGTAATATGGTGGGCGGAAGACCGGCAGCACTGGCGGTCTTCTGGTGCCCATGGCTTAGGTGGTCTTTCAAAAAGACCGCCAAAGTCATAATGAGGGCCTTAATCTTTTAGCCACCGACATGCCAAAATATCAATGTTTAAGAACCTATCTTGTACAGTAATTATATATCCTATTGCAAGGCCCATCCCCCACCCCAATCTCAACTCCTTTGCAATTTTCTTCTTTTACTCCCGCTAGAGCCTCTTACACATATCTTCACTATAAGCTCCCAAATCGTACCAAACATAAAACAGAACTTACATGGGAATCTGATCTCCATTGCTCCCTCTCTATTAAAACATGGAACTGTATATGGTAAAAAATCCACCACACCTCCAGCAATGCTAGCACTACGCAAACTACCTACTACTTACTACTTCTACCACAGGCTTGGTTTGACTCCTCTCTCTCTCTCCAAATATAATCCAACCATGTCGGATCTGTGTTAGACCTGTTCTAATACACTAGATACGTACTTGCATTCTTTCTTCCAATGTCCAACTGTTGCTTCTTTTTGGCGCAAAATATGCAATACAATTGCACATATATTCAACGCTAACTTTCCTTTTGACATTACCCCTTTGGATTGTTGACCGATTTGTTGATTTTGCTTGTTGCTTTAGCATTTCGAGTTATCACATTGAACTGTAAAGACGTCACTAAGATTACCTTTAAGGGATGGTGGAACTTACTTTGCCATCACCATAGACTTGACAGAACATCTGCCAATTCTACAAGACAACTTAGTCAAATCAAATCAAATCAAATCATTAACATTTATAAAGCGCGCTACTCACCCGTGCGGGTCTCAAGGCGCTAGGGGGGAAAGGGGGGGTTATCGCTGCTCGAACAGCCAAGTCTTTAGGAGTCTCCGGAAAGCGGAGTGGTCCTGGGTGGTCCTGAGGCTGGTGGGGAGGGAGTTCCAGGTCTTGGCCGCCAGGAAGGAGAAAGATCTCCCACCCGCCGTGGAGCGGCGGGTGCGAGGGACGGCAGCAAGTGCGAGGCCAGCGGAGCGGAGGGGGCGGGTGGGGACGTAGAAGCTGAGGCGTCTGTTGAGGTATTCCGGTCCCTTGTTGTGGAGGGCTTTGTGTGCGTGGGTGAGAAGACGGAAGGTGATCCTTTTGCTGACTGGGAGCCAATGCAGGTGTCTCAGGTGTGCGGAGATGTGGCTGTTGCGGGGTACGTCGAGGATGAGGCGGGCCGAGGCGTTTTGGATGCGTTGCA
Organism: Pleurodeles waltl; assembly: GCF_031143425.1. Classification (NCBI taxonomy): domain Eukaryota; kingdom Metazoa; phylum Chordata; class Amphibia; order Caudata; family Salamandridae; genus Pleurodeles; species Pleurodeles waltl. The sequence goes on from NC_090448.1 coordinate 1,191,656,925, forward strand.
GGCGGTTTTGGAGTTTGGCGGTGGTCCCGGCGTAGAGGGTATTGCCGTAGTCCAGGCGACTCGTGACAAGGGCGTGGGTCACGGTTTTTCTGGTGTCGGCGGGGATCCAGCGGAAGATCTTGCGGAGCATGCGGAGAGTGAGGAAGCAGGCGGAGGACACGGCGTTGACTTGCTTGGTCATGGTGAGAAGAGGGTCCAAGATGAAGCCGAGGTTGCGGGCGTGGTCTGCGGGGGTCGGTGCGGTGCCGAGGGCCGTGGGCCACCAGGAGTCGTCCCAGGCGGACGGGGTGTTGCCGAGGATGAGGACTTCCGTTTTTTCAGAGTTCAGCTTTAGGCGGCTGAGCCTCATCCAATCTGCGACGTCCTTCATACCCTCTTGTAGGTTGGTCTTGGCGCTGGCGGGGTCCTTGGTGAGGGAGAGTACAAGTTGGGTGTCGTCGGCATAGGAGGTGATGATGATGTCGTGCTTGCGTACGATGTTGGCGAGGGGGCTCATGTAGACATTGAAGAGTGTCGGGCTGAGCGATGAGCCTTGAGGTACGCCGCAGATGATCTTGGTGGGTTCTGAGCGAAACGGAGGGAGGTAAACTCTTTGGGAGCGGTTAGCGAGGAAGGAGGCGATCCAGTCCAGGGCCTGGCCTTGGATCCCGGTGGAGCGTAGGCGGGTGATTAGGGTGCGGTGACAGATGGTGTCAAAGGCAGCCGAGAGGTCGAGGAGAATGAGGGCGACTGTTTCACCGTTGTCCATCAGGGTTCTGATGTCGTCTGTGACTGAGATGAGGGCGGTTTCCGTGCTGTGGTTGGTTCGGAATCCGGTTTGTGAAGGGTCGAGCAGGTTGTTGTCTTCCAGGAAGGTGGTCAGCTGTTTGTTGACGGTCTTTTCTATTACCTTGGCTGGGAAAGGTAGAAGAGAGATGGGGCGGAAGTTTTTCAGGTCGCTTGGGTCAGCCGTAGGTTTCTTTAGTAGGGCGTTGACTTCAGCGTGCTTCCAGCATTCGGGGAAGGTAGCAGAAGAAAAAGAAGAGTTGATGACGGTCTGGAGGTGCGGGGCGATGATGTCGTCGGCTTTGTTAAAGATGAAGTGCGGGCAGGGGTCCGAAGGGGCGCCGGAGTGGATAGAGTTCATGATGGATTTGGTTTCTTCCGTGTTGATGTGGGTCCAGTTGTTGAGGGTGATGTCCGGGGAAGCGGGTTCAGTGGTGTATGGTTGGGTCTGGTGTCCGAAGCTGTCGTGGAGGTCGCTGATCTTGCGATGGAAGAAAGTGGCGAGGGATTCGCACAAATCCTGTGAGGGCGTGACGGCGTTGGCGCTGGCGCTGGGGTTGGAGAACTCTTTGACGATGCTGAAGAGTTCTCTGCTGTTGTGGCTGTTTTTGTCTAGTCTGTCGGTGAAAAAGTTCCTTTTGGACTCCTCTTAGTACAGACTTCTGTAATCAATCAGCCATAGTGCAAGGATGTCTGCGCTGCAGAGTGATTGTTTATGCGCAGGAAGTTGTCCCTTCCTGCACATAAACAATCATTAAATAATGATGCGTCACTTTCTTGTAAATGAGGCACTATATACTGTAGGGTTGGAAGACCCCATATACTCTAGGGTTGGAAGACCCTATATACTCTAGGGTTGGAAGACTATATACTGTAGGATTGGAAGACCCTATATACTATAGGGTTGGAAGACTATATACTGTAGGGTTGGAAGACCCTATATACTGTAGGATTGGAAGACCCTATATACTATAGGGTTGGAAGACTATATACTGTACGGTTGGAAGACCCTATATACTATAGGGTTGGAAGACCCTATATACTCTAGGGTTGGAAGACTATATACTGTAGGGTTGGAAGACCCTATATGCTCTAGGGTTGGAAGACTATATTCTGTACGGTTGGAAGACCCTATATACTCTAGGGTTGGAAGACTATATACTGTAGGGTTCGGAGACCCTATATACTCTAGGGTTGGAAGACTACATACTCTAGGGTTGGAAGACCCTATATACTCTAGGGTTGGAAGACTATATACTCTAGGGTTGGAAGACCCTATATACTCTAGGGTTGGAAGACCCTATGGACTCTAGGGTTGGAAGACTATATTCTGTAGGGTTGGAAGACCCTACATACTCTAGGGTTGGAAGACCCTAGACACTCTAGGGTTGGAAGACTATATTCTGTAGGGTTGGAAGACCCTATATACTCTAGGGTTGGAAGACTATATACTGTAGGATTGGAAGACCCTATATACTATAGGGTTGGAAGACTATATACTGTAGGGTTGGAAGACCCTATATACTCTAGGGTTGGAAGACTATATACTGTAGGATTGGAAGACCCTATATACTCTAGGGTTGGAAGACTATATACTGTACGGTTGAAAGACCCTATATACTATATGGTTGGAAGATTATATTCTGTATGGTTGGAAGACCCTGTATACTCTAGGGTTGGAAGACCTTATTTACTCTAGGGTTGGAAGACTATATTCTGTAGGGTTGGAAGACCCTATATACTCTAGGGTTGGAAGACTATAATCTTTAGGGTTGGAAGACCCTATATAATCAAGGGTTGGAAGACTATATACTGTACGGTTTGAAGACCCTATATACTCTAGGGTTGGAAGACTATATACTGTACGGTTGGAAGACCCTATATACTATATGGTTGGAAGACCTTATTTACTCTAGGTTTGGAAGACTATATTTTGTAGGGTTGGAAGACCCTATATACTCTAGGGTTGGAAGACTATATAATGTAGGGTTGGAAAACTATATTCTGCACGGTTGGAAGACCCTATATACTCTAGGGTTGGAAGACTAAATACTGTATGGTTGGAAGACCCTATATACTATAGGGTTGGAAGACCCTATATACTCTAGGGTTGGAAGACTATATACTGTATGGTTGGAAGACCCTATATACTCTAGGGTTGGAAGACCCTATATACTCTAGGGTTGGAAGACTATACTCTAGGGTTGGGAGATTAAATTCTGTAGGGTTGGAAGACTATATTCTGTATAGTGGGAAGACTATATTCTCTAGGGTTGGAAGACCCTTTGGGCCTCATTTACAAGGAACTGGCACATCAGCTCCCAGCCCCAGTTTCCTTGCGTCGCCCTGTGCCCCCCTAACGACACCATAGTACTGTTGTTTTTACAATACAGTGCACCATGGTGCTCATTAGCACAACTGCATCAAAGTTTTTGACGCAGTTGTGGCGTTTTGCGGGACTAGCATCAAAAATGTTGATGCTAGTCCGGCAAAGCGCACAGAGGCCCATTTAAAAGAGTCCAGCGTCTCTTTAACGCCTGCCCTGAGCAGGCGTCAAAAACTGATGCTAGGATTAGAGTGGCGCAGTGAAATGGTCACTGCCCACCCTGTTGGCCTCCCTGCGGGGGACCGCCTCCTTGCATACATTATACCTGGCGCAGGCGTAATGTGGCGCAGTGCTCCCACTCTGCCAGTCTGTAAATGCGGGACTGTGTGCGGACTGTTCTTCGCCACTGTGGCGTAAAAAACAGTTATGCTACGGTGGCGCAAGGGGCCCAGAGGCACACTGCCGCCAGCCCGGAGGGTCCTCTGCCACGCTCCTGTCAGACCTGAGGGTCCCAGGGTCACACTGCCGCCAGCCCTGAGGGTCCTCGGGCAAGCTGCTGTCAGACCTGAGGGTCCCAGGGTCACACTGCCGCCAGCCCTGAGGGTCCTCGGGCACACTGCTGGTAACCCTGAGGGTCCCACGGGCTCACTGCTACCAGCTCTGAGGGTCCCGGCTGGGGGCAGTCTGCCACCAGCACTGAGGGTCCTCAGGCACACTGCTGGTAACCCTGAGGGTCCCAGGGGTACACTACTACCGGCCCTGAGGGTCCCAGAGGCACACTGCCGCCAGCCCTGAGGGTCCTCGGGCACTCTGCTGTCAGACCTGAGGGTCCCAGGGTCACACTGCTGCCAGCCCTGAGGGTCCTCGGGCACGCTGCTAGTAATCCTGAGGGTCCCACGGGTGCACTGCCGCCAGCCCTGATGGTCCTCAGGCACACTGCTGTCAGACCCAAGGGTCCCAGGGTGACACTGCCGCCAGCCCTGAGGGTCCTCGGGCACGCTGCTGTCAAACCTTAGGGTCCCAGGGTCACACTGCCGCCACGCTGCTGTCAGACCTGAGGGTCCCAGGGTCACACTGCCGCCAGCCCTGATAGTCCTCGGGCACTCTGCTGTCAGACCTGAGGATCCAAGGGTCACACTGCCACCAGCCCTGATAGTCCCAGGGGCACACTGCTGTCAGCCCTGAGGGTCCTCGGACACACTGCTGTCAGACCTGAGGGTCCCAGGGTCACACTGTCGCCAGCCCTGAGGGTCCCACAGGCACAATGCTGTCAGCCTGAGGGTCCCAGGGTCACACTACTGCCAGCCCTGAGGGTCCTCGGGCACACTGCTGCCAGCCCTGAGGGTCCTCTGGCACGCTGCTGGCAGCCCTGAGGGTCGCAGGGTCACACTGCCGCCAGCCCTCAGGGTCCCCGGGCACGCTGCTGTCAGACTTGAGGGTCCCAGGGTCATACTGCCGCCAGCCCTGAGGGTCCTCGGGCACACTGCTGGTAACCCTGAGGGTCCCACGGGCTCACTGCTACCAGCTCTGAGGGTCCCGGCTGGGGGCAGTCTGCCACCAGCACTGAGGGTCCTCGGGCACACTGCTGGTAACCCTGAGGGTCCCAGGGGTACACTGCTACCGGCCCTGAGGGTCCCAGAGGCACACTGCTGCCAGCCCTGAGGGTCCTCGGGCACGCAGCTGTCAGACCTGAGGGTCCCAGGGTCACACTGCTGCCAGCCCTGAGGGTCCTCGGGCACACTGCTGTCAGACCTGAGGGTCCCAGGGTCACACTACCGCCAGCCCTGAGGGTCCTCGGGCACGCTGCTGTCAGACCTTAGGGTCCCAGGGTCACACTGCCGCTAGCCCTGATAGTCCTCGGGCACTCTGCTGTCAGACCTGAGGATCCAAGGGTCACACTGCCACCAGCCCTGATAGTCCCAGGGGCACACTGCTGTCAGCCCTGAGGGTCCCCGGACACACTGCTGTCAGACCTGAGGATCCCAGGGTCACACTGTCGCCAGCCCTGAGGGTCCCACAGGCACAATGCTGTCAGCCTGAGGGTCCCAGGGTCACACTGCCACCAGCCCTGAGGGTCCTCGGGCACACTGCTGGCAGCCCTGAGGGTCCTCGGGCACGCTGCTGTCAGCCTGAGGGTCCCAGGGTCACACTGCCACCAGCCCTGAGGGGCACACTTCTGTCAGTCCTGAGGCTCCCAGAGGCACACTGCTGTCAGACCTGAGGGTCCCAGGGTCACACAACTGCCAGCCCTGACGGTCCCACAGGCACAATGCTGTCATCCCTGAGGGTCCCACAGGCACAATGCTGTCAGCCTAAGGGTCCCATAGGCACAATGCTGTCAGCCTGAGGGTCCTCGGGCACGCTGTTGTCAGACCTGAGGGTCCCAGAGGCACTCTGCTGTCAGACCTGAGGGGCACACTTCTGTCAGTCCTGAGGGTCCCAGAGGCACACTTCTGTCAGTCCTGAGGGTCCCAGAGGCACTCTGCTGTCAGACCTGAGGGGCACACTTCTGTCAGTCCTGAGGGTCCCAGAGGCACACTTCTGTCAGACCTGAGGGTCCCAGAGGCACTCTGCTGTCAGCCTGAGGGGCACACTTCTGTCAGTCCTGAGAGTCCTCGGTCACGCTGCTGTCAGCCTGAGGGGCACACTTCTGTCAGTCCTGAGGGTCCCAGAGGCGCACTTCTGTCAGCCCTGAGGGTCCTCCGGCACGCTGCTGTCAGCCCTGAGGATCCCACAGGCACAATTCTCTCAGCCTGAGGGGCCCAGAGTCACACTGCCGCCAGCCCTGAGGGTGCTCGGGCACACTGCCGCCAGCCCTGAGGGTGCTTGGGCACTCTGCTGTCAGACCTGAGGGTCCCACAGGCACAATGCTGTCAGCCTGTGGGGCCCAGAGGCACACTCCCGCCAGCCCTGAGGGTCCTCAGGCACTCTGCTGTCAGCCCTGAGGGTCCCAGGGTCACACTGCTGCCAGCCCTGATGGTCCTTAGGCACACTGCTGTCACACCTGAGGGTCCCAGAGGCACACGGCTGGTAACCTGGAGGGTCCCACGAGCACACTACTGTGGGCCCTGAGGATCCCAAGGACACACTGCTGTAGGCCCCGAGGGTCCCACAGCCCTGAGGGTCCCACGGGCACATTGCTGTAGGCTCTGAGGGTCCCACAGGCACACTGCTGCCAGCGCTGAGGGTCCCACAGGCACAATGCTGTAAGTCCTGAGGGTCCCAGAGGCACAGTGCTGTCAGCCCTGAGAGGCACACTGCTGTGGGCCCTGAGGGTCCCACGGGCACACTGCTGTAGGCCCTGAGGGTCCCACAGGCACACTGCTGCCAGCCCTGAGGGACCTTGGGCACTCTGCTGTCAGACCTGAGGGTCCCAAGGTCACTCTGCCGCAAGCCCTGATAGTCCCATAGGCACAATACTGTCAGCCTGAGGGGCACACTTCTGTCAGTCCTGAGGGTCCCACAGGCACACTGCTGCCAGCCCTGAGGGTCCTTGGGCACTCTGCTGTCAGACCAGAGGGTCCCAGAGTCACTCTACCACCAGCCCTGATAGTCCCACAGGCACAATGCTGTCAGCCTGAGGGGCCCAGAGGCACACTCCCGCCAGCCCTGTGGGTCCTCGGGCACTCTGCTGTCAGCCCTGAGGGTCCCAGGGTCACACTACCGCCAGCCCTGAGGGTCCTCAGGCACGCTGCTGTCACACCTGAGGGTCCCAGGGGCACACTGCTGTCAGCCCTGAGGATCCCACAGGCACACTGCTGTAGGCCCTGAGGGTCCCAAGGGCACACTGCTGTAGGCCCTGAGGGTCCCAAGGGCACACTGCCGCCAGCCCTGTGGGTCCTCGGGCACACAGCCGCCAGCCCTCAGGGTCCTTGGGCACGCTGCTCTCAGACTTGAGGGTCCCAGGGTCACACTGCCACCAGCCCTGAGGGTCCTTGGGCATATTCCTGGTAACCCTGAGGGTCCCTCGGACACACTGCTACCAGCTATGAGGGTCCCGGCTGGGGGCAGTCTGCCACCAGCCCTGAGTGTCCCAGAGGCACACTGCTGGTAAGCCTGAGGTTCCTCGGGCACGCTGCTATCAATCCTGAGGGTCCCAGAGACACACTGCTGTCAGCCTGAGGGGCACACTTCTGTCAGTCCTGAGGGTCCCAGAGGCACACTTCTGTCAGTCCTGAGGGTCCTCGGGCACGCTGCTGTCAGCCTGAGGGGCACACTTCTGTCAGTCCTGAGGGTCCCATAGGCACACTTCTGTCAGCCCTGAGGGTCCTCCGGCATGCTGCTGTCAGCCCTGAGGGTCCCACAGGCACAATGCTCTCAGCCTGAAGGGCCCAGAGGCACACTCCCGCCAGCCCTGAGGGTCCTCGGGCACTCTGCTGTCAGCCCTGAGGGTCCCTGGGTCACACTGCTGCCAGCCCTGATGGTCCTTAAGCACGCTGCTGTCACACCTGGGGGTCCCAGAGGCACACTGCTGGTAACCCGGAGGGTACCACAAGCACACTACTGTTGGCCCTGAGGGTCCCACGGGCACACTGCTGTAGGCCCTGAGGGTCCCACAGGCACACTGGTGCCAGCGCTGAGGGTCCCACAGGCACAATGCTGTCAGTCCTGAGGGTCCCAGAGGCACACTGTGTGGGCCCTGAGGGTCCCACGGGCACACTGCTGTAGGCCCTGAGGGTCCCACAGGCACACTGCTGTCAGACGTGAGGGTCCCAAGGTCACTCTGCTGCAAGCCCTGATAGTCCCATAGGCACAATACTGTCAGCCTGAGTGGCACACTTCTGTCAGTCCTGAGGGTCCGACAGGCACACTGCCGCCAGCCCTGAGGGATCTTGGGCACTCTGCTGTCAGACCTGAGGGTCCCAGGGTCACTCTACCGCCAGCCCCGATAGTCCCACAGGCACAATGCTGTCAGCCTGAGGGGCCCAGAGGCACACTCCCGCCAGCCCTGAGGGTCCTCGGGCACTCTGCTGTCAGCCCTTAGGGTACCAGGGTCACACTGCCGCCAGCCCTGAGGGTCCTCGGGCACGCTGCTGTCACACCTGAGGGTCCCAGGGTCACACTACCGCCAGCCCTGAGGGTCCTCGGGCACGCTGCTGTCACACCTGAGGGTCCCAGGGGCACACTGCTGTCAGCCCTGAGGGTCCCACTGGCACACTGCCGCCAGCCCTGAGGGTCCTCGGGCACACTGCCGACAGCCCTCAGGGTCCTTGGGCACGCTGCTCTCAGACCTGAGGGTCCCAGGGTCACACTGCTGCCAGCCCTGAGGGTCCTCGGGCACATTCCTGGTAACCCTGAGGGTCCCACAGACACACTGCTGTCAGCCCTGAGGGTCCTCGGGCACGCTGCTGTCAGACCTGAGGGTCCCAGAGTCACAATGCCGCCAGCCCTGAGGGTCCTCAGGCACACTGCTGGTAACCCTGAGGGTCCCACAGGTGCACTGCTGCCAGCCCTCAGGGTCCTCGGGCACACTGCTGTCAGACCTGAGGGTCCCAGGGTCACACTGCCGCCAGCCCTGAGGGTCCTCAGGCACGCTGCTGTCAGACCTGAGGGTCCCTGGGTCACACTGCCGCCAGCCCTGATGGTCCTCCGGCACTCTGCTGTCAGACCTGAGGATCCAAGGGTCACACTACCACCAGCCCTGATAGTCCCTGGGGCACACTGCTGACTGCCCTGAGGGTCCTCGGGCATGCTGTTGTCAGACCTGAGGGTCCCAGGGTCACACTGTCTCCAGCCCTGAGGGTCCCGCAGGCACAATGCTGTCAGCCTGAGGGTCCCAGGGTCACACTGCCGCCAGCCCTGAGGGTCCTCAGACACACTGCCGCCAGCCCTGAGGGTCCTCGGGCACGCTGCTGTCAGCCTGAGGGCCCCAGGGTCACACTGCTGCCAGCCCTGAGGGGCACACTTTGGCAGTCCTGAGGGTCCCAGAGGCACACTGCTGGTAACCCTGAGGGTCCTCGGGCACGCTGCTGTCAGCCCTGAGGGTCCCAGAGGCACACTGCCGCCAGCCCTGAGGGTCCTCGGGCACACTGCTGGTAACCCTGAGGGTCCCACAGGTGCACTGCTGCCAGCCCTCAGGGTCCTCGGGCACGCTGCTGGTAACCCTGAGGGTCCTCGGGCACACTGCTGTCAGACCTGAAGGTCCCATGGTCACACTGCCGCCAGCCCTGAGGGTCCTCAGGCACGCTGCTGTCAGACCTGAGGGTCCCTGGGTCACACTGACGCCAGCCCTGATGGTGCTCCGGCACTCTGCTGTCAGATCTGAGGATCCAAGGGTCACACTACCACCAGCCCTGATAGTCCCTGGGGCACACTGCTGTCTGCCCTGAGGGTCCTCGGGCATGCTGTTTTCAGACCTGAGGGTCCCAGGGTCACACTGTCTCCAGCCCTGAGGGTCCCGCAGGCACAATGCTGTCAGCCTGAGGGCCCCAGGGTCACACTGCTGCCAGCCCTGAGGGGCACAGTTTGGCAGTCCTGAGGGTCCCAGAGGCACACTGCTGTCAGACCTGAGGGTCCCAGGGTCACACTGCCGCCAGCCCTGACGGTCCCACAGGCACAATGCTGTCAGCCCTGAGGGTCCCACAGGCACAATGCTGTCAGCCTGAGGGTCCTCGGGCACGCTGCTGTCAGTCCTGATGGTCCCAGAGGCACACTGCTGGTAACCCTGAGGGTCCTACGGGCACACTGCTGTAGGCCCTGAGGGTCCCACAGGCACACTGCTGCCAGCCCTGAGGGTCCTCGGGCACTCTGCTGTCAGACCTGAGGGTCCCAGGGTCACACTGCTACCAGCCCTGAGGGTCCCGGCTGGGGGCAGTCTGCTGTCAGCCTGAGTGTCCCAGGGGCACACTGCTGGTAACCCTGAGGGCCCCAGGGGCACACTGCTACCGGCCCTGTGGGTCCCACAGGGACACTGCTGTCAGCCCTGAGGGTCCCACAGACACACTGCTTTCACCACTGGGGGTCCCACGGGCACACTGCTGCTAGCCCTGAGGGTCACACGGTCACTCTTTTGTCACTTTGGGGATCTCACATGGGTCTCACAGGCACCCCGATGTCAACCCGTTGTCATCGATGGCTTCACTGTTTATAGGGGCAAAGCTCCCTGCTCTGAGGGTTTCAATCCAGAGGCACACCGCTGCCATGAGCTCTGAGGGTCCCCGTCCCTAGGCACATTGTGAGTTCCCAGTTGCCGTCCACCTTTGGGCACAGCGCCTGCTTCCCCCGTCCTCTGGACACACTGCCAACCGCCCTGCACCCCTGGGCACATGGCTGCCAGCTCCTAGGAGCCTTCCACCCCTGGGCACACTGTCAGCTGCCCTGCACCCCTGGGGACACTGTCTGCTGCCCGTGTCCCCTGGCACATGGCTTCCAGCGCCCAGGTGCCTTTCACCCACGTGCACATCTCCCTGCCCGCTGCTGTGTTCTCCGCCTCTGCCCCCTTCACCCACACTTTGCTGCCTCTGGCAGGGGGTTTGTTGTTTTCCTCTTAGGTTGGTCAGAGCAGTAACTGGCACAGACCGGGCCCGTGAAAGGGGTCTGTGGGCACACACCCTTCCCCACACAGAGACGGGCAGTCCGTGCCCCTGGCCTGGCATCGCATCTCAGTGCATGTGGTTTCACTCTGGCGAAGGCCGTGCCCGGGTGCCCCATCCTGGCACACACCCTGGCACACACTGGCACCTCTGCCTCTAGATTTGGGCGGAGACCTTGTTTTTGTCTGTGGTTGAAGAAAGTTATTCTGGGTTCCTTTATGGAGATGAAAGGACTGGCTCTGCCCATGACGGTGGCAGAGGGATTCCTGGGGTGTGGGTGATGTCTGCAGGCCTCGGGGTCCATCCCTCCACCCTGTGTGCAGAGGCGTAGCTTCAAGGCGGGTGTTTGGGGTGTTGCACCCCCTAATAAATGGACTATTTAATAAATACTTGGGTACCAGAGCTTTTAGTCGGGTAAGGTAAGGTGTTTTTCGGTTTTCACCTGGTATGTTGTAATACTCCTTCAGACAAAAACACACACATCTCCTCTGGCCTCAAAAACACACACATCTCCTCTGGCCCCTGTTCTGAAGGTCTTAATACTGTGGGTGGGGATGCTGACACGTCCCTTGCGCCCCCGGAGCGCCACTGACTCAAGGATGCGCAGAGGGCACTTTGCGCGGCTTTTCATGACCTCATAGATATGGAGTAAGGCAACGCAACGCAATGCAAGCCGCTGCGCTGCGTCATCCTGCCCCAGGGGGCATTCCTTGGGCGTTGTGGTGGCTCTTCCCACGCAACACCCATGGGTTTTGATGCATTCAAGGACTTGTAAACCTGGGAATTACGTCAAAACTGTACGCCGCCCCAGGGGAGGCGTAACAAGGGGAAATGTCTTAATTTATCCCCGTTTTCTCCTCTTTCTACATGTGAGGCATTCCTGAAAATGCCACCACGGTGCCAGGGTGCCAAAATGGTGCAGCGCGGGTGAATGGGGAGAAGTGCAACATAAATATGGTGCATTTCTGCACTTTCCCTGAGGCGCAGGGCAGCGCACCACTATTCTTGTGAATAAGCCCCTAAGGACTTTATTTACATGCCCCTTCCAACTTCATTGCGTCATTTTGTTTACACAACAGTGGAGTTAGCAGTACACTACACTGCCCCATATTTACAAACTGACACATTAGGCCCAATGCATCAGTTTGTAAAGCCCTGCATCACATTATACCTGTGCCAGGTATGATGCATGCAAGGTAGGCGTTCCCACGTGAAAAGCCATGCAGAACTGATGCAGTGAAATTTACAACTTTTCACTGTGTCATTCTGCAACTTGATTGTGTCAAAATTTTACCGCCTGCTCAGAGCAGGGGTAAAATAGACACAGGGCTTTTCTTATTGGAGACTCCTCGCATTGTTGGAGTTGCGTCATTTTAACTATGCTACTCCAGCAATGTGTGAGTTTAGCAACAATAGATGTGTCAGAAATTCTGACGCATGTGTGAATATGCTCATTCATGCAGCTCTGGATTGTAAATACAGTGCATCCGTAACGGCATCATTAGGGGATGTGCAGGAAGTGCAAAAAATCTGACACATCAATGACGATGCATCTGTTTCTTGTAAATAAGGCCCTAAGGGCCTCATTTACTAGGTAATGGCACAGCTCAGTGCCGCAAGCAATTTTGCAGCGCCGAGCTGCAGCATGCTCTGAGCAGGTGTTAAAAGGTTGGTTACAATGGGCCTCTGGGTGTTTTGCAGGATTAGCATCAGAATATTTTATGCTAATCCTGCAAAGTGCCTAACTACCATAAAAAATGGTGACGCTATTTTCCCTGACTACCGCCATGGTGTGTTGTAAGTTAAATATGGCGCACTCATTGTGGCGTTAGGGAGTCGCTAAGGGGGAGCAAGAAAAGTGACGCTGCACTATGTTCAGCACCACTTTACATAAATATGCTCCTCAGGCCCATATTTATACTTTTTAGTGCCACATTTGTGTCATTTAGTGAGGCAAAACTACGCAAACTTGCAAAATATAATTGTATTTTGTAAGTTTACGCCACTTTTGCATCAAAATAATTACGCAAATGCAGCGCTAAAAAAGTATAAATATGGGCCTTCGTGTTTTAAACACCCCTCACAATCCGCACTTGTTTCCCTTTCTACTAGCCCTTAAGGCCCTCTCCAGCGATGCTTCTTATATAATGATTACCATGAGATGCCAACATGATTGTCTGGAAGTCTGAAGCTCACACCCCCCAGTCTTACTGACCACGCTTGGACCAGTGACACCAAAGAGAACCGCAGTGGCTGCGGTGTGCTCACCATCCTGCCACCACGCACCACCACTGACTGGTGGCAACACGAGGATAATGGCATCTGTGGGTGCCAGCTGTACACAGGCATGGGCAGCTGGTACCACAAAACATCCTACCATGACCACAAGAAGTTAGGGCATTCAAAGTGAGTTTCACTGGGAGCAGCCGGGTGGTGTTATGTGGAAGGTAGGGATGGCACCCTGTGGTGTTATGTGGAAGGATAGGGTAGCATCATTTGATGTCATGTGGCAGGGGAGGGTGGCACTATGTGGTGTTATGGGGCACGGGAGGGTGGCACCATGTGGTCTTCTGTGGAGGGGGCAGTGTCACACTGTGAGGTGTTATGTGGCAGGGGAGGGTGGCACCATGTGGTGTTATGGGGAGGGGAGAATCACACCATGTGGTTTTATGTGGAGGGGTGGGGTGCACTATGTGATGTTATGTGGAGGGGAGGGTTGCACCATGTGGTGTTATGTGAAGGGGAGGGTCTCACTGTGTAGTGTTAAGTGAAGGGGAGGCTTGCACCATGTGGTTTTATGTGGAGAGGTGGGGTGCACTATGTGGTGTTATGTGGAGGGAAGCGTGGCACCATGTGGTGTTAGGTGGCAGGGGAGGGTGGCACCGTGTGGCGTTATGTGGCAGGGGAGGATGGCACAGTGTAATGTTATGTGGCAGAGAAGTGTTGCACCATGCGGTGTTATGTGGCAAAGAAGGGTGGCACTGTGTGGTGTTATGAGGCAGTGTAGGGTGGCACCGTGTGGTGTTATGTGGAGGGTCGCACCATGTGGTGTTATGTGGCAGGAAAAGGTGGCACTGTGTGGTGTTCTGTGGCATGGGAGGGAGGCATGTGGAGAGAAGGGTTGCACTGTGTGGTGTTATGTGGCAGAGGAGGGTTGCACTGTGTGGTATTATGTGGAAGGGAGTGTTGCACCATGTGGTGTTATGTGAAGGGGAGGGTCGCACCATGTGTTATTATGTGGCAGGGGAGGGTCAACTGTGTGGTGTTATGCGGAGGGGAGGGTGACACTGTGTGGTGTTATGTGGCAGGGGAGGGCTGCACCATGTGCTGGTATGTGGCAGAGGAGTGTGGCACCAAATGGGGTTATGTGGCAGGGGAGGGTGGCACTGTGTGGTGTTATGTGGTGGGAGGGTGGCTCTGTGTGTTGTTATGTGGCAGGGAGAGACACACCGTGAGATGTTATGTGGCAAGTGAGGGTCGCACCATGTTATGTTATGTGGCAGGAGAGGATGGCACCATGTGGTGTTAGGTGGCAGGAGAGGATGGCACTGTGTGGTGTTATGTGGCAGGTTAGGGTTGCACCATGTGGTGTTATGTGGAGAGGAGGGTTGCACCATGTGGTGTTATATGCAGGGGAAGTTCATCCATGTGGTGTTATGTGGAGGGGAGGGTTGCACCATGTGGTGTTATGTGGCAGAGGAGGGTTGCACTGTGTGGTATTATGTGGAAGGGAGTGTCGCACTATGTGGTGTTATGTGAAGGGGAGGGTCGCACCATGTGTTATTAAGTGGCAGGGGAGGGTCGCACTGTGTGGTGTTATGCAGAGGGGAAGGTGACACCGTGTGGTGTTATGTGGCAGGGGAGGGTTGCACCATGTGTTGGTATGTGGCAGAGGAGTGTGGCACCGTATGGGGTTATGTGGCAGGGGAGGGTGGCACTGTGTGGTGTTATGTGGTGGGAGGGTGGCACTGTGTGTTGTTATGTGGCAGGGGAGAGACACACCGTGTGATGTTATGTGGCAGGTGAGGGCGCACCATGTGGTGTTATGTGGCAGGAGAGGATGGCACCATGTGCTGTTATGTGGCAGGAGAGGATGGCACTGTGTGCTGTTATGTGGCAGGTTAGGGTTGCACCATGTGGTGTTATGTGGAGGGGAGGGTTGCACTGTGTGGTGTTATGTGCAGGGGAAGTTCATCCATGTGGGGTTATGTGGAGGAGAGGGTTGCACCATGTGGTGTTATGTGGCAGAGGAGGGTTGCACTGTGTGGTATTATGTGGAAGGGAGTGTCGCACCATGTGGTGTTATGTGAAAGGGAGGGTCGCACCATGTGGTATTATGTGGCAGGGGAGGGTCGCACTGTGTGGTGTTATGCGGAGGGGAGGGTGACACCATGTGGTGTTATGTGGCAGGGGAGGGCTGCACCATGTGTTGGTATGTGGCAGAGGAGTGTGGCACCATACGGGGTTATGTGGCAGGGGAGGGTGGCACTGTGTGGTGTTATGTGGTGGGAGGGTGGCACTGTGTGTTGTTATGTGGCAGGGAAGAGACTCACTGTGTGATGTTATGTGGCAGGTGAGGGCGCACCATGTGGTGTTATGTGGCAGGAGAGGATGGCACCATGTGCTGTTATGTGGCAGGAGAGGATGGCACTGTGTGGTGTTATGTGGCAGGTTAGGGTTGCACCATGTGGTGTTATGTGGAGGGGAGGGTTGCACTGTGTGGTGTTATGTGCAGGGGAAGTTCATCCATGTGGGGTTATGTGGAGGAGAGGGTTGCACCATGTGGTGTTATGTGGCAGAGGAGCGTTGCACTGTGTGGTATTATGTGGAAGGGAGTGTCGCACCATGTGGTGTTATGTGAAAGGGAGGGTCGCACCATGTGTTATTATGTGGCAGGGGAGGGTCGCACTGTGTGGTGTTATGCGGAGGGGAGGGTGACACCATGTGGTGTTATGTGGCAGGGGAGGGCTGCACCATGTGTTGTTATGTGGCAGAGGAGTGTGGCACCATCCGGGGTTATGTGGCAGGGGAGGGTGGCACTGTGTGGTGTTATGTGGTGGGAGGGTGGCACTGTGTGTTGTTATGTGGCAGGGGAGAGACACACCGTGTGATGTTATGCGGCAGGTGAGGGTTGCACCATGGGGTGTTATGTGGCAGGAGAGGATGTCACCATGTGCTGTTACGTGGCAGGAGAGGATGGCACTGTGTGGTGTTATGTGGCAGGTTAGGGTTGCACCATGTGGTGTTATGTGAAGCGGAGGGTTGCACCATGTGGTGTTATGTGCAGGGGAAGTTCGTCCATGTGGTGTTATGTGGAGGGGAGGGTTGCACCGTGTGGTGTTATGTGGAGGGGAGGGTCATACCATGTAGTGGAATGTGGCAGGGGAGGGTGGCACCATGTGGTCTTATGTGGCTGGGGAGGGTGGCACCATGTGGTGTTATGTGGCCGGGGAGCGTGGCACCATGTGGTGTTATGTGGAGGGGAGGGTCGCACCTTGTGGTGTTTTGTGGCAGGGGAAGGTCGCACTGTGTGGTGTTATGTGGAGGGGAGAGTCGCACTGTGTGGTGTTATGTGGAAGGGGAGGGTGGCACCATGTGGTTTTATGTGGCAGGGGAGGGTGGCACTGTGTAGTGTTATGTGGCATGCAAGTGTGACACTGTGTGGTGTTATGTGGAAGATGAGGGTTGCACCATGTGGGGTTATGTGGCAGAGGAGGATAGCACCATGTGATGTTATGTGCAGGGGAGGGTGGCACTGTGTGGTGTTATGTGGTAGGGAAAGGTTGCATCGTGTGTGCAGGGGAGAGTCACACCATGTGGTGTTATGTGGAGGGGAGGGTCACACCATGTGGTGTTATGTGGAGGAGAGGGTAACACTGTGTTATGTGGAGGGGAGGGTGGCACCTTGTGGTGTTATGTGCAGGGGAAGGTTGCACCGTGTGGTGTTATGTGGAGGGGAGGGTCGCACTGTGTGGTGTTATGTAGAGAGGAGGGTCGCACAGTGTAGTCTTATGTGACAGGGGAGGGTGGCACCGTGTGGTGTTATGTGGCATGGGAGGGTGGCACTGTGTAGTGTTATGTGGCAGGGAAGGGTGGTACCCTGTGGTGTTATGTGGAGGAGAGGATTCCACCGTGCGGTGTTTTGTGGCTGGGGAAGGTCACACCATGTGGTGTTATGTGGAGGGGAGGGTTGCACCATATGTTGTTATGTGGAGGGAAGGGTCGCACCATGTGGTGTTACGTGAAGGGGATGGTCGCACTGTGTGGTTTTATGTGGCAGGGGAGGGTGGCATCATGTGGTGTTATGTGTCAGGGGAGGTTGACACCTTGTGGTGTTATGTGGCAGGTGAGGGTTGCACCATGTGGTGTTATGTGGCAGAGGAGAGTGGCACAGTGTGGTGTTATGTGGCAGGTGAGGATGGCACCGTGTGGTCTTATGTGGTGGCGAGGGACTCACAATGTGGTGTTATGTGGCAGGGGAGTGTTGATCAATGTGGTGTTATGTGGCAGGGAAAGGTAGCAACATGTGGTGTTATGTGGAAGGGAGGGTGGCACTGTGTGATGTTATGTGGCGGGTAGGGTGGCACCGTTTAGTGTTATGTGGCAGGGGAGGGTGGCACAGTGTGGTGTTATGTGGTAGGGGAAGGTCGCACTGTGTGGTGTTATGTGGCAGGGGAGGGTCGCACCATGTGGTGTTATGTGGAGGGGAGGGTCACACCATGTGGTATTATGTGGAGGAGAGGGTCATACCCTGTGGTGTTATGTGGAGGGGAGGGTGGCACCTTGTGTTGTCATGTGGCAAGGGTGGGAGTGTGGCACCGTGTGGTGTTATGCGGATGGGAGAGAGGCACCTTGTGGTGTCATGTGGCAGGGGCATCATGCTGTATTCTGACATAAAACCTTCCGTCTGATGCCATTGGTCCCTGCGGTCATAAGGGGATGACCAAGGCCTGGCCTTCCCTGGGGCAGGTAACCAGCCAGGTAGGAGGTCTGAAGTGTGGATTTATTAAAGAAATGCCAAGCATTTGACGTTCATGGCGCCCTTGGGGTTTATTGTAATCTTGTGAATTGGTGGATTCTCATCAGTCTATGGTCACAGACAGGAGCTCTGTCCTATCCGGGCACCCCTTTGTGTGGATGGGTGTCTCTAGTGTGGAGCTTGATCTCGAGGAGGCCACATCTCACCACTACAGACCCTCTCTACCTCCGGGGGCCCCAAGGGGTCCTGGTCACTGTCCTGGCCCCCTCCTCTAGTGTGGAGCCTGGTCATGAGGAGGCCATCTCTCGCCACTACAGACCCTCTACACCTCCAACCTTCCCCATCCAAGAACTCCAGTACCTGGACCCCTGGTACTTCTCACACGAGGAGCCGCCAGACTCTCATCCAGACAGTGGCGGAAAACTAATGAGCCACCCCAGGGCACAGAAAACCTACCTGGTGTAACTCTGCACCCTCCTGCTCACAATCTGCACCCTACAGACCAACCCCTGCACCCTACCACTCAACCCTTATGCCCTACAGTCCAAACCATGCACCTTACCTCTCAAACCCTGCAGCCTGCCACCCAGCACCCCACCCAACACCTGCACCCTACCTCTCAAACCCTGCACCCTACAGACCAAACCCTGCACCTCAGCTCTCACCCCCTGCACCCTACCACTCCACCCATACACTCTACAGACCGAACCCTGCACCCTGCCTCTCAACCCCTGCACCATACCTCTCAATGCTTCTACACTATGGGGGTCATTCTAACCCTGGCGGTCGGTGATAAAGCGGCGGCCAACCCACCAACAGGCCGGCGGTCCAAAAAATGGAATTCTGACCCTGGCGGGAACCGCCAACACAGCCCGCCACATTAACACTCCGACCGCCACCGCGGTACAGACAAACAGCGCGGCGGTCACCGCCAACAGGCAGGCGGCAGACAATGTACCGCCCACAGTATCACAACTCACCAATCCGCCACCTTTTCCGGGGCGGGAGCCCCGCCGATAAAAACACGGCGGAAACAGACTACGGACGGGAAAACGCTCACCAAAACACACTCCACGAGTACGGAGGACAGCATGGAACCCGAATTAAACATCCTACCTGCACTCGTCTACCTGCTCATCTACCACGAGTACGAACTCCGGCGCAGGCGACAACGGTGAGTACTGCACCTACGACACACGGGAGGGGGGAGGAGGAAAGGTTACGGGCACACACATATGCGACCCCCACCCCCCCAAACTATGTACACACCAATGCAGAGCAACAATGCACAGTGACACCACCCAAACCCCCCTGAAAAATGCAAAGACATAATTAAATTGTGAACCACATTTTTATATAAAAAATAGACTCTGAGACGTATCGGCAACTATGCAAAATATCCATAACAAAATAATACTATACACACTGCCATGGCGAACCGAGGCAATTAGTCCGCTACATCCAAGTCAAATGGAACAGTCCGTGGGCTACAGTGTAGCGACACAAGGGCAAAGCCCACACAGGAGACCTGAGTCCTTTGGAGAGAACACTGCAGGGGCATCTGATGAAAATACTACAGGCACCTCAGGGGGAAGGGAGGGGGGGGGCACCACAGCCACATGAGTCCACGACGCAAGATCCACGAAGGGGCCACCATGCCCACTGTGCCATCCTGGGAAGTGCAAAGCCACAGTCTCTCAAGTCTCTACAGTGGGTGGGTTGCCCACTGTACCATCCTGGGGAGTGCAAAGCCACAGTCTCTCAAGTCTCTACAGTGGGTGGCTTGCCCACTGTACCATCCTGGGGAGTGCAAAGCCACAGTCTCTCAAGTCTCTACAGTGGGTGGGTTGCCCACTCTGCCATCCTGGGGAGTGCAAAGCCACAGTCTCTCAAGTCTCTACAGTGGGTGGGCTGCCCACTCTGCCATCCTGGGGAGTGCAAAGCCACAGTCTCTCAAGTGGATAACAGTCTCCACTGGTCAAGGAGGAGGCATGGTGGGCACAGTGAACCATAAACAGTGCTTGAGATGAAGGGGCCCAGCGGAGCGGTGCTTGACAGGAAGGGCCCAGCGGAGCGGTGCTTGAGACGGCGGGGCCCAGCGGAGCGGTGCTTGAGACGGCGGGGACCAGCGGAGCGGTGCTGGAGCCGGCGGGGCCCAGCGGAGCGGTGCTTGAGATGAAGGGGCCCAGCGGAGCGGTGCTTGAGATGAAGGGGCCCAGCGGAGCGGTGATGGAGCCGGCGGGGCCCAGCGGAACGGTGCTTGAGATGAAGGGGCCCAGCGGAGCGGTGCTTGAGACGGCGGGGCCCAGCGGAGCGGTGCTGGAGACGGCGGGGCCCAGCGGAGCGGTGCTTGAGATGAAGGGGCCCAGCGGAGCGGTGCTTGAGATGAAGGGGCCCAGCGGAGCGGTGCTTGAGAAGAAGGGGCCCAGCGGAGCGGTGCTTGAGACGGCGGGGCCCAGCGGAGCGGTGCTTGAGATGAAGGGGCCCAGCGGAGCGGTGCTTGAGATGAAGGGGCCCAGCGGAGCGGTGCTGGAGCCGGCGGGGCCCAGCGGAGCGGTGCTTGAGAAGAAGGGGCCCAGCGGAGCGGTGCTTGACAGGAAGGGCCCAGCGGAGCGGTGCTTGAGAAGAAGGGGCCCAGCGGAGCGGTGCTTGACAGGAAGGGCCCAGCGGAGCGGTGCTTGAGACGGCGGGGCCCAGCGGAGCGGTGCTTGAGATGGCGGGGCCCAGCGGAGCGGTGCTGGAGACGGCGGGGCCCAGCGGAGCGGTGCTTGAGATGAAGGGGCCCAGCGGAGCGGTGCTTGAGATGAAGGGGCCCAGCGGAGCGGTGCTGGAGCCGGCGGGGCCCAGCGGAGCGGTGCTTGAGATGAAGGGGCCCAGCGGAGCGGTGCTTGAGACGGCGGGGCCCAGCGGAGCGGTGCTTGAGACGGCGGGGCCCAGCGGAGCGGTGCTTGAGACGGCGGGGCCCAGCGGAGTGGTGCTGGAGCCGGCGGGGCCCAGCGGAGCGGTGCTTGAGATGAAGGGGCCCAGCGGAGCGGTGCTTGAGATGAAGGGGCCCAGCGGAGCGGTGCTTGAGACGGCGGGGCCCAGCGGAGCGGTGCTGGAGACGGCGGGGCCCAGCGAAGTGGTGCTTGACAGGAAGGGCCCAGCGGAGCGGTGCTCTTCTGCACGGCGGGCCCTGTTCAGCGGTGCTCTTCTGCACGGCGGGCCCTGTTCAGCGGTGCTCTTCTGCACGGCGGGCCCTGTTCAGCGGTGCTCTTCTGCACGGCGGGCCCTGTTCAGCGGTGCCTATCTTCACGGCGGGCCCTGTTCAGCGGTGCTCTTCTGCACGGCGGGCCCTGTTCAGCGGTGCTCTTCTGCACGGCGGGCCCTGTCCAGCGGTGCTCTTCTGCACGGCGGGCCCTGTTCAGCGGTGCCTATCTTCACGGCGGGCCCTGTTCAGCGGTGCTCTTCTGCACGGCGGGCCCTGTTCAGCGGTGCCTATCTTCACGGCGGGCCCTGTTCAGCGGTGCCTATCTTCACGGCGGGCCCTGTTCAGCGGTGCTCTTCTGCACGGCGGGCCCTGTTCAGCGGTGCTCTTCTGCACGGCGGGCCCTGTTCAGCGGTGCACATCCAGTAGGTTCAAGGGAGCCAGACCTGGCCTGGACTCCGTGCTCAGACGCCCTCCGGCCGTGATGTTCGTTGGGCCCTTCGGTGACGGAGTCCTGGGCCCTTTGGTGTCCTCCTTTACAGCTGGGATGTGGCAGGTGGGGCCCACCTGCTCCGCGCTCCTGCTGGCTGACGTTTCCGCCCTGCTGCCCTTACGCTCCTTAGATGGGGCTCTCGGGCCCTTGCCTCCCCTAGACGTTGTGGCTGGTAAAGTGGGCGAACTCTGCTCCTTGGGGGCAGCCGTGTCAGTCTTCGCACGGCGGCCCTTGTGTTTCCTGGTCCTCTTGCCGGGGGGGGGCTGGATGTGTCCTTACTGCTGATGGAGGTGTCACTGCTGGCAAAGGGTGGGCTCCAGAACCCATGCACAACAGTGACACCCGAAGTTGGGCTGGTGGTGGCTGTGGTGCTCTTGGGACTCTTTGCAGATGGAGGGGGTAGGTCATCGGAGGGGAAGAGGTCAAGATTAGCCAGGAAAACTTTTTTAGGGCCAAGGTAAAAGGTAGGAGAAGTGGAGATGGAAGTGGAGGAAGAGGATGTGGTTGTAGGAGAGTCAGGTGTGCTGTCATTGGGTGAAGGTGCAGGTGCTGTAGGCTGTTGTGAGGTGGATGTCTGTTGGGTGGGTGTCTGCCTGCGTTTGTGTGTCTTGGATGGGGTGGTGACAGACACAGTGGGAGAGGACACAGGGGACGTGTAAATGGCAGTGGGGGTGGTGACTGCACGCGTGCAGACTGTACAGGAGGGTGTGGTGGTGATGGAAGCACTGGCTGATGTTGGTGTGCATGCAGGTGTGAGTGGAGACGTCACAGGGAGGGAGGAGGGAGACGAGGAGGAGGGGGACACAGGGGTGGTAGTGACTGTTGGGATGTCTGCATCTGTGTGTTGCTTGGGTGAGTGTTTGTGGGATCTGTGGTGCTTGTGTCTGGATGAGCTGCCCTTGGGTGTTGAGGTGTGTGCAGGCTGGTCAGATGGTGTGGATGGGATAGGCTGAGGAACAGGAGACAGAGACAGGGTGGAGGCAGTCAGAAGAGGGAGGCTGGAAACAGGGACAATGGCTGCCGTCAGTGCTGAGGCCAGAGCATTGAACGATCGTTGATGGGCAGCCTGACCCGAATGAATGCCCTCCAGGTAGGCATTGCTCCGATGCACCTCCCTTTCTACCCCCTGGATGGCATTCAAAAGGGTAGTCTGCCCAACAATGAGTGTCCTGAGGAGATCAATGACCTCCTCACTGAGGGCAGCAGGGGTAACAGGGGCGGGGGCTGAGGTGCCTGGGGCGAAGGAGACGCCCGCCTTCCTGGGTGAGCGGGCACGGAGCGTAGGCTGAGGGGCTGCTGGGAGGGCGGGGCTGGTGCGCTGGGTGGCGGCTGTACCTGTAGAGGCGGGGGCCCGGATGTTGCCGCTAGGGAGCTCCCATCCGAGGACGTGTCGCTGTCGCTGCTCTCACCAGCGGTCCCCGTCGTGGTGCTCCCCTCGCCCTCCGGCTCACTTGGGCCCTCGGTGTCTGTTCCTATGCCCACCGGGGCCTTGTGGCTTGCAGCTCCCTCGTGCTCCGATGCCAAATCTCCTCCGCCTGATGATGCTAATGCACACATGCACAAGAAGATGAAGAAGAAGGGTGGGGGGAGAAAGAGAAGACCTGGTTGAGTGCATGCAATGTCAACACCGTTGGCGGAGAGGACAGACACAGGAGCCGCATGCACTAAGCCGCGCATTCGGGGCACACTACTCAGTACTTCTGACTCGGACAACAGGTCAGGAGATGACAAGCGCGCACATGTGTGAGGCTGGACCATCAATAGCTGGACTTGTCACCCTACGGAGGTGGGGGCTGGGAGCACAGGGCCATGCCTAAGGGAGAGGACTACACTACAGAAAGCGCCCTGGCCTAATGTCACCCCCAACCCTCCTCCCCCACCCAGACGCCTCCACTGCGCAGAAAGATAGCTGAATGTGCTGATACTCACCCCCTTGTGTCTGCTGTGATGCTCTCAAGCGCCCATCCAAATCAGGGTAGGCCACCGCCAGGATCTGGGACATCAGGGGGGTCAGGGTACGACTGGCACCCCTCCTAGGTTGGGAGGCCATCCCCAGCAGTGACTCGGCGGTCTTCCTGGTTCCGCGGCGGATGTCCTCCCACCTCTTGCGGCAGTGGGTGCCCCGTCTGACGTGGACCCCCAGGGCCCGGACTTCCTTGGTGATGGCACGCCAAATCCCGACTTTCTGATGGGCGCTGACCTATGTGACATGTACAGGGTGGGAAGGAAACAATCATCAACTTACTGCATGTTAGATGTGATTGGCCCCCCCTCCCCAACCTTGCAATATAGCACATGCTCTCATCTGTCGTGCGTTGCACTCCTCATTCGCCCCCCACCCCACCAACTTACATCCACCCCACTCCACACAGGCATCGCCCATTCCATGTGCACCCGGTGTACTCACCTGTTGGTCTGGAGGACCGTAGAGTAACGCATACTGGGGGAGGACCCCATCCACGAGCTTCTCTAACTCTTCAGACGTGAAGGCAGGGGCCCTTTCCCCAGTCGCAGCAGCCATTGTCACTTCCAGACCGAGTTCACAGCAGCACTTGCAGTATAGGTCCTCTCCTGTGGATGATCAGGTCTCGAGTGATTAAGCAGATAGAAAATGGCGGTCACGCCCGCGGCGGTGCCTACCGCGGCGGTGCGTACCGTGACCGCCGGCGCACATCGTCATTGGCTCCTGAAACCCATAGGCTTCAATGTTATCCAATGCGGCTCCGTATAGCGGTCTTCGACCGCCTACCGCCACGGTGTGCTCCGCCAGCGCAGTGACCTCACATCCCATTGTCCCACTTCACAGGTCAGGCAGCCGCCATTTCAAAGGCCCACATGGCATAATCTCTACTGCGACACACAGGCCTAGGCCTGGCATTGCCACACATACACGCCTTTCAATACCTAGATAACCGTGTGCCATGCAAGCAGTGGTGAACGTACCAGTGATTATCTTGACTCTGTGCTCCATGTTGTCCTTCCTAGGCACCGTCCGCTGGGATTTGCGAGGAGAAGGATGAATCCTCGCGTGTACCGACCACTGGTGGACCTGTCGACAATGGAAGAACGCCACATCATACTACGATACCGACTTGACCGTGCCACCATCCATGAACTGTGTGCCCAGCTGGAGCCAGCCCTGATGTCCCCCATCCGCCAACCCACAGGAATTCCCCCTCTGGTGCAGGTGCTGTCAGTCCTCCATTTTCTTGCAAGTGGCTCATTCCAGACAACAGTGGCCATGTCATCTGGAATGTCTCAGCCAATGTTTTCTAAGGTTTTGTCTAGAGTGTTGTCTGCCCTGACGAAACACATGCGGAGTTACATTATATTCCCAGAGGAGGTTGATTTGCCCACTGTGAAGGGTGATTTTTATGCCCTTGGACATATTCCCAACATAATTGTTGCCATTGATGGGACCCATGTAGCCTTAGTCCCCCCAAAAGACGATGAGCAGGTGTACAGAAACAGGAAGAGTTACCATTCTATGAACGTCCAGGTGGTCTGTTTGGCTGACCAGTACATCTCCCATGTGAATGCAACGTTCCCTGGTTCAGTGCATGACGCGTATGTGATGCGTAATAGCAGCATCCCTTTTGTGATGGAACAGCTACAGAGACAACGTGTGTGGCTAATAGGTGACTCTGGTTACCCCAACCTGCCTTGGCTATTGACCCCAGTGAGGAATCCCCGGACCAGGGCTGAGGAACGGTACAATGAGGCCCATGGGCGAACTAGGAGGATCATAGAAAGGACCTTTGGGGTTCTGAAGGCCAGGTTTAGGTGTCTGCATATGACAGGGGGATCCCTGATGTACTCACCAAAGAAGGTGTGCCAGATCATCGTGGCCTGCTGTATGCTTCACAATCTGGCATTGCGACGTCAAGTGCCTTTCCTGCAGGAGGATGGTCCAGATGGTGGTGTTGAAGCAGCTGTAGAGCCTGTGGAGAGTGAAGAGGAGGAAGACTCAGAGGACGACCCAGACAACAGGGACAGAGTTATCCAACAGTATTTTCAGTAGCACACAGGTAAGAATCACACACGCCATTTTAATTTTCCTGACTGCCTCGTTTTTCTCAACTTTGTCTATGACCCCCCAGTTATTTGAAACTGATGTTTGATTCTCCCTTCCCTTTTCAGTGCTGTATGACCCACTGCGTGACTTCTGCTTGGTTAGCCCATGGACTAATGCTTATTGATCTCGGTATGTGTTCAGCACAAAGTTTACAGAACATAATTGATCGGTAATGTGTTTTACATTTGTAAATAATACAGCCTGACTCCAGCATGATTTCAGTGCATTGAGTGATTTATTTTTGGTGCTAGATAATGGTACATGATATTCACACGGTGATGGGTGGGGGTGGAGTAATGTCCATGGCAGAGTCCAGTTCTCAGTCTCACAGGTGCATTGTCCATATGCCTGTGGAAGGATGGAGCAGGGGCAGTTCAAGGTTGGACAGGGTGGCAATGTGGGACAGTGGGATGACTTCAGGGGGTATCTCATGCTGGCGGGGGTCTTGACATCCTACTCTGTCTTTTTTTTGGATCTCAGGCTCCTCTTGCGGGGTGGTTGTTCTTCAGCAGGAGGTGGGGTTCTGGTGGCCTGTCGTTGTGGTCGGGCCTCCTGTCCACTAGCGCCGGCGGAGGTGGTAGGCTGTTCCTGGTCCGGGCTAGTGACAGGGGCCCTGTGTGGTGCCACATGGTCCCGCAACGTGTCTTCTATCCGGTGGAGGGCCTGGACTAGGCTCCCCATGGCGGTAGAGATGTTGGTGAGATGATTGTTGAACCCCATGTAGCATTCCTCCTGCTGTGCCTGGATCTCCTGGAACCTGGCCAGTACCGTCGCCATCGTCTCTTGTGAGCGGTGGTAGGCTGCCATGATGGTGGTGAGGGCCTCTTGGAGAGTCGGTTCCCTGGGCCTCTCCTCCCCCCCCTGTCACACAGCAGCCCTCCGAGTTGCCCTGTTTCCCCCGGACTCTGTCCCCTGGACGGTGTGCCCACTACCACTGCCCCCAGGTCCCTGTTGTTGTTGGGGTGGTGGGTTAGTCTGGGGGCCCTGTAGTGGCAGACACACCGCTGATTGACCTGTCCTAGAGACAGAGCCATGGGCCCGCTGGGTGGGAGCTGTGCTGTTGTTCCCAGAGGGGGTTGGGTCTGCTGTGGCCTGTGTGTGGGGAACCGACTGTCCAGAGGTCCCCGATGGTCCGGGCTGGTCGTCAGGTTCCAGGTCGACAGAACTGCTGTCATCACTGGGTGCCTCTTCCGGGGGGGGGGGATGGACATTTCTGGACCCTCCTGGCCGGTGTGTTGGCGTTCGGGTCCTGCATGGGGTAAGAGAGTATGGTTATTGTTTCTGTGTGTGCTATTGTGTGCGATTTATGGGTGCCCTTGTCCCCCAGTGCTGTCATTCCCTTGGGGGAGGTGTTGTGGGGGTGTTGGGGGGGGGGGTATGTGCAGTGGTCATGCTTAGGTGATGGGTGTCCATAGTTTGTGGTGGCATACAGGGGTTGGTGTTGGGTGGGTTGTGCTGGGGAGACATTCTCAGGGAGGATGTGTGATGGGGGGTTGGGGGTGAGGGTGGTGGTGGGGGTTGGCATGCTGGGTGGGGGGGTGAAGTAGTTGAGATTGTACTTACCAGAGTCCATTCCTCCGTGTACTCCAGCGAGGCCATCAGGATGCAGGATGTTTAGTACCTCTTGCTCCCAGGCTGTGAATTCGGGTGGTGTGGGTGGGGGTCCCCCGCCAGTCTTCTGCACTGCGATGTTGTGTCGCGAGACCATTGAGCGCACCTTTCCCCGTAAGTTGTTCCAACGTTTGCGGATGTCCTCTCGATTTCTGGGATGCTGTCCCACCGCGTTTACCCTGTCCACGATCCGCTGCCATAGCTCCGCCTTCCTGGCTATAGTGGTGTGCTGCACCTGTGAGCCGAAGAGCTGGGGTTCGACTCTTATGATCTCCTCCACCATGACCCGGAGTTCTTGGTCCGAAAAGCGTGGGTGCCTTTGGGGTGCCATGGGGTGGTGTGGATGAGGTGTGGGTGGTGTATATGGTGAAGAGTGTGTTAGTGTGTGGTGCTTTGTGCTTCTATGTGGTGTGTGTGATGGTGTAGTGTGCCTCTGTGTGATGTAGCTCTCTATTCTGTGATGTGTCTCTCTCTCCTTCGTCTATGATCTTCGGTCGTAGGGGTTTGTGGGTGATGTGGGTGTGTGTTTTATAGTTGGTTGGATGTGTGGGAGTGTTGTTTGTATGTGTGTCAGGTGTGTGTATTTCAAATTGTCCAATGTGGCTGGGTTTTGGAGCTGTGTGTGTATTTTGACCGCGGCGGTGTGTCCCGCCAATGGAATACCGCGGTTGAAAGACCGCCGCGTGGATTCGTGGGTCAGAATGGCATGGGCGTGTTTGTGTTGGCGTGACGGTGGAGGTTTGGTCATCTCCAGTTTTCCGCGGCCCGCTGATGTGGCGGCCTTCCGTGGATGTCGGGATTTTGGCGGTTCCGCCGTTGTGGGTCAGAATGACCGTGGCGGTTTACCGCGGCGGTAGAATGGCAGACTTCTGACCGGCGGTAAGGGCCTTTTACCGCCGAGGTCAGAATGACCTCCTATGTCTGAACCCTACCACTCAACACCTGCACCCTACCATTCAACCCCTCACCCTACAGACCAATTCCTGCACCCTACCTCTTAAACCCTGCAGCCTACCTCTCAAACCCTGCACCCTACAGACCAAACCCTGCACCCTACCACTGAAACTGTGCACCATACCATTCAACCCCTGCACCCTACAGACCAAATCCTGCACCCTACAGACCAAACCCTGCAGCCTACCACTGAAACCCTGCACCCCGCCTCTCAAACCCTGCACCCTACAGACTCAACCTTGCACCCTACAGACCAAACCCTGCACCATACCACTCAACCCTTACACCCTACAGTCCAAACCCTGCACACTGCAGGCCAACCCCTGCACCCTACCTCTCAAACCCTGCAGCCTGCCACCCAACACATGCACCCTACCTCTCAAACCCTGTACCCTACAGACCAAACCCTACACCTTACCTCTCAACCCCTGTACCCTACCACTCAACCCATACACCCTATAGACAGAACCCTGCACCCTACAGATCAACTCCTGCATCCTACCACTCAAACCCTGCACCCTATGTCTCAAACCCTGAACCCTACAGACCAACCCTGCACCCTAGAGATCCAACCCTGCAGCCTACCTCTCAAACCCTGCACCATACCTCTCAACCCCTGTACACTACGTCTCAAACCCTGCACCCTACAGACCAGACCCTGAACCCGAGCACTCAACCCCTCCCCCTACAGACCAAATCCTGCACCCTACCTCTCAAACCCTGCAGCCTACCTCTCGAACCTTGCACCCTACAGACCAACCCCTGCACCCTACCACTGAAACCGTGCACCCTACCATTCAACCCCTTCACCCTAAAGACAAAACCCTGCATCCTACAGACCAAACCCTGCAGCCTACGACGGAAACCCTGCACCCTGCCTCTCAAACCCTGCACCCTACAGACTGAACCTTGCACCCTACAGACTAAACCCTGCACCTTACTACTCAACACCTGCACCCTACAGACCAAACCCTGCAGCCTACCACTCATCCCATGCACCCTAACACTCAACCCATGCACCCTACAGACCGAACCCTGCACCCTACCTCTTAAACCCTGCAGCCTACCTCTCAAACCCTGCACCCTACAGACCAACCCCTGCACCCTACCACTGAAACCGTGCACCATACCATTCGACCCCTGCACCCTACAGACCAAACCCTGCACCCTACAGACCAAACCCTGCAGCCTACCACTGAAACCCTGCACCCCGCCTCTCAAACCCTGCACCCTACAGACTGAACCCTGCACCCTACAGACCAAACCCTGCACCATACCACTCAACCCTTACACCCTACAGTCCAAACCCTGCACACTGCAGGCCAACCCCTGCACCCTACCTCTCAAACCCTACAGCCCGCCAACCAACACCTGCACCCTACCTCTCAAACACTGCACCCTACAGCCCAAACCCTGCACCTTACCTCTCAACCCCTGCACCCTACCACTCAACCCATACACCCTACAGACAGAACCCTGCACCCTACAGATCAACTCCTGCATCCTACCACTCAAACCCTGCACCCTATGTCTCAAACCCTGCACCCTACAGACCAACCCTGCACCCTAGAGATCCAACCCTGCAGCCTACCTCTCAAACCCTACACCATACCTCTCAGCCCCTGTACACTACGTCTCAAACCCTGCACCCTACAGACCAAACGCTGAACCCAAGCACTCAACCCCTCACCCTACAGACCAAATCATGCACTCTACCTCTCAAACCCTGCAGCCTACCTCTCGAACCCTGCACCCTACAGACCAACCCCTGCACCCTACCACTGAAACCGTGCACCCTACCATTCAACCCCTACACCCTACAGACCAAACCCTGCATCCTGCAGACAAGACCCTGCACCCTACCACTCAAGCCCTGCACCCTACAGACCAAACCCTGCACCCTACAGACCAAACCCTGCACCCTACCTCTTAAACCCTGCACACTGCCTCTCAAACCCTGCACCCTACAGACTGAACCTTGCACCCTACAGACCAAACCCTGCACCATACCACTCAACACCTGCACCCTACAGACCAAACCCTGCACCCTACCTCTTAAACCTTACACCCTACCTCTCAAACCCTGCACCCTACCACTCAAACCCTCCACTTTACCCAAATGTGTCACTTTTCCAGGCCCTGAGTCAGAAAATATATTTGCGGGATCCGGCTGTGTCACGTAGTTTTAAATGTATCCAGAGTGGGAGTTCCTTTGGAGAAAGTGACTTACAACTAACGCAGGTGTATTTACAACATGGTTCCTGGTTGGTGCTTCTTCAAGATATCAAGCATAGCCTGCAATGCGTCAGAATTCCTACGCCTACAAAACCCAGGTGTACGGACTGACCAGGTGGTTTTATTAACAGGAATCTGGGCATTTGAAGTAACATCACACCCCAGACTATATCTGTTTTTCACCTTCCCACTATTTGTAGTAGGTCTACACCTGTGCTAATCATGGTGTAGGACCCCTGGACGAACCTGGGACCCTGGCACGTATGAACCCATCATCCACTGCAGCAAGGCTATGTGACATTGTGTAGTTTTTGTAAGGGACAGGCCGGGATTGTCACTTCTCCATGGAGGAAGGGGTCCCCAAGTCCAGGTCTTTGTACTCCAAAGGGCAACAGGTAAGTACACACATAAGGTAGGTAATACATGTATTGCTACTTTACAATACAACATAGCTTTGTATTCACTCACCTCACTGTCACACATACTCAGGTCTATACATACACATCAGTACACTATGTCCACTGTATTGTGGCACACAGCCATACTGCATGCATAACCCCTTACATCCAGGACCAATGTAACAGTGAAGTTTCAGATTATAGACCCTGGCCTCAGCTCTTTCAGCTTCTAACCAGGGCCTGGGAGATCCTGATATTTTTTTCTGTTCCCGACCACCAGGCTTTCCCTGAAGAAAAAGGACATCATACCGTCCGCTCTAAATATGAACACTGTCAGAAGGAAGTGAGCAGGTGGATCAAGGTTTTGATGGACAGGAGGCCATCACTGTCTGAAGGAGCTGAGCGGGCGGACCGAGGGTTTGGTGGACAGGAGGTCACCGCCGTCTGAACGTTCTGAAAAGGCGGACAGGAGGTCACCGCTGTCTGAAGGTACTGAGCGGGCGGACCGAGGGTTTGGTGGACAGGAGGCAACCACTGTCCGAAGGTACTGAGCGGGCGGACAAAGGGTTTGGTGGACAGGAGGCCACCGCTGTCTGAAGGTACTGAGCGGGCGGACAGAGGGTTTCGTGGACAGGAGGCAACCACTGTCCGAAGGTACTGAGCGGGCGGACAAAGGGTTTGGTGGACAGGAGGCCACCGCTGTCTGAAGGTACTGAGCGGGCGGACAAGGGTTTGGTGGACAGGAGGCCACCGCTGTCTGAAGGAAGTGAGCTGGTACATCGAGGGTTTGGTGGACAAGAGGACACTGCATTCGAAGAAGCTGAGAGGTGGACTGAGGGTTTGGTGGACAGGAGGCCACCGCTGTCAGAAGGACCTGAGCGGGCAGACCGAGGGTTTGGTGGACAGGAGGTCACCGCCGTCTGAACGTTCTGAAAAGGCGGACAGAGGGTTTGGTGGACAGGTGGCCACTGCTGTCAGTAGGAAGTGAGCGGGTGGACCGAGGGTTTGGTGGACAGGAGAACACCGCGTCAGAAGGAAGTGGTGGGCGGACCGAGGGTTTGGTGGACAGGGTAATCCATCCACCAGCCTCTAACTCAGGCCTTAAATGTTTTATTGCTTTATGTTCATGTTATCAATTTAGAATAACTAATAGCCTGGGTGGTGTTGCCTGAGTGTGGTGTAATGCTGTGGTATGTGGGTTTCATTGCCACTGCAGTGTTATGCCCCAGTATGAACAATTGGTGCCGAAAGGTGGTATTTGGCATGGGCAGGTGGTGCCATCTCCTTTCTTTATCCTTGGGCAGAAGAAGGTTATGAATATTTGTTACCACACAGTGGCCTTTTCGTCAGGAACCCACCTGTGAAATCTGAAATAAATGTATCTAGCAGTGTCAAGACGCTCCCTTTGGCGGTGGTGCCCTGGCCCAGTCCCCGACTACCCTACCCATGAAGGTGCCACACTGGCCGGCGGAGAGCTGTGCGTGATGGTGGCGCGGAGTGCGCAAGCGTCGCATGGACACAATGCCATGACGTCTGTTTGGGACTCACAATAGGTTCATTGAAGGCTGCAGAGCTCATTCTTTCCTAGGCTGGAGGAGAGATTACCACCTCACTGCCTCTCCCAGAACACTACCCCCTTTGTTGTGTGAGCTGCTCAGAGAGCAGCTGCTCCAGGGCCAGGACATTGTGTAACTCTCCATCTTCTCAAGAGATGCAGGAAACGTCACTGACATCTAAATGTACTGTATGTATGTGCTGTATCTATATATGTGTTGTATGAATGGGTGTATGAATGTCTGGTATATATGTGATATATGCATGTATGTGTTGTATGTATGTGTATATATATATATACATTATATAAATAATCCTCAAACGGCTGCACGAATTCAAATAAGGCTCCACAGAACACCGAAAAAAGCCAATTTCTTCAATGATAATTCATTCGCTTTATTGTAGATTAAAAATCAAAACAGCGCTGTCTCCACAGAAATGTTTACGCGTTTCGGCTACCGCCTTCTACAACATGTGTTGTATGTATGTGTTTTATATATGTATGCATGTGCTGTATATATGTGATATATATATATATATATATATATATATATATATATATATATATATATATATATGTTGTATGTATGTGTGTTATGTATGTGGTATGTGTATATATGTGCTGTATATATGTGATATATATATATATATGTGTGTGTTATATGTATGTGCTGTATATAGGAATGGTCGTATGTATGTGTTTTACTTATGTGATATATGTGTGTATGTGCTCCTTGAAGAGGTGTCTAGGCTCATTGGGTCAGGCGGTAGTGCTCCTTGAAGAGATGTCCAGGCTCTAGGGGTCAGATGATAGTGCTCCTTGAAGAGGCATCTAGGCTCCAGGGGTCAGGTGGTAGTGCTCCTTGAAGAGACATGTAGGCTCTAGGGGGTCAGACGGTAGTTCTCCTTGAAGAGGCATGTAGGCTCTAAGGATCTGGTGGTAATGCTCCTTGAAGATGGGTCTAGGCTTTAGGGGTCAGGCGGTAGTGCTCCTTGAAGACACATCTAGGCTCTAGGGATCAGGTGGTAGTGCTCCCTGAGGTGGTATGTAGGCTCTTGGGGATCAGGTGGTAGTGCTCCTTGAGGTGGTGTGTAGGCTCTAGAGGTCAGGTGGTAGTGCTCCTTGAAGAGGCAAGTAGGCTCTTAGATCAGAGGGTAGTGCTCCTTGAAGATGCGTCCGGGCTCTAGGGGTCAGTCAGGTGGTACTGCTCCTTAAAGAGGCGTGTAGGGTCTAGTGGTCAAGTGGTACTGCTCCTTGAAGAGACATCTAGGGGCTTAGGGTCAGGTGGTAGTGCTCCTTGAAGAGGCATCTAGGCTCTAGGGGTCAGGTGGTAGTGCTCCTTGAAGAGGCATATAGGCAGTAGTGGTCAGGGGGTAGTGCTCCTTGAAGAGGCGTCTAGGCTCTACAGGTAAGGTGGTAGTCCTCCTTGAGGTGGTGTGTAGGCTTTTGGGGGTCAGGCGGTAGTGCTGCTGGAGGTGGTATG
Source organism: Pleurodeles waltl (assembly GCF_031143425.1). Classification (NCBI taxonomy): domain Eukaryota; kingdom Metazoa; phylum Chordata; class Amphibia; order Caudata; family Salamandridae; genus Pleurodeles; species Pleurodeles waltl. Next base: position 1,191,690,518 of record NC_090448.1, read on the forward strand.
TAGGCTCTAGAGGTCAGGTGGTAGTGCTCCCTGAAGACGGATCGAGGCTCTAGGGGTCAGGTGGTAGCGCTCCTTGAAGAGATGTCCACACTCTAGTGGTCAGGTGGACGTGCTCCTTGAAGACGCATCTAGGCTCTCGGGGTTAGGTGGTAGTGCTCCTTTAAGAGGCGTCTAGGCTCTACAGGTCAGGCTATAGTGCTCCTTGAGGAGGCATCTAGGCTCTACGGGTCAGGTGGTAGTGCTCCTTGAAGACGCGTCTAGGCGGTAGTGCTCCTTGAGATGGTTTGTTGGCTCTAGGGGTCAGGCGGTAATGCTCCTTGAAGAGGCATCCAGGCTGTAGGGGTCAGGTGGTAGTGCTCCTTGAAGACACGTCTAGGCTCTAGGTGTCAGGCAGGAGTGCTTCTTGAAGAAGCATGTAGGCTCTAGGGGTCAGGCAGTAGTGCTCCTTGAAGAGGCATCTAGGCTGTAGGGGTCAGGTGGTCGTGCTCCTTGAAGATGCATCTAGGCTCTAGGGGTTAGGTTGTAGTGCTCCTTGAAGATGCGTCTAGGCTCTTGGGGTCAGGTGGTAGTGGTGCTCCTTGAAGAGGCATCTAGGCTCTACAGGTCAGAAGGTAGTGCCCCTTGAAGAGGCATCTAGGCTCTACGGGTCAGAAGGTAGTGCTCCTTGAAGAGGCATCTAGGCAGTAGTGGTCAGGGGGTAGTGCTCCTTGTAGAGGCGTCTAGGCTCTACAGGTCAGGTGGTAGTCCTCCTTAAGGTGGTGTGTAGGCTTTTGGGGGTCAGGCGGTAGTGCTGCTGGAGGTGATGTGTAGGCTCTAGGGGTCAGGTGGTAGTGCTCCTTGAAGATGCATCTAGGCTCTAGGGGTCAGGTGGTAGTGCTCTTTGAAGATGCATCTAGGCTCTAGGGGTCAGGTGGTAATGCTCCTTGAAGGGGCATCTAGGCTCTACAGGTCAGGTGGTAGTGCTTCTTAAAGATGCATCTAGGCTCGAGGGGTCAGGTGATAGTGCTCCTTGAAGAGGCGCGTAGGCTCTAGGGGTCAGATGGTAGTGCTCCTTGAAGAGGCATGTAGGCTTTAGGGGTCAGGCGGTAGTGCTCCTTGAAGATGCATCTAGGCTCTAGGGATCAGGTGGTAGTGCTCCCTGAGGTGGTGTGTAGGCTCTTGGGTGTCAGGTGGTAGTGCTCCTTGAGGTGGTGTGTAGGCTCTAGAGGTCAGGTGGTAGTGCTCCTTGAAGAGGCAAGTAGGCTCTTAGATCAGAGGGTAGTGCTCCTTGAAGATGCGTCTAGGCTCTAGTGGTCAATCAGGTGGTACTGCTCCTTAAAGATGCGCCTATGCTCTAGGGGTCAGGTGGTAGTGCTCATTGAAGAGGCATCTAGGCTCTAGGGGTCAGGTGGTAGTGCTCCTTGAAGAGACATAGGCTTTAGGGGTCAGGTGGTAGTGCTCCTTGAAGACACATCTAGGCACTACTGGTCAGGTGGTTCATGAACTGTAGAAGAGTCGGCGCCTGAAGCTCATTGAGGGTGGTGTATACGAGTGGGACCTTCAGCTGGCCCTACTTTTAAATGTCAGAGGTCATGTGTCCAGGTGTGACTGGGCCTTGGGGGTGCATCATTTACAGAGAGCACAGAACCTCTAAATCACAGCCGGAACCCTTACTCGACACCTGAAGATGTACCAGACAGAGTCATCCACAGCACATGGTTCAGTGCTGCATGAGGTCCCACTAGCCTCCTACACACCACACTAATTGGTGTGAAGCAGACATCACAAAAAGCCCTAAAATGGTTTTCCACTGAGACATGGTTGGGGACAGTCCAGGTCCTTGCCCTTAGAGGATCCCCCGAGCCCTGTGCCTTGGAGCCCTCACAAGAGTTTCATCCTTGTTTGGGTCTGGGCTAAAACCTTCATTCTGCCCAGACCTGCCCTGGAACCAGCCAGAGTCTGACACCAGGGAGTGCCTGGGTAGGTTTTCTTTCACAGTTCACACATCACAATTGCTCATCCCGACTAGTGTTGTCTGTCCTGCCCCAAGACACATCCTGCTGACCAGGGGTTAAACCGCTTCCCCACCAACATTATGAACCTGGGTTATGGTTTTTGGGATGTCACCCCTTGTGATTGGCAGTGGATTCAGACCAGTGTCTCCAGTTTCCTGTTAGTACTGGTAGATTCAGGATAATTTCTGGAGGGCGCCCTCGAGGGCCAGCTGAGAGGAGGATAGTTACTAGCAGCCGGGCTTGAGCTGGGACTCCGTGAGGGGGTTGGAACAAGCTATGATCCTGAAGGAGAGGGCTCGGCTGTCTGCCTCTACAGATAGATGCGAAGGAGAGGCTTTCCCACTCTGACCGTCAGACCAATGTCCTGGTGTCCAGTGGTCACTCAAGGACAAAGCCGGGCAGGGAACCACTAGAGCAGACAACGATTGCACCTGGAGAGAACCTGAACCTTGAGTCAGAGCAATGACCACTTGGCTACAGGTCACTCAAGGACAGAGCATGCAGCCATCACACCTGGACACTAACCAGAGGTCACTCCAGGACAGAGCCTGCAGCCATCACACCTGGACACTAACCAGAGGTCACTCAAGGACAAAGCCTGCAGCCATCACACCTGGACACTAACCAGAGGTCACCCAAGGACAGAGCCTGCAGCCATCACACCTGGACACTAACCAGAGGTCACTCAAGGACAGAGCCTGCAGCCATCACACCTGGACACTAACCAGAGGTCACTCCAGGACAGAGCTTGCAGCCATCACACCTGGACACTAACCGGAGGTCACTCAAGGACAGAGCCTGCAGCCATCACACCTGGACACTAACCGGAGGTCACCCAAGGACAGAGCCTGCAGCCATCACACCTGGACACTAACCGGAGGTCACCCAAGGACAGAGCCTGCAGCCATCACACCTGGACACTAACCGGAGGTCACTCAAGGACAGAGCCTGCAGCCATCACACCTGGACACTAACCGGAGGTCACCCAAGGACAGAGCCTGCAGCCATCACACCTGGACACTAACCGGAGGTCACCCAAGGACAGAGCCTGCAGCCATCACACCTGGACACTAACCGGAGGTCACCCAAGGACAGAGCCTGCAGCCATCACACCTGGACACTAACCGGAGGTCACTCAAGGACAGAGCCTGCAGCCATCACACCTGGACACTAACCGGAGGTCACTCCAGGACAGAGCCTGCAGCCATCACACCTGGACACTAACCGGAGGTCACCCAAGGACAGAGCCTGCAGCCATCACACCTGGACACTAACCGGAGGTCACCCAAGGACAGAGCCTGCAGCCATCACACCTGGACACTAACCAGAGGTCACTCCAGGACAGAGCTTGCAGCCATCACACCTGGACACTAACCAGAGGTCACTCAAGGACAGAGCCTGCAGCCATCACACCTGGACACTAACCGGAGGTCACCCAAGGACAGAGCCTGCAGCCATCACACCTGGACACTAACCGGAGGTCACTCAAGGACAGAGCCTGCAGCCATCACACCTGGACACTAACCGGAGGTCACCCAAGGACAGAGCCTGCAGCCATCACACCTGGACACTAACCGGAGGTCACCCAAGGACAGAGCCTGCAGCCATCACACCTGGACACTAACCGGAGGTCACCCAAGGACAGAGCCTGCAGCCATCACACCTGGACACTAACCGGAGGTCACTCAAGGACAGAGCCTGCAGCCATCACACCTGGACACTAACCGGAGGTCACTCCAGGACAGAGCCTGCAGCCATCACACCTGGACACTAACCGGAGGTCACCCAAGGACAGAGCCTGCAGCCATCACACCTGGACACTAACCGGAGGTCACCCAAGGACAGAGCCTGCAGCCATCACACCTGGACACTAACCAGAGGTCACTCAAGGACAGAGCCTGCAGCCATCACACCTGGACACTAACCAGAGGTCACCCAAGGACAGAGCCTGCAGCCATCACACCTGGACACTAACCAGAGGTCACCCAAGGACAGAGCCTGCAGCCATCACACCTGGACACTAACCAGAGGTCACTCCAGGACAGAGCCTGCAGCCATCACACCTGGACACTAACCAGAGGTCACTCCAGGACAGAGCCTGCAGCCATCACACCTGGACACTAACCAGAGGTCACCCAAGGACAGAGCCTGCAGCCATCACACCTGGACACTAACCAAAGGTCACCAAACCAGAGCAGCAAGCCAAATCATCCAACCGCACCTCCCACTTGTCCCAAGTGTTTCGTAGTGTGCTCCCAACCAAAGCATCTGCCGCTGAAAACCGTTGTTTTACCATATGTATATGTTCCATAAATGTTTCTGTTTCACTACAATTACGTCAAGTACTCACCATCTTCCCATAAGAAATATTGTTAATAGTTGCTCTGGGGTGGGCGCTGGTCGCATGGAGAACACTGTTGTAGGCAGTGACTTTTCTATACAGAGTACCATCTTTAATATTGAACTGGAGATCCAGGAAATCTATCTTCTCTCTGTTACATGACACAGTCAAATTGACTTGATATGGATTGTTGTTTAAACAATCCAGATAGTTCATTAACTGATCAGTCGCCCCGTTCAAAGTACCATGTTATCATCAATCTATCGCCCCCAGAATACAATATGATCTAACCAACTGGAAGCACCTCTGCCTTAGGCATGCTCCCTTTCCCACCAACCCATGAAAAGGCTGGCGTACCAGGGAGCAAACTTGGAACCCATCGCAGTTCCTGGCTTTTGATGGTACCAACATCCATTGTGTAAAAAAAAATTCTTAGTAAGGATAATATCGATTATCTCAAGGATCATTTTATTATGTTACAGCCAATCAGCTGTTTTGGTGCGCAAGACAATTTCAACTGCCTGGAAACACTACTTTGTCTACACAAATTATGTGACCGTAAATGTTATTTTGCTTATATATGTTCTAATATTTGAGTCTCCGTGTCAGTATACTGAAATGTGGTAAAAGATCGGCTATCACAGATGGAGACTGGAGTGCTGTTATCGGATTTTAATGCGCAAACTGCTAATCAGGCATGATAAGTTTATCTATCTTTCAATTTTGTTTAATTTCAGAATTAATTATATTATGTCCCTCAATCGTGTGCATATTAAGTTGAATGCTTATTGGGGAGAATGAAACACGCAGCTATTTTCTATATAATGTTTTATAACAATTTCAGGAGCCACTTTACGTGATGTGAAGGGACACTGCAACGGATGCAATCAGCTACAATTGCAGAAGTTGACATATTTGAAGACTGCAAAGTTCCTTATTATTACTAGTCAAATTGAGAGATGACATATGTACCCAACTCACCATTAGTCCCACTGGGAGACAAGGGCTAAAAAAGGAAAATGGTGCCACATGCACCCCGTGGATTCTTCCCATTGGGGTGTATGATACATGCCAAGATTTCTCCCTGCTCGAAGTTCTCTGGGGTAATATACATGTATATTAGCATATACCCATGCATGTATATTATGGGTTATTAATGAAATGGAAGAGTAAACTGGCCTATACCCAGTGTAGGGTGAGCCGATACTACTGAACAAGTGCTATTGATGAGATCCATGGTTTAATTTCATCTTTGATGTCATATGTTTTAAGTAGACATATATTTTTAGTAGTAATTAATATTTTCAGAGGGGAATTTATGCATTAATGTTTAGCATAATGGTTGATTATGGATATTGTTTCTTGTTGGTTTTCTATCCTTATGTGTTTATTAGTCCTGTTTTGTTTGTGTTATTATATGTTTTTATTACGGTTATAAATTATATTGAAAATGGGAAATATATGTAAGTCATGTATCTTTTTACAACCCTGAGGAAGTTCACATCTGGTGAACGAAACGCGTTGGCTGTTTTCCATCTCCTTATGGAAGAAAATAAAGGACGTATTGGAGCAACCTGACTTGATAATTGAACTTTCAAAACTTGCGGGTGTCCCTCCAGTTGTATCACCCAAGGACAGAGCCTGCAGCCATCACACCTGGACACTAGCCAGAGGTCACCCAAGGACAAAGCCTGCAGCCATCACACCTGGACACTAGCCAGAGGTCACCCAAGGACAAAGCCTGCCACGGAAGCACTAGAGCCTGCAACCATTGCACCTGGAGAGACCCTGAGCCTTGAGAGTCAGAGCAATGACCAGCTGACTAGAGGTCACCCAAGGACAGAGCCTGCAGCCATCACACCTGGACACTAACCAGAGGTCTCTCAAGGACAGAGACTGCCAAGGAACCACTACTGCCTGCAACCATTGCACCTGGAGAGACCCTGAGCCTTGAGAGTCAGAGCAATGACCAGCTGACTAGAGGTCACTCAAGGACAGAGCATGGTGCATTCACACCTGGACACTAACCAGAGGTCACTCAAGGACAGAGCCTGCAGCCATCACACCTGGACACTAACCAGAGGTCACCCAAGGACAGAGCCTGCAGCCATCACACCTGGACACTAACCAGAGGTCACTCCAGGACAGAGCCTGCAGCCATCACACCTGGACACTAACCAGAGGTCACCCAAGGACAGAGCCTGCAGCCATCACACCAGGACACTAACCAGAGGTCACTCAAGGACAGAGACTGCAGCCATCACACCTGGACACTAACCAGAGGTCACTCAAGGACAGAGCCTGCAGCCATCACACCTGGACACTAACCAGAGGTCACCCAAGGACAGAGCCTGCAGCCATCACACCTGGACACTAACCAGAGGTCACTCAAGGACAGAGCCTGCAGCCATCACACCTGGACACTAACCAGAGGTCACCCAAGGACAGAGCCTGCAGCCATCACACCTGGACACTAACCAGAGGTCACCCAAGGACAGAGCCTGCAGCCATCACACCAGGACACTAACCAGAGGTCACCCAAGGACAGAGCCTGCAGCCATCACACCAGGACACTAACCAGAGGTCACCCAAGGACAGAGCCTGCAGCCATCACACCAGGACACTAACCAGAGGTCACCCAAGGACAGAGCCTGCAGCCATCACACCTGGACACTAACCAGAGGTCACCCAAGGACAGAGCCTGCAGCCATCACACCAGGACACTAACCAGAGGTCACCCAAGGACAGAGCCTGCAGCCATCACACCTGGACACTAACCAGAGGTCACCCAAGGACAGAGCCTGCAGCCATCACACCTGGACACTAACCAGAGGTCACCCAAGGACAGAGCCTGCAGCCATCACACCAGGACACTAACCAGAGGTCACCCAAGGACAGAGCCTGCAGCCATCACACCAGGACACTAACCAGAGGTCACTCAAGGACAGAGACTGCAGCCATCACACCTGGACACTAACCAAAGGTCACTCCAGGACAGAGCCTGCAGCCATCACACCAGGACACTAACCAGAGGTCACTCAAGGACAGAGCCTGCAGCCATCACACCAGGACACTAACCAGAGGTCACTCAAGGACAGAGCCTGCAGCCATCACACCTGGACACTAACCAGAGGTCACTCAAGGACAGAGCCTGCAGCCATCACACCTGGACACTAACCAGAGGTCACCCAAGGACAGAGCCTGCAGCCATCACACCAGGACACTAACCAGAGGTCACCCAAGGACAGAGCCTGCAGCCATCACACCAGGACACTAACCAGAGGTCACCCAAGGACAGAGCCTGCAGCCATCACACCAGGACACTAACCAGAGGTCACTCAAGGACAGAGACTGCAGCCATCACACCTGGACACTAACCAGAGGTCACTCCAGGACAGAGACTGCAGCCATCACACCAGGACACTAACCAGAGGTCACTCAAGGACAGAGACTGCAGCCATCACACCTGGACACTAACCAAAGGTCACTCAAGGACAGAGACTGCAGCCATCACACCTGGACACTAACCAGAGGTCACTCAAGGACAGAGCTTGCAGCCATCACACCAGGACACTAACCAGAGGTCACTCAAGGACAGAGACTGCAGCCATCACACCTGGACACTAACCAGAGGTCACTGCAGGACAGAGACTGCAGCCATCACACCTGGACACTAACCAGAGGTCACTGCAGGACAGAGACTGCAGCCATCACACCTGGACACTAACCAGAGGTCACCCAAGGACAGAGCTTGCAGCCATCACACCAGGACACTAACCAGAGGTCACTCCAGGACAGAGACTGCAGCCATCACACCTGGACACTAACCAGAGGTCACTCCAGGACAGAGCCTGCAGCCATCACACCTGGACACTAACCAGAGGTCACTCCAGGACAGAGCCTGCAGCCATCACACCAGGACACTAACCAGAGGTCACTCCAGGACAGAGACTGCAGCCATCACACCTGGACACTAACCAAAGGTCACTCCAGGACAGAGCCTGCAGCCATCACACCTGGACACTAACCAGAGGTCACTCAAGGACAGAGCCTGCAGCCATCACACCAGGACACTAACCAGAGGTCACTCAAGGACAGAGCCTGCAGCCATCACACCTGGACACTAACCAGAGGTCACTCAAGGACAGAGCCTGCAGCCATCACACCTGGACACTAACCAGAGGTCACCCAAGGACAGAGCCTGCAGCCATCACACCAGGACACTAACCAGAGGTCACCCAAGGACAGAGCCTGCAGCCATCACACCTGGACACTAACCAGAGGTCACCCAAGGACAGAGCCTGCAGCCATCACACCTGGACACTAACCAGAGGTCACCCAAGGACAGAGCCTGCAGCCATCACACCAGGACACTAACCAGAGGTCACCCAAGGACAGAGCCTGCAGCCATCACACCAGGACACTAACCAGAGGTCACCCAAGGACAGAGCCTGCAGCCATCACACCAGGACACTAACCAGAGGTCACCCAAGGACAGAGCTTGCAGCCATCACACCAGGACACTAACCAGAGGTCACTCAAGGACAGAGACTGCAGCCATCACACCTGGACACTAACCAGAGGTCACTCAAGGACAGAGCCTGCAGCCATCACACCAGGACACTAACCAGAGGTCACCCAAGGACAGAGCCTGCAGCCATCACACCAGGACACTAACCAGAGGTCACCCAAGGACAGAGCCTGCAGCCATCACACCTGGACACTAACCAGAGGTCACTCCAGGACAGAGCCTGCAGCCATCACACCTGGACACTAACCAGAGGTCACCCAAGGACAGAGACTGCAGCCATCACACCTGGACACTAACCAGAGGTCACCCAAGGACAGAGACTGCAGCCATAAGCCATAAGAACACAGCACCAGGGTAATCAGACGATGTCCAGTCTAGGACTCAAGGAAATCTCCTGGTATTGACTGGGTGCTACATTGGGGGATGAAGCTGTTCTGGGGCTCACAGACCTCGGTCCAGAGTGGGGGGCTGCAGATAACTCTCTAATACTTTTCTAACAATTTTACAATCAAGACTTAGTGTAGAGAGCGTCCTGTATGAAGCCACAATCCATGCATCTCCTCCTGCTTAGGAATGGAAACAATGAATGCCTCCTGAAGAGAAATGGGCAGAACACCAAGTTTCAAAGCCCCTGCCTACAGTCTGAGGAGCCTGAGCTGCAGTTGGGCCACATACGCTGGTAAAATTCCACTGGAAACCCATCAGTTCCTGGTGCCTTGCCTCATGCAAGCGACCTACCGGCTTCTCTGACCTCAGGCTCCATGATCAGTCCACCCTAATTCACTCACTCAGTCGGTAACTGAGATTGCCTCACTTTCCAGAAGGGTTTGAATTTCCCCAGAGGCTCAGTCCCCCTCCACATACAGCTCCTGTTAATGTCGTGTGGACAGGTCATGCATCTCATGCTGAGCGAACACTACATTGCCCGCCTCGCTCTTGATTTGAATGACTGGGTGATGTCTGTCTCCTGGTTGTGTCAGCCCCCCCAGTGTGCATTGTGTGTAAGTGCTCACAGGTTGCTTGTGCCTCCCGCAACGGTAGCCGTCTGGGGCGAGTCGCCGGAACATCAGGGAGATCTTCTGAGTCCCAAATATGGGCTTCAACTTTACAAGGTTCTTCCCAACATTCGCCTTACACCTCTGGCCTGTCTATTGCAAGAGGCCCTCACCCCTAGGCCTGGGCGAAATGTTAATTATGTTGGAGTAATTTCAGTAATTGTGTTTTACAATTGTCACACAAAAGTACAAAAAATTACTCCATTACTCCGGCTTGCATACTTTAGATTTACTGGGGGTTTGAGGGGCGGTAACTACTGCAAGAGCACAGGAACAGAGCGCAAGCAGCTGCTGCCCTGTGTGTTCTGTTTCATTTAGCGCTATTTTCTTAGTGAAAAATGCATCCTCAGGCCAAAAGGTTGCATTTCGTGCTAAAAAAGAAGGCTGCATAAGAGGTTACGCTCCTCACATAATTCTGTGTAATCACACATAATTTGGTGTAGTTGTACTACAGCATATTACATGAGTTACGCCCACCCCTCCTTGCTGGCACCTCAAATGTGTCCCATTCAATGTTAACGTGACTGGCGGTGCGGTGATTCATGTGGAAATAATCTTGGCTGGTATCTCCCAAGGGGTCTCTAAATGTTGGTTCTTGAACATGTGAGGTCAGAACTTGCCACATCGCAATGAGGGTCAATGTTCACCGCAGGCAAATGTCAAAATAGGTGGCAGCACTAAATTCAGGTTTGGGATGAGTCAAAGGAGGGATACATGAGGGAAGAATTTAGAAAGGGTTGTTTGGGAGATCATAGTAGTAAAATGAGGTTTGGGGTGAGCCAGGAGGAATAAGGAGGGAAGAGTCTAGATAAAGTGTAGATTGTGGTCTGATAGGGTGTTGCCTGGGGACTCTGTGTGCGGAACGTGGGTATTCACACAGAGCGAGCACAGACTCTTATACAACAGATAATGCAGGTCATGCACCAGAGAGCTGGAGTCTTCGAGCATCACCCATGTCCCAATGCCCCGTCCTGTCTGGAAAGCCGAGTGGTAATTTAGTCATTGGAGAGTCGGCAAGTGGGGTCGTTGACCTGTCTACCTACATCAGCCACACAGTTATAATCTCCACCCAACACCAATGGAGCCTGCACAAAGGACAGCAGGAGCTCCCAACAGGACTCCAAGAACTCTATTGGTCCCTAATTCTGGGCATAAATACTCCTATGATAAGGAGTATGCTGTTAAACCTACCCTGCAATGGTATATAACATCCGTCGGGGTGTTCCATCACTTCCAATGGAGCACCCGTGGGGTAGGAGGGAATGCCAGTGGCATAAATGTGCCCTCTCCAGCTTCTTTTCACATTAGTCACTTCTCCCATCACTAGGTGTATCTCCTGCAGGACAACTACTTATTCACCCCCTATCTAAGGTAGACCACTGGTCAGGAGCACTTATGGAGACGCCATCCCCAGCAGAGTCAGTGTAAGGAACATGTAAGCAGATGTGATCCTCGATCAAGGAAATGTGCTGCTGTCGAGTCTCACTGGGTCGAGGTTCAGTGCCCAATAATAGAACCATGTGTGGGGAACTTGCTGCCCTGGGGACTTATAGAAGCTGGGCTTGCACTGTCTGACTGTCCCATACTCCAGCATCCCTGGTGGGTCCCGCTACGGCCATCCGTCCAAAACTGTAAAGAATGAAGACATTGAGAAACTTAGGACAAAGCAAACGTATGAACAGTACCCTGTGAGCTTTAAGAGTGGGCTTGCTAGAGGTCACTTTGCTCGCCCACCACTACCCCTCCTGCCCAACATAAAGATTCAGGGGCATGTTTTTTAAAAACTTGCACCACTCTTGCACCACGCAACGGGTCACAAGAGTGATGCTACTCTTACATTAGATTTATCAAGCCACGCAAGGCCACCTTCTGTGGTCATGCATGGCTAGATAAATCTACAGTAATGCACAGCAGCCCAAATCACTGCATTGCGTTATTCTACCCTGGCAAGGTGTTCCAAGGGTGCTCCCACACATCTACCCATGGAATTTGGTGCATTTACCATTTACTATTACTGGTAGACCTGGGATTCTGTCAAAATGCTCCGCCTTCCCATGTGAAGCGCAAGAAGAAGAAATATCTTTATTCCCCCTCGTTAAACTCTGCAGCACACACAGAAAGAGGAAAACATCGCTGAGGGTTGTTTTGTGCAGGAAGGTGTCCCTTCCTGCACCAAACATAAACCTGCATACAGCACAGGTGCAAGGTGCAAGGGCGCCTGTGTCGGCGCTAGGCAGCACATTGTGCGTGTTAGAAATGGGGTCTCTAGTTCGCAGTTGGTTTGCATCCTGTTCAAGTAGTGACCCTCCCTCTAGTCAGGATAAGGGAGATACCTGCTCAGATAACCCCTGCTCACCCCCTTGGTAGCTTGGCACGAGCAGTCAGGCTTATCTCAGAAGCAATGTGTAAAGCATTTGCCCATAACACACAGTAATAAGTGAAAACACTACAAAAGGACACCACACCAGTTTTGGAAAAATAGCCAATATTTATCTGGGTAAAACAAGACCAAAACAAGAAAAATCTAACATACAATAATAAAGAGATGAATTTTGTAAGATTTATCTTAAAAGTACAGTTCCTTGAAGTCGATAGCTCTACCTGGCCATCTACGGTGTCGGGAAGACCCGCAAACAGTACCTTGGATTTGCAGGGTGTCGTAGTCCTCATGGTGAGCGGTGTTGCTGGCATCACTGTGTCGGTTCTACAGTCAGTGGGGGACCCGTCAAGCCCTTGAAGTCACACGTGTGCAGATCGAACTCCAAGCTGATGAAGTGAGGAGCGCTGGCGTGGATGGCATCGGGGCTGTGGTGCAAAGCGGGATGATGCGACGTGCGGTGCCCAAAGGTCACGGCGCAGGCAGTAGCTCGGTGATGGCGTCCAGTGGCGTCTGGGAGACCAGGGCTGTGGTGTGAAGCGGGGCGGTGCGACGTGTGGTGTCACCAGGTCACAGTGCAGGCACCGTTGTCATCGTTGCTGAAGTGCTGTCATCGGTAGGCTCAGGCCAGCGGTGCAGAACAGGACGTGACCCTCACGAGCGGTGTTCACATGCAGCCAGGAATGCCGGGTGACGACACTGGAGTCGATAGTGCTGGCGTCGGTGGACCAGGGCTGCAGTGCAGAACGGGATTGTGCTTTGTGGTCCTCACAAGCGGTGTCCACAGGCCACGATACAGGCAGCGGTGCCGGTGTCAGCAGGAGCAGAAGCGTCGGGGAGGCCCAGGCTGCGGTGTGAGCAGGCAATGCCAGAGTGCGGGGCCCACAGGTAGCGGTGCGAGCAGCGGCTCGGTGAAGTCGTCCGATGACGGCATCGGTGAGACCAGAGTTGCGGTGCAAAGCGGGGCAAAGCAACTCCGTGCGGCGTTGTTAGGTCACAGTGCAGGCCAGTGGCATTGTTGGCAGCGTTGCAGTGGTTTCTCCTCTTGAGCAGCACAAAACACACAGTTCCCAGTGCTGCAGGTCAAGGAAACTGAAGTCTTTGGTGTCCCTGAGACTTCCAACAGGAGGCAAGCTCTACTCCGAGCCCTTGGAGAACTTTCTTAAGCAGGACACACAGCAAAGTTCGCCCTTTGCACTCTTTTCAGGCAGAAGCAGCCACTGCAGGCCAGTCCAGCAAATCAACACAGCAAAGGGACTCCTCCTGCTCTTCTTCTTGGCAGAGGTTCCTCTTCATTCCAGAAAGATTGTCTGGGGTTTTGGGTCTTCTTCTTATACCCCTTTCTGCCTTTGAAGTTGTCAAACTTCAAAGCAAAGTCTCAAGTGTTTGCATGGTCCTGCCTTGCCCAGGCCAGGCCCAAGGCACTCACCAGGGGGTCGGAGACGGCATTGTGTGAGGGTAGGCACAGTCCTTTCAAGTGTAAGTGACCACTCCTCCCTCCCCCCTAGCTCAGATCGCTCATCAGGATATGCAGGCTACACCCCGGACCCCTTTGTGTCACTGTCTAGAGGAGCGGTGCAAACAGCCCAACTGTCAAATTGACCCAGACAGGGAATCCACAAGCAGGCAGAGTCACAGAATGGTTTAAGCAAGAAAATGCCTACTTCCTAAAAGTGCCATTTTCAAACAGACAATTTAAAAACCAACTTCATTAAAAGATGTATTTTTAAATTGTGAGTTCAGTAACCCTAAACTCCATCTTTTTATCTGCTCTCAAAGCAAATCTGCACTTTAAAGATGTTTAAAGGCAGCCCCCATGTTAACCTATGAGGCCTTGCACAGTGAAAACCAAATTTGGCAAGATTTCACTGTAAGGACATATATAACACACTAGTCTACCTAGGGCCTACCTTAGGGGTGCCTTACATGTAGTAAAAAAGGGAAGGTTTAGGCCTGGCAAGTGGGTACACTTGCCAAGTTGAATTGGCAGTTTAAAACTGCACACGCAGACACTGCAGTGGCAGGTCTGAGCCATGTTTACAGGGCTACTTATGTGGGTGGCACAACCAGTGCTGCAGGCCCACTAGTAGCATTTGATTTACAGGCCCTGAGCACCTCTAGTGCACTTTACTAGGGACTTACCAGTAAATCAAATATGCCAGTCAGGGATTAACCAATCAACAGTGCAATTTACAGAGAGAGCATATGCACTTTAGCACTGGTTAGCAGTGGTAAAGTGCCCAGAGTCCTAACACCAACAACAACTGGTTGTGAAAAATTAGGAGGAAGGAGGCAGAAAGATTGGGGATGACCCTGCAAAAGGGCCAGGTGCCACAGTGCCCCATCGCAGTGAACAGCAGGAATGCGCTGTACAGCGTTAAGTAGGTGTTTTCCTGCCCTTTCCCTATCACGCAGCGCAGTATGGTGACACTGTGCGGCACAATGTTTTAATAAATATGCCCCTCAGGATGCAGGAAACCTAGCGTTCAGGTGGCCATGTCGTTCTCTTCGCAGGCCAGGGGGCACACTTGTACGTTTCATAGGTTTGACTGCATAGAAGGGCCATTATAGGTTGTCTGCTGTGCGCAGCTTGATCTGCGCCCCGGAGTGGTCATTACGAGAGGTGTATCAGCGTCTAAGCTGCCTGCGGTCGATCCTGAGTTGTGCCCTCTGCAGGAAGTGGAGACACAGCATTAAAGGTAGTCACTGTTGGCTGGTTCCCCCAGTGGTGCAGTGCCTGCCCCAGTGAGTTTGAGCATATTCCGTAGGTCTGTGTCCCTCAGGGCCCACTTGACATCCAGGACAGGCGCTCTGCATGCTGTTGTATAGTCAGCAAAACTGCCACACAAGCAGTTCCTAGTTTGAAGAGACCAGCAGTCCGAGAACACTAAAATGAAGTCCTTGTCATGATAATGCAGCAGGCGAGCCACCACTGAATGGGGCTGGGCCCGGGGGGCTGTGGCGGATGTACCAGTACCCTATGTGCCCTTTGCAGTATGAGAACATTTAAGAGGCCCTCAGGGGCAACCTCCCCGCGCAGCCGGTCCTTCTGAAAGGACACCTAGGGGCAGGTTTATGGACAGTGTAGCGCCACTTTCCTTGCGCCCCTTCGCACACCTGTAACGAAACCATGTGTGCGCGGTATTTAATATTTGGCGCACCATGTTGGTAGTTAGGGAACTCGCATCAGAATTTTTTATGCTAGTTTGGCGCTTTGCAGGATTAGCGTAAAAAATGTTCACACTAATCCTTCAAAGCACCCAGGGGCCCATTGTGAATAATGGGAGACTCCCTTTAACGCCTGCTCCAAGCAGACCTTAAAAGTGCAGAAGAAAATGACGCAAAGAAATCTCTTAGATTTCTTTACGCCTTTTTTTGACCCCCCACCTCAATGGAGGAACGCCCCCTTTGCGTACATTATGCATGGTGCAGGCATAATGTAGCGCAAAGGGTTACAAAGTGACCACTTTGTAAATTCGGCGCAGTGATTTTGGCTTTGTTGGGCCACATTAGCTAAAATAAAATGATGCGAATGTGGTGCAAGAGGGTGCCAGGTGCTCTTAAAACTTCCCCCATATAGGACGTGTCAATGTTACGCAGCTGGCCCCATATTCAGATGTGATTTCAACAGCTAAATCCTTCAGGATCTTCCAACCGATGGTCCTGTGTTCAATTGTCTGTGAAAGGTCTGTGATCTGGGCCTTAAAGGCTTCCACTGTGGGGTGCTTGTTACCAACCGTGACCTCAGTGCTTCCAACTTTAGCAGCCAATTTCTGGTGGTCATCACGGAGAATGCCCGGGTCTACCCTACCTTGTCAAGTTTAGTCTCCAGGACCTCTTGAGCTCTGCTAGCAGCACACAGGATCTGTAAGTTTGGAGGAGGAGCACTGGCCCTGTGGTGGTGTGGCCGGAGAAAGAAGGGGTTCCAGGGAATCCTCCGCATGAGGGGGTGTATTGTCTGGCTCAGATCTCCATCTCCACCTCCATGATTAGAGGCTCTGGGGCAGCCCAAGGTTTTCAACTTGCCCAAGCTGCATGTCCACTCGGTCCTGCAATCGGCCAGCCCCTCACAGCTAGCCCCCAACAATGCACCCCCTATGCCTCTTGATATGCAAATGAATGGCGGTGCCTGTAGCAGTCAGCTACTGCTGGATTACAACATGAGGTAGCACAGAAACTTCCCTCCTCCAACCCTCCAACCCCATAGACCTCAGCAAGGTCCCTCTCCTTCTCCCCCTTCTCTCAAGTGTCATATGGGGGTGTCCCTCAAGCATGCAGGCCTCTAAATATGAACAAAATAATAGAGAAATTGTGTCCATATTCAGAGCACCCACAGACAGCTCTATCACGTCCAAGCCTCAAGGGTCCCTCAAGTGAAGCCACGCACTGTCCTCGTGAGTCACCAGTGTGTGCCCCAATCCAGCGGTGGTCTGCATCATCCACCTACACTCAGGGTCCTGAAGGACGCATACCACTGGTACTTGGTTGGTCTCCAGCTCATGGTGGCCACTCCCACACAATGTTAAGATCCTGCTCAGTCAGGATATGATCTGCAGAGGTCTCCCAGGTGCGCCACGTTCACTTTCAGTGTCTCCCATAAGCAATGTTAGGACGTACCCCTTGATATTTTTCCCTTCAACATACAATTGTTTCATGTTATCTGCTGAGGGTGATTGGTTTTTAATCCATTGATACACACTTTGAAGCATGTTTATGAGAGGCTTGCGCTGCCGTTGTATCACATTCACTGAGGCGGAGACCTCTCACCCATATCTGTGAGGCCACGCAGAGCCACTTCACGTGGCCCATAGTGATGGAGTGAGGCAGGGCAGCGCACGTCTCTGCATTGCCTGATTCTGCACCAGGGAAGTATTCCATGCATCTTGCGGGGGTTTCCCACACAACAGCCCTGGATTTTGACCCTGCCGCAGATGTACGAGAGCATGTAAACCCGGGGATCTGCCAAACCTTATGCCTCCCAAGGGAGGCACAGTGGGAAGAAATATCTTCATTTCTCCTTGTTTTTTACTCTATGTGTTCTGTATTCTGCAGTGCACATAGAAATGGGAAAAAGTCTCCTGAGAATGTACCACTTCCTGCACAAAAACAATCCTGCTGACAATGCAGACACCCTTGCACCATGGTGAAGGCTGCCTGCGTTAATGCGAAGGAGTCAAAACTACGCCAGCACAGGAGTAAAGGTGATAATATGCTGAATTACTTAAATACTACCCATTCTGCCCTTTCTCTTTGACGCAGGGCAGCCCTGCGAGGTGGCATGCTGCGAGGTGACATGCTGCGAGGTGACATGCTGTGAGGTGAAGTGCTGTGAGGTAACGTGCTGCGAGGTAACGTGCTGCGAGGTAACGTGCTGCGAGGTGACATGCTGCGAGGTGAGATACTGCAAGATGACTTCCTGCAAGGTGACTTGCTGCAAGGTGACATGCTGCGAGGTGGCATGCTGCAAGGTGACGTGCTGCGAGGTAACGTGCTGCGAGGTGACTTGCTGCGAGGTGAGGTGCTGCGAGGTGACGTGCTGCGAGGTGACTTGCTGCGAGGTGAGGTGCTGCGAGGTGACGTGCTGCGAGGTGACTTGCTGCGAGGTGAGGTGCTGCAAGATGACTTGCTGCAAGGTGACTTGCTGTGAGGTAACGTGCTGCGAGGTGCTGCGAGGTGCTGAGAGATGACTTGCTGCAAGGTGATGTGCTGCGAGGTGGCATGCTGCGAGGTGACGTGCTGCGAGGTGATGTGTTGCGAGGCGGTGCTGCCAGGAGACATGCTGCAAGGTGACGTGCTGCGAGGTGGCATGCTGCGAGGTGACGTGCTGTGAGGTGGTGCTGCGAGGAGACATGCTGCAAGGTGACGTACTGCGAGGTGGCATGCTGCGAGGTGACGTGCTGCGAGGTGACGTGCTGCGAAGTGGTGCTGCGGGGAGACATGCTGCAAGGTGACCTGCTGCGAGGTGGCATTCTGCGAGGTGACGTGC
Organism: Pleurodeles waltl; assembly: GCF_031143425.1. NCBI lineage: Eukaryota > Metazoa > Chordata > Amphibia > Caudata > Salamandridae > Pleurodeles > Pleurodeles waltl. The sequence continues at coordinate 1,191,708,802 of NC_090448.1, forward strand.
TGCGAGGTGGTGCTGCGGGGAGACATGCTGCAAGGTGACCTGCTGCGAGGTGGCATGCTGCGAGGTGACGTGCTGCGAGGTGACGTGCTGCGAGGTGGCGTGCTGCGAGGAGACATGCTGCAAGGTGACGTGCTGCGAGGTGACGTGCTGCGAGGTGGCATGCTGTGAGGTGACTTGCTGTGAGGTAACGTGCTGCGAGGTGACGTGCTGCGAAGTGGTGCTGCGAGGAGACATGCTGCAAGGTGACATGCTGCGAGGTGGCGTGCTGCGAGGTGACTTGCTGTGAGGTAACGTGCTGCGAGGTGACGTGCTGCAAGGTGACGTGCTGCGAGGTGACGTGCTGCGAGGTGGCATGCTGTGAGGTGACTTGCTGTGAGGTAACGTGCTGCGAGGTGACGTGCTGCGAAGTGGTGCTGCGAGGAGACATGCTGCGAGGTGACGTGCTGCAAGGTGACTTGCTGTGAGGTAACGTGCTGCGAGGTGACGTGCTGCGAGGTGACGTGCTGCGAGGTGACGTGCTGTGAGGTAGTGCTGCGAGGAGACATGCTTCAAGGTGACGTACTACGAGGTGGCATGCTGCGAGGTGACGTGCTGCGAAGTGGTGCTGCGAGGAGACATGCTGCAAGGTGACGTGCTGCGAGGTGACGTGCTGCGAGGTGGCATGCTGCGAGGTGACTTGCTGTGAGGTAACGTGCTGCGAGGTGACGTGCTGCAAGGTGACTTGCTGTGAGGTAACGTGCTGCGAGGTGACGTGCTGCGAGGTGACTTGATGTGCTGTCCTGCACCAAAAGCCCATAAATCTGGCCTTTAGAGAGGGGAGGGTGGCAGGGCATCACACCCTCAGTTCACCTAGTGTAAAGGCTTGAGCACAGAATGTGTGACCCTCTCCAGTGTGAGGGGGTCACATGTCTGGAGGGTGGCAGCAGTCAGGTGACCCTCAGGTTGTGGCTGATGCCAGGCCTGGTTCTGGGCTCTGATCTCCAGGGCTTAGAGAGGGTGAGGTGGCAGCCCTGAGAAGCAGCGCCATTTCAAAGAGTCCTCAGAGAGATTAGGGAGGTCTGGGGAAGTGAACAGTGTGCACCAGTGTGCGCCCTTCAGTGATTATCACAAAACACCCTCAGAAATGCAGTCACTGGGCCAAAGCGGATAGGGTGAGCCTGAAGCACAGAAAACAGCCGATGGATCACAGAGCCGGTGCTGACCTGTGTGCCATGGAAGTAACCCATGTGACTGACCCTCTACTCCCAGGATCAAGAGAGCCAAAACCTGCCCACCACAGACCCCTCTACCAAGAGACTGCCCGTCTACTCCCAGGATCAAGAGAGCCAAAACCTGCCCACCACAGACCCTTCTACCAAGAGACTGACCCTGTACCAACAGGTTCAAGAGAGCCAAAACCTGCTCACCACAGACCCCTCTACCAAGAGACTGCCCGTCTACTCCCAGGATCAAGAGAGCCAAAACCTGCCCACCACAGACCCTTCTACCCTGAGACTGACCCTTTACCCCCAGGATCAAGAGAGCCAAAACCTGCCCACCACAGACCCTTCTACCCTGAGACTGACCCTCTACCCCCAGGATCAAGAGAGCCAAAACCTGCCCACCACAGACCCTTCTACCAAGAGACTGACCCTGTACCAACAGGTTCAAGAGAGCCAAAACCTGCCCACCACACACCCGTCTTCCAAGAGACTGACCCTGTAACTACAGGTTCAAGAGAGCCAAAACCCTGCCCACCACAGGCCCTTCTACCCAGAGACTGACCCTCTACTCACAGGATCAAGAGAGCCAAACCCTGCCCACCACAGGCCCTTCTACCCAGAGACTGACCCTCTACTCACAGGATCAAGAGACAAAACCTGCTCACCACAGACCCCTCTACCCAGAGACTGACCGTCTACTCCCAGGTTCAAAAGAGTCAAAACCTGCCCACCACAGACCCTTCTACCCAGAGACTGACGTCTACTCCCAGGATCAAGAGAGCCAAAACCTGCTCACCACAGACCCCTCTACCCAGAGACTGACTGTCTACTCCCAGGATCAAGAGAGCCAAAACCTGCCCACCACAGACCCTTCTACCCCGAGACTGACCCTCTACCCCCAGGATCAAGAGAGCCAAAACCTGCCCACCACAGACCCTTCTACCAAGAGACTGACCCTGTACCAACAGGTTCAAGAGAGCCAAAACCTGCCCACCACACATCCCTCTTCCAAGAGACTGACCCTGTACCAACAGGTTCAAGAGAGTCAAAACCTGCCCACCACAGACCCTTCTGCCCAGAGACTGACCGTCTACTCCCAGGATCAAGAGAGCCAAAACCCTGCCCACCACAGGCCCTTCTACCCAGAGACTGACCCTCTACTCACAGGATCAAGAGAGACAAAACCTGCCCACCACAGGCCCTTCTATTCAGAGACTGACCCTCTACTCACAGGATCAAGAGACAAAACCTGCTCACCACAGACCCCTCTACCCAGAGACTGACCGTCTACTCCCAGGTTCAAAAGAGTCAAAACCTGCCCACCACAGACCCTTCTACCAAGAGACTGACCGTCTACTCCCAGGATCAAGAGAGCCAAAACCTGCCCACCACAGACCCTTCTACCCCGAGACTGACCCTCAACCCCCAGGATCAAGAGAGCCAAAACCTGTCCACCACAGACCTTTCTACCAAGAGACTGACCCTGTACCAACAGGATCAAGAGAGCCAAAACCTGCCCACCACACACCCCTCTTCCAAGAGACTGACCCTGTACCAACAGGTTCAAGAGAGCCAAAAGCCTGCCCACCACAGGCCCTTATACCCAGAGACTGTCCCTCTACTCACAGGATCAAGAGAGCCAAAACCTGCCCATCACAGGCCCTTCTACCCAGAGACTGACCATCTACTCACAGGATCAAGAGAGCCAAAACCTGCCCACCATAGACCCTTCTACCCAGAGACTGACCATCTACTCCCAGGATTAAGAGAGACAAAACCTGCTCACACCGGATCCCTCTACCCAGAGACTGACCGTCTACTCCCAGGTTCAAAAGAGTCAAAACCTGCCCACCACAGACCCTTCTACCCAGAGACTGACCGTCTACTCCCAGGTTCAAAAGAGTCAAAACCTGCCCACCACAGACCCTTCTACCCAGAGACTGACCGTCTACTCCCAGGATCAAGAGAGCCAAAACCTGCTCACCACAGACCCCTCTACCCAGAGACTGACTGTCTACTCCCAGAATCAAGAGAGCCAAAACCTGCCTACCACAGACCCCTCTACCAAGAGACTGACCCTGTACCAACAGGTTCAAGAGAGCCAAAACCTGCTCACCACAGACTCCTCTACCCAGAGTCTGCCCTTCTACTCACAGGATCAAGAGAGACAAACCTTTCCCACCACAGACCCCACTACCCAGAGACTGCCCTTCTACTCCCAGGATTAAGAGAGCCAAAGCCTGCCCACCACAGACCCCGCTACCCAGAGTCTGCCCTTTTACCAACAGGTTTAAGATAGCCAAACGCCTGCCCACCACAGTCCCCTCTACCCAGAGACTGCCCCTCTACTCACAGGTTCAAGAGAGCCAAAACCTGCCCACCACAGACCCCTCTACCCAGAGACTGCACCGTCTACCCCCAGGTTCAAGAGAACCAGCCCACCACAGACCCCTCTGAGACTTCTCTCTACCCACAGTACCCACAGGATTAAGAGAGCCCAGGATCTGCCCACCACAGACCCCTCCGGTACTGCCCCTCTTCCATACCTCAAGAGAGCCAAAGGTTTGACCACCACAAACCCTTCTACCCAGAGTCTACCCCTCTACCCATGGGATCAAGAGAGCTAACCCCTGCCCACCACAGACCCCTCTACCCACAGGTTCAAGAGAGCCAAAGCCCACCCACCACAGACCCATCTATCCTGAGACTGACCTTCTACTCCCAGGATCAAGAGAACCAAAACCTGCCTACCGCAGACCGACCCTGTACCAACAGGTTCAAGAGAGCAAAACCCTGCCCATCATAGACCCCTCTAACCAGAGTCTGCCCCTCTACTCCCAGGTTCAAGAGTCAAAACCTGCCCAACATAGACTCCTCTACCCAGAGTCTGCCCTTCTACTCACAGGATCAAGAGAGCCAAACCTGCCCACCACAGACTCCACTACCCAGAGATTGACCCTGTACAAAAAAGGTTCAAGAGAGCCAAAACCTGCCCACCACAGACCCCTCTACCCAGAGAGTGCCCTTTTACTAAAAGGTTCAAGAGAGCCCAAACCTGCCCACCACAGTCCCCTCTACCCAGAGTCTGCCCCTCTACTCATAGGATCAAGAGAGCCAAACCATGTCCACCACAGACCCCTCTACCCACAATGTTGCTGGTAGTCGTCTTGCTACTTTGTTGTGGTTTTGCAGGCATCCTGGAGCAGTCAGCGGTCGATCCTTGGCAGAAGTCGAAGAGGGAAGTGCAGAGGAACTCTGGTGAGCTTTTGCATTCGTTATCTGAAGAATACCCCAGAGGAGAGACCCTAAATAGACAGAAAAGGAGGTTTGGCTACCAAGAAAGGAGGTTTGGCTACCAAAAGAGGTAAGAACCTATCAGAGGGGGTCTCTGACGTCACCTGCTGGCACTGGCCACTCAGAGCAGTCCAGTGTGCCCCCGCCACCACTGAATCCAAGATGGCAGAGGTCTGGGACACACTGGAGGAGCTCTGGGCACCTCCCCTGGGAGGTACTGGTCAGGGGAGTGGTCACTCCCCTTTCCTTTGTCCAGTTTCGCGCCAGAGCAGGGCTGGGGGATCCCTGAACCGGTGTAGACTGGCTTATGCAGAGATGGGCACCATCTGTGCCCATCAAAGCATTTCCAGAGGCTGGGGGAGGCTACTCCTCCTCAGCCCTTCACACCTATTTCCAAAGGGAGAGGGTGTAACACCCTCTCTCAGAGGAAATCCTTTGTTCTGCCTTCCTGGGCTGGGGCTGCCTGGACCACAGGAGGGCAGAAACCTGTCTGAGGGGTTGGCAGCAGCTGCAGTGGAGACCCCGGAAAGGCAGTTTGGCAGTACCCGGGTTCTGTGCTAGAGACCCGTGGGATCATGGAATTGTCACCCCAATACCAGAATGGTATTGGGGTGACAATTCCATGATCTTAGACATGTTACATGGCCATGTTCGGAGTTACCATTGTGACGCTATACATAGGTAGTGACCTATTGCCCTGAACGATGTGGAATTTGCCCTGAACGATGTGGGGTACCTTGGCTAGTATAGTAGGAGCTTTGCGTGTCCCCTAGTTCAGCCTACTGGATATTTCAGCTCCAGCCAGCAACTGCAACAGTTTCTAATTACTTACCTTGTTTTGGTGTCTAGTATATATATTGTGTATAAAACTTACCTCCAGCAGGAGTATTGCCACTAAGATATTTTTGGCCTTGTGTCACCCAAATAAACTACCTTTATTTTTTGTAACACTGAGTATTGTCTTTACTTGTGTATAAGTACAGTGTAACTATAAGTGGTATTGCAGGAGCTCTGCATGTCTCCTAGTTCAGTCTAAGCTGCTCTGCTATAGCTACCACTATCAGCCTAAGCTGCTAGAACACGACTACATTTCAGTAATAAGGGATAACTGGCCCTGGTGTAAGGTGTATGTGCCCACTACAAACCAGGCCAGCCTCCTTCACCACAGACTGTCTCTTTACCCACAGGTTCAAGAGAACCAGAGCCTGCCCCCCACAAACCACTCAGAAACTGCTCCCCTACCCACAGGGTCAAAGATGCCCCTCTGCCCACAGGTTCAAGACAGCCGAAACCATGAGGCAGAGACTGGGACCCAGGAGCCACAGATGGCATTGGATCTCAGGTGCCAAAGAGAGCACCGGGCCCCAGGAGTCAGGGACTACACTGGGTCCCAGGCACTAGAGCGATACTGGGCTGCAGGAATCAGGGAGAGCACTGGGACCCAGGAGTCAGGGACAGCACCCGGTCCCGGGAGTCAGAGACAGCACCGGGCCCCAGGAGTCAGAGGCGGCATAAAGCCTCAGGAGCCAGGGAGAGCACTGGGCCCCTGGAGACAGGGAGTACACCGGGCCCCAAGAGTCAGAGATGGCACCAGGACCCAGGAGTCAGCAAGAGCACCCGGTCCCAGGAGTCAGAGATGGCACCAAGCCTCAGGAGGCAGGGAGAGCACCAGGACCCAGTAGTCAGGGAGAACATCGGGCCCCAGGAGTCAGGGAGAGCACCAGGTTCCCAGGAGTCAGAGATGGCACCAAACCTCAGGAGTCAGAGACGGCACCAAACCTCAGGAGTCAGGGAGAGCACCTGGTCCCTGGAGTCAGAAATGGCACCGGGCCTCAGGAGTCTGGGAGAGCACCAGGTCCCAGGAGTCTGGGAGACCACTGAGTCCCAGGAGTGAGGGAGTGCACCGGGTCCCAGGAGCCACAGACGCCACTGGGCCCCAGGAGTTGGGGACAGCACAGGGCCCCAGGAGAAAGAGACCGAACCGGGCCTCAGGATTCAGAGACGGCACCAAGCCTCAGGAGTCAGGGAGAGCACTGGGTCCCAGGAGTCCAGGAATCAGGGAGAACACTGGGTCCCAGGAGTCCAGGAGTCAGGGAGAACACCGGGTCCCAGGAGTCCAGGAGTCAGGGAGAGCACCCGGTCCCCTGAGACAGAGAGACCACCGGGCCCCAGGAGTCTGGGAGAGCCCTGGGTAACAGGAGTCAGGGACTTCATTTGGTCCCAGGAGCCAGGGACCACACCGGTCCCCAAGAGTCAGAGACAGCACCGTGCCCCAGGAGTCCGGGAGAGCACCGGGTCCCAAGAGTCAGGGAGAGCATTGGGTCCCAGGAGTCAGAGATGGCACCAGGCCCCAGGAGTCAGGGAGAGCACCGGGTCCCATGAGTCAGGAAGAGCACCTGGTCCCAGGAGTCAGAGACGGCACGAAGCCTCAGGAGTCAGGGAGAGCACCGGGAGTAAGAGAGAACACCGGGCCCCAGGAGTCAGGGAGAGCACCGGGTCCCAGGAGTCAGGGAGAGCACCAGGTCCCAGGATTCAGAGATGGAACCAAGCCTCAGAAGACAGGGAGAGCACCGGGGCCCAGGAGACAGAGACGGCATTAGGCCCCAGGAGTCTGGGAGAACACCGGGTCCCAGGAGTCAGGGAGAGCACTGAGTCCCAGGAGTCAGGGAGAGCACCAGGCCCCAGGAGTCAGAGACAGCACCGGGCCCCAGGAGTCTGGGAGAGCACCGGGTCCCAGGAGTCAGGGAGAGCACTGGGCCCCAGGAGTCAGAGACGGCACCAAACCTAAGGAGTCGGGGAGAGCACCCGGTCCCCTGAGTTAGAGAGACCACCGGGCCCCAGGAGTCTGGGAGAGCACTGGGTCCCAGGAGCCAGGGACCACACCGGTCCCCAAGAGTCAGAGACAGCACCATGCCCCAGGAGTCCGGGAGAGCACTGGGTCCCAGGAGGCAGGGACTGCATTGGGTCCCAGGAGATTGGGACCCCGCTGGGCCCCAGGAGTCAGATATGGCACCTGGTTCAGAAGTCAGAGATGGCACCAGATCCGAGGAGTCCGGGAGAGCACCTGGTCCCAGGAGTCAGAGATGGCACCTGGTTCACAAGTCAGAGATGACACCGGGTCCCAGGAGTCAGACACGGCACCAGGCCCCAGAAATCTGGGAGAAGACTGGGCCCAATGAGTCCAGGAGTAAGGGAGAACACCGGGCCCCAGGAGTCAGGGAGAGCACCTGGCCCCCGGAGTCATAGATGGCACTGGGCCCCAGGAGGCATAGATGGCACTGGGTCCCAGAAGTCAGAGAGAGCCCTGGGTCCCCGAAATCCAGGAGTAAGGGAGAATACTGGGTCCCAGGAGTCCAGGAGTAAGGGAGAACACCGGGCCCCAGGAGTCAGAGACGGCACCAAGCCTCAGGAGTCAGGGAGAGGACCTGGTTCAGAAGTCAGAGATGGCACCGGGTCCCAGGAGTCTGGGAGAAGACTGGGCCCAGGAGTCCAGGAAGTGCACTGGGCCCCAGGAGTCATAGATGGCCTTGGGCCCCATGAGTCAGGGAGGTTCTCGAGGGAGAGATTAAACTCCATGTCTCTCTTGCTTCCAGAACACGGGGTGTGGCTGGGAGACACCCGACAAGGACTCGTGGGTGAAACCAGTCGCGCAGCCCGTCTGTCATGGGCCCCAGAGCAAGGGTGGAGGGGAGCCCTCCAGCTACTCTTGGTATTGTAAAGTACCTCAATCATCCCTTCATGCCTCTGTGACCCGGTGCCACTGGGCCTCCTGCACTAATGGAAGCTGCCCCTGGATTAAACCCAGATTCTGGGGTCCAGATGGCGGGAGGGCAGCGCAGGTGCTGTGGCGAGAGGACACCACTCATCTACGGGGTTACTGGGACAGGCTCTCAGGGCCAGCAGCATGCAGCCTGTCACACCCACAAGATGAAGGCAACCTGATGTGGGGCAGTACTCTGTGCCAGTCTCCGTGCACGCGGCCTCCAAGGTACTCAGCACTCGTGCACGGTGCTGCCACAGTCGGCATGCACTGAAGACATCAGAGAATGAGGGCCCAGTCTCAGGGCACGCGGCCTCCAAGGTACTCAGCACTCGTGCACGGTGCTCCCACAATCAGCATGCACTGAAGACATCAGAGAATGAGGGCCCAGAGTGCACACCTCCAGCAAGACACTCGTGCACGGTGCTCCCACAATCAGCATGCACTGAATGCATCATGGAGAGAGTGAGGGCCCAGTAACAGTGCACGCTAACTCCAAGATACTCAGCACTCGTGCACGGTGCTCCCACAGTCAGCATGCACTGAAGACATCAGAGAATGGGGGCCCAGTCTCAGTGCACGCGGCCTCCAAGATACTCAGCACTCGTGCACGGTGCTCGCACAATCAGCATGCACTGAAGACATCAGAGAATGGGGGCCCAGTCTCAGTGCACGCGGCCTCCAAGATACTCAGCACTCGTGCACGGTGCTCGCACAATCATCATGCACTGAAGACATCAGAGAATGGGGGCCCAGTCTAAGTGCACGCGGCCTCCAAGATACTCAGCACTCGTGCACGGTGCTCCCACAGTCAGCATGCACTGAATACATCAGAGAATGAGCGCCCAGTCTAAGTGCACGCGGCCTCCAAGATACTCAGCACTCGTGCACGGTGCTCCCTCAATCAGCATGCACTGAAGACATCAGAGAATGAGGGTCCAGTCTCAGTGCACGCAGCCTCCAAGGTACTCAGCACTCATGCGCGGTGCTCCCACAATCAGCATGCACTAAATACATCAGAGAGTGAGGGACCAGGCACAATGCACGCCACCTCCAAGATACTCAGCACTCGTGCACGGTGCTCCCACAGTCAGCATGCACTGAATACATCAGAGAATGAGGGCCCAGACAGAGTGCACACCTCCAGCAAGACACTCGTGCACGGTGCTCCCACAATCAGCATGCACTGAATGCATCATGGAGAGAGTGAGGGCCCAGTAACAGCGCACGCCAACTCCAAGATACTCAGCACTCGTGCACGGTGCTCCCACAATCAGCATGCACTGAATACATCAGAGAATGAGCGCCCAGTCTAAGTGCATGCGGCCTCCAAGATACTCAGCACTCGTGCACGGTGCTCCCTCAATCAGCATGCACTGAAGACATCAGAGAATGAGGGTCCAGTCTCAGTGCACGCAGCCTCCAAGGTACTCAGCACTCATGCGCGGTGCTCCCACAATCAGCATGCACTAAATACATCAGAGAGTGAGGGACCAGGCACAATGCACGCCACCTCCAAGATACTCAGCACTCGTGCACGGTGCTCCCACAGTCAGCATGCACTGAATACATCAGAGAATGAGGGCCCAGACAGAGTGCACACCTCCAGCAAGACACTCGTGCACGGTGCTCCCACAATCAGCATGCACTGAATGCATCATGGAGAGAGTGAGGGCCCAGTAACAGCGCACGCCAACTCCAAGATACTCAGCACTCGTGCACGGTGCTCCCACAATCAGCATGCACTGAATACATCAGAGAATGAGGGCCCAGACAGAGTGCACACCTCCAGCAAGACACTCGTGCACGGTGCTCCCACAATCAGCATGCGCTGAATGCATCATGGAGAGAGTGAGGGCCCAGTAACAGTGCACGCCATCTCCAAGATACTCAGCACTCGTGCACGGTGCTCCCACAATCAGCATGCACTGAATACATCAGAGAGTGAGGGCCCAGACAGAGTGCACACCTCCAGCAAGACACTCGTGCACGGTGCTCCCACAATCAGCATGCACTGAATACATCAGAGAATGAGGGTCCAGAATCAGTGCACCCGGCCTCCGAGACACTCAACACTCGTGCACGGAGCTCCCACAATCAGCATGCACTGAATACATCAGAGAGTGAGGGACCAGGCACAATGCACGCCACCTCCAAGATACTCATCACTCGTGCACGGTGCTCCCACAATCAGCGTGCACTGAATACATCAGAGTGTGAGGGCCCAGTCTCAGTGCACGCCGCCTCCAAGATACTCAGCACTCGTGTACGGTGCTCCCACAATCAGCATGCACCTAATACATTAGAGAGTGAGGGCCCTGACAGTGCACACCTCCAGCAAGACACTCGTGCACGATGCTCCCACAATCAGCATGCACTGAATACATCATGGAGAGAGTGAGGGCACAGTAACAGTGCACGCCAACTCCAAGATACTCAACACTCGTGCACGGTGCTCCCACAATCAGCATGCACTGAATACATCAGAGAATGAGTGCCCAGTCTAAGTGCACGCAGCCTCGAAGACACTCAACACTCGGAACGGTGCTCCCACAATCAGCATGCACTGAATACGTCAGAGAATGAGGGCCCAGTCTCAGTGCACCCGGCCTCCAAGATACTCAGCACTTGTGCACAGTGCTCCCACAATCAGCATGCACTGAATACATCAGAGAGTGAGGGCTCAGACACAGTGCACACCTCCTGCAAGGCACTCGTTCACGATGCTCCCACAATCAGCATGCGCTGAATGCATCATGGAGAGAGTGAGGGCACAGTAACAGTGCACGCCAACTCCAAGATACTCAGCACTCGTGCACGGTGCTCCTACAATCAGCATGCACTGAATACATCAGAGAATGAGGGTCCAATCTCAGTGCACACGGCCTCCAAGATACTCAGTACTCGTGCACGGTGCTCCCACAATCAGCATGCACCTAATACATTAGAGAGTGAGGGCCCAGACACAGTGCACACCTCCAGCAAGACACTCGTGCACAATGCTCCCACAATCAGCATGCACTGAATACATCATGGAGAGAGTGAGGGCCCAGTAACAGTGCACACCAACTCCAAGATACTCAGCACTCGTGCATGGTGCTCCCACAATCAGCATGCACTGAATACATCAGAGAATGAGTGCCCAGTCTAAGTGCACGCAGCCTCGAAGACACTCAACACTCGGAACAGTGCTCCCACAATCAGCATGCACTGAATACGTCAGACAATGAGGGCCCAGTCTCAGTGCACGCGGCCTCCAAGATACTCAGCACTTGTGCACAATGCTCCCACAATCAGCATGCACTGAATACATCAGAGAGTGAGGGCTCAGACACAGTGCACACCTCCTGCAAGACACTCGTGCACGATGCTCCCACAATCAGCATGCACTGAATACATCATGGAGAGAGTGAGGGCCCAGTCACAGTGCACGCTGCCTCCAAAATACTCAACACTTGTGCACGGTGCTCTCACAATCAGCATGCACTGAATACATCAGAGAATGAGGGTCCAGTCTCAGTGCACACGGCCTCCGAGACACTCAACACTCGTGCACGGGTCTCCCACAATCAGCATGCACTGAATACATCAGAGAGTGAGGGACCAGGCACAGTGCACGCCACCTCCAAGATACTCAGCACTCATGCACGGTGCTCCCACAATCAGCATGCACTGAATACATCAGAGTGTGAGGGCCCAGTCTCAGTGCAAGCTGCCTCCAAGATACTCAGCACTAGTGCACGGTGCTCCCACAATCAGCATGCACCTAATACATTAGAGAGTGAGGACCCAGACACAGTGCACACCTCCAGCAAGACACTCATGCACGATACTCCCACAATCAGCATGCACTGAATACATCATGGAGAGAGTGAGGGCCCAGTAACAGTGCACGCCAACTGCAAGATACTCAGCACTCGTGCACAGTGCTCCCACAATCAGCATGCACTGAATGCATCATGGAGAAAGTGAGGGCACAGTAACAGTGCACGCCAACTCCAAGATACTCAGCACTCGTGCACGGTGTTCCCACAGTCAGCGTGCACTGAAGACATCAGAGAATGAGGGCCCAGTCTCAGTGCACTCGGCCTCCAAGATACTCAGCACTCGTGCACGGTGCTCCCACAATCAGCATGCACTGAATACATCAGAGAGTGAGGGCCCAGACACAGTGCACACCTCCTGCAAGACACTCGTGCACGGTGCTCCCACAATCAGCATGCACTGAATACATCAGAGAATGAGTGCCTAGTCTAAGTGCACGCAGCCTCGAAGACACTCAACACTCGGAACGATGCTCCCACAATCAGCATGCACTGAATACGTCAGAGAATGAGGGCCCAGTCTCAGTGCACGCGGCCTCCAAGATACTCAGCACTTGTGCACAGTGCTCCCACAATCAGCATGCACTGAATACATCAGAGAGTCAGGGCTCAGACACAGTGCACACCTCCTGCAAGACACTCGTGCACGATGCTCCCACAATCAGCATGCACTGAATACATCATGGAGAGAGTGAGGGCCCAGTCACAGTGCACGCTGCCTCCAAAATACTCAACACTTGTGCACGGTGCTCCCACAATCAGCATGCACTAAATACATCAGAGAATGAGGGCCCAGTCTCAGTGCACACGGCCTCCGAGACACTCAACACTCATGCATGGGGCTCCCACAATCAGCATGCACTGAATACATCAGAGAGTGAGGGCCCAGGCACAGTGCATGCCACCTCCAAGATACTCAGCACTCATGCACAGTGCTCCCACAATCAGTGTGCACTGAATACATCAGAGAGTGAGGGCCCAGTCTCAGTGCACGCCACCACCAAGAAACTCAGCACTCGTGCACGGTGCTCCCACAATCAGCATGCACCTAATACATCAGAGAATGAGGGCCCAGACACAGTGAACACCGCCTCCAAGATACTCAGCACTCATGCACTGTGCTCACACAATCAGCGTGCACTGAATACATCAGAGAGTGAGGGCCCAGACACAGTGCACGCCGCCTCCAAGATACTCAACACTCATGCACAGTGCTCCCACAATCAGCATGCACTGAATACATCATGGAGAGAGTGAGGGCCCAGTCAAAGTGCACGCCGCCTCCAAGACACTTAACACTTGTGCCAGTGATCCCACAATCAGCATACAGTGCACTTACCATGGGGGAGTAATGGCCTCTGTCACAGTGGACTGAAGAGACTAGTCAGGGGAGGTCCAGCTGTACGTCCCCAGTTAGGGGCGCAGTTAGAAGGCTTGTGACCCTGAGTAACAGTGTCTTTCTAGCCTGGTGTAAGAGGCCACACCCGTGCCAGTTGTGAGAGGAGCCTGAGCTCCGGAGGTAGTTACTGCAGTACACTTTGTGTGCCTTCCCTGGTAAGTAAATCCTTGGGTCTGCTGCAAGCACCAGTAAAATCAGGACATGGGAAGGGTGATGAGCTGGTCCTGGGAGTCAGCATGATGTGTGTGTGAGGGATCCGAAAGTGAGCGAGAGAGAGAGAGAAGTGTGCGGGAGTGCATGTGTTAGTGAGAAAGAGAGGTGTGTATGTGTGAAGTGTGAGTGCACGTGTGAGAGAGCTTTGTGAGACGGTTTAGGCTTGTGGGTGAGAGGTGTGTGAGAGTGCGTATGTAAGAGAAAGAGATGTGTGAGAGTGTATAAGTAAGTGAGAAAGCGAGGTGTGTATGTGAAGTGTGTGAGCGAGAGAGGGAGAGGTGTGTGAGAGTACATGTGCGTGTGAAAAAGAGATGTGTGAGTGCATGTGTGAGAGAGCTTTGTGAAACTGTGTAGGCTGTGTGTGAGAGATGTGTGTGTGTGTGTGTGAGAGATGCGTGAGTGTGTTTGGGTGTGTGTGACCCCCTCTACCAAGAGACTGACCCTGTACCAACAGGTTCAAGAGAGCCAAAACCTGCTCACCACAGACTCCTCTACCCAGAGTCTGCCCTTCTACTCACAGGATCAAGAGAGACAAACCTTTCCCACCACAGACCCCACTACCCAGATACTGCCCTTCTACTCCCAGGATTAAGAGAGCCAAAGCCTGCCCACCACAGACCCCGCTACCCAGAGTCTGCCCTTTTACCAACAGGTTTAAGATAGCCAAACGCCTGCCCACCACAGTCCCCTCTACCCAGAGACTGCCCCTCTACTCACAGGTTCAAGAGAGCCAAAACCTGCCCACCACAGACCCCTCTACCCAGAGACTGCACCGTCTACCCCCAGGTTCAAGAGAACCAGCCCACCACAGACCCCTCTGAGACTTCTCTCTACCCACAGTACCCACAGGATTAAGAGAGCCCAGGATCTGCCCACCACAGACCCCTCCGGTACTGCCCCTCTTCCATACCTCAAGAGAGCCAAAGGTTTGACCACCACAAACCCTTCTACCCAGAGTCTACCCCTCTACCCATGGGATCAAGAGAGCTAACCCCTGCCCACCACAGACCCCTCTACCCACAGGTTCAAGAGAGCCAAAGCCCACCCACCACAGACCCATCTATCCTGAGACTGACCTTCTACTCCCAGGATCAAGAGAACCAAAACCTGCCTACCGCAGACCGACCCTGTACCAACAGGTTCAAGAGAGCAAAACCCTGCCCATCATAGACCCCTCTACCCAGAGTCTGCCCCTCTACTCCCAGGTTCAAGAGTCAAAACCTGCCCAACATAGACTCCTCTACCCAGAGTCTGCCCTTCTACTCACAGGATCAAGAGAGCCAAACCTGCCCACCACAGACTCCACTACCCAGAGATTGACCCTGTACAAAAAAGGTTCAAGAGAGCCAAAACCTGCCCACCACAGACCCCTCTACCCAGAGAGTGCCCTTTTACTAAAAGGTTCAAGAGAGCCCAAACCTGCCCACCACAGTCCCCTCTACCCAGAGTCTGCCCCTCTACTCATAGGATCAAGAGAGCCAAACCATGTCCACCACAGACCCCTCTACCCACAATGTTGCTGGTAGTCGTCTTGCTACTTTGTTGTGGTTTTGCAGGCATCCTGGAGCAGTCAGCGGTCGATCCTTGGCAGAAGTCGAAGAGGGAAGTGCAGAGGAACTCTGGTGAGCTTTTGCATTCGTTATCTGAAGAATACCCCAGAGGAGAGACCCTAAATAGACAGAAAAGGAGGTTTGGCTACCAAGAAAGGAGGTTTGGCTACCAAAAGAGGTAAGAACCTATCAGAGGGGGTCTCTGACGTCACCTGCTGGCACTGGCCACTCAGAGCAGTCCAGTGTGCCCCCGCCACCACTGAATCCAAGATGGCAGAGGTCTGGGACACACTGGAGGAGCTCTGGGCACCTCCCCTGGGAGGTACTGGTCAGGGGAGTGGTCACTCCCCTTTCCTTTGTCCAGTTTCGCGCCAGAGCAGGGCTGGGGGATCCCTGAACCGGTGTAGACTGGCTTATGCAGAGATGGGCACCATCTGTGCCCATCAAAGCATTTCCAGAGGCTGGGGGAGGCTACTCCTCCTCAGCCCTTCACACCTATTTCCAAAGGGAGAGGGTGTAACACCCTCTCTCAGAGGAAATCCTTTGTTCTGCCTTCCTGGGCTGGGGCTGCCTGGACCACAGGAGGGCAGAAACCTGTCTGAGGGGTTGGCAGCAGCTGCAGTGGAGACCCCGGAAAGGCAGTTTGGCAGTACCCGGGTTCTGTGCTAGAGACCCGTGGGATCATGGAATTGTCACCCCAATACCAGAATGGTATTGGGGTGACAATTCCATGATCTTAGACATGTTACATGGCCATGTTCGGAGTTACCATTGTGACGCTATACATAGGTAGTGACCTATTGCCCTGAACGATGTGGAATTTGCCCTGAACGATGTGGGGCACCTTGGCTAGTATAGTAGGAGCTTTGCGTGTCCCCTAGTTCAGCCTACTGGATATTTCAGCTCCAGCCAGCAACTGCAACAGTTTCTAATTACTTACCTTGTTTTGGTGTCTAGTATATATATTGTGTATAAAACTTACCTCCAGCAGGAGTATTGCCACTAAGATATTTTTGGCCTTGTGTCACCCAAATAAACTACCTTTATTTTTTGTAACACTGAGTATTGTCTTTACTTGTGTATAAGTACTGTGTAACTATAAGTGGTATTGCAGGAGCTCTGCATGTCTCCTAGTTCAGTCTAAGCTGCTCTGCTATAGCTACCACTATCAGCCTAAGCTGCTAGAACACGACTACATTTCAGTAATAAGGGATAACTGGCCCTGGTGTAAGGTGTATGTGCCCACTACAAACCAGGCCAGCCTCCTTCACCACAGACTGTCTCTTTACCCACAGGTTCAAGAGAACCAGAGCCTGCCCCCCACAAACCACTCAGAAACTGCTCCCCTACCCACAGGGTCAAAGATGCCCCTCTGCCCACAGGTTCAAGACAGCCGAAACCATGAGGCAGAGACTGGGACCCAGGAGCCACAGATGGCATCGGATCTCAGGTGCCAAAGAGAGCACCGGGCCCCAGGAGTCAGGGACTACACTGGGTCCCAGGCACTAGAGCGATACTGGGCTGCAGGAATCAGGGAGAGCACTGGGACCCAGGAGTCAGGGACAGCACCCGGTCCCGGGAGTCAGAGACAGCACCGGGCCCCAGGAGTCAGAGGCGGCATAAAGCCTCAGGAGCCAGGGAGAGCACTGGGCCCCTGGAGACAGGGAGTACACCGGGCCCCAAGAGTCAGAGATGGCACCAGGACCCAGGAGTCAGCAAGAGCACCCGGTCCCAGGAGTCAGAGATGGCACCAAGCCTCAGGAGGCAGGGAGAGCACCAGGACCCAGTAGTCAGGGAGAACATCGGGCCCCAGGAGTCAGGGAGAGCACCAGGTTCCCAGGAGTCAGAGATGGCACCAAACCTCAGGAGTCAGAGACGGCACCAAACCTCAGGAGTCAGGGAGAGCACCCGGTCCCTGGAGTCAGAAATGGCACCGGGCCTCAGGAGTCTGGGAGAGCACCAGGTCCCAGGAGTCTGGGAGACCACTGAGTCCCAGGAGTGAGGGAGTGCACCGGGTCCCAGGAGCCACAGACGCCACTGGGCCCCAGGAGTTGGGGACAGCACAGGGCCCCAGGAGAAAGAGACCGAACCGGGCCTCAGGATTCAGAGACGGCACCAAGCCTCAGGAGTCAGGGAGAGCACTGGGTCCCAGGAGTCCAGGAATCAGGGAGAACACTGGGTCCCAGGAGTCCAGGAGTCAGGGAGAACACCGGGTCCCAGGAGTCCAGGAGTCAGGGAGAGCACCCGGTCCCCTGAGACAGAGAGACCACCGGGCCCCAGGAGTCTGGGAGAGCCCTGGGTAACAGGAGTCAGGGACTTCATTTGGTCCCAGGAGCCAGGGACCACACCGGTCCCCAAGAGTCAGAGACAGCACCGTGCCCCAGGAGTCCGGGAGAGCACCGGGTCCCAAGAGTCAGGGAGAGCAGTGGGTCCCAGGAGTCAGAGATGGCACCAGGCCCCAGGAGTCAGGGAGAGCACCGGGTCCCACGAGTCAGGAAGAGCACCTGGTCCCAGGAGTCAGAGACGGCACGAAGCCTCAGGAGTCAGGGAGAGCACCGGGAGTAAGAGAGAACACCGGGCCCCAGGAGTCAGGGAGAGCACCGGGTCCCAGGAGTCAGGGAGAGCACCAGGTCCCAGGATTCAGAGATGGAACCAAGCCTCAGAAGACAGGGAGAGCACCGGGGCCCAGGAGACAGAGACGGCACTAGGCCCCAGGAGTCTGGGAGAACACCGGGTCCCAGGAGTCAGGGAGAGCACTGAGTCCCAGGAGTCAGGGAGAGCACCAGGCCCCAGGAGTCAGAGACAGCACCGGGCCCCAGGAGTCTGGGAGAGCACCGGGTCCCAAGAGTCAGGGAGAGCACTGGGCCCCAGGAGTCAGAGACGGCACCAAACCTAAGGAGTCGGGGAGAGCACCCGGTCCCCTGAGTTAGAGAGACCACCGGGCCCCAGGAGTCTGGGAGAGCACTGGGTCCCAGAAGCCAGGGACCACACCGGTCCCCAAGAGTCAGAGACAGCACCATGCCCCAGGAGTCCGGGAGAGCACTGGGTCCCAGGAGGCAGGGACTGCATTGGGTCCCAGGAGATTGGGACCCCGCTGGGCCCCAGGAGTCAGATATGGCACCTGGTTCAGAAGTCAGAGATGGCACCAGATCCGAGGAGTCCGGGAGAGCACCTGGTCCCAGGAGTCAGAGATGGCACCTGGTTCACAAGTCAGAGATGACACCGGGTCCCAGGAGTCAGACACAGCACCAGGCCCCAGGAATCTGGGAGAAGACTGGGCCCAATGAGTCCAGGAGTAAGGGAGAACACCGGGCCCCAGGAGTCAGGGAGAGCACCTGGCCCCCGGAGTCATAGATGGCACTGGGCCCCAGGAGGCATAGATGGCACTGGGTCCCAGAAGTCAGAGAGAGCCCTGGGTCCCCGAAATCCAGGAGTAAGGGAGAATACTGGGTCCCAGGAGTCCAGGAGTAAGGGAGAACACCGGGCCCCAGGAGTCAGAGACGGCACCAAGCCTCAGGAGTCAGGGAGAGGACCTGGTTCAGAAGTCAGAGATGGCACCGGGTCCCAGGAGTCTGGGAGAAGACTGGGCCCAGGAGTCCAGGAAGTGCACTGGGCCCCAGGAGTCATAGATGGCCTTGGGCCCCATGAGTCAGGGAGGTTCTCGAGGGAGAGATTAAACTCCATGTCTCTCTTGCTTCCAGAACACGGGGTGTGGCTGGGAGACACCCGACAAGGACTCGTGGGTGAAACCAGTCGCGCAGCCCGTCTGTCATGGGCCCCAGAGCAAGGGTGGAGGGGAGCCCTCCAGCTACTCTTGGTATTGTAAAGTACCTCAATCATCCCTTCATGCCTCTGTGACCCGGTGCCACTGGGCCTCCTGCACTAATGGAAGCTGCCCCTGGATTAAACCCAGATTCTGGGGTCCAGATGGCGGGAGGGCAGCGCAGGTGCTGTGGCGAGAGGACACCACTCATCTACGGGGTTACTGGGACAGGCTCTCAGGGCCAGCAGCATGCAGCCTGTCACACCCACAAGATGAAGGCAACCTGATGTGGGGCAGTACTCTGTGCCAGTCTCCGTGCACGCGGCCTCCAAGGTACTCAGCACTCGTGCACGGTGCTGCCACAGTCGGCATGCACTGAAGACATCAGAGAATGAGGGCCCAGTCTCAGGGCACGCGGCCTCCAAGGTACTCAGCACTCGTGCACGGTGCTCCCACAATCAGCATGCACTGAAGACATCAGAGAATGAGGGCCCAGAGTGCACACCTCCAGCAAGACACTCGTGCACGGTGCTCCCACAATCAGAAATGCACTGAATGCATCATGGAGAGAGTGAGGGCCCAGTAACAGTGCACGCTAACTCCAAGATACTCAGCACTCGTGCACGGTGCTCCCACAGTCAGCATGCACTGAAGACATCAGAGAATGGGGGCCCAGTCTCAGTGCACGCGGCCTCCAAGATACTCAGCACTCGTGCACGGTGCTCGCACAATCAGCATGCACTGAAGACATCAGAGAATGGGGGCCCAGTCTCAGTGCACGCGGCCTCCAAGATACTCAGCACTCGTGCACGGTGCTCGCACAATCATCATGCACTGAAGACATCAGAGAATGGGGGCCCAGTCTAAGTGCACGCGGCCTCCAAGATACTCAGCACTCGTGCACGGTGCTCCCACAGTCAGCATGCACTGAATACATCAGAGAATGAGCGCCCAGTCTAAGTGCACGCGGCCTCCAAGATACTCAGCACTCGTGCACGGTGCTCCCTCAATCAGCATGCACTGAAGACATCAGAGAATGAGGGTCCAGTCTCAGTGCACGCAGCCTCCAAGGTACTCAGCACTCATGCGCGGTGCTCCCACAATCAGCATGCACTAAATACATCAGAGAGTGAGGGACCAGGCACAATGCACGCCACCTACAAGATACTCAGCACTCGTGCACGGTGCTCCCACAGTCAGCATGCACTGAATACATCAGAGAATGAGGGCCCAGACAGAGTGCACACCTCCAGCAAGACACTCGTGCACGGTGCTCCCACAATCAGCATGCACTGAATGCATCATGGAGAGAGTGAGGGCCCAGTAACAGCGCACGCCAACTCCAAGATACTCAGCACTCGTGCACGGTGCTCCCACAATCAGCATGCACTGAATACATCAGAGAATGAGGGCCCAGACAGAGTGCACACCTCCAGCAAGACACTCGTGCACGGTGCTCCCACAATCAGCATGCGCTGAATGCATCATGGAGAGAGTGAGGGCCCAGTAACAGTGCACGCCATCTCCAAGATACTCAGCACTCGTGCACGGTGCTCCCACAATCAGCATGCACTGAATACATCAGAGAGTGAGGGACCAGACAGAGTGCACACCTCCAGCAAGACACTCGTGCACGGTGCTCCCACAATCAGCATGCACTGAATACATCAGAGAATGAGGGTCCAGTCTCAGTGCACCCGGCCTCCGAGACACTCAACACTCGTGCACGGAGCTCCCAAAATCAGCATGCACTGAATACATCACAGAGTGAGGGACCAGGCACAATGCACGCCACCTCCAAGATACTCATCACTCGTGCACGGTGCTCCCACAATCAGCGTGCACTGAATACATCAGAGTGTGAGGGCCCAGTCTCAGTGCACGCCGCCTCCAAGATACTCAGCACTCGTGTACGGTGCTCCCACAATCAGCATGCACCTAATACATTAGAGAGTGAGGGCCCTGACACAGTGCACACCTCCAGCAAGACACTCGTGCACGATGCTCCCACAATCAGCATGCACTGAATACATCATGGAGAGAGTGAGGGCACAGTAACAGTGCACGCCAACTCCAAGATACTCAACACTCGTGCACGGTGCTCCCACAATCAGCATGCACTGAATACATCAGAGAATGAGTGCCCAGTCTAAGTGCACGCAGCCTCGAAGACACTCAACACTCGGAACGGTGCTCCCACAATCAGCATGCACTGAATACGTCAGAGAATGAGGGCCCAGTCTCAGTGCACCCGGCCTCCAAGATACTCAGCACTTGTGCACAGTGCTCCCACAATCAGCATGCACTGAATACATCAGAGAGTGAGGGCTCAGACACAGTGCACACCTCCTGCAAGGCACTCGTGCACGATGCTCCCACAATCAGCATGCGCTGAATGCATCATGGAGAGAGTGAGGGCACAGTAACAGTGCACGCCAACTCCAAGATACTCAGCACTCGTGCACGGTGCTCCTACAATCAGCATGCACTGAATACATCAGAGAATGAGGGTCCAATCTCAGTGCACACGGCCTCCAAGATACTCAGTACTCGTGCACGGTGCTCCCACAATCAGCATGCACCTAATACATTAGAGAGTGAGGGCCCAGACACAGTGCACACCTCCAGCAAGACACTCGTGCACAATGCTCCCACAATCAGCATGCACTGAATACATCATGGAGAGAGTGAGGGCCCAGTAACAGTGCACACCAACTCCAAGATACTCAGCACTCGTGCATGGTGCTCCCACAATCAGCATGCACTGAATACATCAGAGAATGAGTGCCCAGTCTAAGTGCACGCAGCCTCGAAGACACTCAACACTCGGAACAGTGCTCCCACAATCAGCATGCACTGAATACGTCAGACAATGAGGGCCCAGTCTCAGTGCACGCGGCCTCCAAGATACTCAGCACTTGTGCACAATGCTCCCACAATCAGCATGCACTGAATACATCAGAGAGTGAGGGCTCAGACACAGTGCACACCTCCTGCAAGACACTCGTGCACGATGCTCCCACAATCAGCATGCACTGAATACATCATGGAGAGAGTGAGGGCCCAGTCACAGTGCACGCTGCCTCCAAAATACTCAACACTTGTGCACGGTGCTCTCACAATCAGCATGCACTGAATACATCAGAGAATGAGGGTCCAGTCTCAGTGCACACGGCCTCCAAGACACTCAGCACTAGTGCACGGTGCTCCCACAATCAGCATGCACCTAATACATTAGAGAGTGAGGGCCCAGACACAGTGCACACCTCCAGCAAGACACTTGTGCACGATGCTCCCACAATCAGCATGCACTGAATACATCATGGAGAGAGTGAGGGCCCAGTAACAGTGCACGCCAACTGCAAGATACTCAGCACTCGTGCACAGTGCTCCCACAATCAGCATGCACTGAATGCATCATGGAGAAAGTGAGGGCACAGTAACAGTGCACGCCAACTCCAAGATACTCAGCACTCGTGCACGGTGTTCCCACAGTCAGCGTGCACTGAAGACATCAGAGAATGAGGGCCCAGTCTCAGTGCACTCGGCCTCCAAGATACTCAGCACTCGTGCACGGTGCTCCCACAATCAGCATGCACTGAATACATCAGAGAGTGAGGGCCCAGACACAGTGCACACCTCCTGCAAGACACTCGTGCACGGTGCTCCCACAATCAGCATGCACTGAATACATCAGAGAATGAGTGCCTAGTCTAAGTGCACGCAGCCTCGAAGACACTCAACACTCGGAACGATGCTCCCACAATCAGCATGCACTGAATACGTCAGAGAATGAGGGCCCAGTCTCAGTGCACGCGGCCTCCAAGATACTCAGCACTTGTGCACAGTGCTCCCACAATCAGCATGCACTGAATACATCAGAGAGTCAGGGCTCAGACACAGTGCACACCTCCTGCAAGACACTCGTGCACGATGCTCCCACAATCAGCATGCACTGAATACATCATGGAGAGAGTGAGGGCCCAGTCACAGTGCACGCTGCCTCCAAAATACTCAACACTTGTGCACGGTGCTCCCACAATCAGCATGCACTAAATACATCAGAGAATGAGGGCCCAGTCTCAGTGCACACGGCCTCCGAGACACTCAACACTCGTGCATGGGGCTCCCACAATCAGCATGCACTGAATACATCAGAGAGTGAGGGCCCAGGCACAGTGCATGCCACCTCCAAGATACTCAGCACTCATGCACAGTGCTCCCACAATCAGTGTGCACTGAATACATCAGAGAGTGAGGGCCCAGTCTCAGTGCACGCCACCACCAAGAAACTCAGCACTCGTGCACGGTGCTCCCACAATCAGCATGCACCTAATACATCAGAGAATGAGGGCCCAGACACAGTGAACACCGCCTCCAAGATACTCAGCACTCATGCACTGTGCTCACACAATCAGCGTGCACTGAATACATCAGAGAGTGAGGGCCCAGACACAGTGCACGCCGCCTCCAAGATACTCAACACTCATGCACAGTGCTCCCACAATCAGCATGCACTGAATACATCATGGAGAGAGTGAGGGCCCAGTCAAAGTGCACGCCGCCTCCAAGACACTTAACACTTGTGCCAGTGATCCCACAATCAGCATACAGTGCACTTACCATGGGGGAGTAATGGCCTCTGTCACAGTGGACTGAAGAGACTAGTCAGGGGAGGTCCAGCTGTACGTCCCCAGTTAGGGGCGCAGTTAGAAGGCTTGTGACCCTGAGTAACAGTGTCTTTCTAGCCTGGTGTAAGAGGCCACACCCGTGCCAGTTGTGAGAGGAGCCTGAGCTCCGGAGGTAGTTACTGCAGTACACTTTGTGTGCCTTCCCTGGTAAGTAAATCCTTGGGTCTGCTGCAAGCACCAGTAAAATCAGGACATGGGAAGGGTGATGAGCTGGTCCTGGGAGTCAGCATGATGTGTGTGTGAGGGATCCGAAAGTGAGCGAGAGAGAGAGAGAAGTGTGCGGGAGTGCATGTGTTAGTGAGAAAGAGAGGTGTGTATGTGTGGAGTGTGAGTGTACATGTGAGAGAGCTTTGTGAGACTGTTTAGGCTTGTGTGTGAGAGGTCTGTGAGAGTATGTATGTGAGAGAAATAGATGTGTGAGAGTATATAAGTGGGAGAGAGAGAGGAGTGTATGTGAGGTGTGTGAGAGGTAGAGGTGTGCAAGAGTGCATGTGAGAAAGAGAGATGTGTGAGAGTGCAAGTGTGAGTGAGAGAGGGGTGTGTATGTGAGGTGTCTGAGTGTGAGCGATAACAGAGATGTGTGAGAGTGCATGAGTGAGTGAGAAAGAGAGGTGTGTATGTGTGGTATGTGAGTGCACGTTTGAGGGAGCGTTGTGAGACTGTGTAGGCTTGTGTGTGAGAGGTCTGTGAGAGTGTGTATGTCAGAGAAAGAGATGTGTGAGAGTATATAAGTGAGTGAGAAAGAGAGGAGTGTATGTGAGGTGTATGAGAAGGAGAGGTGTGTGAGAGTGCATAAGTGAGTGAGAAAGAGAGGTGTGTATGTGTGAAGTGTGAGTGCACGTGTGAGAGAGCTTTGTGAGACGGTTTAGGCTTGTGGGTGAGAGGTGTGTGAGAGTGCGTATGTAAGAGAAAGAGATGTGTGAGAGTGTATAAGTAAGTGAGAAAGCGAGGTGTGTATGTGAAGTGTGTGAGCGAGAGAGGGAGAGGTGTGTGAGAGTACATGTGCGTGTGAAAAAGAGATGTGTGAGTGCATGTGTGAGAGAGCTTTGTGAAACTGTGTAGGCTGTGTGTGAGAGATGTGTGTGTGTGAGAGATGCGTGAGTGTGTTTGGGTGTGTGTGATATATACGTGCATGTATGTGAGCTCTGTGGGTACGAGAATCATGTGTGAGTGTCAATGTATGTGAGTGTGAAAGATATGTTTAATTGTGTGAGAGGGAGATGAATGTGTGTGATACATGAGTGTATGTGAGAGTGTGTGAGAGATGTGTATCTCAGTACATGTCAAAGCTATTTATGTGTGCGTGATTGTTTGTGAAAGTGTGTGAGAGTATGTGAGTCTGAGTGAGAGGTGTGTGTGACTGTATGTGACAGATATGTGTGTGTGCGATTGAAGGTTTGGGAGAGATGTGGGTGTGTTTGAAAGATGCATGAATGTATGTGTATGCGATGCGCTTGTGTGAGTGTGCATCTGTGTATGTGAAAGTGCATGTGTATGACAGTTTGTCAGTCTGTGTGTGTATCAGATGCGTCTCTGAGAGGGAGATGTGTGAGCGTATGTGACTCTGTGTATGAGATGTGTGTGTGAGTGTGCATGAATCTATGGGAGTATTTGTGATGCATGTGTGTGTACTTAAGTGTATGTGAGAGTGTGAGAGACGCGTGTGAGTGTGCATGAGTGTATGGGAGAGGGTGTGTGTATGAGTGTGCGAGTGTTTGTGAGAACATGTGATGTGCGTGCTTGAGTGTATGCGTGTGTGATGCGTGTGCTTGAGTGCATGTGAGCGTGTGAGAGAAGAGTGTGAGTTTGCATGAAAGTATGTGAATGCATGTATGTATGAGAGAGTCTGAGTCCATGTGAGTGTGTGATGCGTGTTCGTGAGTGTATGTGAGAATGTGAGAGATGTGTGTGGAAGTGCTTGAGTGTATGTGAGAGTGCGTGTGTTCAAGTGTATGTAAAGGTTTGAGAAATGTGTGTGTGTATGTGAGAATGTGAGAGACATGAGTGTGCATGAGTGTATGTGTGAGGATGTGTGTATGAGAGAGTGTGAGTGTATGTACGTGAGTGTGAGAGATGCGTGGGAGTGTACATGAGTGTATGTGAGAGGGTGTGTGTATGAGAGAGTGTATGGGAGAGTGCGTGAGTCTGAGAGAGTGTGTGACTGTGCGTGAGAATATGAGAGTGTGAGAGATGCGTGTGAGTGTATGTGTGAGGGTGTGTGTATGAGAGTGTGAGAGATGCATGTGAGTGTACATGAGTGTATGTGAGAGGGTGTGTGTATGAGAGAGTGTATGGGAGAGTGCGTGAGTCTGAGAGTGTGTGACTGTGCGTGACAATATGAGAGTGTGAAAGATGCATGTAAGTGCATAATGTATGCAAGGTTGGCATTCCCCTGTTAGCGGAGCCCAAAAAATGGTGCAAAGAAATCTAAGAGACTTCTTGAGTCATTTTTTCAGCATTTTTAATGGCTGCTCAGAGCAGGCGTTAAAAGGAGCTTCCATTGTTTACAATCGGCCTCTGGGTGCTTTGCAGGATTAGCGTCAGAATTTTTTAGGTCAATCCTGCAAAGCGCCGATCTTGCATCAAAAAATATGACGCTAGTTCCCTAACTACCGCCATGGTGTGCCATATATTAAATACGGAGCACACATGGTGGCTTTAGGGGGTTGCTAAGGGAGGCAGCGCCACTTTCCATAAATCGGGCACTTTGTTTATCGCTGTGCTCGGCGCTGCTGCAGTAATAACCACAACATGAAGCGTGATGGAGTTCTAAATGGGCTCCTTTTCATGCGCCCCTTAACTTCCCCCCTAGCAAGTCAAGTCAAGTCAATGAAGTCTTTATTCGATATTTCATCATAAAAGACATGCTACACGTCATAATACTTATAAAATTAACAGTGCTAACGATTAATACAATAAATACAATATTTCATAAAAGCTACTAATACTTCATTTGTTAAATATTTTAACATATTAAAAAGGAAGTACATTACTTTAAAAACTCAGTTCTAAAGTTCAAGATAATTTACTTATCTAAAACATGTAACTGTTTTAGTAGTTCAGAACTAATTATCCATGCCCACCCCAGGAATTTGGCCACCCCTATTGCTATAGTAGGTGAAAGATCAGTTTTAAGGATCCTACAAGCAGTCTCGGCCGATTGTGTGCCCAGACTTTTACATAGGGGTACCAACCACTTCTTCCTTGGGGCACCATATAATGGACAGACAAAGAACAAATGGCTCACATTTTCCCGCATTTCAGTACACAATGGGCATTTATCTGGGCCTCCAATGCCCCAGGTTGAGGTTAAACACCTTAATGGTATTGAGCCCACTCTAACTTGGTGATATAATTTGCGGTCCATAGGTTTTGTAATAACATCCCAATACATTTCAATTGCAGAGACATCTTTCACGTGTACAAATGTTGTTGTAAGGGAACTACCTATAAGGGATGAGTGTCTTATGCCTACCACCCATTCCCAATATAGTTGTTTCAGCTCTTTTTTTGAAGGAAAAGTAGCTGAGTCTGGGTTGTGCCAAAGGGCACCTAGACCCATGGCACAAAGGGTGGTTCTAACACCCTTAAACCAACCAATCTTATCGGATCCTAGGGTGTCCCTTACCTCGAGGCATGCTTTCGCATATAATGACAGCTCTGGGGTAGACCACAACCTCCGCCAGAAGGCCAAGGGCCGAAATCTGGCTTGATCTTCCACCGGTTGGAGCCCAAGGTCATAAAGGAGCGGGATGCGTGGGGATGACCTCGGAAGACCAACCGCCCCTCTTGTAAATCTGTTTTGGGCCAGCATCAGTCGGTCCAGATTGCTATAACCCCAAAGTTCTGCCCCATACAAGACTGAGGGAAGAATTTTTGACCCATAGATTTCCATAAGTGGGGACATCGGGCGGGTAAATGATCTTTTATATTCCTTAAGAAGGGCACCGCCTAATTGAACATGTTTAAGTGCTTGGATATCAATCTGGGGTTTCCAACTAAAATTATCACTAAAATGCACACCCAGATATGTAAATACATTAGTTTGCTCAAGAACAGCACCACCCATTTTAACCCTTGCCACAGTTTGCGTTCGACCTCTTAGTACCATGAATTTTGTTTTAGAAACATTTACTTCTAGCTCATGCTCATCACAAAATAACTCAAATCTGAGTAGGGCCTGCTGGAGCCCTTGCCTTGTCTTTGATAATAACAAGGTATCATCCGCGAACATGAGCAATGGTACTTTCATTCCCGCTATCTGGGGAGCATCCGTGGGATGTGTTGCAAAGTATTTGATAACCCCGTTAATAAACAGGGAAAACAAAGTGGGAGCTAGGACACATCCTTGTCTAACACCTTTCAAAACATGGAACCTGTCCGTAACCTCGCCAGGCTTACCCCAGCGGACTTGGGCATAAGTGTATGCATGAAGATTCATTAGGAGTCGCACTAGAGCCCTGGGCATTCCCTGTTCCAGTATACAGTCCCATAATTTAGTCCTAGGGACCAAGTCGAATGCAGATCTTAGATCCACAAAAGCTGCGTACAACTTGCCCTTACCCAAAAAAACTGTTTTCCAATATAAAAGGGCAAAACGAAAGGCTTGATCAAGGGTGCTTACATGAGGTCTAAAACCCGCCTGCAACGGAGTCAAAATATCTGAGTCTGTTATCCATTCCTGTATCCTCCCTAAAATGAGGCGCGCTATGATTTTTTGGATCGCGTCAATAAGGCTGATAGGCCGGTAATTTGAAGGTACTGAGCGATCGCCTTTCTTGTATATAGGAAGGATTTCTGCCCCATACCATGAGTCAGGAATTTTAGCGCCTGCTGCAACTGCATTCACCAGGCGGAGTATATAAGGTACCCACAGGTCCTGGTCTTCCAAAAAAATGTCAGCTGGAATACCATCTGGGCCAGGGGCCCTCCCTTTGGGAATGTTTTGCAGGCAATTGATAACTTCAGTAATTGAGAATATTAACGGCTCGACGGGCTCAAGACAATAGGGTATAGTCACTTCTACTGTATGACACTTAAACTGATCCTCAAAATTTTTTACCCACTGATGATTAGAGACAGATGCTGGACTATAGTGGGCGTCCTGCGAGATACCCCATTTTATGAGGTACCAAAACTGTTGCATATTGCGTTTACCACAGGCTTCTGACAGCATAAGCCAGCGTTCCTCGTCCCACTTTTGTTTTGCTTTGCGTTTTGCCTCATTATAGAGTTTTCTACAAGATCTAATCTGGCTATGATTTTTGTTTTTAATAGCCTCAAAGAGAACTCTTTTTGTCTTGCTACACTCTTTATCAAACCAGGTAGTGGATGAGTATTTCTTGGTCCTAGGTTGTTTAGGGATAGATTTGATGAACAGCTTTTTAAGTTCCTGAAACAAGTCAGAATGGGTACGTATAAGTTCGCTGTTAATCTCGTCCTGTGAGCCACAATTGTTTAAAAGCTCCACAGAACTAGACACTAAGGTTCTTATCGCCCTGCGGGCCCCAGCGTCCACAGCTATTTTGGGCCAGCGTACCCTACGCGTATCATTGCTCACAATGACCTCTTTTTCTGTTATATTAGGACCACTGCCCTCAGACCTCTGAAAGCTGGAATCCCTTAAGGTCAAAACCAGCGGGTCATGATCGCTCTCTGGGCGTTCCGTAACTAGCATATCAACAACTGCAAACCACTGCCTCACATCGACCAAAATATAGTCGATACGACTACTGTGTCTGCCGTTGTTGAACGTATGCCTGCCCTTCCTATCTGACTTGACCCTTCCGTTAACAGCTCTAAGACCCATATCCAGGCATAGCCCCTTGATATAGGTGGCTGAGCTCGACCACTTAGCAATCGGAGGTATCTCGAGTTGGGGAATACCCCAGGATAGATCCTCATCCTCGGTGAGCGGGCCGTCCTCAATACCCAAAGGCTCAAAACAAGTATTAAAATCCCCCATCACAATCTTGTGGCCATCGGTCATTGTTCCTGATAGAATGTCATCCAACAGGAGGAGGGTCGGAGAAACCCTTCCTCCCTGGAGGCCCCTGACATAAATATTAACCAACAGGATGTTTGTACCTTGGTTGGACTTTATCTTTAAGGCAATTATGTCTGGACTATCAATTGTCACTTCTTCAACTCTTACACCCGCACTTTGGCGGACCCAGATTGTAAGACCTCCAACAGGACGCCCTTTCTGGCCTCTAATTGCTGGCTTGCTAAAGTTCAGATACCCAACCCGAAATATCGGTGTGATAGCCCATGTTTCCTGGAATGCAATTATATCGCCCTGATCTATGAAGTCCCTCCAATCAGGAATACACTGGCTGGACTCCAGACCGGCTATATTCCAGGATATATACCTTGATAACATATCAACAGGCTCAGCTAAAGCAGAGGGTGAGTCCGTACTAAAATTGGGTAATGCAGACAATGTACCAACAGGGGTAGTGTCAGGATTATTACTTTGATCTGTGGCAATAGCCTTCCAACTTATATCTTCTATGTGGGGGGATTTCAATAAAGTTAAATTAACTATTTCTTCTCTACCAATGAGTCAATCATTCTCATCTAGGCAGGATAACGGCCCATATCTGCCGGCAGTAATCAAGGGTTCAATGCTTTCTGGTGCGAACCAACCCCTGGGAGGGTTAATGACATTTTTGTTAATCTGGGAAGGCACCTTCACCTCGGGATACACCGTAGGATAAAAATCTAGTAGTTCCCACGTGACTATTGGTCCATCTGCAAGTTGCGGGCACCAGCCTCTCAAAAATGGGACCACATTAATACTCCTGAAATTAACTATTACCAGATCACCTGGGATATCTTTAATCATGTGGCCAAGCCAACCCACCCTTCTCACATTTAAGATTTTACCATCAATGGTAGGGGGGAGGGGTCTATTCTTAGTAAGCCAGAAGGCTACTTTATTTTTTAAGTCATTGTAACCTTCTTTTTTACCTGAACTAAGTTCTGGGACTCCTGATAATATACATACAAATGGAGAGGCCTCCGGTGGGAGATCAATCCTAACATTATAATTATTGTTGTGCTCTCTTGCTTCCTTATGGACTCGAGTTAGTTGAGGCCTACCCTCTAGGGACCCTCGAATCACTTCGGGTTCCCTAGGTATAGTGGGCTCCGCCTCCAAACTTGATTCGTTACATGGGGCTTTATGTCTTAAACTGCTGCCCGCGAGTATTGCCTGCTCAACATAATTTCCAGATGGTAAATCTAGAGGTACCGTTAGTACTTCTGCTGGTGTCGATGTTGCTTGTACCCTCAGACTATGAACCTCTTGGGTAAGTACTTCAATTTTCAGCAATAATGTGCTAAAAATTTCAGCCATTTTTGTCGCTAACTTATCCTCTACTGTTGCCAGTATATTTTCTATATACTGCCTGCTATGACAGCAACCCACTAGCTTATCAGATCCCCCGTCTAATCCTTTTGTTTTAATAGTATAGGTATTTGCTTCGAGGGGCTTTCGAGAATTGCTGACCTTCCCCACTCCTCTTTTGCCCAACGACTTTCTACAAGCCCTAACTGCTCTTGCTGGTTGGGGGGAGTCACTACCATAACCACGGGGCTAAATGGGCTCTCGCCAATTATATCCGTTGAGTCTAAGGGATTAGAATGTATCTGTGCCTCAGTTAGTATCATATCCTTGTCAGTGTTGACGCCCAGATCCTCAAAAGTAGACACTATATGTGGGGAGGAACTAGGGTGTGTCTGAACGGGGGAACCTCCCTTCCCTAGGGAGACTCTGCGATCGCTATTAATCTTTTTAACCACCGTAACCAGGTAGTTATCAAGCATAGTAGCCCCTAGATTTTTGGCGGTGTTATTACAGTTAGCCATCATAGGTTGGTTGCAGTAAGTACCACCGGCTATAATTCAGCAATACAAAACACAAAACCGCGTAATCAAGATGTAGTACAGCTAATTTACAGTTAAGGCAGAGTCCCGTGCCCAGTCCAGTCTCTTCAGGCCTCAGAGGGCCACAGAGGGCCCACCCTTTGCCCGGCGCCGCCCGCGCACGCCCCGTGGTGCGGTGTACCTTGTTGCAATTTAAGGGCCCGGGGGGCGTAACAGCACTTTCGCACCACTTGGCGCACAGGAAACCCAGAGGATTCTGGGTATTGTAGTCCTCCCAGCGTGTTTTAGCAGGCAGCCTACAACGGCGGCGGCCGCGAAGTGGTGGTCCGAACCGGCAGCCCTGGGACCTGCAGGGGTGCGCGGCTGGTTGTCTCCGGTTGTCTCCGGTTGTCTCCGGTGCCCGGGGTCTGCCTCTTGTGCCCGGGGTGTGGTGCCCGGGGTCAGTCTCTGATGTGAGCCCTGTCTCAGGTGCTCGGGGTCAGTCTCTGGTACCCGATCTCTCTCTCTGGTGCCCGGGGTCAGTCTCTGTGGTCTCTCTCTGGTACCCGAGGTCAGATTGAGGTGCCTGGAGGTCAGTCTCTGGTGGCCGGGGTCAGTCTCTGATGCCCTGTGGCCGGGGTCAGTCTCTGGTGAGGGGTCAGTCTCCGGGGCCTCTCTCTGGTGCCCTGTGGCCGGGGTCAGTCTCTGGCGCCCTGGGTCAGTCTGTGGTGAGGGGTCAGTCTCCGGGACCTCTCTCTGGTGCCACAGTCAGTCTCCGGTGCTCGGGTCGCTGGCTCCTCGGGTCCCTCTAGGTGAAGGAGTGTGTGATGGAGTCTAATATGGCGCCCTTGGGGTCTGTGGAAGTCTCGGTGGAGGGCGCAGGTCGCCGGCTGCCCATGCACATATCGGGTCTGCGGGTCAGTGGTCTCTCCGGGGGCGCTCTCGGCTCTCCTCCAAGGGTCTCAGTCCGCCCGGGAGACGACAGGGCGTCAGAGGGGCCTACCGGGGATCGGGTCGCCTCCCCGAGGAGTTCGGGGGTCCCCCGAGGTATCTGCGTCAGTCCCACAGCCTGTCTCTGGGTCCTGAGAGGCCTCTGCCTCTGCCTCACCCGGGCTCGCCCCTCAGCCGCTCTCTGTGCCCCCGGGGTCGTCCCACCGCCGGTCTCTGTGTCCCCTGGGGTCGTCCCTCAGCCTGTCTCTGGGCTGTCTCCGGGCCCCTGGGGTCGTCCCTCGGCGCTTGGCGCTCTCCCGCGGGCCCGGGCGTATGACGCAGCAGAGGTGCGCGGGAGGGTCTCGCGCTGAGGGTGCGCGCCGGTCCGCTGGGGGTACCGTAAACAGTGTTTGCACTGAAGCTGCTCTGTAAGCCGCGAGCAGCTCCCTGGCCGATACCAAACTTCCAAGCCCTTCTTCCGCGGTTGTGAGTTGTGGCGTCTGTAGGGCTCTCCAGGTGCGTCACTGCGGGACCCTGTGGTAAGGGTGAGGATGCCGGCTCGCTTTTCACAGTAGGAACGCTGCTGTGGTCCTGCCCAGGGCAGCGGCAGCGGCAGCCGGTGGTATCGGTGGTATCGGAAGGGATCCTGCAGCCGGAGGCAGCGAGCCCGGCACTGTTGTTACTGAACACACGGCACGGGGTGGCGTATTGTGGTGTATTGTAGAGCCGCGGTTCCCACAACGAGCCCTCTCCCCTCTTTCCTGCCCGCGCCCGCGCTGTGGGGGGCGTGTGACTGTAGACCGTAGAACGAGGCTTCCCGTCTCCCACGAGCTTTCCCGTCTCCCCTAGCACCACCATGTGTGCGCTGTATTTAAAATATGGTGCACCACGGCGGTAGTTAGGGGACTAGTGTCAGAATTTTTTACGCTAGTCCAGTGCATTGCAGGATTAGCGTAAAAAATGATGACGCTGGTCCTGCAAAGGACCCAGAGGCCCATTGTAACCAATGGTGTGCCTCCTTTTAACGCCTGCTCTGAACAGGCGTTAAAAGTGCCGGAAAAAAGACGAACAGAAATCTGTTAGATTTCTTTGTGCCATTTTTTGCCCCCTTTGCATACATTATGCCCGGCGCAGGCATAATGTAGCGCAAAGGGTTACAAAGTGGCACAATGCACGCATTGCGCCACTTTGTTAAAATGGCGCAGGGATTTTGCCATCATTGTGCACATTAGCATTAAAAAAAATGACGCAAGTGGCGCAAGGCTCTTAAATCTGCCCCTTGGTGCCTGGATCTAGCACATTTCTTGTGCTTAATTTGTGCTTGTTGTTTTCGGTGCTGAGGACCGGCACTTATTTTTGAGGGCCGGGGCTTATTCTTCGACCTAAAGCATTTGCTGTGAGCAAAAGACACATATGGGAAAGACGGATGAAGAGAAAAACGAAAAAGCGTAACAAAGGTAGAAAGTAGAAAGCTGCAAGAGTGAGCTGAAGGGGCAAGGACTGGCTTTCTAGGGATTGTAGAGGACCGAGATGGCTTCAGGATTACGCCGCCTCACACATTTCATTGCAGCAGCCGCGTGATGAAGAGGAGGGCTTTGGGCACCGGCACCTTTTTGTTTACAAATTAAGCACTGCACGTTTCTAAGCCTTGAGTCACATGTACGACTAATGCCCGGTGTACTCGTCTGTAGTTGGCCTCAGGAGGATGCAGAGCTCAGACCTGCAGGTTGTACCGATAACAACTGAAAGCATTTAACGCGCTGAGCCATCTCGCCGGTAACACCTGACGTGATTGCGCACACACTAATGACGCAGGTTGCGGGTTTGGGCTGTCTCCACATGCTTTGCATAGAGAATGTTTGGGGCTTTGCTTACCTAGCTCTCAGTTTTGGGGTGCGCTGGCCCTCCGTTCCAGGTATGGTGTGTGCGGTTTCGGCCGGCCTTTGCCTCTTTACGCACGGAGAGCTTGCACGACTGTGGGGCCAGCTTTGTTTACGCACAGGCCCTCTGCGCGACACCTCTCTCTAGGTGCAGCTTCTCGCAGCTCTGAGGCGCTGTGGGTACTTGTGGGGAGGCTCACAGTTCTTGCGCCGCTGATGCAGTTTATCGGGTGCAGTAGATGACGGTTTGGGGCGCTGTTAAGTAGTGTGGGAGTTGCTACAGGTCTCAGTGTCTTGGTACACTAGGTCGCAGCTTTGGGGTGCCCTGGCCTACAGTTCCATGGATTGGGTGTGCGGTTATAGTCGGCCCTCGCCTCTTTACGCACGGGTGGTCACTTGCGCTATTCGGCGGGGTTTGTTTACGCACAGTCACACTGCTCTAGCATTCACTCTGATTTCAGTTGCTCGGAGTTCCTGGGGCTCTGTTGGTTTGTTTATAGTTCCTGGATACACAGTTGGGGTTGCTCACAGTTCCCGTGGCGTTGTTGCACGTATTGGCAATTATCGGGTGCAGTGACTGGCAGTTTTAGGGCGCTGTTTAGAAGCTGACCGCTCTTAGTAGGATGGGAGTTGCTCCGGGTCGGGGAGTCTTGTTGCAGCAACTCTCACTTCTGGGGTGCACGGGCTGACGCGTTGAGGGACTCTGTCAGAGTTCCCGGCAGTTCTGGGACGGGGTGTGTGTTGGGGGGAGGGGACGGAGGTCTCACAGGCAGGGCTGGACTGGGACAAAACGTGTGCCTGGGTCCCAAAATAACTGTAGTCCCCGTTAGCGAGCCAGAAAGCTAAAAAATGCCTGGTGTTGAACTTGTAAAGGGACGGGAGACTGCATTATTGTTTGCTGCAAGCGATGATTGTCTTACATGCAGTGAAATCAGCAGTAAAAACACGTCCAGCGGGTCACAAACCAGACCTACAAACTGTTAACATTCGGTACACCCATCTGTGAGACCAGCCCATCCGGCACTGCCTGACTGCCAGGTGGGCCAGTCCGACCCTTCACAGGTCATGCCTATTTCAGTTTTGGGTGGCACTGGCACTCAGTTTTAAGGATGGTGTGTGCAGTGTTGGAGGCCTTCGCATCTTTATGCAGGAATGGCAGGGCGTTTCTCGTGCTCTTAGCCCGGTTTGTTTTCGCAGGGATGGCACGGCTCCTCTCACTCTCTTAGTCCAGTTTGTTTACGCACTGAAGGCACGGCTCTCCTGGCACTCTTGGCCCGGTTTGTTTACGCACTCTTGGCCCGGTTTGTTTACGCAGGGATGGCACCGCTCCTCGCACTCTTGGCCCAGTTTGTTTACGCACTCTTGGCCCGGTTTGTTTACGCATGGATGGCACGGCTCCTCTCAGTCTTAGCCCTGTTTGTTTACGCACTGAAGGCACGGCTCTCCTCGCACTCTTGGCCCGGTGTGTTTACGCACTCTTGGCCCGGTTTGTTTACGCAGGGATGGCACAGCTCCTCTCACTCTTAGCCCGGTTTGTTTACGCACTGAAGGCACGACTCGCCTCGCACTCTTGGCCCGGTTTGTTTACGCAATCTTGGCCATGTTTATTTACGCACTGAAGGCACGATTCTCCTCGCACTCTTGGCCCGGTTTGTTTACGCACTGAAGGCACGGCTCTCCTCGTACTCTTGGCCCAGTTTGTTTATGCACTGAAGGCACGGCTCTCCTCGCACTCTTCGCCTGGTTTGTTTACGCACCTTTGGCCTGGTTTGTTTACGCACTGATCACAAGGATGTCCTTGCGCTTTTGGCATGGTTTGTTCACAACTGGAAGGCACAGTTTTGTTTACTCATAGGTGACACCATAGGCTGGCCAGATTTACAAGGCCCTTGTGCTACATTAGTGTCATTTTTTTAAGCTAGTGAGACTCAACGAGGCAAAAATCACTGTGCCTTATTTACAAAGTGGTGCAATGCATGCATTGCACCACTTTGTGATAGACCCCTTGCACCACGTTATGCCTTTGCCAGGGATATTGCTTGCAAGGAAGGTGTTCCAGCGCTATGAGGCCTGCAAAAATGGTGCAATGAAAGCTACAAGATTTGATTGCACCATTTTTGGCATCATTTTTAATGCCTGTTCACAGCAGGTGTTAAAAGGATGCACTCATTGTAATCAATGGGTCTCCTTGCACAATGATGCACTCCCGTCAACATTTTTGATGCTAATACAGGAAAGGCCACAATCGTCATTGGGGGCTGTGGTGGGGGCACAAGAAAATGACACATCAGTTGCTCCAGATTCTTGTAAATTGGGGCCCAAGTTCTTGGCCCATTTTGTTTAGCCATGGATGACACGCCGCTTGTCGCGCTCTTGGCATGGTTTGATTACGCACAATGACATGGCGTTTGTCACGCTCTTGGCACGGTTTGTTTACGCACCGATTACACAGTGTTTGTCGCGCTCTTGGCACGGTTTGTTTACGCACCGGTGACACGGCATTCCTCGCACTCTTGGCCCGGTTTGTTTACGCACAGATGGAACCACGTTCTAGGCCCGGTTTGTTTACGCGCGGATGACACGGCGTTCCTCGCGCTCTTGGCACGGTTTGTTTACGCACAGGCAGGCTATAGCAGGTACCCTCTCCCCCTTCTGATGCCGGTCCTGCGTGCAGCTCGACGCCCCCCTTGCTCTGAGTGCTCTTGCATACTTCACAGCTGAGTTGAGCGTGCTTTGTGTCAGGGCACAATTTACGGCCGGGCCGCCTGGGGCTGTTGATGCATCTGTTTTCGGGCTGCGGGTTTTGCAGACTGGGGATTCGGGAGAAAGTTTTGTTCACTCAGAAAAAATGGAATCATGCTCTTTTGCAGGATGACTATGGGGAATACTGCTGCTGCCACCATGGGTATCTAAACCCATCTTCTGTCTTTCCCTCTCTATTTCTAAAGACTGTCTATCCAAATCCAGCTGTTGCTTCTTGAGCTTCAGTCTGGTTTGCTCCACTCTCAATCTATTGAGCTCCCTTTCCAACAATCTGTCATCAGGGTGGGTGGGAGGGACATTTCTAGATACAGAGGTATGATGGGAATGAACAGAAGGAGACCTGTCCCTTACAGAGGGCACCCTAACAGCTTGGCTACCAGTATAATGTGAGAGCACATCATCAGTATGATGTGATTCAACCTCTGTACCAACTATGCTAGACTGTCTAGTAATGGGCAGGCTGAGAATTTTCTTTCCAGAACCTTTTCCTGGGGGAGTCCCTGGATCAGATTGAGAACCATTAGCTACTTTTTCTACAGATTGGGCACTTATGGCCTTATCCTGTACTCTAAGCATATTAATTAACAGTTCTAAGGAAGGATTCTTCCCTACACTCAAACCTCTCTCTATGCAGAGACTCCTTGCTCCTTTCCAGCTAAGGTGATCATATGCAAGTTTGGACAGTTCAACTTTTTGGCCTGTGCCAGACATTTTTAGAGAGAGTTAAAGTGATAGACAAAGAGAAAAAAGTTTTCAGAACTTTTTGGAAAGACAGAAAAAACTTTTTAAACTTTTAAGAACTTTTTGAAAGTTTAGAAGTACTTTTCAGCACTTAGAAAAGAGTGAAAAGAGGAAATGCAAAACTTTTTGGCTATGTGTATATACACTGACCTTGTTTTGTATATTTTTCTCTTATGAAAAGTACAATGACAAGAGTGGTAAGTAGTCTCAAGCACTTATCCCACCACTGCACAACCAATGTAGGAGGCTGGACTGGCTTGTAGTGAGTACCAAGGGGTACTTGCACCTTGCACCAGGCCCAGTTATCCCTTATTAGTGTATAGGGTGTCTAGCAGCTTAGGCTGATAGATAATGGTAGCTTAGCAAAGCAGCTCAGGCTGAACTAGGAGACGTGTGAAGCTACTACAGTACCACTTAGTGTCATATGCACAATATCATAAGAAAACACAATACACAGTTATACTAAAAATAAAGGTACTTTATTTTTATGACAATATGCCAAAGTATCTTAGAGTGTACCCTCAGTGAGAGGATAGGAAATATACACAAGATATATATACACAATAGCAAAAATATGCAGTATAGTCTTAGAAAACAGTGCAAACAATGTATAGTTACAATAGGATGCAATGGGGAAACATAGGGATAGGGGCAACACAAACCATATACTCCAGAAGTGGAATGCGAACCACGAATGGACCCCAAACCTATGTGACCTTGTAGAGGGTCGCTGGGACTATTAGAAAATAGTGAGAGTTAGCAAAATAACCCACCCCAAGACCCTGAAAAGTGAGTGCAAAGTGCACCAAAGTTCCCCTAAGGACAAAATAGTCGTGTTAGAGGGAGAATGCAAGGAAAACACAAATCAGCAATGCAACAACGATGGATTCCTGTCTGAAGGTACCTGTGGAACAAGGGGACCAAGTCCAAAAGTCACAAGCAGCTCGGAGATGGGCAGATGCCCAAGAAATGCCAGAGGTTGGTGCAAAGAAGCTCTTACTAGGCTGAAGAACTGTGAATACTGCAGGAACGACAAGGGCTAGAGACTTCCCCTTTGGAGGATGGATCCCCCACGCCTTGGAGAGTCGTGCAAAAGTGTTTTCCCGCCGGATGGACGCCAACAAGCCTTGCTACACGCAAATCGTGCGTTTGGCGTTTTTGGACGCTGCTGGGGCCCAGGAGGGACCAGGAGGTCGCAAATTGGACCTGCAGAGAGAGGGGACGTCGAGCAAGACAAGGAGCCCTCACTGAAGCAGGTAGCACCCGGAGAAGTGCCAGAAACAGGCACTACGAGGATGCGTGAAACGGTGCTCGCCGAAGTTGCACAAAGGAGTCCCACGTCGCCGGAGACCAACTTAGAAAGTCGTGCAATGCAGGTTAGAGTGCCGTGGACCCAGGCTTGGCTGTGCACACAGGATTTCCGCCGGAAGTGCACAGGGGCCGGAGAAGCTTGCAAAGTCGCGGTTCCCAGCAATGCAGCCCAGCGAGGTGAGGCAAGGACTTACCTCCACCAAACTTGGGCTGAAGAGTCACTGGACTGTGGGGGTCACTTGGACGGTGTCGCTGGATTCGAGGGACCTCGCTCGTCGTGCTGAGAGGAGACCCAAGGGACCGGAGATGCAGCTTTTTGGTGCCTGCGGTTGCAGGGGGAAGATTCCGTCGACCCACGGGAGATTTCTTCGGAGCTTCTGGTGCAGAGAGGAGGCAGGCTACCCCCACAGCATGCACAAGCAGGAAAACAGTCGAGAAGGCGGCAGGATCAGCGTTACAGAGTTGCAGTAGTCGTCTTTGCTACTATGTTGCAGGTTTGCAGGCTTCCAGCGCGGTCAGCGGTCGATTCCTTATCAGAAGGTGAAGAGGGAGATGCAGAGGAACTCGGCTGAGCTCATGCATTCGTTATCTAAAGTTTCCCCAGAGACAGAGACCCTAAATAGCCAGAAAAGAGGGTTTGGCTACCTAGGAGAGAGGAAAGGCTACTAACACCTGAAGGAGCCTATCAGCAGGAGTCTCTGACGTCACCTGGTGGCACTGGCCACTCAGAGCAGTCCAGTGTGCCAGCAGCACCTCTGTTTCCAAGATGGCAGAGGTCTGGAGCACACTGGAGGAGCTCTGGACACCTCCCAGGGGAGGTGCAGGTCAGGGGAGTGGTCACTCCCCTTTCCTTTGTCCAGTTTCGCGCCAGAGCAGGGGCTAAGGGGTCCCTGAACCGGTGTAGACTGGCTTATGCAGAATTGGGCACCTCTGTGCCCAACAAAGCATTTCCAGAGGCTGGGGGAGGCTACTCCTCCCCTGCCTTCACACCATTTTCCAAAGGGAGAGGGTGTCACACCCTCTCTCAGAGGAAGTTCTTTGTTCTGCCATCCTGGGCCAGGCCTGGCTGGACCCCAGGAGGGCAGATGCCTGTCTGAGGGGTTGGCAGCAGCAGCAGCTGCAGAGAAACCCCAGGAAGGGCAGTCTGGCAGTACCAGGGTCTGTGCTACAGACCACTGGGATCATGGAATTGTCCCAACAATGCCAGGATGGCATAGAGGGGGCAATTCCATGATCATAGACATGTTACATGGCCATATTCGGAGTTACCATGGTGAAGCTACATATAGGTAGTGACCTATATGTAGTGCACGCGTGTAATGGTGTCCCCGCACTCACAAAGTTCAGTGAATTGGCTCTGAACAATGTGGGGGCACCTTGGCTAGTGCCAGGGTGCCCTCACACTAAGTAACTTTGCACCTAACCTTTACCAGGTAAAGGTTAGACATATAGGTGACTTATAAGTTACTTAAGTGCAGTGTAAAATGGCTGTGAAATAACGTGGACGTTATTTCACTCAGGCTGCAGTGGCAGGCCTGTGTAAGAATTGTCAGAGCTCCCTATGGGTGGCAAAAGAAATGCTGCAGCCCATAGGGATCTCCTGGAACCCCAATACCCTGGGTACCTCAGTACCATATACTAGGGGATTATAAGGGTGTTCCAGTAAGCCAATGTAAATTGGTAAAAATGGTCACTAGCCTGTCAGTGACAATTTGGAAAGAAATGAGAGAGCATAACCACTGAGGTTCTGATTAGCAGAGCCTCAGTGAGACAGTTAGTCACTACACAGGTAACACTTACAGGCACACTTATGAGCACTGGGGCCCTGGGTTACCAGGGTCCCAGTGACACATACAACTAAAACAACATATATACAGTGAAAAATGGGGGTAACATGCCAGGCAAGATGGTACTTTCCTACACAACCCCCCCCCAAACGAAGGACAATAAGACTAGCCATTACCTGATGAGTCTTCATTGTCTAAGTGGAAATATCTGGAGAGTCCATCTGCATTGGAGTGGCTACTCCCAGGTCTATGTTCCACTGTATAGTCCATTCCCTGTAGGGATATGGACCACCTCAACAATTTAGGATTTTCACCTTTCATTTGTTTTAGCCAAAGTAGAGGTTTGTGGTCTGTCTGAACAATGAAGTGAGTGCCAAACAGGTATGGCCTCAACTTCTTCAGAGCCCAGACCACAGCAAAGGCCTCCCTCTCAATGGCAGACCAACGCTTTTCTCTAGGGGTCAACCTTCTACTAATAAAAGCAACAGGTTGATCCTGGCCCTCAGAATTAAGTTGTGATAGGACTGCCCCTACTCCTAATTCAGATGCATCAGTTTGGACATAGAATTTTTTAGAGTAACAAGGGCTTTTTAGGACAGGTGCAGAGCACATGGCCTGCTTCAGCTCCTCAAAAGCTTTCTGACAGTTTGCTGTCCATAATACCTTTTTAGGCATTTTCTTGGATGTGAGGTCATTAAGAGGGGCTGCAATCGAGCCATAGTTCTTAATGAACCTCCTGTAATACCCAGTGAGGCCTAGGAAGGCTCTCACCTGAGTCTGAGTGGTAGGGGGAATCCAATCAATAATAGTTTGGATTTTCCCCTGAAGTGGTGCAATCTGTTCCCCACCAACAAGGTGTCCCAGATAAACCACCTTACCCTGCCCTATCTGGCACTTTGAAGCCTTGATAGTGAGGCCTGCCTTTTGCAGGGCCTCCAAAACTTTCCAAAGGTGGACCAGGTGATCATCCCAGCTGGAGCTAAAGACAGCTATATCATCCAAATATGCTGCACTGAAAGCTTCCAGCCCTTGCAGGACTGTGTTCACCAACCTCTGAAAAGTGGCAGGTGCATTTTTCAAACCAAAAGGCATTACAGTAAACTGGTAATGTCCTCCAATGGTAGAAAATGCAGTCTTAGGTTTAGCATCTTCTGACATTTTGATCTGCCAATACCCTGCAGTCAAATCAAAAGTGCTTAGATACTTGGCAGATGCCAGTGTATCTATTAGCTCATCTGCCCTGGGTATAGGGTGAGCATCTGTTTTGGTTACCAAGTTGAGACCTCTATAGTCTACACAAAACCTCATTTCCTTCTTTCCATCTTTAGAATTGGGTTTTGGTACCAGTACCACAGGAGAAGCCCATGGACTGTCAGAGTGCTCAACCACTCCTAGTTCCAACATCTTCTGAACTTCTTGCTTTATGCAGTCCCTGACATGGTCAGGCTGCCTATAGATCTTACTTTTGACAGGTAAACTGTCTCCAGTATCTATAGTGTGCTTACACCAAGAAGTGGTGCCTGGCACAATGGAGAAGAGTTCTGAAAATTGTCCTAGGAGATTTATGCAATTATCTTTCTGCTCAGCAGTAAGACAATCAGCCAAAACTACCCCTTCCACAAGAGCATCTTGTTCTGTGGAAGAGAAGAGATCAGGTAGAGGATCACTGTCTTCTTCCTGTCCCTCATCTGTTGCCATGAGCAGGGTGAGATCAGCCCTGTCATAGTAGGGTTTCAGGCGGTTGACATGGAGCACCCTAAGGGGACTCCTGGCAGTGCCTAAGTCAACCAAGTAGGTGACTTCACCCTTCTTTTCAACAATTGTGTGTGGACCACTCCATTTATCTTGGAGTGCTCTTGGGGCCACAGGCTCCAAGACCCACACTTTCTGCCCTGGTTGGTACTGAACCAAAACAGCCTTCTGATCATGCCATTGCTTATGGAGCTCTTGGCTGGCCTGAAGGTTTTTACTGGCCTTTTTCATGTACTCAGCCATCCTTGATCTGAGGCCAAGTACATAATCCACAATATCCTGCTTAGGAGCTTTT
This sequence comes from Pleurodeles waltl, assembly GCF_031143425.1. Lineage (NCBI taxonomy): Eukaryota > Metazoa > Chordata > Amphibia > Caudata > Salamandridae > Pleurodeles > Pleurodeles waltl. The sequence continues at coordinate 1,191,751,826 of NC_090448.1, forward strand.
AAAGGTTGTTCCCAACCCTCCTTCACAAGTGTGAGTGGACCCCTAACAGGGTGTCCAAAAAGAAGTTCAAAGGGGCTGAAGCCCACTCCTTTCTGGGGTACCTCCCTGTAGGCAAAAAGGAGGCATGGTAGAAGGATATCCCATCTCCTGCGGAGTTTTTCAGGGAGTCCCATAATCATGCCTTTGAGAGTTTTATTAAATCTCTCCACCAGTCCATTTGTTTGTGGATGATAGGGTGTTGTGAACTTGTAAGTTACACCACACTCCTTCCACATGGCCTTTAAGTATGCAGACATGAAATTGCTTCCTCTGTCTGATACTACTTCTTTGGGAAGCCCACCCTGGAAAATATTCCCAGGAGGGCCTTTGCCACTGCAGGAGCTGTAGTGGTCCTTAAAGGAATAGCTTCAGGATATCTTGTGGCATGGTCCACTACCACCAAGATAAACCTATTGCCTGAAGCAGTAGGAGGGTCAAGGGGGCCAACTATGTCAACCCCTACCCTTTCAAAGGGAACCCCAACCACAGGCAGTGGGATAAGGGGTGCCTTTGGAGTGCCACCTGTCTTGCCACTGGCTTGACAGGTTTCACAGGACTTACAAAAATCTTTTGTGTCCTCAGACATCCTAGGCCAATGAAACAGTGGTACCAATCTGTCCCAAGTTTTCATTTGACCCAGGTGCCCAGCTAAGGGAATGTCATGTGCCAGTGTTAGGAGGAACTTTCTGTACTCCTGAGGAATCACTAATCTCCTGGCAGCTCCAGGTTTAGGATCCCTTTGCTCAGTGTACAAGAGGTTGTCCTCCCAGTAAACTCTGTGTGAGTCACTGACATCCCCATTAGCCTGTTTGACAGCTTGCTGTCTGAGACCCTCTAATGTGGGACAGGTTTGCTGTGCCACACTCAGCTCCTCTCTGGCAGGCCCCCCTTCACCCAAAAGCTCAGCAGTGTCTGCTTCCAGCTCCTCTGGTGTAGGTTCTGCACAGGGAGGGAATTCTTCTTCCTCAGAAGTAGAATCCACTGTAGAGGGAGGGATAGTAGGAAGTGGTTTGCTTCTACTAGCCCTAGCTTTAGGGAGCACTTGGTCCATTGTTCCAGGATCCAAGCTTCCCTGTCCTTTTTGCTTTTTGGCCTGAGCCCTTGTCAAAGCAAAAATATGCCCTGGGATGCCCAGCATTGCTGCATGGGCCTCCAACTCCACATCTGACCAAGCTGATGTCTCCAAATCGTTCCCTAATAGACAGTCTACAGGTAACTCTGAAGCTACCACAACTTTCTTTGGACCAGATACCCCCCCCCAGTTGAGATTTACAACAGCCATGGGGTGGCTTTGTGTTATGTTGTGAGCATCGGTTACTTGGTACTGGTGTCCAAGTATGTGTTGTTCAGGGTGCACCAGTTTCTCAATCACCATTGTGACACTGGCACCTGTGTCCCTGTAGGCCTGGACCTCAACACCATTTATTAGGGTTAGTTGCTTGTACTTCTCCAAGTTATGGGGGCAAGCAACCAAAGTGGCTAAGTCAATAGCCCCTTCAGAGACTAAAGTAGCCTCTGTGGTCTCCCTAATCAGACCAACCCCAACTAAATTACCAAAAGTGAGCCCAGCTACTCCCTTGGATTGGCTATTAGTAGGTTTGCTCCCACCACCACTGCTATTAGTAGGGACACTAGGTGTAGCAGTAGGGGTTGTAGTGGTAGGAGCTGTGGTGCCTTTCTTTGGACAACTGGGATCTGTTGTCCAATGGCCTTTTATCTTACATAAATAGCACCATGGTTTCTTTTCCTTGTTCTGATTAGAGGAGGGTTTGGGCCCACCACCCCCACCAGAGTGTTTTTGTGGGCCTGATGAAGACTCATTTTTAGATTTGTCCCCACCCTTGTCAGAAGACTTACCATCCTTCTTTTTGTTGCCATCTTTGTCACCCCCTGTATGAACTTTTCTGTTCACTCTTGTTCTGACCCATTTGTCTGCCTTCTTTCCCAATTCTTGGGGAGAGGCCAGATCAGAGTCCACCAAGTACTGGTGCAACAAATCAGACACACAATTATTAAGAATATGCTCTCTCAGGATTAAGTTATACAGGCTGTCATAATCAGTAACTTTACTGCCATGTAACCACCCCTCCAAGGCCTTCACTGCCTGGTCAATGAAATCAACCCAGTCTTGTGAAGACTCCTTTTTGGTATCTCTGAACTTGATCCTGTACTGTTCAGTGGTTAAGCCATAACCATCCAGGAGTGCATTCTTAAGAACTTGGAAATTGTTAGCATCATTTTCTTTTACAGTAAGGAGCCTATCCCTACCTTTTCCAGTAAATGATAGCCATAGGATAGCAGCCCACTGCCTTTGAGGGACATCCTGTACAGCACAGGCCCTCTCAAGTGCAGCAAACCACTTGTTAATGTCATCCCCCTCCTTGTAAGGGGGAACTATCTTATGCAGATTCCTGGAATCATGCTCTTTTGCAGGATGACTATGGGGAATACTGCTGCTGCCACCATGGGTATCTAAACCCATTTTCTGTCTTTCCCTCTCTATTTCTAAAGACTGTCTATCCAAATCCAGCTGTTGCTTCTTGAGCTTCAGTCTGGTTTGCTCCACTCTCAATCTATTGAGCTCCCTTTCCAACAATCTGTCATCAGGGTGGGTGGGAGGGACATTTCTAGATACAGAGGTATGATGGGAATGAACAGAAGGAGACCTGTCCCTTACAGAGGGCACCCTAACAGCTTGGCTACCAGTATAATGTGAGAGCACATCATCAGTATGATGTGATTCAACCTCTGTACCAACTATGCTAGACTGTCTAGTAATGGGCAGGCTGAGAATTTTCTTTCCAGAACCTTTTCCTGGGGGAGTCCCTGGATCAGATTGAGAACCATTAGCTACTTTTTCTACAGATTGGGCACTTATGGCCTTATCCTGTACTCTAAGCATATTAATTAACAGTTCTAAGGAAGGATTCTTCCCTACACTCAAACCTCTCTCTATGCAGAGACTCCTTGCTCCTTTCCAGCTAAGGTGATCATATGCAAGTTTGGACAGTTCAACTTTTTGGCCTGTGCCAGACATTTTTAGAGAGAGTTAAAGTGATAGACAAAGAGAAAAAAGTTTTCAGAACTTTTTGGAAAGACAGAAAAAACTTTTTAAACTTTTAAGAACTTTTTGAAAGTTTAGAAGTACTTTTCAGCACTTAGAAAAGAGTGAAAAGAGGAAATGCAAAACTTTTTGGCTATGTGTATATACACTGACCTTGTTTTGTATATTTTTCTCTTATGAAAAGTACAATGACAAGAGTGGTAAGTAGTCTCAAGCACTTATCCCACCACTGCACAACCAATGTAGGAGGCTGGACTGGCTTGTAGTGAGTACCAAGGGGTACTTGCACCTTGCACCAGGCCCAGTTATCCCTTATTAGTGTATAGGGTGTCTAGCAGCTTAGGCTGATAGATAATGGTAGCTTAGCAAAGCAGCTCAGGCTGAACTAGGAGACGTGTGAAGCTACTACAGTACCACTTAGTGTCATATGCACAATATCATAAGAAAACACAATACACAGTTATACTAAAAATAAAGGTACTTTATTTTTATGACAATATGCCAAAGTATCTTAGAGTGTACCCTCAGTGAGAGGATAGGAAATATACACAAGATATATATACACAATAGCAAAAATATGCAGTATAGTCTTAGAAAACAGTGCAAACAATGTATAGTTACAATAGGATGCAATGGGGAAACATAGGGATAGGGGCAACACAAACCATATACTCCAGAAGTGGAATGCGAACCACGAATGGACCCCAAACCTATGTGACCTTGTAGAGGGTCGCTGGGACTATTAGAAAATAGTGAGAGTTAGCAAAATAACCCACCCCAAGACCCTGAAAAGTGAGTGCAAAGTGCACCAAAGTTCCCCTAAGGACAAAATAGTTGTGTTAGAGGGAGAATGCAAGGAAAACACAAATCAGCAATGCAACAACGATGGATTCCTGTCTGAAGGTACCTGTGGAACAAGGGGACCAAGTCCAAAAGTCACAAGCAGCTCGGAGATGGGCAGATGCCCAAGAAATGCCAGCGGTTGGTGCAAAGAAGCTCTTACTAGGCTGAAGAACTGTGAATACTGCAGGAACGACAAGGGCTAGAGACTTCCCCTTTGGAGGATGGATCCCCCACGCCTTGGAGAGTCGTGCAGAAGTGTTTTCCCGCCGGATGGACGCCAACAAGCCTTGCTACACGCAAATCGTGCGTTTGGCGTTTTTGGACGCTGCTGGGGCCCAGGAGGGACCAGGAGGCCGCAAATTGGACCTGCAGAGAGAGGGGACGTCGAGCAAGACAAGGAGCCCTCACTGAAGCAGGTAGCACCCGGAGAAGTGCCAGAAACAGGCACTACGAGGATGCGTGAAACGGTGCTCGCCGAAGTTGCACAAAGGAGTCCCACGTCGCCGGAGACCAACTTAGAAAGTCGTGCAATGCAGGTTAGAGTGCCGTGGACCCAGGCTTGGCTGTGCACACAGGATTTCCGCCGGAAGTGCACAGGGGCCGGAGAAGCTTGCAAAGTCGCGGTTCCCAGCAATGCAGCCCAGCGAGGTGAGGCAAGGACTTACCTCCACCAAACTTGGGCTGAAGAGTCACTGGACTGTGGGGGTCACTTGGACGGTGTCGCTGGATTCGAGGGACCTCGCTCGTCGTGCTGAGAGGAGACCCAAGGGACCGGAGATGCAGCTTTTTGGTGCCTGCGGTTGCAGGGGGAAGATTCCGTCGACCCACGGGAGATTTCTTCGGAGCTTCTGGTGCAGAGAGGAGGCAGGCTACCCCCACAGCATGCACAAGCAGGAAAACAGTCGAGAAGGCGGCAGGATCAGCGTTACAGAGTTGCAGTAGTCGTCTTTGCTACTATGTTGCAGGTTTGCAGGCTTCCAGCGCGGTCAGCGGTCGATTCCTTATCAGAAGGTGAAGAGGGAGATGCAGAGGAACTCGGCTGAGCTCATGCATTCGTTATCTAAAGTTTCCCCAGAGACAGAGACCCTAAATAGCCAGAAAAGAGGGTTTGGCTACCTAGGAGAGAGGAAAGGCTACTAACACCTGAAGGAGCCTATCAGCAGGAGTCTCTGACGTCACCTGGTGGCACTGGCCACTCAGAGCAGTCCAGTGTGCCAGCAGCACCTCTGTTTCCAAGATGGCAGAGGTCTGGAGCACACTGGAGGAGCTCTGGACACCTCCCAGGGGAGGTGCAGGTCAGGGGAGTGGTCACTCCCCTTTCCTTTGTCCAGTTTCGCGCCAGAGCAGGGGCTAAGGGGTCCCTGAACCGGTGTAGACTGGCTTATGCAGAATTGGGCACCTCTGTGCCCAACAAAGCATTTCCAGAGGCTGGGGGAGGCTACTCCTCCCCTGCCTTCACACCATTTTCCAAAGGGAGAGGGTGTCACACCCTCTCTCAGAGGAAGTTCTTTGTTCTGCCATCCTGGGCCAGGCCTGGCTGGACCCCAGGAGGGCAGATGCCTGTCTGAGGGGTTGGCAGCAGCAGCAGCTGCAGAGAAACCCCAGGAAGGGCAGTCTGGCAGTACCAGGGTCTGTGCTACAGACCACTGGGATCATGGAATTGTCCCAACAATGCCAGGATGGCATAGAGGGGGCAATTCCATGATCATAGACATGTTACATGGCCATATTCGGAGTTACCATGGTGAAGCTACATATAGGTAGTGACCTATATGTAGTGCACGCGTGTAATGGTGTCCCCGCACTCACAAAGTTCAGTGAATTGGCTCTGAACAATGTGGGGGCACCTTGGCTAGTGCCAGGGTGCCCTCACACTAAGTAACTTTGCACCTAACCTTTACCAGGTAAAGGTTAGACATATAGGTGACTTATAAGTTACTTAAGTGCAGTGTAAAATGGCTGTGAAATAACGTGGACGTTATTTCACTCAGGCTGCAGTGGCAGGCCTGTGTAAGAATTGTCAGAGCTCCCTATGGGTGGCAAAAGAAATGCTGCAGCCCATAGGGATCTCCTGGAACCCCAATACCCTGGGTACCTCAGTACCATATACTAGGGGATTATAAGGGTGTTCCAGTAAGCCAATGTAAATTGGTAAAAATGGTCACTAGCCTGTCAGTGACAATTTGGAAAGAAATGAGAGAGCATAACCACTGAGGTTCTGATTAGCAGAGCCTCAGTGAGACAGTTAGTCACTACACAGGTAACACTTACAGGCACACTTATGAGCACTGGGGCCCTGGGTTACCAGGGTCCCAGTGACACATACAACTAAAACAACATATATACAGTGAAAAATGGGGGTAACATGCCAGGCAAGATGGTACTTTCCTACAAGGAGGGCCCCCAAATACTGATATTTATTGTCCCCCAGGACCTGGCCCATCTCGGGGCAGCAGCCATTTTTTTACTGCAAATCCTACAGGACCACCATGAGATTGAGACAAAAAAAAACGATCTTTTCAAATGTTGCCCCCTTGGGTCCTTTAGGGACACCCCCCAGCAAAGGCCTGGGGTCAGGGTATCCCTGCCCTGCCCCTTTGGCATCCCTGCCCTGTGCCCTTATATCATTGTTTTGTTTAAAGTTCATGACAGGGGAGTCAGGGCCTCTTTTAGATTTCAGTGGATGGGTCACTTCGTCACAACGGTGATGAATATCCCGTCCACCAAAATATAAATCCCATTATATTCCAAGTGATTTATAATTTTGCGGACGGGATACTCGTCACCATTGTCTCGGAGTAAATCCTTCCACCAAAACCTAAATCAGCCCACAAGTCCTGTAATGGCAGTCAGCAACATTTTTCTCATTTTGCTGGCAGCCAATCAAAGCGCTCGCTCTTGTGGGAGTGTCACGCATGAGACGGCCCAAAGGAAAAAAGTCCCCTTGGCCATTTTGAACGCTGTATGTGTTTTAATGATGTGATTGCGGGACTCCAGGGAGACTCCTTCCAACCCAACCATCCATATATACAAATATTTATGAGCCGTAATTTCACAAAAACTACTGAACGGATTTAAACCAAATCACAAAAAGTGCACTTTCTGGACCAAAATCTAGCTTCTTCTAAATATGGTGTAATTCCGTTCAGCAGTTTTTGTGGGTTTGCATTCCAAAAAAGTAAATAAAAAGCTTCACAAAAAGTATGTGGAAAATGCATGCAAATTTCATTTTAGAACCCCCTTTGTATCACCCCCATTGCTTAACAGATCACACTGAAGCTTTCCAGGAAGCAACTGAGGTAGATGAACTTTAAAAAAAAAAAAATTTGTGAAGATTTGACAAACAGCCGTAAAGTTATTATCAAACCAAGAAATCCACTTCTGATGAAAATGTGGTCCTAACTATAACTGACTAAAGTTATAACTAAACAGTTATAACTCGCGCCTCCGCCTTGCACAGTCTAGTCAGCAATCATGCCGTTTCCTTTCAGGTCTTGCCGCCATCTAATCAATGATAGTATGTGGGGTAATTAGCATTGCACGGCGAGGGCGTGTGGTATAGGTCCTTTTAGGGACAAGTTATAGTTACTTGAGGTAACTGGTGAGTTTCAATGGTTTTGTTAATTTTAAAACAGTTTATTTTCAGTTTTGCCTGAATTGTAAACAGGAAGGAGTTGCACAAAGTCTGAATATGTATTGCTATTTGCACCAGTAACACCTTTACCCTCTGCTGTTGCACCCTGATTTAAATGAGGGTCTTTTCCAGCAGTTCTGTGAAGTGCACTGATCTGGCTTTCTCATACAATAGAAAAACACAGCAGGGAAAGTGATCAGACACTTCACCGAGCAGTGAGCATGGCTCATATACTAAACAGGCTTCTATTTTCAGAAAGTCTGAACTCGAAAATAACCCTCTTCCCTGATTCATAAAATAATGCACTTGAAAACTACTACGGAAAGAAAGCATGAGAGAGCCTGACTTGGCAGGAGCGACCATCTAGCGCCCACACATCCATTTCTAGTCCTGGTCCCACTAGGCATCCTCGTGTGATGCAGGTGGCCCTCTCCACGTTCGTGCTGCTGGCCTGCAGTCAGGAACTACTCCTGCATGTGCAGGGGAGGCACGGCTCATTGCCTGCATGGGCACTGAGCAGGAACAACTCCACTCAGAGACAGTCGCCTTCCCCCACAAGAGTGAGCCTTGCCAAGTGCCCTGAAGATGCCAGGCTAGAGATCACTGGCCTCTGGTCCCCACAGGGGACACTACTTGGTTCTTCGTTGTGCAAGGGAGCCGGCATTACAAGAATTGTTTATGTGCAGGAAGGGATACCTTCCTGCATAAAACAATCTCTCAGGGCATTTCCTTCTTTCTATATGTTCTGCAGATTACAGCACACATTGAAAGAGTAAACAACAAGGAGAAAAAAGAATGTTCTCTTTGATACGCCAACCCTATGGGAGATGTAGCAATTTCACAGAATCCCAGGTTTACAAACCCTTGTCAACCTGAGATTGCATGAAATCCATGGATGGAAGCATGGGAACGCCCATCTTCCAACCATGGAATGTGTCCCAGAGTAAAATGTAGCACAGAGCAGTGCAAACTGCGCCATCGCTTTACATTTTTTACAAGGTGGCACAAACCGCCATTTGCGAGGTTTTGTAAATGTGTGCTAGCATTTTGGGTCATGAATGCAGCCTGTCTTTGTGCAATTCCAAGGGCAGTTTAGCAGGCCTTCAATGGCATAAATCCAGTGTGATCTGAGGTGCAGGTTGCCAGGGGTTCCATATTCATCCCAAGAAAGTGTCCTGAGGGGACCACAAGATCACTTACCAATGGCCAACAGGATCCCTTCCTATCTAGTGATGAAGTTCCTGCGATGCGTGGCACCTGGCTATGCATCACCAGGGCCACATTCTTGCCCCTTTCAAGATGGCACAGCCCTTCCTCAGTCATCAGGAGCTTGGTAGCCCATCCTAGAGGAATGGCCACCAGAGAGCTACACACCACCAAAAACAGTTTGAGGTGAGTGTTCCCTCTCTGGCTCTGTCTGCACTTTGTAGGAACACAAGGCACACTGCTCAGGGACACTGTTGCTACTTCTCTCACAAATGCGGCTTCCCCCAAGCCTAGAAGTCTTTGACACGCCTCCCCTGGAGAGCAGGAAGCTGTCTGTGTGCCAGGGCCTCTGTGAGGCCGCTGGACTAACTGGAGTATTGAGTGGCAAATTTCTAAAAGGTACTAAACTTAAATTGAGGTATTAAATGCAACCTGAATATCAGGTCGGTTTAATGTCAGGATTAATTTGATACCTTACATGACCAGTTAGGTCTTCCATTTCAGGAGGTAGCCGGGTTGAGTGCCAACCAGTAGCCATGTGTTAGCCAGCGGGGATACTCACGTATCCATAGCAAAACCACAATTTGGAAGTGTTGCTGTTAAGACAAATGAAAAATATTTGTCCTTCTTAGCAGTACACAGCTCCCTGCCATAGGGCTCCCGAGGTCTTCCTTAGGGGAAACGTATATATATTGTTAAGGGATAGGCTGACTTTGCAAAGTCGAACGGGCAGTAAAAACAATGGGGGTCATTACAACATTGGCGGTAAAAGCCGCTTACCGCCGTGCAGAAGACCGCCAACACACCGCCGCGGAATTCTGCCACAGCTATTATGACCCACAGCTCAGAATCCAGCAAAATCCAGACACCCACACAAGACCGCCACACCAAAGGTCAGTGATAAACTGGCGAAAACAAAACCTCCACTGTCACACCAACAGAAATACACCCACACTATCACGACCCACGAATCCACAGTATTCCATTGGCGGTACACACCGCCGCACTCAAAATACACACATTCTTACAAAACACAGCCACATTGGACAATTCCAAATACACACACCTGATACACATACACACACCACTCCCACACACCCATTACAATATAAAACACACACCCACATCACCCACAAAATTACAGAGTGAAGGCCAGAGAGAGACACCACCATCCACAAACCAGCAGCCACAGGCACTCAACACCATCACCCACACTACTTCCACGCACAAAACACCACACACCACTACACATCACCCCACTTACCACCACATACACCACCCCACACATCACCTACACCACCCCATGGCACGGCAAAGACACTCCAGGTTCTCGGAGGAGGAGCTCAGGGTCATGGTGGAGGAAATCGTCCGGGTAGAGCCACAGCTATTTGGAGCACAGGTGCAGCACACCTCAATTGCAAGGAAGATGGAGCTATGGAGAAGAATAGTCGACAGGGTCAACGCAGTGGGACAACACCCAAGAAATCGGGACGACATCAGGAAGAGGTGGAACGACCTATGGGGGAAGGTGCATTCCGTGGTCTCAAGACACCACATCGCGGTACAGCGGACTGGCGGCGGACCCCCACCTCCTCCCCCACAATTAACAACATGGGAGGAGCAGGTCTTGGAGATTCTGCATCCTGAGGGCCTCACAGGAGTCGGTGGAGGAATGGACTCTGGTAAGTCAAATCTTAACTTTCATATCCCCCAACCTACCTGCATGCTATCATAGACCCCCACCCTCACACCCTCCCCTATCACTCCAACTCCTTACAAATGTCCCAACATCACAAACCACTCATCCCAACACCAAGCCCTGCATGCAGCAACAAAGCATGGACACCCAACACTAAAGCATGCCCACTGCACATACCCATAACACACCCCTCAACCATCATCACACAAACCCCCACACAGGAATGCTAGCACTGGGGTACACGCTCACCCACCCATTGCACACCATGACACACACAGATGCAATAATCATGCTTTTACACCCCTGCAGGACCACTACCCAACGTCACCAGACAGGAGGGTCCAGACATCTCCACCCAACCCACTGACGAGGCCCACAGTGATGACAGCAGCTCTGTCCAACTGGATCCAGATGACCAGCCCGCACCATCGTGGGCCTCGGGACAGTTGGTTCCCCACACCCAGTCACAGGCCACCACAGACCTTCCACCCTCTGGTAACACCAGCACAGCACCCACCCAGTGGGCCCATACCTCTGTCCCCAGGACACATCAATCAGCTGTGTGTCCACCACTACAGGGAACCCAGGCTAACCCACCACCCCAACAACAACAGGGACCTGGGTGCAGTGGTAGTGGGCACACTGTCCAGGGGACGGAGGCCCAGGAACATAGGGGAACTGGGAGGGCTGCTGTTCGACAGGGTGCGGACAGGCCAAGGGAACCCACTCTCCACGAGGCCCTCTCCTCCATCATAGGAGCATACCACCACTCCCAGGAGACGATGGCAACGGTCCTGGCCAAGTTTCACGAGACCCAGCGCATGCAGGAGGAACAGTATTTGGGCTTCAGGGAGGAACTCGGAACCATCAGCTCCGCCCTGGGCACCATCGTCGGGGTGCTGAAGGAAATACTTAACACCAGGAGGGACACTGTGGTACTACAAGGGGCCCCTGACACTAGCATGGACGATGAACTGCCCACCACCTCCGCCGGCGCTAGTGGGCAGGAGGCACCACCACAGGACCACCACCCCAGCACCCCACCCCCTGCAGACAGAGAACCACCCCGCAAACGGTCCCTGAGATCCAGGAACAGGACAGAGCATGGTGCCAAGACCCCCGCCAAGAAATAAGACCACCCTGATTGTCATCCCACTGTCCCACTTTGTAACCCTGTCCATATTTAAACTGCCCCAGCTCCACTTCCTATGCCCATATGGGCAATGCACCTGTGAGACTAATAGACTGGACTCTGCCATGGACATTCCTCTGCCATCACCCCTCACCATTTAACTTCCCCCTCCAATATTTTGTATTTAAATAAACACCCTTGAATCACAAAACAATCTGGAGTCAGTCTGTGATTTCGAAAATGTGTATTAGCAATTACAGTGGCAAAATGCTCTTTCAAATGTAATGTCAACATACCTATGTCACACATCTCAAGTCCATGAGGAATGTAAGCAGATGACACACGTTGGAAACCACACCTGTGGAACCGTAAGGGAAACGTACAACTCAGTTACCATATACTGGTAGAAATCGACAGACAGGAGAGAGGTAGAAGTGTGAAAGTACTTGTAGTAGGCAGGAATGTGTTCTCACCTGTGTGTCACTGGAAATATTGCTGGATAACTGAGTCCCTGTTGTCAATGTCTTCTTCCTCTGCTTCCTCCTCATCACTGTCCACAGGCTCCACAGCTGCCACAACACCGTCATCTGGACCATCCTCCTGCAGAAAAGGCACCTGTCGTTGCAAAGCCAAGTTGTGAAGCATACAGCAGGCCACAATGATCTGGCACACCTTCTTTGGTGAGTAGAATAGGGATCCACCTGTCATATGGAGGCACCTGAACCTCGCCTTCAGGAGGCCGAAGGTCCATTCGATCACCCTCCTAGTCCGCCCATGGGCCTCATTGTAGCGTTCCTCTGCCCTTGTCCTGGGATTCCTCACTGGGGTCAGTAGCCATGACAGGTTGGGGTAACCAGAGTCCCCTAATAGCCACACCCGGTGCCTCTGGAGTAGACCCATCACATAAGGGATGCTGCTATTCCACAGGATGTAGGTGTCATGCACTGAACCAGGGAGCATAGCATTTACCTGGGAGATGTACTGGTCTGCCAAACATACCATCTGTACATTCATTGAATGATAACTCTTCCGGTTCCTGTACACCTGTTCACTCCTGTGGGGGGGACCAGAGCTACATGGGTCCCATCAATGGCACCGATGATGTTGGGGATATGTCCAAGGGCATAAAAGTCACCTATAACTGTAGCCAAATCCTCCACCTGAGGGAAAACGATGTAGCTCCGCATGTGTTTCGGAAGGGCAGACAACACTCTGGACAACACGTTGGAAAACATAGGCTGGGACATCCCTGATGCCATGGCCACTGTTGTTTGAAATGACCCACTTGCAAGGAAATCGAGCACTGATAGCACCTGCACTTGAGGGGGGATCCCTGTGGGATGGCAGATTGCTGACATCAGGTCAGGCTTCAACCTGGCACACAGTTCCTGGATAGTGGCATGGTCAAACCTGTAGGTGATGATCAAATGTCGCTCCTCCATTGTCGCCAGGTCCACCAGCGGTCGGTACACCGGAGGATTCCGCCATCTCCTCACATGTCCCAGCAGACGGTGCCTAGGAATGACAACAGCGACCACAGAGTCAAACAACTCAGAGGTATGTACCCACAGTCTACACAGAACACCATTCATACACAAAATCTGGCCTGTATTTGTGTTGTGCGACAAGGCCTAGGTCTGTGTGACGCAGTTGGTACATAGGGCATGTGGGCCCCTGAAATGGCGGCTGCCTGACCTCTAAAGTGGGACAATGGGATGTGAGGTAACTGCACTGGCATTGTACACGTTGCGGTAGGTGGTCGAAGACCGCGGCGCAATGCTGCATTGGTTAACATTGGACCCTATGGGTCCCAGGAGCCAATGACGAAGTACGCCAGCGGTAATGTTACGCACCGCCGCGGATGTGACCGCCATTTTCTATCTGTTCAGTCCCTCGATACATGATCTTCGACAGGAGAGGACCTACACTGCGAAGTGCTGCTGTGACCTCGGTCTGGAAGAGACAATGGCTCGTGCGTCTGGGGAAGGGCCCCTGCCTTCACTGCAGAGGAGTTGGAGAAGCTTGTGGACTGGGTCCTCCCCCAGTACACGCTACTCTACGGTCCTCCAGACCAACAGGTAAGTACACAGGGAGCACGTTGTATGGGCTATGCCTGTGTGGAGAGGGCTGGTTGTAAGAATGAAGTTGGCACAGTTCTACATGCATGATGGAATGTGAATGCATGTGCCACATGGCAAGGGTCACTTAGACGGTGCAGTTGTTAATGACTTCTCTTCTTCCCCTGTACATGTCATGTAGGTTAGCGCCCACCATAAGAAGGATATTTGGCGTGCCATCGCCAAGGACGTCCGGACCCTGGGGGTCCACCACAGACGGAGCACCCACTGCCGGAAGAGATGGGAGGACATTCGCCGCTGGAGCAAGAAGACAGCAGAGGCTCAGCTGGGGATGGCCTCCCAACGTGGGAAGGGTGACCGTCGAACCATGACCCCCCTGATGTTCCGGATCCTGACGGTGGTCTACCCTGAGTTGGATGGGCGCTTGAGGGCATCACAGCAGACACAAGGGGGTGAGTACAACATCATTCAGCGGACTTTGCGTGCAGTGAAGGTGTCTGGGTGGGGGAGGAGGGCTGTGGGTTTCCCTAGGCCAGGGCGAGTTCTGTAGGCTAGGTCTCTCCGTAATGCAGGCCATGTGGCACCGCACCCCACCTCTGTAGAGTGCCAAGTACAGGTATTCATGCCCCTGTGTCATCTATGTGTGCAGATGTCGTCCATAGCCTTGTAGGCCATTTCCCAGGAATTGCATCTGTAGAGCCCAACAGCACGACGTAGTGCAGGGGGCTGTTGTGTCTGTATTGTCCACCAACGGTAGCGGTAAGCCATGCACTCAACCTGTCTCTCTTTTGTTGCCCCCCCTTTTTGTGGTCTCCCTGTTCTTGTGTGCATTACCATCATCAGGCAGAGGTACAGTGGCAACGGAGCACGAGGGAGCTGCATCCCACATGGCCATGGGGGGCCACACTACGGACTCAGAATACACCAGTTGGATGGAGGGCGAGGGGAGCACCACGGCGGTCACAGGATCTGCAACCAGCGACACGGACTCGTCCTCCGATGGGAGCTCCCTTGTGGTGGCGGCAACATCTGTGCCCCCCACTTCTACAGGTAGAGCCGCCACCCCCCCTACCAGCACCGCCCTCCCAGCAGCCCCTCAGCATGTGCCCCGTGCCCGCTCACCCAGGAGGGTGGGCATCACCTTCGCCCCAGGCACCTCAGCCCCTGCCCCTGTCACCTCTGCTGCCCTCAGTGAGGAGGCCATTGACCTCCTCAGGTCCCTCACTGTTGGGCAGTCTACTATTTTGAATGCCATCCAGGGTGTAGAAAGGGAATTGCAACACACTAATGCATTCCTGGAGGGCTTTCATTCTGGTCAGGCTGCCCTTCATCGAACCCTGCAAACTCTGGCCTCAGCACTGATGGCAGCCATTGTCCCTGTGTCTAGCCTCCCCCTCCAACTTCCTCCACCCCGACCCAATCCCCTGTACCTCTCTCTGCCTATCCCAAGCACACCATCAGACCAGCCTGCACACACCTCACCACACAAGGGAAGCTCAGGCAAACATAAGCACCACACATCCCACAGGCACTCACGCAAGCATCACACACATACAGACACACCAACATCCACTGCCTCCACTGTGTCCCCCTCCTCGTCGTCTCCCTCCTCCCTCCCAGTCTCGTCTACACTCACACCTGAATGCACTACCACTACAGCCACTACGTCCCACACCAGCACACCCACCACCACACCCCGCTCACGTGCACTCACCACCCCAATACCATTTACACGTCCCCTGTGTCCTCTCCTAGTGTGTCTGTGACGCCCCCTCCGAGATACACAAAAGCAGGCACACACCCACCCAACAGCCATCCGCCTCACGACAGCCTCCAGCCCATGCACCTGCACCCAAATCCACAAAACGTACACCTCCTACAACCACCACCTCTTCCTTCACTCCCAAACCCCCTCCATCTACCCGTCCCAGTGTCTCCCAAAAACTTTTCCTGGCCCCCCTTAACCTATTTCCCACCACCACCCCCACCCCTCCAACTCATAGGTCCCGTTCTAGCACCTCAGCCAAGAAATCTCATGGGACCAGTGGTGCCTGTTGTTACAGGTATGTGGAGTGCACCGGCCACCAGGCCAGCCAGTGTGGCACGGAGCCAGAGCACAGCCAGTCCCCCCGTGAAGCACCAGAAGTTGGACAGTGCCCGGCGGGAGAGGGGGAAGACTCCAGCCAGCAAAGCCGCTCACAAGGGTCCCGGGGGGAGTGTCGACTCAGCTGTGACTCCTCCCAAGGTGGGGAAGGGGCAGAAGAAATCTCCAAAGTCTGGGAGGAGCAGCACGGCGGAGAGGACCGCCATCATCCCCGCTGCCCAGGAGGCCACCGCCAGCCCCATCATCACTGCCCAGGAGGCCACCCCCAGAGTCACTGCCCAAGAGGCCAGCCCCATCGTCACTGGCCAGGAGGCCACTGCCAGAGTCACTGCCCAAGAGGCCAGCCCCATCGTCACTGGCCAGGAGGTCACCGCCAGAGTCACTGCCCAAGAGGCCAGCCCCATTGTCACTGGCCAGGAGGCCACCGCCAGAGTCACTGCCCATGAGGCCAGCCCCATCGTCACTGGCCAGGAGGCAACCGCCAGAGTCACTGCCCAAGAGGCCAGCCCCATTGTCACTGGCCAGGAGGCCACCGCCAGCCACAGCCCAGCTGGCCAGGAGGGCCCCGCAAGCCACAGCCCAGCTGACCCATGAAAGACTGCCAGCCACAGCCCTGCTGGGCAATGAAGGACCGCCTTGGCAAGCACCGCTGAACAGGCCAGGGACTGCTGAACAGGGCAAAGACCGCCATGGAATGCACCGCTGAACAGGTCTGACACTGGCAAGGCAAGCACCGCTGAACAGGCCAGAGACCGCTGAACAGGGCAAAGACCGCCATGGAATGCACCGCTGAACAGGTCTGACACTGACAAGGCAAGCACCGCTGAACAGGCCAGGGACCGCTGAACAGGGCAAAGACCGCCATGGAATGCACTGCTGAACAGGTCTGATACTGGCAAGGCAAGCACCGCTGAACAGGCCAGGGACCGCTGAACAGGGCAAAGACCGCCATGGAATGCACCGCTGAACAGGTCTGACACTGGCAAGGCAAGCACCGCTGAAAAGGCCAGGGACCGCTGAACAGGGCAAAGACCGCCATGGAATGCACCGCTGAACAGGTCTGACACTGGCAAGGCAAGCACCGCTGAACAGGTCTGGGACCGCTGAACAGGGCAAAGACCGCCATGGAATGCACCGCTGAACAGGTCTGAGACTGGAAAGGGAAGCACCGCTGAACAGGCCAGAGACCGCTGAACAGGGCAAAGACCACCATTGAATGCACCGCTAGCCCATTTGTGGTAGGGGCAGTGACGCAATTGGGACCGTCACGGGGTGTGTGCTGCATTCTGGGCACCAGTCCCCCTCCAGAACCAGTGGAGGACAGCATCCACTTGAGAGACTGTAGCTTTGCACTCCCCAGGATGTAACAGTGGGCAACCCACCCACTGTAGAGACTTGAGAGACTGTGGCTTTGCACTCCCCAGGATGTAACAGTGGGCAAACCAACCACTGTAGAGACTTGAGAGACTGTGGCTTTGCACTCCTCAGGATGTAACAGTGGGCAAACCAACCACTGTAGAGACTTGAGAGACTGTGGCTTTGCACTCCCCAGGATGTAACAGTGGGCAACCCACCCACTGTAGAGACTTGAGAGACTGTGGCTTTGCACTCCCCAGGATGTAACAGTGGGCAAACCACCCACTGTAGAGACTTGAGAGACTGTGGCTTTGCACTCCCAGGATGTAACAGTGGGCAAACCACCCACTGTAGAGACTTGAGAGACTGTGGCTTTGCACTCCCCAGGATGTAACAGTGGGCAACCCACCCACTGTAGAGACTTGAGAGACTGTGGCTTTGCACTCCCCAGGATACATCAATGGGCATGTAGCCCCCTCGTGGATCTGGCGTGGTGCACTCATCCGGATGAGGTGCCCCCCTTCCCTTCCCCCTGAGGTGCCTGTTGTATTTCTATCTGATGCCCCAGCAGTGTTCTCTCCGTTTTGATCAGGTATCTTGTGTGGGCCTCGCCCATGCATTTTGGGCCCAGTGGTCCACGGACTATGAATGGTGCATTACTTGCACTACAAATCGTGGTGTATATTTTGTTTAATGTGTATATAAATCTGTATATATTTGCTGACTGTATTTTGATATATTACAATGGTTCCACTAATTTCCTTTTGTCTTTGCATTCTTCCGGGGGGTTGGGGTTGTTACTGTAATGTATAGATAAGCATTGGTGTGTGTGTGTTGTAGTGGGTGAGGGTGGGGGTGGGGGTTGGGATGTTGCGTGTGTGTGTCCCTGTGTTTTTGCCTCCCCCTCCCCTATGTCGTAGGTGCAGTACTCACCGTGCTCTTCGCCGCCGGCGTTGCTGATCCTCGTATAGGAGCAGGAAGACTATCGCTGGCAGAATATGGAGTTCCGGCTCCATGGTGTCCTGATTCCTCGTGGGATGTGTAGAGGTGAGCGTTTTCCCTTTGAAATGGCTGTTTCCGCCATGTTTTTATCCACGGTGAATCCGCCCTGGAAAAGGTGGCGGATTGGTAGGTTGTGATACTGTGGGCGGTACATTGTCTTCCGCCTGTCTGTTGGTGGTGACCACCAAGCTGTTTGTCTGTACCGCCGTGGCGGTCGGAGTGTTAAAGTGGCTGTCTTTGTTGGCGGTTTCCGCAACGGTCATAATTCCAAAATTTTTACCGCCAGCCTGTTGGCGGTGTTACCGCCGCTTTAACACCGTCCGCCAGGGTTGTAATGACCACCAATGTTCTTCCAGTGTGCAGGGGAACGCTGAAGCCATTTTGTACTTTGTTCACACAGGGCAGCCCTGAGTGGGCACTTTGGGCCTCATTTAGAAGTCCTTTTGATGCACCGGTGGTGCACGCAGCGCTGTACACTGCTCCAGATTTAATAAACTGATGCATTGGGCCCAATGTGTCAGTTTGTAAAACCCTGAGTCAGATTATACCTGCGTCAGGTTGTAGGAAAGTACCATCTTGCCTGGCATGTTGTCACCATTTTCACTGTGTGTATGTTTGTTTTTGCCCTTGTGTCACTGGAATCCTGCCAGGCAGAACCCCAGTGCTCATAATGTATGCCCTGTATGTGTTCCCTGTGTGGTGCCTAACTGTCTCACTGAGGCTCTGCTAACCAGAACCTCAGTGTTTATGCTCTCTCTGCTTTCTAAAATTGTCACTTCAGGCTAGTGACTAATTTTACCAATTCTCATTGGCACACTGGTACACACATATAATTCCCTTGTATATGGTACCTAGGTACCCAGGGTATTGGGGTTCCAGGAGATCCCTATGGGCTGCAGCATTTATTTTGCCACCCATAGGGAGCTCAGGCAATTCTTACACAGGCCTGCCACTGCAGCCTGCGTGAAATAACGTCCACGTTATTTCACAGCCATTTTTCACTGCACATAAGTAACTTAGAAGTCACCTATATGTCTAACCCTCACTTGGTGAAGGTTAGGTACCAAGTTACTTAGTGTGTGGGCACCCTGGCACTGCCCAAGGTGCCCCCACATTGTTCAGGGCAAATTCCCCGAACTTTGTGAGTGTGGGGACACCATTAAACGCGTGCACTATACATAAGTCACTACCTATGTATAGCGTCACAATGGTAACTCCGAACATGGACATGTAACATGTCTAAGATCATGGAATTGTCACCCCAATACAATTCCATGATCCCCCGGGTCTCTAGCACAGAACCCGGGTGCTGCCAAACTGCCTTTCTTGGGTTTCCACTGCGGCTGCTGCTGCCAACCCCTCAGACAGGATTCTGCCCCCCTGGGGTCTGGGCAGCCCAGTCCCAGGAAGGCAGAACAAAGGATTTCCTCTGAGAGAGGGTGTTACACCCTCTCCCTTTGGAAATAGATGTGAAGGGCTGGGGAGGAGTAGCCTCCCCCAGCCTCTGGAAATGCTTTGATGGGCACAGATGGTGCCCATCTCTGCAAAAGCCAGTCTACACCGGTTCAGTGATCCCCAGCCCTGCTCTGGCATGAAACTGGACAAAGGAAAGGGGAGTGACCACTCCCCTGACCAGTACCTCCCAGGGGAGGTGCCCAAAGCTCCTCCAGTGTGTCCCAGACCTCTGCCATCTTGGAAATAGAGGTGTTGGGGGCACACTGGACTGCTCTGAGTGGCCAGTGCCAGCAGGTGACATCAGATACCCCCTCTGATAGGTTCTTCCCTCTCTTGGTAGCCAAAGCTCCTTTCTTGGTAGCCAAACCTCCTTTTCTGGCTATTTAGGGTCTCCCCTCTGGGGTATTCTTCAGATAACGAATGCAAGAGCTCACCAGAGTTCCTTTGCACATCCCTCTTTGATTTCTGCCAAGGATCGACCGCTGACTGCTCCAGGATGCCTGCCAAATCGCAACAAAGTAGGAAGACGACTACCAGCAACATTGTAGTGCATAATCCTGCCGGCTTTCTCGACTGTTTCCTGGTAATGCATGCTCTGGGGGTCACCTGCCTTCACCCTGCACTGGAAGCCAAGAAGAAATCTCCAGTGGGTCGACGGAATCTTCCCCCTGCAAACGCAGGCACCAAAAGACTGCATCACCGGTCCTCTGGGTCCCCTCTCATCCTGACGAGCGTGGTCCTTGGAACCCAGGAGCTAGATCCAAGTGACCCCCACAGTCCAGTGATCCTTCAGTCCAAGTTTGGTGGAGGTAAGTCCTTGCCTCCCCACGCTAGACTGCAAACCTGTGTACTGCGTGATTTGCAGCTGCTCCGGCTTCTGTGCACTTCTCCAAGGATTCCTTTGTCCACACCCTAGCCTGGGTCCCCAGCACTCCGTCCTGCAGTGCTCAACCCTCTGAGTTGGACTCCGACGCCGTGGGACCCTCCTTTTGTGACTCCAGTTACACCAATCTTCTAAGTGCCTGCTCCGGTACTTCTGCGGGTGCTGCCTGCTTCTGCGGGGGCTTTCTGAGTTGCCGAGTACCCCCTCTGTCTCCTCCTCCAAGGGGCAACATCCTGGTCCTTCCTGGTCCCCAGCAGCACCCAAAAACCTCTACTGCAACCCTTGCAGCTAGCAAGGCTTGTTTGCAGTATTTCTGCGTGGAAACACTTCTGCAACATCCAGCACGACGTGGGACATCTTCCATCCAAAGGAGAAGTTCCTAGCCCTTTTCGTTGTTGCAGAATCTTTGGCTTCTTCCACCCAGAGGCAGCCCTTTTGCACCTTCATCCGGGGTTTTCTGGGCTCCTGCCACCCCGGACACTATTGTGACTCTTGGACTTGGTCCCCTTCCTTTTCAGGTCCTCAGGTCCAGGAATCCGTCTTCAGTGTTTTTCTGGTGCTTGTGGTTCTTGCAGAATCCCCTAGCACGACTATTGTTTCTTTCTGGGGTAGTAGGGTAACTTTACTCCTACTTTTCAGGGTCTTGGGGTGGGGTATTTTGGACACCCTTACTGTTTTCTTACATCCCAGCTACCCTCTACAAGCTCCCATAGGTCTGGGGTCCATTCTTGATCCGCATTCCACTTTTGGAGTATATGGTTTGTGTTGCCCCTAGACCTATGTTCACCTATTGCATCCTATTGTGATCCTACATTGTTTGCACTACTTTTCTTACTGTTACTTACCTGTTTTGGGTTTGTGTACATATAACTTGTGTATATTACTTACCTTCTAAGTGAGGGTATTCTCTGAGATTGGCATATTGTCCTAAAAATAAAGGGGGTTATTACAACTTTGGAGGAGGTGTTAATCCGTCCCAAAAGTGACGGTAAAGTGACGGATATACCACCAGCCGTATTACGAGTCCATTATATCCTATGGAACTCGTAATACGGCTGGTGGTATATCCGTCACATTTGGGATGGATTAACACCTCCTCCAAAGTTGTAATAACCCCCAAAGTACCTTTATTTTTAGTAATTCTGAGTATTGTGTTTTCTTATGATACTGTGCATATGATATAAGTGGTATAGTAGGAGCTTTGCATGTCTCCTAGCTCAGCCTAAGCTGCTTTGCCATAGCTACCGTCTATCAGCCTCAGCTGCTAGAAACACCTCTATTCTACTAATAACGGTTAACTGGACCTGGCACAGGGTGTAAGTACCACAGGGTACCCAATATAAGCCAGGCCAGCCTCCTACACAGGTATAATGTATGCAAGGTAGGCTTTCCCTGGCAAAAAGCCATGCAGAACTTACACAGTGAAATTTACAAAGTTTCACTGTGTCATTCTGCCACTTCACTGCATCAGAAGTTTACTGCTTGCTCCGAGCAGGTTTTTTTTCAATGGGAGCCTCCTCGCATTGCTGGAGTAGCATTATTTTTGCGACGCTACTTTGGCAATGAGCGAGCTTAGCACCGACAGATGCATCAGAATTTTTGACACATCTGTGAAAACATGCTCCAAGGAGCTCTGTATTGTAAATACAGCGCATCCATGGTGTCATTAGGGGATCTTAGGGAAGAGCAAGAAATCTGACGCATCGATGCAGATGCGTCAGATTCTTGTAAATGAGGCTCTCTGTTTTACATGCCCTGGCTACCATATACTGGGGACTTAAAAACAGGTCAGTTCTTGCCAACGGAGTGTATCCAATCCAACAGGCAGTTTGTATAGGGTTAGAGCACTGGCAGTGAGATTAGGGTTGCAGGCCTCAGTGCACTCAGAGTGAAAAAGAACCCATCAGCAGCAGTCCATAAACCTGGGGATGAAGATGCAAACAGAGGTGTTTCCTTATATGAGACAACCCAATAGAAGACCCCAACGAGGGACAGATTGCCCAGAGGGGACAGCCCAATAGAGATCGCTAGTGAGTCAGAGTGCACTGAAGTGATATATACAATGGAGCGTTATAACTGGAAAGCCACATGATGGCCAGGTGAGGGATAGCTCAATACAGGATGAACCGTGCATGAACCCCTCAACCCCACCCCGCGGGTCAGCCTCAGTGCTAGCACCACTACACCTGCGTGGGCCAGTACCCCTGCACCCATGTGTGTGTCACCCCTGCACCCATGTGTGTGTCACCCCTGCACCCATGTGTGAATCACCCCTGCACCCTTGTGTGTATCACTCCTGCACCCATGTGTGTATCACCCCTGCACCCATGTGTGTATCACCCCTGCACCCATGTGTGTGTCCCCCCTGCACCCATGTGTGTATCACCCCTGCACCCATGTGTGTGTCACCCCTGCACCCTTGTGTGTATCACTCCTGCACCCATGTGTGTGTCACCCCTGCACCCATGTCTATCACCCCTGCACCCATATATGTATCACCTCTGCACCCATGTGTGTCACCCTTGCACCTGTGTGTGTCACCCCTGCACCCATGTGTGTATCACCCTTGCACCCAGTTGTGTGTCACCCCTGCACCCATGTGTGTATCATCCCTGCACCCATGTGTGTGTCACCCCTGCACCCTTGTGTGTGTCACCCGTGCACCCTTGTGTGTGTCACTCCTGCACCCATGTGTGTGTCATCCCTGCACCCATGTGTGTATCACCACTGCACTCGTGTGTATCACGCCTGCACCCATCTGTGTGTCACCCCTGCACTCATGTGTGTGTCACCCCTGCACCCTTGTGTGTATCCCCTATGTGTGTATCACCCCTGCACCCATGTGTGTCACCCCTGCACCTGTGTGTGTCAACCCTGCACCCATGTGTGTATCACCCCTGCAACCATGTGTGTGTCACCCCTGCACCCATGTGTGTATCACCCTTGCACCCATGTGTGTATAACCCCTGCACCCATATGTATGTCACCCCTGCACTCATGTGTGGGAGGCTGGCCTGGCTTACAGTGGGTACCCTGTGGTACTTACACCCTGTGCCAGGTTCAGTTTCCCTTATTAGTAGAATATAGGTGTTTCTAGCAGCTTAGGCTGATAGAACGTAGCTATGGCAAAGCAGCTTAGGCTGAACTAGGAGACATGCAAAGCTCCTACTATACCACTGGTGTCATATGCACAATATCATAAGAAAACACAATACACAGAAGAACTAAAAATAAAGGTACTTTATTTTAGTGACAATGGTGGTCATTACAACCCTGGCAGATGGTGTTAAAGCTGCGGAAATACCGTAAACAGGCCGGCGGACAAAAAAAGGGAATTATGACCGTGGCGGAAACCGCCAACATAGACAGCCACTTTAACACTCCGACCGCCACGTCTGTACGGACAAGGAGCGCGGCGGTCACCGCCAACAGACAGGCGGAAGACAATGTACTGCCCACAGTATCACAACCCGCCAATCCGCCACCTTTTCCGGGGCGGATTCACCGTGGATAAAAACACGGCGGAAACAGCTCTTACAGTGGGAAAACGCTCACCTCAACACACTCCACGAGGAAGGAGGCCACCATGGAGCCATAACTACAAATACTCCCTGCGCTTGTCTTCCTGCTCCTCTACGAACACCAGCAACGTAGGCGCCGAAGACAACGGTGAGTACTGCACCTACGACATAGGGGAGGGGGGAGGCAAAAGTCAGGGACACGCAACACCCCCACCCCCACCCGACCCTCACCCACTACAACACACACACCAATGCATTTCCAAACAGCACAGTAACAACCCACAACCCCCACAGAAGAATGCAAAGACAAAAGGAAATCAGTTCAAACTTTGTATTGTATCAAAATACAGTAACCAAATATATACAGATATATATATAAACATTCTAAAAATCATGCATCACGATTAGTACTGCAGGTATGCACATATCAATGTCCGTGGACCACTGGGCCCACAATGCATGGGCGAGGCCCACACTAGATACCTGTCCACAAATGGAGAGAACACTGCAGGGGCATCAGATAGAAATACAACAGGCACCTCAGGGGGAAGGGGGGGGGCACCTCAGCCGGATTAGAGCACCACGCCAGATCCACGACGGGGCTCCATGCCCATTGATGTATCCTGGGGAGTGCAAAGCCACAGTCTCTCAAGTCTCTCAAGTTGGTGGTTTGCCCACTGCTTTATTCTGGGGAGTGCAAAGCCACAGTCTCTCAAGTCTCTACAGTGGGTGGGTTGCCCACTGCTTTATCCTGGGGAGTGCAAAGCCACAGTCTCTCAAGTCTCTCAAGTGGGTGGTTTGCCCACTGCTTTATCCTGGGGAGTGCAAAGCCACAGTCTCTCAAGTGGATAACAGTCTCCACTGGTTCTGGAGGGGGACTGGTGCCCAGAGTGATTCACTGGTGCCCAGAGTGATTCATCCTGTGAAGGACAGACAGAGTGGATGCAGGTCTCCATTGGTTCTGGAGGGGCACTGGTGCCCAGAGTGCTTCATCCTGTTAAGGACAGACGGAGTGGATGCAGGTCTCCACTGGTTCTGGAGGAGGACTGGTGCCCAGAGTGCATCACGCTCCCTGTGACGGTCCCAGTTCCGTCACTGTCCTAGCTGCACATGGGCTAACGATGCTTGATTTGGCGGTCTTTGCCCTGTTCAGAGGTCTTCACCATGGCGGTCTTTGCCCTGTTCAGCGGTGCTTTGCCCTGTTCAGCGGACTTCACCATGGCAGTCTTTGCCCTGTTCAGCGGTGCTTGCCTTTGCTGTCTCTGACCTGTTCAGCGGTGCTTTGCCATGGCGGTCTTTGCCCTGTTCAGAGGTCTTCACCATGGCGGTCTTTGCCCTGTTCAGCGGTGCTTTGCCCTGTTCAGCGGTCTTCACCATGGCGGTCTTTGCCCTGTTCAGCGTTGCTTGCCTTTGCTGTCTCTGACCTGTTCAGCGGTGCTTTGCCATGGCGGTCTTTGCCCTGTTCAGCGGTGCTTGCCTTTGCTGTCTCTGACCTGTTCAGTGGTGCTTTGCCATGGCGGTCTTTGCCCTGTTCAGCGGTGCTTGACTTTGCTGTCTCTGACCTGTTCAGCGGTGCTTTGCCATGGCGGTCTTTGTCCTGTTCAGCGGTGCTTTGCCCTGTTCAGCGGTCTTCACCATGGCGGTCTTTGCCCTTTTCAGCGGTGCTTTTCCCTCTTCAGCGGTGCTTTGCCCTGTTCAGCGGTCTTCACCATGGCGGTCTTTGCCCTGTTCAGCGGTGCTTGCCTTTGCTGTCTCTGACCTGTTCAGCGGTCTTCACCATGGCGGTCTTTGCCCTGTTCAGCGGTGCTTGCCCTGTTCAGCGGTGCTTGACTTTGCTGTCTCTGACCTGTGCAGCGGTGTGTGGCATGACGGTCCCTCAGTGCCCAGCGGGGCTGTGGCTGCCGGGGCCCTTCAGGGCACTGACGCTGGCGGTGGTCTCCAGACCAGTGACAATAGTGCTGCTCTCCAGGGCACTGACTCTGGCGGTGGTCTCCGGACCAGTGACGATAGTGCTGCCCTCCAGGGCACTGACTCTGGCGGTGGTCTCTGGACCAGTGACGATAGTGCTGGCTGTGGCGTCGCGGCCGACGGCAAGGATGGCGGCCTTCTCCGCCGTGCTGCTCTTACCAGACTTTGGAGACTTCTTCTGCCCCTTCACCACCTTGGGAGGAGTCACAGCTGACTCAGCACTCCCCCCGGGACCCTTGTGAGCTGTTTTGCCAGCAGGAGTCTTCACCCTCTCCCGTCGTGCACTTTCCAACTTAAGGTGCTTTACAGGGGGTGGACTGGCAGTGCTTTGGCTCCGTGTCACACTGGCTGCCCTGGTGGCCGGTGCACTCCACAGACCTTTAACACGCACCACTGGTACCGTACTTTTTTTGGCTGAGGTGCTACTACGGGACCTATGAATTGGAGGGGTGGGGGTGGTGGGAAAGAGGTCAACGTTGCTCAGGAAGAGTTTCTGACAAACACTGGGATGGGTAGCTGGAGGGGGTCTGGGAGTGGAGGAAGAGGAGGTGGTTGTAGGAGGTGTAACTTTAGGTGATTTGGGTGCAGGTGCAGGTACTGGAGGCTGTCGTGAGGTGGATGGATGTTGGGTGTGTGGGTGCCCGCGTTTGTGTACTTTGGGAGGGGACGTCACAGACACACTGGGAGTGGACACAGGGGACGTGTAAATGGTAGTGGGGGTGGTGAGTGCAGGTGAGCGGGGTGTGGTGCTGGGTGTTCTGATGTGAGTCCTAGTGCCTGTAGATGTAGTGCATGCAGGTGAGAGTGTAGAAGACACTGGGAGGGAGGAGGGAGACAACGTGGAGGGGGACACAGTGGAGGCAGTGGATATTGCTGTGTCTGTATCTGGGTGATGCTTGTGTGAGTGCCTGTGGGATGTGTGGTGCCTATGTTTGCCTGAGCTACTTTTGTGTGTTGAGGTGTGTGCATGCTTGTCTGATGGTGTGGTTGGGACACCATTACACACGTGCACTATACATAGGTCACTACCTATGTATAGCGTCACAATGGTAACTCCGAACATGGCCATGTAACATGTCTAAGATCATGGAATTGTCACCCCAATACAATTCCATGATCCCCCGGGTCTCTAACACAGAACACGGGTGCTGCCAAACTGTCTTTCTCGGGTTTCCACTGCGGCTGCTGCTGCCAACCCCTCAGACAGGATTCTGCCCCCCTGGAGTCTGGGCAGCCCAGTCCCAGGAAGGCAGAACAAAGGATTTCCTCTGAGAGAGGGTTTTACACCCTCTCCCTTTGGAAATAGGTGTGAAGGGCTGGGGAGGAGTAGCCTCCCCCAGCCTCTGGAAATGCTTTGATGGGCACAGATGGTGCCCATCTCTGCAAAAGCCAGTCTACATCGGTTCAGGGATCCCCAGCCCTGCTCTGGCATGAAACTGGACAAAGGAAAGGGGAGTGACCACTCCCCTGACCAGTACCTCCCAGGGGAGGTGCCCACAGCTCCTCCAGTGTGTCCCAGACCTCTGCCATCTTGGAAATAGAGGTGTTGGGGGCACACTGGACTGCTCTGAGTGGCCAGTGCCAGCAGGTGACGTCAGATACCCCCTCTGATAGGTTCATCCCTCTCTTGGTAGCCAAACTTCCTTTCTTGGTAGCCAAACCTCCTTTTCTGGCTATTTAGGGTCTCCCCTCTGGGGTATTCTTCAGATAACGAATGCAAGAGCTCACCAGAGTTCCTTTGCACTTCCCTCTTTGATTTCTGCCAATGATCCACCGCTGACTGCTCCAGGATGCCTGCCAAACCGCAACAAAGTAGGAAGACGACTACCAGCAACATTGTAGTGCATAATCCTGCCGGCTTTCTCGACTGTTTCCTGGTGGTGCATGCTCTGGGGGTCACCTGCCTTCACCCTGCACTGGAAGCCAAGAAGAAATCTCCCATGGGTCGACGGAATCTTCCCCCTGCAAACGCAGGCACCAAAAGACTGCATCACCGGTCCTCTGGGTCCCCTCTCATCCTGACGAGCGTGGTCCCTGGAACCCAGGAACTAGATCCAAGTGACCCCCACAGTCCAGTGATCCTTCAGTCCAAGTTTGGTGGAGGTAAGTCCTTGCCTCCCCACGCTAGACTGCAAACCTGTGTACTGCGTGATTTGCAGCTGCTCCGGCTTCTGTGCACTTCTCCAAGGATTCCTTTGTCCACACCCTAGCCTGGGTCCCCAGCACTCCGTCCTGCAGTGCTCAATCCTCTGAGTTGGACTCCGACACCGTGGGACCCTCCTTTTGTGACTCCAGTTACACCAATCTTCTAAGTGCCTGCTCCGGTACTTCTGCGGGTGCTGCCTGCTTCTGCGGGGGCTTTCTGAGTTGCCGAGTACCCCCTCTGTCTCCTCCTCCAAGGGGCAACATCCTGCTCCTTCCTGGTCCCCAGCAGCACCCAAAAACCTCTACCGCAACCCTTGCAGCTAGCAAGGCTTGTTTGCAGTATTTCTGTGTGGAAACACTTCTGCAACATCCAGCACGACGTGGGACATCTTCCACCCAAAGGAGAAGTTCCTAGCCCTTTTTGTTGTTGCAGAATCTTTGGCTTCTTCCACCCAGAGGCAGCCCTTTTGCACCTTCATCCGGGGTTTTCTGGGCTCCTGCCCCCCCCGGACACTATTGCGACTCTTGGACTTGGTCCCCTTCCTTTTCAGGTCCTCAGGTCCAGGAATCCGTCTTCAGTGTTTTTCTGGTGCTTGTGGTTCTTGCAGAATCCCCCATCACGACTATTGTTTCTTTCTGGGGTAGTAGGGTAACTTTACTCCTACTTTTCAGGGTCTTGGGGTGGGGTATTTTGGACACCCTTACTGTTTTCTTACAGTCCCAGCTACCCTCTACAAGCTCCCATAGGTCTGGGGTCCATTCGTGATCCGCATTCCACTTTTGGAGTATATGGTTTGTGTTGCCCATAGACCTATGTTCACCTATTGCATCCTATTGTGATCCTACATTGTTTGCACTACTTTTCTTACTGTTACTTACCTGTTTTGGGTTTGTGTACATATAACTTGTGTATATTACTTACCTTCTAAATGAGGGTATTCTCTGAGATTGGCATATTGTCATAAAAATAAAGGGGGTTATTACAACTTTGGAGGAGGTGTTAATCCGTCCCAAGTTGACGGTAAAGTGACGGATATACCACCAGTCGTATTACGAGTCCATTATATCCCTTGGAACTCGTAATACGGCTGGTTGTATATCCGTCACATTTGGGATGGATAAACACCTCCTCCAAAGTTGTAATAACCCCCAAAGTACCTTTATTTTTAGTAATTCTGAGTATTGTGTTTTCTTATGATATAAGTGGTATAGTAGGAGCTTTGCATTTCTCCTAGCTCAGCCTAAGCTGCTTTGCCATAGCTACCGTCTATCAGCCTCAGCTGCTAGAAACACCTCTATTCTACTAATAACCGTTAACTGGACCTGGCACAGGGTGTAAGTGCCACAGGGTACCCACTATAAGCCAGGCCAGCCTCCTACACAGGTATAATGTATGCAAGGTAGGCTTTCCCTGGCAAAAAGCCATGCAGAACTTACACAGTGAAATTTACAAAGTTTCACTGTGTCATTCTGCCACTTCACTGCATCAGAAGTTTACTGCTTGCTCAGAGCAGGTTTTTTTTTCAATGGGAGCCTCCTCACATTGCTGGAGTAGCATTATTTTTGCGACGCTACTCCGGCAATGAGCGAGCTTAGCACCGACAGATGCATCAGAATTTTTGACACATCTGTGAAAACATGCTCCAAAGAGCTCTGTATTGTAAATACAGCGCATCCATGGTGTCATTAGGGGATCTTAGGGAAGAGCAAGAAATCTGACGCATCGATGCAGATGCGTCAGATTCTTGTAAATGAGGCTCTCTGTTTTACATGCCCTGGCTACCATATACTGGGGACTTAAAAACAGGTCAGTTCTTGCCAACGGAGTGTATCCAATCCAACAGGCAGTTTGCATAGGGTTAGAGCACTGGCAGTGAGATTAGGGTTGCAGGCCTCAGTGCACTCAGAGTAAAAAAGAACCCATCAGCAGCAGTCCATAAACCTGGGGATGAAGATGCAAACAGAGGGGTTTCCTTATATGAGACAACCCAATAGAAGACGCCAGCGAGGGACAGATTGCCCAGAGGGGACAGCCCAATAGAGATCGCTAGTGAGTCAGAGTGCACTGAAGTGATATATACAATGGAGCGTTATAACTGGAAAGCCACATGATAGCCAGGTGAGGGATAGCTCAATACAGGATGAACCGTGCATGAACCCCTCAACCCCACCCCGCGGGTCAGCCTCAGTGCTAGCACCACTACACCTGTGTGGGCCAGTACCCCTGCACCCATGTGTGTGTCACCCCTGCACCCATGTGTGTGTCACCCCTGCACCCATGTGTGAATCACCCCTGCACCCTTGTGTGTATCACTCCTGCACCCATGTGTGTATCACCCCTGCACCCATGTGTGTGTCACCCCTGCACCCATGTGTGTATCACCCCTGCACCCATGTGTGTGTCACCCCTGCACCCTTGTGTGTATCACTCCTGCACCCATGTGTGTGTCACCCCTGCACCCATGTCTATCACCCCTGCACCCATATATGTATCACCTCTGCACCCATGTGTGTGTCACCCTTGCACCTGTGTGTGTCACCCCTGCACCCATGTGTGTATCACCCTTGCACCCATGTGTGTGTCACCCCTGCACCCATGTGTGTATCACCCCTGCACCCATGTGTGTGTCACCCCTGTACCCATGTGTGTGTCACCCCTGCACCCTTGTGTGTGTCACCCTTGCACCCATGTGTCTATCACCCCTACAACAATGTATGTATCACCCCTGCACTCATGTGTGTGTCATCCCTGCACCCTTGTGTGTATCAGCCTTGCACCCATGTGTGTGTCACCCCTGCACCCATGTGTCTGTCACCCCTGCACCCATGTGTGTGTCACCCCTGCACCCATGTGTGAATCACCCCTGCACCCTTGTGTGTATCACTCCTGCACCCATGTGTGTATCACCCCTGCACCCATGTGTGTGTCACCCCTGCACCCTTGTGTGTATCACTCCTGCACCCATGTGTGTATCACCCCTGCACCCATGTGTGTGTCACCCCTGCACCCTTGTGTGTATCACTCCTGCACCCATGTGTGTGTGTCACCCCTGCACCCATGTCTATCACCCCTGCACCGATATATGTATCACCTCTGCACCCATGTGTGTGTCACCCTTTGTAGGAGGCTGGACTGGCTTGTAGTGAGTACCAAGGGGGTACTTACACGTTGCACCAGGCCCAGTTATCCCTTATTAGTGTATAGGGTGTCTAGCAGCATAGGCTGATAGATAATGGTAGCTTAGCAGAGCAGCTTAGGCTGAACTAGGAGATGAGTGAATTCCTACAGTACCACTAGTGTCATATGCACAATAACATAAGAAAACACAATACACAGATATACTAAAAATAAAGGTACTTTATTTTTATGACAATATGCCAAAAGTATCTCAGTGAGTACCCTCAGTATGAGGATAGCAAATGTACACAAGATATATGTACACAATACCAAAATATGAAGTAATAGTCTTAGAAAACAGTGCAAACAATGTATAGTTACAGTAGGATGCAATGGGGACACATAGGGATAGGGGCAACACAAACCATATACTCCAAAAGTGGAATGCGAACCACGAATGGACCCCAAACCTATGTGACCTTGTAGAGGGTCGCTGGGACTATTAGAAAATAGTTAGGGTTAGAAAAATAGCCCACCCCAAGACCCTGAAAAGTGAGTGCAAAGTGCACTAAAGTTCCCCAAAGGACATAGAAGTCGTGATAGGGGAATTCTGCAGGAAAGACACAAATCAGCAAGGCAACAACGATGGATTTCCAAACGAGGGTACCTGTGGAACAAGGGGACCAAGTCCAAAAGTCACAAGCAAGTCGGAGATGGGCAGATGCCCAGGAAATGCCAGCTGTGGGTGCAAAGAAGCTGCTACTGGACAGTAGAAGCTGAAGATTCTGCAGGAACGACAAGGGCTAGGAACTTCTCCTTTGGAGGACGGATCCCTCACGCAGTGGAAAGTTGTGCAGAAGTGTTTTCTTGAAGAAAGACCACCAACAAGGCTTGCTAGCTGCAAATCGTGCGGTTAGAGTTTTTGGATGCTGCTGTGGCCCAGGAGGGATCAGGATATCGCCAATTGCGTCTGGGGACAGAGGGGGCGTCGAGCAAGACAAAGAGCCTTCTCAGAAGCAGGCAGCACCCGCAGAAGTGCCAGAGCAGGCACTACAAAGTGGAGTGAAATGGTGCTCACCCGAAGTTGCACAAAGGAGTCCCACGCCGCCGGAGGACAACTTAGGAGATCCTGAAATGCAGGTTAGAGTGCCGTGGACCCAGGCTGGACTGTGCACAAAGGATTTCCGCCGGAAGTGCACGGAGGCCGGAGTAGCTGCAAAAGTCGTGGTTCACAACAATGCAGTCTGGCGTGGGGAGGCAAGGACTTACCTCCACCAAACTTGGACTGAAGAGTCACTGGACTGTGGGAGTCACTTGGACAGAGTTGCTGGATTCAAGGGACCTCGCTCGTCGTGCTGACAGGAGACCCAGGGTACCAGTGATGCAGTTCTTTGGTGCCTGCGGTTGCAGGGGGACGATTCCGTCGACCCACAGGAGATTTCTTTGGAGCTTCTAGTGCAGAGAGGAGGCAGACTACCCCCACAGCATGCACCACCAGGAAAACAGTGGAGAAGGCGGCAGGATCAGCGTTACAGAGTTGCAGTAGTCGTCTTTGCTGCTTTGTTGCAGTTTTGCAGGCTTCCAGCGCGGTCAGCAGTCGATTCCTTGGCAGAAGGTGAAGAGAGAGATGCAGAGGAACTCGGATGAGCTCTTGCATTCGTTATCTAAGGAAATCCCCAAAGCAGAGACCCTAAATAGCCAGAAAAGAGGGTTTGGCTACTTAGGAGAGAAGATAGGCTAGCAACACCTGAAGGAGCCTATCAGAAGGAGTCTCTGACGTCACCTGCTGGCCCTGGCCACTCAGAGCAGTCCAGTGTGCCAGCAGCACCTCTGTTTCCAAGATGGCAGAGGTCTGGAGCACACTGGAGGAGCTCTGGGGACCTCCCAGGGGAGGTACAGGTCAGGGGAGTGGTCACTCCCCTTTCCTTTGTCCAGTTTCATGCCAGAGCAGGGCTAAGGGGTCCCTGAACCGGTGTAGACTGGCTTATGCAGAAATGGGCACCTCCCCTGCCTTCACACCATTTTCCAAAGGGAGAGGGTGTAACACCCTCTCTCAGAGGAAGTCCTTTGTTCTGCCATCCTGGGCCAGGCCTGGCTGGACCCCAGGAGGGCAGAAGCCTGTCTGAGGGGTTGGCAGCAGCAGCAGCTGCAGTGAAACCCCGGGAAAGGCAGTTTGGCAGAACCAGGGTCTGTGCTACA
Organism: Pleurodeles waltl; assembly: GCF_031143425.1. Lineage (NCBI taxonomy): Eukaryota > Metazoa > Chordata > Amphibia > Caudata > Salamandridae > Pleurodeles > Pleurodeles waltl. Next base: position 1,191,785,272 of record NC_090448.1, read on the forward strand.
GACCACTGGGATCATGGGATTGTGCCAACTATGCCAGGATGGCATAGAGGGGGTAATTCCCTGATCATAGACATGTTACATGGCCATATTCGGAGTTACCATTGTGAAGCTACATATAGGTAGTGACCTATATGTAGTGCACGCGTGTAATGGTGTCCCCGCACTCACAAAGTCCGAGGAATTGGCCCTGAACAATGTGGGGGCACCTTGGCTAGTGCCAGGGTGCCCTCACACTAAGTAACTTTGCACCTAACCTTTAACAGGTAAAGGTTAGGCATATAGGTGTCTTATAAGTTACTTAAGTGCAGTGTAAAATGGCTGTGAAATAATGTGGACGTTATTTCACTCAGGCTGCAGTGGCAGGCCTGTGTAAGAATTGTCAGAGCTCCCTATGGGCGGCAAAAGAAATGCTGCAGCCCATAGGGATCTCCTGGAACCCCAATACCCTGGGTACCTCAGTACCATATACTAGGGAATTATAAGGGTGTTCCAGTAAGCCAATATAAATTGGTAAAATTGGTCACTAGCCTGTTAGTGACAATTTGAAAGAAATGAGAGAGCATAACCACTGAGGTTCTGATTAGCAGAGCCTCAGTGAGACAGTTAGTCATAACGCAGGTAACACATTCAGGCACACTTATGAGCACTGGGGCCCTGGCTGGCAGGGTCCCAGTGACACATACAACTAAAACAACATATATACAGTGAAATATGGGGGTAATATGCCAGGCAAGATGGTACTTTCCTACACCCTTGCACCTGTGTGTGTCACCCCTGCACCCATCTGTGTATCACCCCTGCACCCATGTGTGTATCACCATTGCACCCATGTGTGTGTCACCCCTGCACCCATGTGTGTATCACCCCTGCGTGTGTCACCCCTGCACCCATGTGTGTGTCACCCCTGCACCCTTGTGTGTGTCACCCTTGCACCCATGTGTCTATCACCCCTACACCCATGTATGTATCACCCCTGCACTCATGTGTGTGTCATCCCTGCACCCTTGTGTGTATCAGCCTTGCAACCATGTGTGTGTCACCCCTGCACCCATGTGTCTGTCACCCCTGCACCCATGTATGTATCACCCCTGCACCCATGTGTGTGTCACCCTTGCACCCTTGTGTGTATTACTCCTGCACCCATGTGTGTGTCACCCCTGCACCCATGTGTGTATCACCCCTGCACTCATGTGTGAGTCACCCCTGCACCCATGTGTGTGTTACCCCTGCACCCATGTGTGAATCACCCCTGCACCCTTGTGTGTATCACTCCTGCACCCATGTGTGTATCACCCCTGGACCCATGTGTGTGTCACCCCTGAACCCATGTGTGTATCACGCCTGCACCCATGTGTGTGTCACCAGTGCACCCTTGTGTGTGTCACTCCTGCACCCATGTGTGTGTCACCCCTGCACCCATGTCTATCACCCCTGCACCCATGTATGTATCACCTCTGCACCCATGTGTGTGTCACCCTTGCACCTGTGTGTGTCACCCTTGCACCCATGTGTTTGTCACCCCTGCACCCATGTGTGTATCACCCCTGCACCCATGTGTGTGTCACCCATGCACCCATGGGTGTATCACCCCTGCACTCATGTGTATCACCCCTGCACTGATGTGTGTATCACCCCTGCACCCATGTGTGTGTCAGCCCTGCACCCATGTGTGTGTCACCCCTGCACTCGTGTGTATCACCCCTGCACCCATGTGTGTGTCACCCCCGCACCCATCTGTGTGTCACCCCTGCAATTGTGTGTATCACCCCTGCACTTGTGTGTATCGCCCCTGCACCCATCTGTGTGTCACCCCTGCACTTGTGTGTGTGTCACCCCTGCACCCATCTGTGTGTCACCCCTGCACTTGTGTGTATCACCCCTGCACCATCTGTGTGTCACCCCTGCACCCATGTGTGTATCACCCCCGCACCCATGTGTGCATCACCCCCGCGCCCATGTGTGTCAGCCCGCACCCATGTGTGTGTCACCCCCACACCCTTGTGTGTGTCACCCTGCACCCATGTGTGTATCACCACTGCACCCATGTGTGTATCACCTCTGAACCCATCTGTGTATCACCCCTGCACCCATCTGTGTGTCACCCCTGCACCCTTGTGTGTGTCACCCCTGCACCCTTGGGTATCACCCCTGCCCCATCTGTGTTACCCCTGCCCCCATGTGTGTGTCACCCCTGCACCCACTTGTGTATCACCCCTGCACCCATCTGTGGGTCACCCCTGCACCTTTGTGTGTGTCACCCCTGCACCCTTGTGTGTGTCACCCCTGCACCCTTGTGTGTATCACCCCTGCACCCATCAGTGTTGTCACCCCTTCACTCGTGTGTATCTCCCCTGCACCCATGTGTGTATCACCCCTGCACCCATCTGTGTATCACCCATGCACCCATCTGTGTGTCACCCCTGCACCCTTGTGTGTGTCACCCCTGCACCCTTATGTGTCACCCCTGCCCCATCTGTGTTAGCCCTGCCCCCATGTGTGTGTCATCCCTGCACCCATCTGTGTATCACCCCTGCACCCATCTGTGGGTCACCCCTGCACCCTTGTGTGTGTCACCCCTGCACCCTTGTGTGTATCACCCCTGCACCCATCAGTGTGTCACCCCTGCACTCGTGGGTATCTCCCCTGCACCCATGTGTGTATCACTCCTGCACCCATGTGTGTGTTACCTCTGCACACCTTTGTGTGTCACCCCTGCACCCATGTATGTATCACTCCTGCACCCATGTGTGTAACACCCCTGCACCCATGTGTGTGTCACCCCTGCGCCCATGTGTGTGTCACCCCTGCACCTATGTGTGTCTCACCCCTGCACCCATGTGTGTGTCACCACTGCACTCACATGTGTATCAGCCCTGCACTCATGTGTATGTCACCACTTCACTTGTGTGTATCACAGTTGCACCCATGTGTGTGTCACCCCTGCACCCATCGGAGGTCACCCCTGCAGCCATCTGTGTATCACCAGTTCACTCATGTGTGTATCACCCCTGCACCCATGTGTATATCACCCCTGCACCCATGTGTGTATCACCACTGCACTCATATGTGTATCACCCCTCCACGCATCTGTGTGTCACCCCTGCACTCATGTGTGTGTCACCCCTACACTTGTGTGTATCACCCTTGCACCCATGTGTGTGTCACCCCAGCACGCATATGTGTATCACACTTTCACCCATGTGTGTATCACCCCTGCACCCATATGTGTGTCATCCCTGCACCCATGTGTGTATCACCACTGCACTTGTGTGTGTGTCACCCCTGCACCCATCTGTGTGTCACGCCTGCACTTGTGTGTATCACCCCTGCACCATCTGTGTGTCACCCCTGCACCCATGTGTGTATCACCCCCGCACCCATGTGTGCATCACCCCCGCGCCCATGTGTGTCAGCCCGCACCCATGTGTGTGTCACCCCCACACCCTTGTGTGTGTCACCCTGCACCCATGTGTGTATCACCCCTGCACCCATGTGTGTATCACCTCTGCACCCATCTGTGTATCACCCCTGCACCCATCTGTGTGTCACCCCTGCACCCTTGTGTGTGTCACCCCTGCACCCTTGGGTATCACCCCTGCACCATCTGTGTTACCCCTGCCCCCATGTGTGGGTCACCCCTGCACCCTTTTGTGTGTCACCCCTGCACCCTTGTGTGTGTCACCCCTGCACCCTTGTGTGTATCACCCCTGCACCCATCAGTGTTGTCACCCCTGCACTCGTGTGTATCTCCCCTGCACCCATGTGTGTATCACCCCTGCACCCATCTGTGTATCACCCCTGCACCCATCTGTGTGTCACCCCTGCACCCTTGTGTGTGTCACCCCTGCTCCCTTATGTGTCACCCCTGCCCCATCTGTGTTAGCCCTGCCCCCATGTGTGTGTCATCCCTGCACCCATCTGTGTATCACCCCTGCACCCATCTGTGGGTCACCCCTGCACCCTTGTGTGTGTCACCCCTGCACCCTTGTGTGTATCACCCCTGCACCCATCAGTGTGTCACCCCTGCACTCGTGGGTATCTCCCCTGCACCCATGTGTGTATCACTCCTACACCCATGTGTGTGTTACCTCTGCACACCTTTGTGTGTCACCCCTGCACCCATGTATGTATCACTCCTGCACCCATGTGTGTAACACCCCTGCACCCATGTGTGTGTCACCCCTGCACCCATGTGTTTGTCACCCCTGCGCCCATGTGTGTGTCACCCCTGCACCTATGTGTGTCTCACCCCTGCACCCATCTGTGTGTCACCACTGCACTCACATGTGTATCAGCCCTGCACTCATGTGTATGTCACCACTACACTTGTGTGTATCACTGTTGCACCCATGTGTGTGTCACCCCTGCACCCATCGGAGGTCACCCCTGCAGCCATCTGTGTATCACCAGTTCACTCATGTGTGTATCACCCCTGCACCCATGTGTATATCACTCCTGCACCCATGTGTGTATCACCACTGCACTCATGTGTGTATCACCCCTCCACGCATCTGTGTGTCACCCCTGCACTCATGTGTGTGTCACCCCTACACTTGTGTGTATCACCCTTGCACCCATGTGTGTGTCACCCCAGCACGCATATGTGTATCACACTTTCACCCATGTGTGTATCACCCCTGCACCCATATGTGTGTCATCCCTGCACCCATGTGTGTATCACCACTGCACTCATGTGTGTATCACCCCTGCACCCATGTGTGTCACCCCTGCACCTGTGTGTGTCACCCCTGCACCCATGTGTGTATCACCCCTGCAACCATGTGTGTGTCACCCCTGCACCCATGTGTGTATCACCCTTGCACCCATGTGTGTATAACCCCTGCACCCATATGTGTGTCACCCCTGCACTCGTGTGTGGGAGGCTGGCCTGGCTTACAGTGGTTACCCTGTGGTACTTACACCCTGTGCCAGGTTCAGTTTCCCTTATTAGTAGAATATAGGTGTTTCTCGCAGCTTAGGCTGATAGAAGGTAGCTATGGCAAAGCAGCTTAGGCTGACCTAGGAGACATGCAAAGCTCCTACTATACCACTGGTGTCATATGCACAATATCATAAGAAAACACATTACACAGAAGTACTAAAAATAAAGGTACTTTATTTTAGTGACAATGGTGGTCATTACAACCCTGGCAGATGGTGTTAAAGCTACGGAAATACCGCAAACAGGCCGGCGGAGAAAAAAAGGGAATTATGACCGTGGCGGAAACCGCCAACATAGACAGCCACTTTAACACTCCGACCGCCACGGCTGTACAGACAAGCAGCGCGGCGGTCACCGCCAACAGACAGGCGGAAGACAATGTACTGCCCACAGTATCACAACCCGCCAATCCGCCACCTTTTCCGGGGCGGATTCACCGTGGATAAAAACACGGCGGAAACAGCTCTTACAATGGGAAAACGCTCACCTCAACACACTCCACGAGGAAGGAGGCCACCATGGAGCCGGAACTACAAATACTCCCTGCGCTTGTCTTCCTGCTCCTCTACGAACACCAGCAACATAGGCGCCGAAGACAACGGTGAGTACTGCACCTACGACATTGGGGAGGGGGGAGGCAAAAGTCAGGGACACACACACGCAACACCCCCACCCCCACCCCGACCCTCACCCACTACAACACACACACCAATGCATTTCCAAACAGCACAGTAACAACCCACAACCCCCACGGAAGAATGCCAAGACAAAAGGAGATCAGTTCAAACTTTGTATTGTATCAAAATACAGTAACCAAATATATACAGATATATATATAAACATTCTAAAAATCATGCATCACGATTAGTACTGCAGGTATGCACATATCAATGTCCGTGGACCACTGGGCCCACAATGCATGGGCGAGGCCCACACTAGATACCTGTCCACAAACGGAGAGAACACTGCAGGGGCATCAGATAAAAATACAACAGGCACCTCAGGGGGGGGGGGCACCTCAGCCGGATTAGAGCACCACGCCAGATCCACGACGGGGCTCCATGCCCATTGATGTATCCTGGGGAGTGCAAAGCCACAGTCTCTCAAGTCTCTCAAGTGGGTGGTTTGCCCACTGCTTTATCCTGGGGAGTGCAAAGCCACAGTCTCTCAAGTGGATAACAGTCTCCACTGGTTCTGGAGGGGGACTGGTGCCCAGAGTGATTCACTGGTGCCCAGAGTGATTCATCCTGTGAAGGACAGACAGAGTGGATGCAGGTCTCCATTGGTTCTAGAGGGGCACTGGTGCCTAGAGTGCTTCATCCTGTTAAGGACAGACGGAGTGGATGCAGGTCTCCACTGGTTCTGGAGGGGGACTGGTGCCCAGAGTGCATCACGCTCCCCGTGACGGTCCCAGTTCCGTCACTGTCCCAGCTCCACATGGGCTAACGATGCTAGATTTGGCGGTCTTTGCCCTGTTCAGAGGTCTTCACCATGGCGGTCTTTTCCCTGTTCAGCAGTGCTTTGCCCTGTTCAGCGGTCTTCACCATGGCGGTCTTTGCCCTGTTCAGCGGTGCTTGCCTTTGCTGTCTCTGACCTGATCAGCGGTGCTTTGCCATGGCTGTCTTTGCCCTGTTCAACGGTGCTTGCCTTTGCTGTCTCTGACCTGTTCAGCGGTGCTTTGCCATGGCGGTCTTTGCCCTGTTTAGCGGTGCTTGCCTTTGCTGTCTCTGACCTGTTCAGCGGACTTCATTATGGCGGTCTTTGCCCTGTTCAGCAGTGCTTGCCCTGTTCAGCGGTGCTTTGCCATGGCGGTCTTTGCCCTGTTCAGCGGTGCTTTTCCCTGTTGAGCGGTCTTCACCATGGCGGTCTTTGCCCTATTCAGCGGTGCTTTGCCCTGTTCAGCGGTCTTCACCATGGCGGTCTTTGCCCTGTTCAGCGGTGCTTGCCTTTGCTGTCTCTGACCTGTTCAGCGGTCTTCATTATGGCGGTATTTGCCCTGTTCAGCAGTGCTTGCCCTGTTCAGCGGTGCTTTGCCATGGCGGTCTTTGCCCTGTTCAGCGGTGCTTGACTTTGCTGTCTCTGACCTGTGCAGCGGTGTGTGGCATGACGGTCCCTCAGTGCCCAGCGGGGCTGTAGCTGCCGGGGATCTCCAGGGCACTGACGCTGGCGGTGGTCTCCGGACCAGTGACGATAGTGCTGCCCTCCAGGGCACTGACTCTGGCGGTGGTCTCCGGACCAGTGACGATAGTGCTGCCCTCCAGGGCACTGACTCTGGTGGTGGTCTCTGGACCAGTGACGATAGTGCAGGCGGTGGCGTCCCGGCCGACGGCGAGGATGGCGGCCTTCTCCGCCGTGCTGCTCTTACCAGACTTTGGAGACTTCTTCTGCCCCTTCACCACCTTGGGAGGAGTCACAGCTGACTCAGCACTCCCCCCGGGACCCTTCTTAGCTGTTTTGCCGGCAGGAGTCTTCACCCTCTCCCGTCGGGCACTTTCCAACTTAAGGTGATTTACAGGGGTTGGACTGGCAGTGCTTTGGCTCCGTGTCACACTGGCTGCCCTGGTGGCCATTGCACTCCACAGACCTTTAACACGCACCACTGGTACCGTACTTTTTTGGGCTGAGGTGCTACTACGGGACCTATGAATTGGAGGGGTGGGGGTGGTGGGAAAGAGGTCAACGTTGCTCAGGAAGAGTTTCTGACGAACACTGGGATGGGTAGCTGGAGGGGGTCTGGGAGTGGAGGAAGAGGAGGTGGTTGTAGGAGGTGTAACTTTAGGTGATTTGGGTGCAGGTGCAGGTACTGGAGGCTGTCATGAGGTGGATGGATGTTGGGTGTGTGGGTGCCCGCGTTTGTGTACTTTGGGAGGGGGCGTCACAGACACACTGGGAGTGGACACAGGGGACGTGTAAATGGTAGTGGGGGGGGTGAGTGCAGGTGAGCGGGGTGTGGTGCTGGGTGTTCTGATGTGAGTCCTAGTGCCTGTAGATGTAGTGCATGCAGGTGAGAGTGTAGACGACACTGGGAGGGAGGAGGGAGACGACGAGGAGGGGGACACAGTGGAGGCAGTGGATGTTGTTGTGTCTGTATGTGGGTGATGCTTGTGTGAGTGCCTGTGGGATGTGTGGTGCCTAGGTTTGCCTGAGCTACTTTTGTGTGTTGAGGTGTGTGCATGCTTGTCTAATGGTGTGGTTGGGACACCATTACACGCGTGCACTATACATAGGTCACTACCTATGTATAGCGTCACAATGGTAACTCCGAACATGGCCATGTAACATGTCTAGGATCATGGAATTGTCACCCCAATACAATTCCATGATCCCCCGGGTCTCTTGCACAGAACCCGTGTGCTGCCAAACTGCCTTTCTCGGGTTTCCACTGCGGCTGCTGCTGCCAACCCCTCAAACAGGATTCTGCCCCCCTGGGGTCTGGGCAGCCCAGTCCCAGGAAGGCAGAACAAAGGATTTCCTCTGAGAGAGGGTGTTACACCCTCTCCCTTTGGAAATAGGTGTGAAGGGCTGGGGAGGAGTAGCCTCCCCCAGCCTCTGGAAATGCTTTGATGGGCACAGATGGTGCCCATCTCTGCAAAAGCCAGTCTACACCGGTTCAGGGATCCCCAGCCTTGCTCTGGCATGAAACTGGACAAAGGAAAGGGGAGTGACCACTCCCCTGACCAGTACCTCCCAGGGGAGGTGCCCAAAGCTCCTCTAGTGTGTCCCAGACCTCTGCCATCTTGGAAATAGAGGTGTTGGGGGCACACTGGACTGCTCTGAGTGGCCAGTGCCAGCAGGTGACGTCAGATACCCCCTCTGATAGGTTCTTCCCTCTCTTGGTAGCCAAACCTCCTTTCTTGGTAGCCAAACCTCCTTTTCTGGCTATTTAGGGTCTCCCCTCTGGGGTATTCTTCAGATAACGAATGCAAGAGCTCACCAGAGTTCCTTTGCACTTCCCTCTTTGATTTCTGCCAAGGATCGACCGCTGACTGCTCCAGGATGCCTGCCAAACCGCAACAAAGTAGGAAGACGACTACCAGCAACATTGTAGTGCATAATCCTGCCGGCTTTCTCGATTGTTTCCTGGTGGTGCATGCTCTGGGGGTCACCTGCCTTCACCCTGCACTGGAAGCCAAGAAGAAATCTCCAGTGGGTCGACAGAATCTTCCCCCTGCAAACTCAGGCACCAAAAGACTGCATCACCGGTCCTCTGGGTCCCCTCTCATCCTGACGAGCGTGGTCCCTAGAACCCAAGAGCTAGATCCAAGTGACCCCCACAGTCCAGTGATCCTTCAGTCCAAATTTGGTGGAGGTAAGTCCTTGCCTCCCCACGCTAGACTGCAAACCTGTGTACTGCGTGATTTGCAGCTGCTCCGGCTTCTGTGCACTTCTCCAAGGATTCCTTTGTCCACACCCTAGCCTGGGTCCCCAGCACTCTGTCCTGCAGTGCTCAACCCTCTGAGTTGGACTCCGACGCCGTGGGACCCTTTTTTTGTGACTCCAGTTACACCAATTTTCTAAGTGCCTGCTCCGGTACTTCTGCGGGTGCTGCCTGCTTCTGCAGGGGCTTTCTGAGTTGCCGAGTACCCCCTCTGTCTCCTCCTCCAAGGGGCAACATCCTGGTCCTTCCTGGTCCCCAGCAGCATCCAAAAACATGTACCGCAACCCTTGCAGCTAGCAAGGCTTGTTTGCAGTATTTCTGCGTGGAAACACTTCTGGAACATCCAGCACGACGTGGGACATCTTCCATCCAAAGGAGAAGTTCCTAGCCCTTTTCGTTGTTGCAGAATCTTTGGCTTCTTCCACCCAGAGGCAGCCCTTCATCCGGGGTTTTCTGGGCTCCTGCCCTTCCCGGACACTATTGCGACTCTTGGACTTGGTCCCCTTCCTTTTAAGGTCCTCAGGTCCAGGAATCCGTCTTCAGTGTTTTTCTGGTGTTTGTGGTTCTTGCAGAATCCCCTATCACAACTATTGTTTCCTTCTGGGGTAGTAGGGTAACTTTACTCCTACTTTTCTGGGTCTTGGGGTGGGATATTTTGGACACCCTTACTGTTTTCTTACAGTCCCAGCTACCCTCTACAAGCTCCCATACGTCTGGGGTCCATTGGTGATCCGCTTTCCACTTTTGGAGTATATGGTTTGTGTTGCCCCTAGACCTATGTTCATCTATTGCATCCTATTGTGATCCTACATTGTTTGCACTACTTTTCTTACTGTTACTTACCTGTTTTGGGTTTGTGTACATATAACTTGTGTATATTACTTACCTTCTAAGTGAGGGTATTCTCTGAGATTGGCATATTGTCATAAAAATAAAGGGGGTTATTACAACTTTGGAGGAGGTGTTAATCTGTCCCAAAGTGACGGTAAAGTGACGGATATACCACCAGCCGTATTACGAGTCCATTATATCCTATGGAACTCGTAATACGGCTGGTGGTATATCCGTCACATTTGGGACGGATTAACACCTCCTCCAAAGTTGTAATAACCCCCAAAGTACCTTTATTTTTAGTAATTCTGAGTATTGTGTTTTCTTATGATATTGTGCATATGATATAAGTGGTATAGTAGGAGCTTTGCATGTCTCCTAGCTCAGCCTAAGCTGCTTTGCCTTAGCTACCGTCTATCAGCCTCAGCTGCTAGAAACACCTCTATTCTACTAATAACGGTTAACTGGATCTGGCACAGGGTGTAAGTACCACAGGGTACCCACTATAAGCCAGGCCAGCCTCCTACACAGGTATAATGTATGTAAGGTAGGCTTTCCCTGGCAAAAAGCCATGCAGAACTTACACAGTGAAATTTACAAAGTTTCACTGTGTCATTCTGCCACTTCACTGCATCAGAAGTTTACTGCTTGCTCAGAGCAGGTTTTTTTTCAATGGGAGCCTCCTTGCATTGCTGGAGTAGCATTATTTTTGCGACGCTACTCCGGCAATGAGCGAGCTTAGCACCGACAGATGCATCAGAATTTTTGACACATCTGTGAAAACATGCTCCAAGGAGCTCTGTATTGTAAATACAGCGCATCCATGGTGTCATTAGGGGATCTTAGGGAAGAGCAAGAAATCTGACGCATCGATGCAGATGCGTCAGATTCTTGTAAATGAGGCTCTCTGTTTTACATGCCCTGGCTACCATATACTGGGGACTTAAAAACAGGTCAGTTCTTGCCAACGGAGTGTATCCAATCCAACAGGCAGTTTGTATAGGGTTAGAGCACTGGCAGTGAGATTAGGGTTACAGGCCTCAGTGCACTCAGAGTAAAAAAGAACCCATCAGCAGCAGTCCATAAACCTGGGGATGAAGATGCAAACAGAGGTGTTTCCTTATATGAGACAACCCAATAGAAGACCCCAGCGAGGGACAGATTGCCCAGAGGGGACAGCCCAATAGAGATCGCTAGTGAGTCAGAGTGCACTGAAGTGATATATACAATGGAGCGTTATAACTGGAAAGCCACATGATGGCCAGGTGAGGGATAGCTCAATACAGGATGAACCGTGCATGAACCCCTCAACCCCACCCGCGGGTCAGCCTCAGTGCTAGCACCACTACACCTGTGTGGGCCAGTACCCCTGCACCCATGTGTGTGTCACCCCTGCACCCATGTGTGTGTCACCCCTGCACCCATGTGTGAATCACCCCTGCACCCTTGTGTGTATCACTCCTGCACCCATGTGTGTGTCACCCCTGCACCCATGTGTGTGTCCCCCTGCACCCATGTGTGTATCGCCATTGCACCCATGTGTGTGTCACCCCTGCACCCTTGTGTGTATCACTCCTGCACCCATGTGTGTGTCATCCCTGCACCCTTGTGTGTATCAGCCTTGCACCCATTTGTGTGTCACCACTGCACCCATGTGTCTGTCACCCCTGCACCCATGTATGTATCACCCCTGCACCCATGTGTGTGTCACCCTTGCACCCTTGTGTGTATCACTCCTGCACCCATGTGTGTGTCACCCCTGCACCCATGTGTGTGTCACCCCTGCACTCATGTGTGAGTCACCCCTGCACCCATGTGTGTGTTACCCCTGCACCCATGTGTGAATCACCCCTGCACCCTTGTGTGTATCACTCCTGCACCCATGTGTGTATCACCCCTGCACCCAAGTGTGTGTCACCCCTGAACCCATGTGTGAATCACCCCTGCACCCTTGTGTGTATCACTCCTGCACTCATGTGTGTATCACCCCTGCACCCATGTGTGTGTCACCCCTGCACCCATGTGTGTATCGCCCCTGCACCCATGTGTGTGTCACCCCTGCACCCTTGTGTGTATCACTCCTGCACCCATGTGTGTGTCACCCCTGCACCCATGTCTATCACCCCTGCACCCATATATGTATCACCTCTGCACCCATGTGTGTGTCACCCTTGCACCTGTGTGGGTCACCCCTGCACCCATGTGTGTATCACCCTTGCACCCATGTGTGTGTCACCCCTGCACCCATGTGTGTATCACCCCTGCACCCATGTGTGTGTCACCCCTGCACCCATGTGTGTGTTACCCCTGCACCCTTGTGTGTGTCACCCTTGCACCCATGTGTCTATCACCCCTATACCCATGTATGTATCACCCCTGCACTCATGTGTGTGTCATCCCTGCACCCTTGTGTATCAGCCTTGCACCCATGTGTGTGTCACCCCTGCACCCATGTGTCTGTCACCCCTGCACCCATGTATGTATCACCCCTGCACCCATGTGTGTGTCACCCTTGCACCCTTGTGTGTATCACTCCTTCACCCATGTGTTTGTCACCCCTGCACCCATGTGTGTCACCCCTGCACTCATGTGTGAGTCACCCCTGCACCCATGTGTGTGTTACCCCAGCACCCATGTGTGAATCACCCCTGTACCCTTGTGTGTATCACTCCTGCACCCATGTGTGTATCACCCCTGCACCCATGTGCGTGTCACCTCTGAACCCATGTGTCTATCACCCCTGCACCCATGTGTGTGTCACCCCTCCACCCTTGTGTGTGTCACTCCTGCACCCATGTGTGTGTCACCCCTGCACCCATGTCTATCACCCCTGCACCCATGTATGTATCACCTCTTCACCAATGTGTGTGTCACCCTTGCACCTGTGTTTGTCACCCCTGCACCCATGTGTGTATCACCCCTGCACCCATGTGTGTGTCACCCCTGCACCCATGTGTGTACCACCCCTGCACTCATGTGTATCACCCCTGCACCCATGTGTGTATCACCCCTGCACCCATGTGTGTGTCACCCCTGCACCCATGTGTGTATCACCCCTGCACCCATGTGTGTGTCACCCCTGCACTCGTGTGTATCACCCCTGCACCCATGTGTGTGTCACCCCCGCAACCATCTGTGTGTCACCCCTGCAATTGTGTGTATCACCTATGCACTTGTGTGTATCACCCCTGCACCCATCTGTGTGTCACCCCTGCACTTGTGTGTGTGTCACCCCTGCATCCATCTGTGTGTCACCCCTGCACTTGTGTGTATCACCCCTGCACCCATCTGTGTGTCACCCCTGCACCCATGTGTGTATCACCCCCGCACCCATGTGTGCATCACCCCCGCACCCATGTGTGTCAGCCCGCACCCATGTGTGTGTCACCCCCACACCCTTGTGTGTGTCACCCCTGCACCCATGTGTGTATCACCACTGCACCCATGTGTGTATCACCTCTGCACCCATCTGAGTATCACCCCTGCACCCATCTGTGTGTCACCCCTGCACCCTTGTGTGTGTCACCCCTGCACCCTTGGGTATCACCCCTGCCCCATCTGTGTTACCCCTGCCCCCATGTGTGTGTCACCCCTGCACCCATTTGTGTATCACCCCTGCACCCTTGTGTGTCACCCCTGCACCCATCTGTGTATCACCCCTGCACCCATCTGTGTGTCACCCATGCAACCATTGTGTGTGTCACTCCTGCACCCTTATGTGTCACCCCTGCCCCATCTGTGTTACCCCTGGCCCCATGTGTGTGTCACCACTGCACCCGTGTGTGTGTCATCCCTGCACCCATCTGTGTATCACCCCTACACCCATCTGTGGGTCACCCCTGCACCCTTGTGTGTGTCACCCCTGCAGCCTTGTGTGCATCACCCCTGCACCCATCAGTGTGTCACCCCTGCACTCGTGGGTATCTCCCCTGCACCCATGTGTGTATCACTCCTGCACCCATGTGTGTGTTACCTCTGCACACCTTTGTGTGTCACCCCTGCACCCATGTATGTATCACTCCTGCACCCATGTGTGTAACACCCCTACACCCATGTGTGTGTCACCCCTGCGCCCATGTGTGTGTCACCCTTGGACCCATGTTTGTGTCACCCCTGCACCTATGTGTGTCTCACCCCTGCACCCATGTGTGTCACCACTGCACTCACATGTGTATCACCCCTGCACTCATGTGTATGTCACCACTACACTTGTGTGTATCACTGTTGCACCCATGTGTGTGTCACCCCTGCACCCATCGGAGGTCACCCCTGCAGCCATCTGTGTATCACCAGTTCACTCATGTGTGTTTCACCCCTGCACCCATGTTTCTATCACCCCTGCACCCATGTGTGTATCACCACTGCACTCATGTGTGTATTACCCCTCCACGCATCTGTGTGTCACCCCTGCACTCATGTGTATGTCACCCCTACACTTGTGTGTATCACCCTTGCACCCATGTGTGTGTCACCCCAGCACGCATATGTGTATCACACTTTCACCCATGTGTGTATCACCCCTGCACCCATATGTGTGTCATCCCTGCACCCATGTGTGTATCACCACTGCACTCATATGTGTATCACCCCTGCACCCATATGTGTGTCACCCCTGCACTCATGTGTGTGTCACCCCTGCAACCTTGTGTGTATCACCTATGTGTGTATCACCCCTGCACCCATGTGTGTCACCCCTGCACCTGTGTGTGTCACCCCTGCACCCATGTGTGTATCACCCCTGCGCCCATGTGTGTGTCACCCTTGCACCCATGTGTGTGTCACCCCTTGTAGGAGGCTGGACTGGCTTGTAGTGAGTACCAAGGGGTACTTGCACCTTGCACCAGGCCCAGTTATCCCTTATTAGTGTATAGGGTGTCTAGCAGCTTAGGCTGATAGATAATGGTAGCTTAGCAAAGCAGCTCAGGCTGAACTAGGAGACGTGTGAAGCTACTACAGTACCACTTAGTGTCATATGCACAATATCATAAGAAAACACAATACACAGTTATACTAAAAATAAAGGTACTTTATTTTTATGACAATATGCCAAAGTATCTTAGAGTGTACCCTCAGTAAGAGGATAGGAAATATACACAAGATATATATACACAATAGCAAAAATATGCAGTATAGTCTTAGAAAACAGTGCAAACAATGTATAATTACAATAGGATGCAATGGGGAAACATAGGGATAGGGGCAACACAAACCATATACTCCAAAAGTGGAATGTGAACCACGAATGGACCCCAAACCTATGTGACCTTGTAGAGGGTCGCTGGGACTATTAGAAAATAGTGAGAGTTAGAAAAATAACCCTCTCCAAGACCCTGAAAAGTGAGTGCAAAGTGCACCAAAGTTCCCCTAAGGACAAAATAGTCGTGTTAGAGGGAGAACGCAAGGAAAACACAAATCAGCAATGCAACAACGATGGATTCCTGTCTGAAGGTACCTGTGGAACAAGGGGACCAAGTCCAAAAGTCACAAGCAGCTCGGAGATGGGCAGATGCCCAAGAAATGCCAGCGGTTGGTGCAAAGAAGCTCTTACTAGGCTGAAGAACTGTGAATACTGCAGGAACGACAAGGGCTAGAGACTTCCCCTTTGGAGGATGGATCCCCCACGCCTTGGAGAGTCGTGCAGAAGTGTTTTCCCGCCGGATGGACGCCAACAAGCCTTGCTACACGCAAATCGTGCGTTTGGCGTTTTTGGACGCTGCTGGGGCCCAGGAGGGACCAGGAGGCCGCAAATTGGACCTGCAGAGAGAGGGGACGTCGAGCAAGACAAGGAGCCCTCACTGAAGCAGGTAGCACCCGGAGAAGTGCCAGAAACAGGCACTACGAGGATGCGTGAAACGGTGCTCGCCGAAGTTGCACAAAGGAGTCCCACGTCGCCGGAGACCAACTTAGAAAGTCGTGCAATGCAGGTTAGAGTGCCGTGGACCCAGGCTTGGCTGTGCACGAAGGATTTCCGCCGGAAGTGCACAGGGGCCGGAGAAGCTTGCAAAGTCGCGGTTCCCAGCAATGCAGCCCAGTGAGGTGAGGCAAGGACTTACCTCCACCAAACTTGGGCTGAAGAGTCACTGGACTGTGGGGGTCACTTGGACGGTGTCGCTGGATTCGAGGGACCTCGCTCGTCGTGCTGAGAGGAGACCCAAGGGACCGGAGATGCAGCTTTTTGGTGCCTGCGGTTGCAGGGGGAAGATTCCGTCGACCCACGGGAGATTTCTTCGGATCTTCTGGTGCAGAGAGGAGGCAGACTACCCCCACAGCATGCACAAGCAGGAAAACAGTCGAGAAGGCGGCAGGATCAGCGTTACAGAGTTGCAGTAGTCGTCTTTGCTACTATGTTGCAGGTTTGCAGGCTTCCAGCGCGGTCAGCGGTCGATTCCTTATCAGAAGGTGAAGAGGGAGATGCAGAGGAACTCGGCTGAGCTCATGCATTCGTTATCTAAAGTTTCCCCAGAGACAGAGACCCTAAATAGCCAGAAAAGAGGGTTTGGCTACCTAGGAGAGAGGAAAGGCTACTAACACCTGAAGGAGCCTATCACAAGGAGTCTCTGACGTCACCTGGTGGCACTGGCCACTCAGAGCAGTCCAGTGTGCCAGCAGCACCTCTGTTTCCAAGATGGCAGAGGTCTGGAGCACACTGGAGGAGCTCTGGACACCTCCCAGGGGAGGTGCAGGTCAGGGGAGTGGTCACTCCCCTTTCCTTTGTCCAGTTTCGCGCCAGAGCAGGGGCTAAGGGGTCCCTGAACCGGTGTAGACTGGCTTATGCAGAATTGGGCACCTCTGTGCCCAACAAAGCATTTCCAGAGGCTGGGGGAGGCTACTCCTCCCCTGCCTTCACACCATTTTCCAAAGGGAGAGGGTGTCACACCCTCTCTCAGAGGAAGTTCTTTGTTCTGCCATCCTGGGCCAGGCCTGGCTGGACCCCAGGAGGGCAGCTGCCTGTCTGAGGGGTTGGCAGCAGCAGCAGCTGCAGTGAAACCCCAGGAAGGGCAGTTTGGCAGTACCAGGGTCTGTGCTACAGACCACTGGGATCATGGGATTGTGCCAACTATGCCAGGATGGCATAGAGGGGGCAATTCCATGATCATAGACATGTTACATGGCCATATTCGGAGTTACCATGGTGAAGCTACATATAGGTAGTGACCTATATGTAGTGCACGCGTGTAATGGTGTCCCCGCACTCACAAAGTTCAGTGAATTGGCTCTGAACAATGTGGGGGCACCTTGGCTAGTGCCAGGGTGCCCTCACACTAAGTAACTTTGCACCTAACCTTTACCAGGTAAAGGTTAGACATATAGGTGACTTATAAGTTACTTAAGTGCAGTGTAAAATGGCTGTGAAATAACGTGGACGTTATTTCACTCAGGCTGCAGTGGCAGGCCTGTGTAAGAATTGTCAGAGCTCCCTATGGGTGGCAAAAGAATTGCTGCAGCCCATAGGGATCTCCTGGAACCCCAATACCCTGGGTACCTTAGTACCATATACTAGGGAATTATAAGGGTGTTCCAGTAAGCCAATGTAAATTGGTAAAATTGGTCACTAGCCTGTTAGTGACAATTTGAAAGTAATGAGAGAGCATAACCACTGAGGTTCTGGTTAGCAGAGCCTCAGTGAGACAGTTAGGCACCACACAGGGAACATATACATGCACACCTATGAGCACTGGGGCCCTGTGTGACAGGGCCCCAGTGACACATACATATAGGCCACAAACTTATGAGCACTGGGGTCCTGACCAGCAGGATCCCAGTGACACATAACAAACATACTGAAAACATAGTGTTTTCACTATGAGCACTGAGGCCTGGCTATCAGGATCCCAGTGAGACAGTGAAAACAGTGACAAACACCCTGACATACACTCACAAACAGGCCAAAAGTGGGGGTAACAAGGCTAGAAAGAGGCTACCTTCTCACACAACCCCCCCCCAAACGAAGGACAATAAGGCTAACCTTGGCCAGTTGAGTCTTTATTGTCTAAGTGGTGATAAGTAGAGAGTAGCTCTGCAATAGACTGGTTACTCCCTTTATCATCCACTATATGGTTACTTCCCTGTGGGGATGTAAACCACCCTGTTTGAAGTTTTTTAGCTAAGCAACAATGTGAAGATGTATTTTCAGAGTTTCTATCAGTAAGTTTTAGTTTAGAGCAGTGGGAATTGTCCACTGAACCTATTTGTAGTGATGGAAATGCCAGACAGGGATGCTGTCTCAGAAAAGCCATAGCTGGGCAAAAACTTTGTCCATTTGGCTGGAAGAGAGAACAGGGATGCTGTTTCTCTTGAGTTGGAGCAGGGCAGGGATGCTGTCCTATGAGCTCCACACTAGGGCAGGGATGCTGTCCTAAGTGTTGTGCGGCAGTACAGGGTTTCTGCACTAAAGTTTCTCTGGGAGGGTTGGAGGGATGCTCCATGTTAACTAAAATGGTGCTCTTTTTGTCACCAATGTTAGTTATCCCACAGAGAGGTACTTCTACCTCAGGGAGTCCAGCTATGCCAGCTGATGATTCCCTTGGAACAGGTGCCACCCCAGGAGAGGTTTCTCCCACCACAGGAATGGTATCCTGAATGGTAGGGTGGTTAGGGGATACTGTGATACCCTTTTTACCTGTTGATGGAGAGGGATCCTGAGTTTTCAGGCCTTCTCTCCTTTGCTTTTTCATTTCACTTGAAATGAGAGGGAACAATTCCTCAGGGATGCCCAGCATGGCTGCATGGGCATAAAACTCTACATCAGCCCAACCTGAGGCCTCTAGGTCATTACCTAAGAGACAGTCTACAGGTAAGCTAGGTGATACCACCACCTGCTTAGGGCCAGTAACTCCACCCCAACTAAACTGAATTATAGCTAAGG
Source organism: Pleurodeles waltl (assembly GCF_031143425.1). Lineage (NCBI taxonomy): Eukaryota > Metazoa > Chordata > Amphibia > Caudata > Salamandridae > Pleurodeles > Pleurodeles waltl. The sequence continues at coordinate 1,191,804,289 of NC_090448.1, forward strand.
GAAGAAACTTAGTGGAGTTATGGACATCAATAATCTTATACTGTTGTCCAATGATGTGTTGTTCAGGAGGCACTAGGTTTTCAGTCACCAAAGTGAAACCGGCACCTGTGTCCCTGTAGGCCAAGGCCTCAACACCATTTATTGAAACTGTCTGCCTGTACTTATCCATTGTAAGGGGACAAGCAGCCAGTGTGGCAAGGCCAATGCCACTAGGTGTGACAGAAACTGTCTTGGGACTGATTACATCAGTTTCCACTATGGACCCATAAGTGAACCCAACTACACCCTTTGCTTGACTGTTGCCAGCAGTCCCACCACTAGTACCACTACTGCTAGGGGCACTAGAGCTTGATGTATTAGTGGTGGTAGGCTCAGGAGGTTTACCTGGACAGGACTTATCCCCTGGCCTATGGCCTCTGTTTTTACACACAAAGCACCAAGGCTTTTTAATGTGTGCAGGTTGGGAAGAAGAGGAAGAATTTGTTTTATCCCCACCCTCTGAAGAGTGTTTAAGATTTGAAGTGGGATCTTTGGTTTTACCCTTATCCCCATGCTTATCTTGAGATTTTTCACCATCTTTCTTCTTATTGCCATCTTTGTCACCCCCTGTATGAACTTTTCTGTTCACCCTTGTTCTGACCCATTTGTCTGCCTTCTTTCCCAATTCTTGGGGAGAGGTCAGATCAGAGTCTACCAGGTACTGGTGCAACAACTCAGACACACAATTATTAAGTATATGCTCTCTCAGGATTGTGTTATACAGGCTTTCATAATCAGTAACTTTACTGCCATGTAACCACCCCTCCAAGGCCTTCACTGAATGGTCAATGAAATCAACCCAGTCTTGTGAAGACTCCTTTTTGGTCTCTCTGAACTTTATCCTGTACTGTTCAGTGGTTAAGCCATAACCATCCAGGAGTGCATTCTTAAGAACTGTAAAATTATTGGCATCACTTTCTTTCACAGTAAGGAGTCTATCCCTACCCTTTCCACTAAATGATAGCCATAGGATAGCAGCCCACTGCTTTTGAGGGACATCCTGTACAGCACAGGCCCTCTCAAGTGCAGCAAACCACTTGTTAATGTCATCCCCCTCCTTATAAGGGGGAACTATCTTGTGCAGATTCCTGGAATCATGCTCTTTTGCAGGATGACTATGGGGAATACTGCTGCTGCCACCATGGGTATCTAAACCCAACTTCTGTCTTTCCCTCTCTATTTCTAAAGACTGTCTATCCAAATCCAGCTGTTGCTTCTTGAGCTTCAGTCTGGTTTGTTCCACTCTCAATCTATTGAGCTCCCTTTCTAACAATCTGTCATCAGGGTGGGTGGGAGGGACATTTCTAGATACAGAGGTATGATGGGAATGAACAGAAGGAGACCTGTCCCTTACAGAGGGCACCCTAACAGCTTGGCTACCAGCATAATGTGAGAGCACACCATCAGTATGGTGTGATTCAACCTCTGTACCAACTATGCTAGACTGTCTAGTAATGGGCAGGCTGAGAAGTTTCTTTCCTGAACCTTTTCCTGGGGGAGTCCCTGGATCAGATTGAGAACCATTAGCTACTTTTTCTACAGATTGGGCACTTATGCCTTATCCTGTACTCTAAGCATATTAATTAACAGTTCTAAGGAAGGATTCTTCCCTACACTCAAACCTCTCTCTATGCAGAGACTCCTTGCTCCTTTCCAGCTAAGGTGATCATATGCAAGTTTGGACAGTTCAACTTTTTGGCCTGTGCCAGACATTTTTAGAGAGAGTTAAAGTGATAGACAAAGAGAAAAAAGTTTTCAGAACTTTTTGGAAAGACAGAAAAAACTTTTTAAACTTTTAAGAACTTTTTGTAAGTTTAGAAGTACTTTTCAGCACTTAGAAAAGAGTGAAAAGAGGAAATGCAAAACTTTTTGGCTATGTGTATATACACTGACCTTGTTTTGTATATTTTTCTCTTATGAAAAGTACAATGACAAGAGTGGTAAGTAGTCTCAAGCACTTATCCCACCACTGCACAACCAATGTAGGAGGCTGGACTGGCTTGTAGTGAGTACCAAGGGGTACTTGCACCTTGCACCAGGCCCAGTTATCCCTTATTAGTGTATAGGGTGTCTAGCAGCTTAGGCTGATAGATAATGGTAGCTTAGCAAAGCAGCTCAGGCTGAACTAGGAGACGTGTGAAGCTACTACAGTACCACTTAGTGTCATATGCACAATATCATAAGAAAACACAATACACAGTTATACTAAAAATAAAGGTACTTTATTTTTATGACAATATGCCAAAGTATCTTAGAGTGTACCCTCAGTAAGAGGATAGGAAATATACACAAGATATATATACACAATAGCAAAAATATGCAGTATAGTCTTAGAAAACAGTGCAAACAATGTATAATTACAATAGGATGCAATGGGGAAACATAGGGATAGGGGCAACACAAACCATATACTCCAAAAGTGGAATGTGAACCACGAATGGACCCCAAACCTATGTGACCTTGTAGAGGGTCGCTGGGACTATTAGAAAATAGTGAGAGTTAGAAAAATAACCCTCCCCAAGACCCTGAAAAGTGAGTGCAAAGTGCACCAAAGTTCCCCTAAGGACAAAATAGTCGTGTTAGAGGGAGAACGCAAGGAAAACACAAATCAGCAATGCAACAACGATGGATTCCTGTCTGAAGGTACCTGTGGAACAAGGGGACCAAGTCCAAAAGTCACAAGCAGCTCGGAGATGGGCAGATGCCCAAGAAATGCCAGCGGTTGGTGCAAAGAAGCTCTTACTAGGCTGAAGAACTGTGAATACTGCAGGAACGACAAGGGCTAGAGACTTCCCCTTTGGAGGATGGATCCCCCACGCCTTGGAGAGTCGTGCAGAAGTGTTTTCCCGCCGGATGGACGCCAACAAGCCTTGCTACACGCAAATCGTGCGTTTGGCGTTTTTGGACGCTGCTGGGGCCCAGGAGGGACCAGGAGGCCGCAAATTGGACCTGCAGAGAGAGGGGACGTCGAGCAAGACAAGGAGCCCTCACTGAAGCAGGTAGCACCCGGAGAAGTGCCAGAAACAGGCACTACGAGGATGCGTGAAACGGTGCTCGCCGAAGTTGCACAAAGGAGTCCCACGTCGCCGGAGACCAACTTAGAAAGTCGTGCAATGCAGGTTAGAGTGCCGTGGACCCAGGCTTGGCTGTGCACGAAGGATTTCCGCCGGAAGTGCACAGGGGCCGGAGAAGCTTGCAAAGTCGCGGTTCCCAGCAATGCAGCCCAGCGAGGTGAGGCAAGGACTTACCTCCACCAAACTTGGGCTGAAGAGTCACTGGACTGTGGGGGTCACTTGGACGGTGTCGCTGGATTCGAGGGACCTCGCTCGTCGTGCTGAGAGGAGACCCAAGGGACCGGAGATGCAGCTTTTTGGTGCCTGCGGTTGCAGGGGGAAGATTCCGTCGACCCACGGGAGATTTCTTCGGATCTTCTGGTGCAGAGAGGAGGCAGACTACCCCCACAGCATGCACAAGCAGGAAAACAGTCGAGAAGGCGGCAGGATCAGCGTTACAGAGTTGCAGTAGTCGTCTTTGCTACTATGTTGCAGGTTTGCAGGCTTCCAGCGCGGTCAGCGGTCGATTCCTTATCAGAAGGTGAAGAGGGAGATGCAGAGGAACTCGGCTGAGCTCATGCATTCGTTATCTAAAGTTTCCCCAGAGACAGAGACCCTAAATAGCCAGAAAAGAGGGTTTGGCTACCTAGGAGAGAGGAAAGGCTACTAACACCTGAAGGAGCCTATCACAAGGAGTCTCTGACGTCACCTGGTGGCACTGGCCACTCAGAGCAGTCCAGTGTGCCAGCAGCACCTCTGTTTCCAAGATGGCAGAGGTCTGGAGCACACTGGAGGAGCTCTGGACACCTCCCAGGGGAGGTGCAGGTCAGGGGAGTGGTCACTCCCCTTTCCTTTGTCCAGTTTCGCGCCAGAGCAGGGGCTAAGGGGTCCCTGAACCGGTGTAGACTGGCTTATGCAGAATTGGGCACCTCTGTGCCCAACAAAGCATTTCCAGAGGCTGGGGGAGGCTACTCCTCCCCTGCCTTCACACCATTTTCCAAAGGGAGAGGGTGTCACACCCTCTCTCAGAGGAAGTTCTTTGTTCTGCCATCCTGGGCCAGGCCTGGCTGGACCCCAGGAGGGCAGCTGCCTGTCTGAGGGGTTGGCAGCAGCAGCAGCTGCAGTGAAACCCCAGGAAGGGCAGTTTGGCAGTACCAGGGTCTGTGCTACAGACCACTGGGATCATGGGATTGTGCCAACTATGCCAGGATGGCATAGAGGGGGCAATTCCATGATCATAGACATGTTACATGGCCATATTCGGAGTTACCATGGTGAAGCTACATATAGGTAGTGACCTATATGTAGTGCACGCGTGTAATGGTGTCCCCGCACTCACAAAGTTCAGTGAATTGGCTCTGAACAATGTGGGGGCACCTTGGCTAGTGCCAGGGTGCCCTCACACTAAGTAACTTTGCACCTAACCTTTACCAGGTAAAGGTTAGACATATAGGTGACTTATAAGTTACTTAAGTGCAGTGTAAAATGGCTGTGAAATAACGTGGACGTTATTTCACTCAGGCTGCAGTGGCAGGCCTGTGTAAGAATTGTCAGAGCTCCCTATGGGTGGCAAAAGAATTGCTGCAGCCCATAGGGATCTCCTGGAACCCCAATACCCTGGGTACCTTAGTACCATATACTAGGGAATTATAAGGGTGTTCCAGTAAGCCAATGTAAATTGGTAAAATTGGTCACTAGCCTGTTAGTGACAATTTGAAAGTAATGAGAGAGCATAACCACTGAGGTTCTGGTTAGCAGAGCCTCAGTGAGACAGTTAGGCACCACACAGGGAACATATACATGCACACCTATGAGCACTGGGGCCCTGTGTGACAGGGCCCCAGTGACACATACATATAGGCCACAAACTTATGAGCACTGGGGTCCTGACCAGCAGGATCCCAGTGACACATAACAAACATACTGAAAACATAGTGTTTTCACTATGAGCACTGAGGCCTGGCTATCAGGATCCCAGTGAGACAGTGAAAACAGTGACAAACACCCTGACATACACTCACAAACAGGCCAAAAGTGGGGGTAACAAGGCTAGAAAGAGGCTACCTTCTCACACCCCTGCACCTATGTGTGTCTCACCCCTGCACCCATGTGTGTGTCACCACTGCACTCACATGTGTATCACCCCTGCACTCATGTGTATGTCACCACTACACTTGTGTGTATCACTGTTGCACCCATGTGTGTGTCACCCCTGCACCCATCGGAGGTCACCCCTGCAGCCATCTGTGTATCACCAGTTCACTCATGTGTGTATCACCCCTGCACCCATGTTTCTATCACCCCTGCACCCATGTGTGTATCACCACTGCACTCATGTGTGTATTACCCCTCCACGCATCTGTGTGTCACCCCTGCACTCATGTGTATGTCACCCCTACACTTGTGTGTATCACCCTTGCACCCATGTGTGTGTCACCCCAGCACGCATATGTGTATCACACTTTCACCCATGTGTGTATCACCCCTGCACCCATATGTGTGTCATCCCTGCACCCATGTGTGTATCACCACTGCACTCATATGTGTATCACCCCTGCACCCATATGTGTGTCACCCCTGCACTCATGTGTGTGTCACCCCTGCAACCTTGTGTGTATCACCTATGTGTGTATCACCCCTGCACCCATGTGTGTCACCCCTGCACCTGTGTGTGTCACCCCTGCACCCATGTGTGTATCACCCCTGCAACCATGTGTGTATAACCCCTGCACCCATATGTGTGTCACCCCTGCACTCGTGTGTGGTAGGCTGGCCTGGCTTACAGTGGGTACCCTGTGGTACTTACACCCTGTGCCAGGTTCAGTTTCCCTTATTAGTAGAATATAGGTGTTTCTAGCAGCTTAGGCTGATAGAAGGTAGCTATGGCAAAGCAGCTTAGGCTGAACTAGGAGACATGCAAAGCTCCTACTATACCACTGGTGTCATATGCACAATATCATAAGAAAACACAATACACAGAAGTACTAAAAATAATGGTACTTTATTTTAGTGACAATGGTGGTCATTACAACCCTGGCAGATGGTGTTAAAGCTGCGGAAATACCGCAAACAGGCAGGCGAACAAAAAAAGGGAATTATGACCGTGGCGGAAACCGCCAACATAGACAGCCACTTTAACACTCCGACCGCCACGGCTGTACAGACAAGCAGCGCGGCCGTCACCGCCAACAGACAAGCGGAAGACAATGTACTGCACACAGTATCACAACCCGCCAATCCGCCACCTTTTCCGGGGCGGATTCACCGTGGATAAAAACACGGCGGAAACAGCTCTTACAATGGGAAAACGCTCACCTCAACACACTCCACGAGGAAGGAGGCCACCATGGAGACGGAACTACAAATACTCCCTGCGCTTGTCTTCCTGCTCCTCTACGAACACCAGCAACGTAGGCGCCGAAGACAACGGTGAGTACTGCACCTACGACATAGGGGAGGGGGGAGGCAAAAGTCAGGGACACACACACGCAACACCCGCACCCCCACCCCAACCCTCACCCACTACAACACACACACCAATGCATTTCCAAACAGCACAGTAACAACCCACAACCCCCACGGAAGAATGCAAAGACAAAAGGAAATCAGTTCAAACTTTGTATTGTATCAAAATACAGTAACCAAATATACAGATATATATATAAACATTCTAAAAATCATGCATCACGATTAGTACTGCAGGTATGCACATATCAATGTCCGTGGACCACTGGGCCCACAATGCATGGGCGAGGCCCACACTAGATACCTGTCCACAAACGGAGAGAACACTGCAGGGGCATCAGATAGAAATACAACAGGCACCTCAGGGGGAAGGGGGGGGCACCTCAGCCGGATTAGAGCACCACGCCAGATCCACGACGGGGCTCCATGCCCATTGATGTATCCTGGGGAGTGCAAAGCCACAGTCTCTCAAGTCTCTCAAGTGGGTGGTTTGCCCACTGCTTTATCCTGGGGAGTGCAAAGCCACAGTCTCTCAAGTCTCTACAGTGGGTGGGTTGCCCACTGCTTTATCCTGGGGAGTGCAAAGCCACAGTCTCTCAAGTGGATAACAGTCTCCACTGGTTCTGGAGGGGGACTGGTGCCCAGAGTGATTCACTGGTGCCCAGAGGGATTCATCCTGTGAAGGACAGACAGAGTGGATGCAGGTCTCCATTGGTTCAGGAGGGGCACTGGTGCCCAGAGTGCTTCATCCTGTTAAGGACAGACGGAGTGGATGCAGGTCTCCACTGGTTCTGGAGGGGGACTGGTGCCCAGAGTGCATCACGCTCCCCGTGACGGTCCCAGTTCCGTCACTGTCCCAGCTGCACATGGGCTAACGATGCTTGATTTGGCGGTCTTTGCCCTGGTCAGAGGTCTTGACCATGGCGGTCTTTGCCCTGTTCAGCGGTGCTTTGCCCTGTTCAGCGGTCTTCACCATGGCAGTCTTTGCCCTGTTCAGCGGTGCTTGCCTTTGCTGTCTCTGACCTGTTCAGCGGTGCTTTGCCATGGCGGTCTTTGCCCTGTTCAGCGGTGCTTGCCTTTGCTGTCTCTGACCTGTTCAGCGGTGCTTTGCCATGGCGGTCTTTGCCCTGTTCAGCGGTGCTTGCCTTTGCTGTCTCTGACCTGTTCAGCGGTGCTTTGCTATGGCGGTCTTTGCCCTGTTCAGCGGTGCTTTGCCCTGTTCAGCGGTCTTCACCATGGCGGTCTTTGCCCTGTTCAGCGGTGCTTTTCCCTGTTGAGCGGTCTTCACCATGGCGGTCTTTGCCCTGTTCAGCGGTGCTTGCCTTTGCTGTCTCTGACCTGTTCAGCGGTCTTCACCATGGCGGTCTTTGCCCTGTTCAGCGGTGCTTGCCCGGTTCAGCGGTGCTTTGCCATGGCGGTCTTTGCCCTGTTCAGCGGTGCTTGACTTTGCTGTCTCTGACCTGTGCAGCGGTGTGTGGCATGACGGTCCCTCAGTGCCCAGCGGGGCTGTGGCTGCCGGGGCCCTCCAGGGCACTGACGCTGGCGGTGGTCTCCGGACCAGTGACGATAGTGCTGCCCTCCAGGGCACTGACTCTGGCGGTGGTCTCCGGACCAGTGACGATAGTGCTGGCGGTGGCGTCCCGGCCGGCGGGGAGGATGGTGTCCTTCTCCGCCGTGCTGCTCTTACCAGACTTTGGAGACTTCTTCTGCCCCTTCACCACCTTGGGAGGAGTCACAGCTGACTCAGCACTCCCCCCAGGACCCTTGTGAGCTGTTTTGCCGGCAGGAGTCTTCACCCTCTCCCGTCGGGCACTTTCCAACTTAAGGTGCTTTACAGGGGGTGGACTGGCAGTGCTTTGGCTCCATGTCACACTGGCTGCCCTGGTGGCCGGTGCACTCCACAGACCTTTAACACGCACCACTGGTACCGTACTTTTTTTGGCTGAGGTGCTACTACGGGACCTATGAATTGGAGGGGTGGGGGTGGTGGGAAAGAGGTCAACGTTGCTCAGGAAGAGTTTCTGACGAACACTGGGATGGGTAGCTGGAGGGGGTCTGGGAGTGGAGGAAGAGGAGGTGGTTGTAGGAGGTGTAACTTTAGGTGATTTTGGTGCAGGTGCAGGTACTGGAGGCTGTCGTGAGGTGGATGGATGTTGGGTGTGTGGGTGCCCACGTTTGTGTACTTTGGGAGGAGGCGTCACAGACACACTTGGAGTGGACACAGGGGACGTGTAAATGGTAGTGGGAGTGGTGAGTGCAGGTGAGCGGGGTGTGGTGCTGGGTGTTCTGATGTGAGTCCTAGTGCCTGTAGATGTAGTGCATGCAGGTGAGAGTGTAGGCGACACTGGGAGGGAGGAGGGAGACGACGAGGAGGGGGACACAGTGGAGGCAGTGGATGTTGCTGTGTCTGTATGTGGGTGATGCTTGTGTGAGTGCCTGTGAGATGTGTGGTGCCTATGTTTGCCTGAGATACTTTTGTGTGTTGAGGTGTGTGCATGCTTGTCTGATGGTGTGGTTGGGATAGGCTGGGATACAGGGGATTGGGTCTGGGTGGAGGAAGTTGGAGGGGGGAGGCTAGACACAGGGACAATGGCTGCCATCAGTGCTGAGGCCAGAGATTGCAGGGTTCGAGGATGGGCAGCCTGACCAGAATGAATGCCCTCCAGGAATGCATTAGTGTGTTGCAACTCCCTTTCTACACCCTGGATGGCATTCACAATGGTAGACTGCCCAACAGTGAGTGACCTGAGGAGGTCAATGGCCTCCTCACTGAGGGCAGCAGGGGTAACAGGGGCAGGGGCTGAGGTGCCTGGGGCGAAGGTGATGCCCACCCTCCTGGGTGAGCGGGCATGGGGCGAACGCTGAGGGGCTGCTGGGAGGGCGGTGCTGGTAGGGGAGGTGGCGGCTGTACCTGTAGAAGTAGTGGGCACAGATGGTGCCGCCACCACAAGGGAGCTCCCATCGGAGGACGAGTCCATGTCGCTGTTTGCTGATCCGTTGACCGACGTGAAGCTCCCCTCGCCTTCCGTCCCATTGGTGTATTCAGAGTCTGTGGTGTGGCCCTCCATGGCCATGTGGGATGCAGCTCCCTCGTGCTTCGGTGCCACTGTACCTCCGCCTGATGATGCTGATGCACAAAAGAACAGGGAGAGCACAAAAAGGGGGGGGTGACAGAAGAAAGACAGGTTAAGTGCATGGCTTACCGCTACCGTTGGCGGACAATACAGACACAGCAGCCCCCTGCACTACGCCGTGCTCTTGGCCTCTACAGATGCAAATCCTGGGATATGGCCTACATGGCTATGAGTGTCATCTGTCCACATAGATGACACAGGGGCATGTATACCTGTACTTGGCACTCTACAGATGTGGGGTGGGGGGCCACAGGGCCATGCCTTACGAAGGGGCCTAGCCTACGTAACTCGCCCTGGCCTAGGGAAACCCACAGCCCACCTCCCCCACCCAGACCCCTCCACTGCGCGCAAAGTCCGCAGAATGAGAGTGTACTCACCCCCTTGTGTCTGCTGTGATGCCCTCAAGCGCCCATCCAACTCAGGGTAGGCCACTGCCAGGATCCGGAACATCAGGGGGGTCATGGTCGACAGGCACCCCTCCCACGTTGGGAGGCCATCCCCAGCTGAGCCTCCGCCGTCTTCTTGCTCCAGCGGCGAATGTCCTCCCATATTTTATGGCAGTGGGTGCCCCGTCTCTGGTGGACCCCCAGGGTCCGGATGTCCTTGGCGATGGCACGCCAAATGTCCTCCTTCTGGTGGCCGCTGACCTACATGACATGTACAGGGGAAGAAGAGAAGTCATTACCAACTGCACCGTCGAAGTGAGTGGCCCCCATCCCTACCCTTGCCATGTGGCACATGCATTCACAGTCCTTCATGGTCGCAGAACTCTGCCCCCTTCCTACTGACATCCAGCCCTCTCCACCCAGCATAGCCCATACAACGTGCTCCCTGCGTACTTACCTGTTGGTCTGGAGGACCGTAGAGTAGCATGTACTGGGGGAGGACCCCGTCCACGAGCTTCTCCAACTCCTGAGCAGTGAAGGAGGGGCCCTTTCCCCAGACGCAGCAGCCATTGTCTCTTCCAGACCGAGGTCACAGCAGCACTTGCAGTGTAGGTCCTCTCCTGTCGAAGATCAGGTATCGAGTGATTTAACAGATAGAAAATGGCAGTCACGTCCGCGGCGGTGACGTCCGCGGCGGTGAGTATCATCACCGCCGGCGCACTTCATCATTGGCTCCTGGGACCCATAGGGTCAAATGTTAACCAATGCAGCATTGCGCCGCAGTCTACGACCGCCTACCGCAACGGTGTGCAACGCCAGCGCAGTTACCTCACATCCCATTGTCCCAGTTTAGAGGTCAGGCAGCCGCCATTTCAGGGGCCCACATGGCTTCATTTACTACTGCGTCACACATACCTAGGCCTACACTCAACACACATACAGTAAGAGTTTTGTATTTGGTGTCGTGTTCTGTGTAGCTGTGGGTACATACCTGAGAATTTGTTGACTCTGTGGTTGCTGTTGTCCTTCTTAGGCACCGTCAGCTGGGACATTTGAGGAGATGGCAGAATCCTCCGGTGTACCGACCGCTGGTGGACCTGTTAACAATGGAGGAGCGACATTTGATCATCACCTACAGGTTTGACAGTGCCACAATCCAGGAACTGTGTACCCAGTTGGAGCCAGACCTGATCTCAGCAATCCGCCATCCCACAGGAATACCCCCTGAAGTGCAGGTGCTATCAGTGCTCCATTTCCTAGCAAGTGGATCATTTCAAACAACAGTGGCCATGGCATCAGGGATGTCCCAGCCTATGTTTTCCAACGTGATGTCCAGAGTGTTGTCTGCCCTGCTGAAACACGTGAGGAGCTACATTGTTTTCCCTCAGGTGTAGGATTTGGCTACAGTTAAAGGTGACTTCTATGCCCTGGGACATATCTCCAACGTCATAGGTGCTATTGATGGCACCCATGTAGCTCTGGTCCCCCCCGCAGGAGTGAACAGATGTACCGAACCGGAAGAGTTATCATTCGATGAATGTACAGATGGTATGTTTGGCAGACCAGTACATCTCCCAGGTAAATGCTATGTTCCCTGGCTCTGTGCATGACGCCTACATCCTGCGGAATAGAAGCATCCCATATGTGATGGGTCAACTGCAGAGGCACCGTGTGTGGCTATTAGGGGACTCTGGTTACCCCAACCTGTCATGGCTATTGACCCCAGTGAGGAATCCCAGGACCAGGGCAGAGGAACGCTACAATGAGGCCCATGGGCGGACTAGGAGGGTGATCGAACGCACCTTCGGCCTCCTGAAGGCCAGGTTCAGGTGCCTCCATATGACAGGTGGTTCCCTATTCTACTCACCAACGAAGGTGTGCCAGATCATCATCACCTGCTCGATGCTTCACACTCTTGCTTTGCGACGCCAGGTGCAGGAGGATGGTCCAGATGACGGTGTTGTGGCAGCTGTGGAGCCTGTGGACAGTGATGAAGAGGAAGCTGAGGAAGAAGACATAGACAACAGGGAGTCAATCATACAGCAATATCTCCAGTGACACACAGGTGAGAACAATTTCTTTACTATCGCATTCACTTTCACACTTCTACCTCTATCCTGTCTGTCAATTTGAAGCAGTATTTGGTAACTGAGTTGTACATTTCCATTATGGTTTCACAGGTGTGGTTACCAATGTGTGTCATCTTCTTGCATCCTTCATGGACTTGTGATGTGTGACATAGGTATGTTGGCATTACATTTGAAAACGCATTTTGTCACTGTCATAGCTAATACACATTTTCAAAATCACAGACTGACTCCAGATTGTTTTGTGGTTCAAGGGTGTTTATTGAAGTGCTAATTATTGGAGGGGGTGGCAAAATGGTGATGGGTGATGGTGGAGGAATGTTCATGGCAGAGTCCAGTCTATTAGTCTCACAGGTGCACTGCCCATATGGGCATAGGAAGTGGAGCTGGGGCAGTTCCAATCTGGACAGGGTAACAAAGTGGGACAGTGGGATGACAATCAGGGTGGTCTCATTTCCTGACGGGGTCTTGCCATCTTGCTCTGTCCTGTTCCTGGATCTCAGGGACCGTTTGCGGGGTGGTTCTCTGTCTGCAGGGGGGGGTGCTGGTGTGGTGATCCTGTGGCGGGGCATCCTGTCCACTAGTGCCGGCGGAGGTGGTGGGCAGTTCATCGTCCAGGCTAGTGTCAGGGGCCCCTTGGAGTGCCATGGTGTCACTCATGCTCTTTTGTATGTCCTTCAGCACCCCTACAATGGTGCCCAGGGCGGAGCTGATGGTTCTGAGCTCCTCCCTGAAGCCCAAATACTGTTCCTCCTGCATGCGCTGGGTCTCCTGAAACTTGGCCAGGACCGTAGCCATCGTCTCCTGGGAGTGGTGGTATGCTCCCATGATGGAGGAGAGGGTCTCGTGGAGAGTGGGTTCCCTTGGCCTGTCCGCACCCTGTCGCACAGCAGCCCTCCCAGTTCCCCTGTGTTCCTGGGCCTCCGTCCCATGGAACGTGTGCCCACTACCACTGCCCCCAGGTCCCTGTTGTTCTTGGGGTGGTGGGTTATCCTGGGTTCCCTGTAGTGGTGGACACACTGCTGATTGACATGTCCTGGGGACGGAGGTATGGGCCCGCTGGGTGGGTGCTGTGCTGGTGTTACCAGAGGGTGGAAGGTCTGTGGTGGCCTGTGACTGGGTGTGGGGAACCGACTGTCCAGAGGCCCACGATGGTCCGGGCTGGTCATCTGGATCCAGTTGGCCAGAGCTGCTGTCATCACTGTGGGCCTCTTCTGTGGGTGGAGTGGAGATGTCTGGACCCTCCTGTCTGGTGACGTTAGGTAGTGGTCCTGCAGGGGTATAAGAGCATGATTATTGCAAGTGTGTGTGTCATGGTGTGCAATGGGTGGGTGTGCGTGTACCCCAGTGCAAGCATTCCTGTGTGGGGGCTTGTGTGATGATGGTTGGGGGGGTGTTATGGGTATGTGCAGTGAGCATGCTTTAGTGATGGGTGTCCATGCTTAGTTGTGTCATGCAGGGCTTGGTGTTGGGATGTGTGGTTTGTGTTATTAGTACATTAGTGAGGAGTTGGAGTGATAGGGGAGGGGGTGAGGGTGAGGGTGTGTGATAGCATGCAGGTAGGGTGGGGGATATGATAGTTAAGATTTGACTTACCAGTGTCCATTCCTCCACCAACTCCTCCGAGGCCCTCTGGATGCATGATGGTCAAGACCTGCTCCTCCCATGTTGTTAGTTGTGGGGGAGGAGGTGGGGGTCTGCCGCCAGTCCGCTAAATCGCGATGTTGTGCCTGGAGACCACTGAACGCACCTTCACCCGTAGGTCTTTCCACCTCTTCCTGATGTCCTCCCGATTTCTTGGATGCTGTCCCACAGCGTTGACCCTGTCCACGATTCTTCGCCATAGCTCCATCTTCCTGGCTATGGAGGTGTGCTGCACCTGTGATCCAAATAGCTGTGGCTCTACCCGTACGATTTCCTCCACCATGACCCTGAGCTCCTCCTCGGAAAACCTGGGGTGTCTTGGGCGTGACATGGGGTGGTGTAGGTGATGTGTGGGGTGGTGTATGTGTTGATGAGTGTGGTGATGTGTGGTGGTGTGGGGTGTTTTGTGCGTGGATGTTGTATGGATGATGGTGTTGTGTGCCTCTGTGTGGTGGGGTTGTCTATTGCTGTGCTCTCTGTCTGTCGCCTTCGTCTATAGTTTTTGGTCGTAGGGGTTTGTGGGTGATGTGGGTGTGTGTTTTATATTGTGTTGGGTGTGTGGGAGTGGTGTTTGTATGTGTATCAGGTGTGTGTATTTTGAATTGTCCAATGTGGCGGTGTTTTGGAGATGTGTGTGTATTTTGAGCGCGGCGGTGTGTACCGCCAATGGAATACAGCGGTTGAAAGACCGCTGCGTGGATTCGTGGGTCGTGATAGCATGGGCGTGTTTCTGTTGGCGTGTTTGTTTTCGCCAGTTTATCACTGACCTTTGGTGTGGCGGACTTGTGTGGGTGTCTGAATTTCAGCAGAATCAGAGATGTGGGTCATGGTAGCTGTGGCGGAATTCCGCGGCGGTGTATTGGTGGTCTTCTGCACGGCGGTAAGCGGCTTTTACCGCCAATGTTGTAATGAGGGCCAATATGCCAAAAGTATCTCAGTGAGTACCCTCAGTATGAGGATAAGATATATACACAAGATATATGTACACAAACCAAAATTATGCAGGTTATAGGAAGAAAAGTAATGCAAGCAGTGTAAAGTTACCGTAGATTGCAATAGGAGCACATAGGTATAGGGGCAACACAAACCATATACTCCAAAAGTGGAATGCGAACCACGAATGGACCCCAGACCTATGGGAGCTTGTAGAGGGTCGCTGGGACTGTAAGAAAACAGTCAGGGTGTCCAAGATACCCCACCCTCAAAACCCTGAAAAGTAGGAGTAAAGTACACCTACTACCCCAAAAGGACACAATAGTCGTGATAGGGGAATTCTGCAAGAACCACAAACACCAGCAAAGCACTGGAGACGGATTCCTGGACCTGAGGACCTGCAAGGCAAGGGGACCAAGTCCAAGAGTCACAATAGTGTCCAGGGGGGCAGGAGCCCAGAAAACCCCGGATAAAGGTGCAAGGAAGCTGCCTTTGGCTGGAAGAAGCTTGGAGTTCTGCAACAACGAAGAGGACTAGGACCTTCTCCTTTGGATGGAAGATTTCCCACATCGCGATGGAGGTTGCAGAAGTGTTCCCGCACAGAAATACCGCAAACAAGCCTTGCTAGCTGCAAGGGTTGCTGTAGAGGTTTTTGAGTGCTGCTGGGGACCAGGAAGGACCAGGATGTCACCCCTTAGAGGAGGAGACAGAGGGGACGCTCAGCAACTCAGAGAGCCCCCACAAAAGCAGGCAGCACCCACAGAAGTACCAGAACAGGCACTTGGAAGATTTGTGAACCGGAGCTGGCTCAGAGTCACAAAGGAGGGTCCCACGATGCCGGAGGCCAAGTCAGAGGGTTGAGCACTGCAGGATGGAGTGCTGGGGACCCAGGCTAGGCTGTGCACAAAGGAAATCCTGGAAGAGTGCAAAGGAGCCAGAGAAGCTGCAAATCACACAGTACACAGGTTTGCAGTCTAGCGTGGGGAGGTAAGGACTTACCTCCACCAAACTTGGACTGAAGGATCACTGGACTGTGGGAGTCACTTGGATAGAGTTCCTGTATCCTAGGGACCACGCTCGTCAGGATTAGAGGGGCCCCAGAGGACCGGTGATGCAGTCTTTTGGTGCCAGTGTTAGCAAGGGGAAGATTCCGTCGACCCACGGGAGATTTCTTCTGGGCTTCCAGTGCAGGCTGAAGGCAGGTGACCCCCAGAGCATGCACCACCAGGAAACAATCGAGAAAGCCGGCAGGATGAGGCGCTACAATGTTGCTGGTAGTCGTCTTGCTACTTTGATGCGGTTTTGCAGGCGTCCTGGAGCAGTCAGTGCCCTTTCCTTTGTCCAGTTTCGCGCCAGAGCAGGGCTGGGGGATCCCTGAACCGGTGTAGACTGGCTTATGTGGAGATGGGCACCGTCTGTGCCCATCAAAGCATTTCCAGAGGCTGGGGGAGGCTACTCCTCCCCAACCCTTCACATCTATTTACAAAGGAAGAAGGTGTAACACCCTCTCTCAGAGGAAATCCTTTGTTCTGCCTTACTGGGCCAGGGCTGCCTGCACCCCAAGAGGGCAGAAACCTGTCTGAGGGGTTGGCAGCAGCAGCAGCTGCAGTGGAAACCCCGGAAAGGCAGTTTGGCAGTACCCGGGTTCTGTGCTAGAGACCCAGGGGATCATGGAATTGTCCCCTCAATACCAGAATGGTATTGGGGTGACAATTCCATGATCTTAGACATGTTACACGGCCATGTTCGGAGTTACCATTGTGACGCTATACATAGGTAGTGACCTATGCATAGTGCATGCGTGTAATGGTGTCCCTGCACTCACAAAGTCCGGGGAATTTCCCCTGAACAATGTGGGGGCACCTTGGCTAGTGCCAGGGTGCCCACACACTAAGTAACTTGGCACCCAACCTTCACCAGGTGAAGGTTAGACATATAGGTGACGTATAAGTTACTTATGTGCAGTGAAAAATGGCTGTAAATAACGTGGACGTTATTTCACTCAGGCTGCAGTGGCAGGCCTGTGTAAGAATTGTCAGAGCTCCCTATGGGTGGCAAAAGAAATACTGCAGCCCATAGGGATCTCCTGGAACCCCAATACCCTGGGTTCCTAAGTACCATATACAAGGGAATTATATGGATGTACCAGTATGCCAATGAGAATTGGTAAATGTAGTCACTAGCCTGCAGTGACAAATTTAGAAAGCAGAGAGAGCATAAACACTGAGGTTCTGGTTAGCTGAGCCTCAGTGATACAGTTAGGCACCACACAGGGAACACATATAGGGCACATACTATGAGCACTGGGGTCCTACCTGGCAGGATCCCAGTGACACAAGGGCTAAAACATACATACATACAGTGAAAATGGGGGTTACATGCCAGGCAAGATGGTACTTTCCTACATCATGTGTATCACCCCTGCACCCATGTGTGTGTCACCCCTGCACCCATGTGTGTGTCACCGCTGCACTCGTGGGTATCACCCCTGCACCCATGTGTGTGTCACCCCTGCACCCATGTGTGTTATCACCCCTGCACCCATGTGTGTGTCACCCCTGCACCCATGTGTGTGTCACCCCTGCACCCATGTGTGTTATCACCCCTGCACCCATGTGTGTGTCACCCCTGCACCCATGTGTGTGTCACCCCTGCACCCATGTGTGTGTCACCCCTGCACCCATGTGTGTATCACCCTGCACCCATGTGTGTGTCACCCCTGCACCCATGTGTGTGTCACCCCTGTATCCTTGTGTGCACACATGCAGCTCCCTCCAGGCATGTGTCCAGGGCCTCATCCTTGTGCACGTCCGCAGCGCACTCCCAGAAGAATGGCTGCCCTGGAGTCACTCACTCGAGGCTGCTGGAAACAGCCTGTTCCTGGAGCTCGGCTGCCATAAATACCTCCATTGTGGAGGAGGCAGACGCCGCTCGCGTCCAAGAGTCTGTTCTGGCAGCGCTGAGCCGCCGTTTGGTTTCTCGGAGCTCAGGAATGAATAACTTGAAATGAGTCCAGGCAGCGGTGGGGGGTGATCATGGGGGGGTGGGTGAGTGTGGGGGGGTGTAGGGGAATGTGGGGGGGGCTTGTTCATCCGTCAGCAGCTCCAGGCGCACGAGCCTGCCAGGCCCAGAACACGACACAGAACTCCTGTCAAGAGCCTGAAAGGAAACTTGCAAGGTCCGATTTTCAGAAGCTTCCGAGAAGTGTCTAAACATTGCGCGTGGCCCAGGGGGTTCAGACACCAAGAAAAATCAAATGAATCCTTTAAAAACATTTATCCGGAGCGGCCCGGAGCACCCGAGGCAACAAGGCGCGCAGTGGTCCGCTCCCAGGGTCCCCCAGACCCAAGACCCTCTGCACCCACAGGGACATTTTAAAGGGATGAGAGCCCCGCTGAGCAACTGCCAGCCCCCCTGCATGCAGCTCCCGTGTGTGTGCCAGGAACCCTGCACTCTTGTGCGCTGGCACCCCTGCACCCGCGTGTGTCAGCGCCCCTGCACCAGTGCGTGCCAGCCCCCCTGCCCTCCTGTGTGTGCAAGCACCCCAGCTCCCGTGTGTGTGCCAGGAACCCTGCACTCTTGTGCGCTGGCACCCCTGCACCCGCGTGTGTCAGCGCCCCTGCACCAGTGCGTGCCAGCACCCCTGCACTGCTGTGTGTGCCAGCACCCCTGCATGCAGCTCCCGTGTGTGTGCCAGGAACCCTGCACTCTTGTGCGCTGGCACCCCTGCACCCGCGTGTGTCAGCGCCCCTGCATGCAGCTCCCGTGTGTGTGCCAGGAACCCTGCATTCTTGTGTGCCAGGAACCCTGCACTCTTGTGCGCTGGCATCCCTGCACCCGCGTGTGTCAGCGCCCCTGCACCAGTGCGTGCCAGCACCCCTGCCCTCCTGTGTGTGCAAGCACCCCTGCCCTCCTGTGTGTGCCAGCACCCCTGCATGCAGCTCCCGTGTGTGTGCCAGGAACCCTGCACTCTTGTGCGCTGGCATCCCTGCACCCGCGTGTGTCAGCGCCCCTGCACCAGTGCGTGCCAGCACCCCTGCACTCCTGTGTGTGCCAGCACCCCTGCATGCAGCTCCCGTGTGTGTGCCAGGAACCCTGCATTCTTGTGTGCCAGGAACCCTGCACTCTTGTGCGCTGGCACCCCTGCACCCGCGTGTGTCAGCGCCCCTGCACCAGTGCGTGCCAGCACCCCTGCCCTCCTGTGTGTGCAAGCACCCCAGGACCCGTGTGTGCCAGCGCCCCTGCACCAGTGCGTGCCCGCACCCCTGCACTCCTGTGTGTGCCAGCCCCCCTGCATGCAGCTCCCGTGTGTGTGCCAGGAACCCTGCACTCTTGTGCGCTGGCACCCCTGCACCCGCGTGTGTCAGCGCCCCTGCACCAGTGCGTGCCAGCACCCCTGCCCTCCTGTGTGTGCAAGCCCCCCTGCCCTCCTGTGTGTGCAAGCACCCCAGCTCCCGTGTGTGTGCCAGGAACCCTGCACTCTTGTGCGCTGGCACCCCTGCACCCGCGTGTGTCAGCGCCCCTGCACCAGTGCGTGCCAGCACCCCTGCACTGCTGTGTGTGCCAGCACCCCTGCATGCAGCTCCCGTGTGTGTGCCAGGAACCCTGCACTCTTGTGCGCTGGCACCCCTGCACCCGCGTGTGTCAGCGCCCCTGCATGCAGCTCCCGTGTGTGTGCCAGGAACCCTGCATTCTTGTGTGCCAGGAACCCTGCACTCTTGTGCGCTGGCATCCCTGCACCCGCGTGTGTCAGCGCCCCTGCACCAGTGCGTGCCAGCACCCCTGCCCTCCTGTGTGTGCAAGCACCCCTGCCCTCCTGTGTGTGCAAGCACCCCTGCACTCCTGTGTGTGCCAGCACCCCTGCATGCAGCTCCCGTGTGTGTGCCAGGAACCCTGCACTCTTGTGCGCTGGCATCCCTGCACCCGCGTGTGTCAGCGCCCCTGCACCAGTGCGTGCCAGCACCCCTGCACTCCTGTGTGTGCCAGCACCCCTGCATGCAGCTCCCGTGTGTGTGCCAGGAACCCTGCATTCTTGTGTGCCAGGAACCCTGCACTCTTGTGCGCTGGCACCCCTGCACCCGCGTGTGTCAGCGCCCCTGCACCAGTGCGTGCCAGCACCCCTGCCCTCCTGTGTGTGCAAGCACCCCAGGACCCGTGTGTGCCAGCGCCCCTGCACCAGTGCGTGCCAGCACCCCTGCCCTCCTGTGTGTGCAAGCACCCCAGGACCCGTGTGTGCCAGCGCCCCTGCACCAGTGCGTGCCCGCACCCCTGCACTCCTGTGTGTGCCAGCCCCCCTGCATGCAGCTCCCGTGTGTGTGCCAGGAACCCTGCACTCTTGTGCGCTGGCACCCCTGCACCCGCGTGTGTCAGCGCCCCTGCACCAGTGCGTGCCAGCACCCCTGCCCTCCTGTGTGTGCAAGCACCCCAGGACCCGTGTGTGCCAGCGCCCCTGCACCAGTGCGTGCCCGCACCCCTGCACTCCTGTGTGTGCCAGCACCCCTGCATGCAGCTCCCGTGTGTGTGCCAGGAACCCTGCACTCTTGTGTGCCAGGAACCCTGCACTCTTGTGCGCTGGCACCCCTGCACCCGCGTGTGTCAGCGCCCCTGCACCAGTGCGTGCCAGCACCCCTGCCCTCCTGTGTGTGCAAGCACCCCTGCACTGCTGTGTGTGCAAGCACCCCGGACCCGTATGTGCCCGCACCCCTGCACTCCTGTGTGTGCCAGCACCCCTGCACTGCTGTGTGTGCAAGCACCCCAGGACCCGTATGTGCCCGCACCCCTGCACTCCTGTGTGTGCCAGCCCCCCTGCATGCAGCTCCCGTGTGTGTGCCAGGAACCCTGCACTCTTGTGCGCTGGCACCCCTGCACCCGCGTGTGTCAGCGCCCCTGCACCAGTGCGTGCCAGCACCCCTGCCCTCCTGTGTGTGCAAGCACCCCAGGACCCGTGTGTGCCAGCGCCCCTGCACCAGTGCGTGCCCGCACCCCTGCACTCCTGTGTGTGCCAGCCCCCCTGCATGCAGCTCCCGTGTGTGTGCCAGGAACCCTGCACTCTTGTGCGCTGGCACTCCTGCACCCGCGTGTGTCAGCGCCCCTGCACCAGTGCGTGCCAGCACCCCTGCCCTCCTGTGTGTGCAAGCACCCCAGGACCCGTGTGTGCCAGCGCCCCTGCACCAGTGCGTGCCCGCACCCCTGCACTCCTGTGTGTGCCAGCACCCCTGCATGCAGCTCCCGTGTGTGTGCCAGGAACCCTGCACTCTTGTGTGCCAGGAACCCTGCACTCTTGTGCGCTGGCACCCCTGCACCCGCGTGTGTCAGCGCCCCTGCACCAGTGCGTGCCAGCACCCCTGCACTGCTGTGTGTGCAAGCACCCCAGGACCCGTGTGTGCCAGCGCCCCTGCACCAGTGCGTGCCCGCACCCCTGCACTCCTGTGTGTGCCAGCACCCCTGCATGCAGCTCCCGTGTGTGTGCCAGGAACCCTGCACTCTTGTGCGCTGGCACCCCTGCACCCGCGTGTGTCAGCGCCCCTGCACCAGTGCGTGCCCGCACCCCTGCACTCCTGTGTGTGCCAGCACCCCTGCATGCAGCTCCCGTGTGTGTGCCAGGAACCCTGCACTCTTGTGCGCTGGCACCCCTGCACCCGCGTGTGTCAGCGCCCCTGCACCAGTGCGTGCCAGCACCCCTGCCCTCCTGTGTGTGCAAGCACCCCAGGACCCGTGTGTGCCAGCGCCCCTGCACCAGTGCGTGCCCGCACCCCTGCACTCCTGTGTGTGCCAGCACCCCTGCATGCAGCTCCCGTGTGTGTGCCAGGATCCCTGCACTCCTGTGCGCCGGCACCCCTGCACTAGTGCGTGCCAGCACCCCTGCAACTGTGTGTGCCCGCACCCCTGCACTCCTGTGTCTGCAAGCACCCCAGGACCCGTGTGTGCCAGAACCCCTGCCCTCCTATGTACCAGCAACCCTGCACCCGTGTGTGCAAGCACTCCTGCACCCGTGTTTGCAAGCACTCCAGCACCTGTGTGTGCCAGTACTCCTGCCCTTGTGTGTGTGCCAGCACCCCAGCACCCACGTGTGTCAGCGCCCCTGCACCTGTGTGTGCCAGCACCCCAGCACCCACATGTGCCAGTGCCCCTGCACCTGTGTGTGCAAGTACTCCAGCACCCATGTGTGCCAGCACCCCTGCACTTCTGTGTGTGCAAGCACTCAAGCACCCCTGTGTGCCAGCACCCCAGCACCCACGTGTATCAGTGCCCTTGTACCAGTGCGTGCCAGCACCCCTGCACCCGTTGTTGCCCGCACCCCAGCACCTGTGTGTGCAAGCACCCCAGGACCCGTGTGTGCCAGCACCCCTGCCTTCCTATGTACCAGCAACCCTGCACCTGTGTGTGCCAGCACCCCTGCACCCGTGTGTGCCAGCACTCCAGCTCCTGAGTGCCAGCACCCCTGAACCCGTGTGTGCAAGCACTCCTGCACCTGTGTGTGCCAGTGCCCATGCACCCCTGCACTCCTGTGTGCCAGCACCCCTGTACCTGCGTGTGTCAGCGCCCATGCACCAGTGTCTGCAAACACCCCTGCACCCTTGTGTGTCCGCACCCCTGCACTCCTGTGTGTGCAAGCACTCCTGCACCTGTGTATGCCAGCACCCCGGCACCAGTATGTGCCAGCCCCCTGCCCTCGTGTGTACCACCACCCCTGCCTTCCTGTGTGCCAGCACCCCTGCCCCTGCACCCCTGTACCCCTGTGTGCCAGCACCCCTGTACCCACGTGTCAATGCCCCTGCACCTGTGTGTGCCACCACCCCTGCACCTGTGTGTGCTAGCACCCCAGCACCCGTGTGTGCCATCACCCCTGCACCTGTGTGTGCCAGCACCCTAGCACCCGTGTGTGCCAGCACCCCAGCACACATGTGTGCCAGCATCCCTGCCCTCGTGTGTGCCAACACCCCTGCACCAATGTGTGCCAGTGCCCCTGCACCCCTGTACTCCTGTGTGCCAGCACCCCTGTACCCACGTGTTTCAGTGCCCCTGCACCTGTGTGTGCCAGCACCCCTGCTCTCCTGTGCGTGCCAGCACCCCTGCACTCCTGTGTACCAGCACCCCAGCATCTGTGTGTGCCAGCACCCCAGCACCCGTGTGTGCCAGCACTCCTGCAACTGTGTGTGCCAGCACCCCTGCACCCATGTGTGCCAGCACCCCTGCACCCGTGTGTGCCAGCACCCCAGCACTCCTGTGCGTGCAAAAACCCCTGCACCTGTGTGCCAGCACCCCAGCACTCCTGTGTACCAGCACCCCAGCACCTGTGTGTGCCAGCCCCCCAGCACCCGTGTGTGCCAGCACCCCAGCACTCCTGTGTGTGCAAGCACCCCTGCACCTGTGTGTGCCGGCACCCCTACACCTGTATGTGCCAGCACCCAAGCACCCATGTGTGATAGCACCCCTGCACCTGTGTGTGCCAGCACCCCTGCACCCATGTGTCCCAGCACCCCTGCACCCGTGTGTGCCAGCACCCCAGCACGCCTGTGTGTGCCAGCACCCCTGCACCAGTGTGTGCCAGCACCCCAGCACTCATGTGTATACAAGCACCCCTGCACCTGTGTGTGCCAGCACCCCAGCACCCGTGTGTGCCAACACCCCTGCAACTGTGTGTGCCAGCACCCCTGCACCCATGTGTGCCAGCATCCCTGCACCTGTGTGTGCCAGCACCCCAGCACCCGTGTGTGCCAGCACCCCAGCACTACTGTGCATGCAAGCACCCCTGCACCTGTGTGTGCCAGTACCCCAGCACTCCTGTGTACCAGCACCCCAGCACCTGTGTGTGCCAGCACCCCAGCACCCGTGTGTGCCAGCACTCCTGCAACTGTGTGCCAGCACCCCTGCACCCATGTGTGCCAGCACCCCTGCACCCGTGTGTGCCAGCACCCCAGCACTCCTGTGCGTGCAAAAACCCCTGCACCTGTGTGTGCCAGCACCCCAGCACTCCTGTGTACCAGCACCCCAGCACCTGTGTGTGCCAGCCCCCCAGCACCCGTGTGTGCCAGCACCCCAGCATTCCTGTGTGTGCAAGCACCCTTGCACCTGTGTGTGCAAGCACCCCAGCACCCGTGTGTGCCAGCACCCCAGC
The DNA here is from genome assembly GCF_031143425.1 of Pleurodeles waltl. Lineage (NCBI taxonomy): Eukaryota > Metazoa > Chordata > Amphibia > Caudata > Salamandridae > Pleurodeles > Pleurodeles waltl. Next base: position 1,191,828,148 of record NC_090448.1, read on the forward strand.
ACTCCTGTGTACCAGCACCCCAGCACCTGTGTGTGCCAGCACCCCAGCACCCGTGTGTGCCAGCACTCCTGTGTGTGCAAGCACCCCTGCACCTGTGTGTGCAAGCACCCGTGTGTGCCAGCACCCCTGCCCTCCTATGTACCAGCACCCCTGCATCAGTGTGTGCCAGCACCCCTGCCCCCAGGTGTACCAGCCCCCTACCACCTGTGTGTGGCAGCACCCCTGCACTACTGTGCGCCAGCACCACTGCACCCGTGTTGGCCAGAACCCCCACACCCGTGTACCCATCCCCCTGCACCCATGTGTGCCCGTACCCCGCGCCCATGTACATCTGGACCCCTATGGGCCAGCACACCAGCACCCATATATGCCGCATCCCTGCTCCCATGTGTGGCGGCACGCAGCACCCGCATGTGTCAGCACCCCTGCACCCAGGTGTGCCAGCTGCTCCTCTGCCCCTTGAACTTTGTCTGTGGTTTTCAACCAGTGAACACGACAATAGTTTTGAACGGACACTGTGCTGGGGATGGCGTTCCCTTCAGTTCGTATTTGTCCCCTGTGAGGCTGTGATTCCCTGTTTGTCTCTGTCTGTGGTATGTGGGTGGTGTTTGAGAGGGAACCACGTGCCGGTGAATGGCCTTCCTTTCAGCTTGGATTTGTCCCCTCTGTGGCTGTTATTCTTGGTCTAACTGTCTGTGGTACACAAATGTTGTCTGGTTGAGTGGCCTTCCCTTCAGCTTGCATTTGTCCTGCATGTGGTTGTGATTCTTGGTCTGTCTGTCTGTCGTACATAGATATTATTTGGTAAGTTTGAGCTGGTTGAGTGACCTTCCCTTCAGCTTGCATTTGTCCTGTCTGTGATTTTTGGCCTGTCTATCTGTCTGTCTGTCTGTGCTATAGAGATGTTGTCTGGTTGAATGGCCTTCCCTTCAGCTTGGATTTGGCCTGTCTGTGGCTGTGATTCGTTGTCTGTCTGTCTATCTGTGGGTCACAGATATTGTTTGGGAAGGGTGTGCTGGTTGAGGCCTTTCCTTCAGGTTGGATGTGTCCCCTCTGTGGCTGTGATTCTTGTTCTGATTGCCTGTGGTATACAGATGTTGTCTGGTTGAGTGGCCTTCCCTTCAGCTTGGATTTCTCCAGTCTGTGGCTGTGAGTCTGGTCTGTGTCTGTCTGTGGGTCACATATACAGGGAGTGCAGAATTATTAGGCAAATGAGTATTTTGACCACATCATCCTCTTTATGCATGTTGTCTTACTCCAAGCTGTATAGGCTCGAAAGCCTACTACCAATTAAGCATATTAGGTGATGTGCATCTCTGTAATGAGAAGGGGTGTGGTCTAATGACATCAACACCCTATATCAGGTGTGCATAATTATTAGGCAACTTCCTTTCCTTTGGCAAAATGGGTCAAAAGAAGGACTTGACAGGCTCAGAAAAGTCAAAAATGGTGAGATATCTTGCAGAGGGATGCAGCACTCTTAAAATTGCAAAGCTTCTGAAGCGTGATCATCGAACAATCAAGCGTTTCATTCAAAATAGTCAACAGGGTCGCAAGAAGCGTGTGGAAAAACCAAGGCGCAAAATAACTGCCCATGAACTGAGAAAAGTCAAGCGTGCAGCTGCCACAATGCCACTTGCCACCAGTTTGGCCATATTTCAGAGCTGCAACATCACTGGAGTGCCCAAAAGCACAAGGAGTGCAATACTCAGAGACATGGCCAAGGTAAGAAAGGCTGAAAGACGACCACCACTGAACAAGACACACAAGCTGAAACGTCAAGACTGGGTCAAGAAATATCTCAAGACTGATTTTTCTAAGGTTTTATGGACTGATGAAATGAGAGTGAGTCTTGATGGGCCAGATGGATGGGCCCGTGGCTGGATTGGTAAAGGGCAGAGAGCTCCAGTCCGACTCAGACGCCAGCAAGGTGGAGGTGGAGTACTGGTTTGGGCTGGTATCATCAAAGATGAGCTTGTGGGGCCTTTTCGGGTTGAGGATGGGGTCAAGCTCAACTCCCAGTCCTACTGCCAGTTCCTGGAAGACACCTTCTTCAAGCAGTGGTACAGGAAGAAGTCTGCATCCTTCAAGAAAAACATGATTTTCATGCAGGACAATGCTCCACCACACGCGTCCAAGTACTCCACAGCGTGGCTGGCAAGAAAGGGTATAAAAGAAGGAGATCTAATGACATGGCCTCCTTGTTCACCTGATCTGAACCCCATTGAGAACCTGTGGTCCATCATCAAATGTGAGATTTACAAGGAGGGAAAACAGTACACCTCTCTGAACAGTGTCTGGGAGGCTGTGGTTGCTGCTGCACGCAATGTTGATGGTGAACAGATCAAAACACTGACAGAATCCATGGATGGCAGGCTTTTGAGTGTCCTTGCAAAGAAAGGTGGCTATATTGGTCACTGATTTGTTTTTGTTTTGTTTTTGAATGTCAGAAATGTATATTTGTGAATGTTGAGATGTTATATTGGTTTCACTGGTAATAATAAATAATTGAAATGGGTATATATTTGTTTTTTGTTAAGTTGCCTAATAATTATGCACAGTAATAGTCACCTGCACACACAGATATCCCCCTAACATAGCTAAAACTAAAAACAAACTAAAAACTACTTCCAAAAATATTCAGCTTTGATATTAATGAGTTTTTTGGGTTCATTGAGAACATGGTTGTTGTTCAATAATAAAATTAATCCTCAAAAATACAACTTGCCTAATAATTCTGCACTCCCTGTATTGTTTGGGAACGGTGTGCTGGTTGAGTGGATTTCCCTTCAGCTTGGCTTAAAGGCTATGACTTCCCGAAGGCAGCTGTCCTGGGGCCCTGGCCCTTGTACCCCGGGGGTGCCTGGTGGGATGAACAATCTTTTTCTGCCACAACCAAGTCATATCCTGCAACAACAGATCAGACGTCTACAACATTATTGTTTGTCAGGAAAGTTTTGCAAACGTGAGACACTTCATGCCTCACGTGGGCTGCAGCAACATTTCGTGCAATGGAAGTGTGGCATCTGGGGAGAGGCTGGCCAAGGGGGTAACTGGAGCTGTAGCTGCGAAGGAAGTGGGACGCCGGCTTCTCCTGGCTGCCTTGCTTCGGCCTCGCTCCTCTCTATGGTCATGGAACTCCTCGGTGACTTGCAGTGGCCTCAGGACGCACAGATGCGGATCTGCATCCCACATACACCTGGCTAAGGATTGGCTGCAACCCTGGTGTGTGCCAACCGAGAGGCATGCCAGGACATCCGTGGTGTGTGCCACGTGAGAGGCACGCCAGGACATCCGTGGTGTGTGCCAACCGAGAGGCACGCCAGGACATCCGTGGTGTGTGCCACGTGAGAGGCATGCCAGGACATCCGTGGTGTGTGCCAACCGAGAGGCATGCCAGGACATCCGTGGTGTGTGCCACGTGAGAGGCACACCAGGACATCCGTGGGTGGCGAGGACAGTCACCGCAGCCCGACTAGGGTAGTGAATGGCCGGGCAGGTGGAGGCGAGTCATGTTCACCCGCGGACTGACAGCTGTATGGTGGAAGTAGTTACTGGGGGGGGGTGACATTCATGTAATTTGCCTTTACATAATTACACAAACTCTTGCAAAATTGTATGAAATGAGACATCATAATACAAAACGGAAATCTGTCATTTCACACTATATTTTATCATCAAATGCAATCGTGCATCAATTTTTGGCGCGAGGATGCAGTTAAACAAAGCAATGTGCACAACAGTTGCTGACATTCTGCGGATCGCTTGTGTTTGTGGTTAATGTTTACAATGAATGTTGCCTTTTGTGGTACATTTTTATCTCCATAGTTTTGCAATTACTCAATGTGGCGAAACAGCAGGAATTTCGCATAACAAACGTAACATGACATTCACATAATTATGGGAAATACCCTGGCGTAATTTGAAGTTCACTCATGCGCGGTAGTCACCGGTTTGTTCCTGGATTTTAAGCTGGGGAGGCTGGTACGCCAGCACCAAGAGTGAGCGCATCTCATACTCGCTTGTGTCAGACTGAGGTTTGATTGACACTGAGAGCCTTGCCACTGCTTGTAGACCGGAGCCCACATGCAGGGGGCGGCCGTCTCACAACAAACAGGGGGTTAAGCTCATACTCCCCAACCCCCCCCCCCCCCCCCCCCCTTGAAAATAGACTGATTGTGCAGCCGCAGCTACCTTGGAAACTGCCGGGAAGCGGCGCTGGGAATTTGTCTGAATTCCACAAGAAGGTGACCTCAGTGTGTGGGGCAGCTTTGTAGGGAATCACTAGCATTTACCGGCGCCTTTAGGGGAGCAACGGGGATGGGGGGGGGGGGGGGGGGGAGTTTACATGAACTGATCTGCCTGCCTAAGAGGGACGGTGAAAGGTTTAGTAACATTTCCACATTTCATTAGCCAGTGGTCAGTGGCCAGGGTCAGTGGTCAGTCGCCAGTGGCCAGGGTCAGTGGCGAGGGTCAGTGGTCAGTCGCCAGTGGCCAGGGTCAGTGGTCAGTGTGTCACAGTGACATTCACACGAGAAGTAGCATAACACAGGAATACACACCACTGTGTAGGTTGTCGCAGTTAGGTAAGACATTCAGCATGGTACATGCAAGACCCAGCTTCCTGAATAACAACTTTTAATGCTGTTTGGGAGTGATTAGAGGTCTCGAATGTAAACCAGATATGAAGCAACCTGTCAGTGGTTGGTGAGTTGTCTGTGGAAGGAAGACATGTGTTTGGCAGTCTGCCAGGGTAAGTCCTGGGTAAGGGCTTCGAGGGCGTGGGTGCAGTTCAGATGACCTGTAGACCGGCGTAGGATGATACTCTGACGGTCCGAGGAGTGAGTTCAGACGTGGGGTCACATACACCGCTGCGCTAAAGGTTTGGGAAAAGTCTGTGATCTGAAGGTGTTTTGGACCAGTCCACGGGAGATCAGAGAGCTGAAGGGAGTCATTTAAAACAAGACAAGACCAAGTGTCCTGCAAGAACCCAGGTCTGGCGAACACCTCAGAGCAGCGAGAGTCTAGCGGTGTCCCAAGAAGGCGCCAAGGCCTGGCAGGAGCAGGGAATTCTGGGCTAGTGGGGATGGAAGCAAAACTATGAAGGAAAAGGTTGAATGGTGACGACAATGGCAGGGAGGGTGTTTGGTCCAGAGCCTCATCGCACACATCTGGGTCATGGTACCACGTGTGCACTCCAAGGGATCACCAGCCTTCAGGGAGGCTGTGAGAGGTGTGAAGGTGGGTCAGAGCCGGGGAGAGGAGGAAGCAGGAGAAAGGGAAGGGACGTGAACGAGGCCACGCGGGAGGTGATGACAATGCAGAACTGAAGGGAGAAGCTACTTCTTTAGTGAAAACAGACACCTGGAGGGCACAGAGACAAGATAAAGGCTAGGTGTGGTAAAGGGAACAGCTATGGGAGGATACTTCATATCATGGTTGGTTCAGGGCCAGAGGATGCATTCTGTCGGATTAGTTCATCAAGAAACTGCAAGGGAGTAAGAAGCTCCAGCTTCTGGATTTAACGATACGGGGTATGAAGGGAACACTGTTGAGTGGATAGAAAGAAGATTAGACAGGAAGAAGTAGGCGGTGAGAAAATGTCGAATTATTCAAGCAAAATTAATGGATGAGAAGAGTTGCGTGTGGCCTTCAAGAAGACGTGTGTGGAGGGCGTGATCGAGCACTTAGAGGCGAACTTGTGGTTATTGCCTAGATTGATATTGAAAAAGGTTGTGCAGCAGATATGGCTGTTTGTGGGTTTGAGGAGCCTCGTTAGGGTACTTTGGGTTAAGTTGCATCCATCACCACGGATGGAGGCTCGAGATGCCAGGGCTGGAGGAGTGAGAATGTTTTCAAAAGTTGGTTTAAGATCTGCATATCATCAGCCAGTGCTTGACAAGGAGCCAAGACATTCAACAACTTTCTTCATAATGGTACCTTTCAGGTTAGGAGGATGCTGTCTGGTCTTGCCTCTTCCACACTGCGTTGTGGCTGATAAAGCTTCACCTGTTCAAAGGAATGCGGATTGTGGCATCATTTCAGGGTGACATTCTTGTGCGGGGAGGATGAGCGGGAGTACGATGATACACTCAAGGTAGTTTTGTGATTCTTAACAGAAGCTGGAGCTATTTTCAGAAAGACTAAATAAGGGCTTCAAGTGGATCAAGTGTAATGTTTGGGTCACATGATGTCTGGAGAAGGGGTCAAGGATTTATGCGGCAAAGGCTCATGCCAGCTCAGCATCACAAATGCTCTGTTGCCTGAGACACTGGGGTGCCCTGGGCCAGTGGCTGCTCCTCTAGATTGCCCTTGTCTCTGTGGGAAGGGGCAGTCGGACATCCCCCACTCCACTAACGAACTGGAATTGTATCGAAGAGAGGGGCCATAATGTAGCCAATGTGCCATAGGCCCTAGTCAAGGAAGGAAACAGGCTCTGCTGCTGTTAAAATTGTAAACTATAGCAATATTCAGGGTCCAAGGTGCACAATAGACCTCTGGTCCCTGGTGCTACTGCACCTGCTGCCCCAGTGGAAGTTATACCCCTGGAGAGGGCCAGCTCACCACATCCCTATGAAGATACACTACAGCAGTTAGGACCTGATGGACCTCCGCAAACACCTCCCTCCTTGGCCTAGTGCCCAAAAGACTATTATGCTGTAAGTATCTGAATGCCACATCACGTCACATTTTCCCCTAATTAGTCTGTAGTGGGGTGCTTGACATTTGATCTTTGTGTCAGGATACTTCAATTCGATTTCCTCAGAAGCAGAAGATAACTCCTCAGTCCCGACCCGAGCTACTCACAAGGAATATTAATCCTTCGTGCTGAGTACCCCGGAGGGGGAAAGGGGAATGGGATGGTAGAGAGACTGCCACAGAGATGATGAACGCCAGTACTCAGTCTGCCTCTTCACATCTAAGATTGGATACAGCACCTGCAAGAGTCACAGTCGCAATTACTAGGGACATACAACATCAGTTTTTCACTTTCTACTCTCAACACTTAATTCTCTTTAATTCTATTATTTCTTCACTCACCCTGAGTTCTCTGGAGCCTTGCTTCTCTCTATAAATGATAGCTCTTCTTAAAAAAATGCTTATTACTGATTCTGGAAGAACTTCTCAACCTTTGTTAGAGATTGGTTTTATGTTGCTTTATATATATATAGTTGGTGATAATGCGTTCTTCAAATCAGCTGATGTTATTTAATTTCTCCTGTCTTGTGACTTCTGTCAATACTTGTATTTGTAAATGCTTGTTTATTAAAGTTCGTTTCTCCTTTCTTACTTCGACATTTGTTGATATCTTGTATTTGTAAATGCTTGTTTATTACAGTTAGTTTGTCCTTCCTTACTTCGACATCTGTTGATAACTTGTAGTTGTAAATGCTTGTTTATTTAAGTTTGTTTCTCTTTTAAACTCTATTTTGGTTTATTACCATTGAATTTGTAAATGCTTATTTGTTAACAGTTCGTTTCTCCTTTAAACTTGGCCTTTGTTTATAACCTTGACATTTGTAGATACTGAGGGGCATATTTATACTCTGTTTGCGCCGGAATTGTGTCGTTTTTTTTTACGCAATTCCGACGCAAAACTAACTCCATATTTATACTTTGGCGTTAGACGCGTCTAGCGCCAAAGTCCATGGAGTTTGCGTCATTTTTTAGCGTGGACACCTACTTTGCGTTAATGATATGCAAGGTAGGCGTTCCCGTCTAAAAAATTGACTCCGAAGCATGTGCGCCGTATTTACACTCCCGGGCAAAATTCACGCCCGGAAGTGGGCGGGTCAAAAAAAATGACATCCGGCCGCTTTTGCGCCGTTTTTTAGCGCCTGGTCAGGGCAGGCGTTAAGGGACCTGTGGGCTCGGAAGGAGCCCCAGGGACACCCCCTGCCACCCTTGCCCACCCCAGGAGGACACCCAAGGCTGGAGGGACCCATCCCAGGGACATTAAGGTAAGTTCAGGTAAGTTTTTATTTTTTGGTGGCATAGGGGGGCCTGATTTGTGCCCCCCTAAATGCCACTATGCCCAATGACCATGCCCAGGGGACATAAGTCCCCTGGGCATGGCCATTGGGCAAGGGGGCATGACTCCTGTCTTTGCTAAGACAGGAGTCATTTCAATGGGGGTTGGGAGTCGAAACAAATGGCGCAAATCGGGTTGAGGCGAAAAATTTGCCTCAGCCTGACTTGCCACATTTTTTGGCGCCCAAGCTCCATATCCCCCTACGCCGGCGCTGCCTGGTGTACGTCGTTTTTTTTCACGCACACCAGGCAGCGCCGGCGGCTAACGCCGGCTAACGTCATTGAATAAATACGGCGCCCGCATGGCGCTTCAGAATGGCATTAGCCTGTGCTAATTTTTTTGACGCAAAACTGCGTTAGGGCAGTTTTGCGTCAAAAAGTATAAATATGGCCCTTGCTCTTTTAAAGTTCGTTTTTTCTTTGACTTTAATATCTTAAACAAGAACCTTGTAAACATAAGGTTAATTCATACATTAACTCTGTAGCCTTGCCGACTTCCACGGGAACGGTCTACTATCAAACTCTTCGAATAAACCTTGACAATATTTATGCGTTTTCTGTAATATAATCTTCAAATGTAATTTTACCTCACAGGAGTTTCTGTTCTGAAGCGCGCTCTCTCTCCACACAGCTGATTCCTGTCAGACCTCAGTTGAAGTGCAAGGCTTCCAGCTGGAGAGCTCGTAACCTAGCAACCAACCGATTGCAAGACTAGAACTGTAACTAACCTTCAGGACTCACAGCGGCCATCTTGGATCTTCTCTTCTTGATTCTTCCTTTGAAATAAACGCAAGATTACTCTGCAAACCTTCTTCCAGTTTGGGCTTTGCTGTCTCCACTGAGGATATCTCTTTGATTTTCTCATGCACTTCTTTGATTTGACTTGGCAAGTTTTTTGTGGTCATGACACTATCTCTCCCCCACCATCCTCTTTCCCCCCTTTAGACACTTCTGTTAGTCCAGTGATATTGGATGACGGAGGGGTTCGGAGGGAGGCACTGGGAACAGTTGTCATTCTGCTATTGTGCTGATCAGGTGAGAGTTCTGACATGAGTTTAGGGGACAATGTCTGGGGGTGCTACCCCCACTTCGTTGGTCACTGTCCACCTCCTCTCCTAGAGGTGTGTTAGGACCCGCTGTTAAATGGATTGCATCAAGATCTGCCAGAAGCAACTGGATATGTATTTTTGTAGGGTTTCAGCCAGTTTTGAATTTGCTCGCTGTACCGAGGTTCTTTAACTGATTCACATTAAGCTGGGCCTCTACGGCTCTGATCACGGATCCTGACCCATGTCGGTTCTGCCACTGCAACCTTAGCCAAAGCCACTGCTGATGCTGATGCTCCCGGTGCCGTCAGCCGGTCTGAATTCCGGAATCCGACACGGAGGCGGAACAGTGTTGACCGACCCCAGAGCCAACGGGCCCCAGTCTCCTAGATTGGACTCTGAGCCCTATTCCTAAGCGCTAGGTATGGAGTCAAGCTTTGACTGAAATCCAGACGGGAAGCAACGACAATATTTCATTATTCCTACCCAGAAGCGAAATAATAAAAATCTGGGTCTGCTCCTGCCAGAATTCCATAAATAATTATTATGAACATCGCCAGGGTTGAAACATAAACACATTTTTACACTCGACTTTACTGCCTCTTGTAGGAGGCTGGACTGGCTTGTAGTGAGTACCAAAGGGGTACTTACTCGTGCAGAAGTGTTTTCCTGACGAAAGACCACCAACAAGCCTTGCTAGCTGCAAATCGTGCGGTTAGGGTTTTTGGATGCTGCTGTGGCCCAGGAGGGACCAGGATGTCGCCAATTGCGTCTGGGGACAGAGGGGGCATCGAGCAAGACAAGGAGCCCCCTCAGAAGCAGGCAGCACCCGCAGAAGTGCTGGGACAGGCACTACGAAGTGGAGTGAAACGGTGCTCACCCAAAATCGCACAAAGGAGTCCCACGTCGCCGGAGGACAACTTAGGAGGTCGTGCAATGCAGGTTAGAGTGCCGTGGAACCAGGCTGGACTGTGCACAAAGGATTTCTGCCGGAAGTGCACGGAGGCTGGAGTAGCTGCAAAAGTCGCGGTTCCCAGCAATGCAGTCTGGCGTGGGGAGGCAAGGACTTACCTCCACCAAACTTGGACTGAAGAGTCACTGGACTGTGGGAGTCACTTGGACAGAGTTGCTGGATTCAAGGGACCTCGCTCGTCGTGCTGAGAGGAGACCCAGGATACCAGTGATGCAGTTCTTTGGTGCCTGCGGTTGCAGGGGGACGATTCCGTCGACCCACAGGAGATTTCTTCGGAGCTTCTAGTGCAGAGAGGAGGCAGACTACCCCCACAGCATGCACCACCAGGAAAACAGTCGAGAAGGCGGCAGGATCAGCGTTACAGAGTTGCAGTAGTCATCTTCGCTACTTTGTTGCAGTTTTGAAGGCTTCCAGCGCGGTCAGCAGTCGATTCCTTGGCAGAAGGTGAAGAGAGAGATGCAGAGGAACTCGGATGAGCTCTTGCATTCGTTATCTAAAGAATCCCCAAAGACAGAGACCCTAAATAGCCAGAAAAGAGGGTTTGGCTACCTAGTAGAGAGGATAGGCTAGCAACACCTGAAGGAGCCTATCAGAAGGAGTCTCTGACGTCACCTGCTGGCACTGGCCACTCAGAGCAGTCCAGTGTGCCAGCAGCATATCTGTTTCCAAGATGGCAGAGGTCTGGAACACACTGGAGGAGCTCTGGGCACCTCCCAGGGGACGTGCAGGTCAAGGGAGTGGTCACTCCCCTTTCCTTTGTCCAGTTTCGTGCCAGAGCAGGGCTGAGGGGTCCCTGAACCGGTGTAGACTGGCTTATGCAGAAATGGGCACCATGTGTGCCCATGAAAGCATTTCCAGTGGCTGGGGGAGGCTACTCCTCCCGCCTTCACACCATTTTCCAAAGGGAGAGCGTGTAACACCCTCTCTCAGAGGAAGTCCTTTGTTCTGCCATCCTGGGCCAAGCCTGGCTGGACCCCAGGAGGACAGAAACCTGTCTGAGGGGTTGGCAGCAGCAGCAGCTGCAGTGAAACCCCGGGAAAGGCAGTTTGGCAGTACCCAGGTCTGAGCTACAAACCTGTGGGATCATGGGATTGTGCCATCTATGCCAGGATGGCATAGAGGGGGCAATTCCAAGCTCATAGACATGTTACATGGCCATATTCGGAGTTACCATTGTGAAGCTACATATAGGTAGTGACCTATATGTAGTGCACGCGTGTAATGGTGTCCCCGCACTCTCAAAGTCCGGGGAATTGGCCCTGAACAATGTGGGGGCACCTTGACTAGTGCCAGGGTGCCCACACACTAAGTAACTTAGCACCCAACTTTTACCAGGTAAAGGTTAGACATATAGGTGACTTATAAGTTACTTAAGTGCAGTGTAAAATGGCTGTGAAATAACGTGGACGTTATTTCACTCAGGCTGCAGTGGCAGGCCTGTGTAAGAATTGTCAGAGCTCCCTATGGGTGGCAAAAGAAATGCTGCAGCCCATAGGGATCTCCTGGAACCCCAATACCCTGGGTACCTCAGTACCATATACTAGGGAATTATAAGGGTGTTCCAGTAAGCCAATGTAAATTGGTAAAATTGGTCACTAGCCTGTTAGTGACAAATTGAAAGAAATGAGAGAGCATAACCACTGAGGTTCTGATTAGCAGAGCCTCAGTGAGACAGTTAGTCATAACACAGGTAACACATTCAAGCACACTTATGAGCACTGGGGCCCTGGCTGGCAGGGTCCCAGTGACACATACAACTAAAACAACATATATACAGTGAAAAATGGGGGTAACATGCCAGGCAAGATGGTACTTTCCTACACAACCCCCCCCCCAAACGAAGGACAATAAGACTAGCCATGACCTGATGAGTCTTCATTGTCTAAGTGGAAATATCTGGAGAGTCCATCTGCATTGGAGTGGCTACTCCCAGGTCTATGTTCCACTGTATAATCCATTCCCTGTAAGGATATGGACCACCTCAATAATTTAGGATTTTCACCTTTCATTTGTTTTAGCCAAAGTAGAGGTTTGTGGTCTGTCTGAACAATGAAGTGAGTGCCAAACAGGTATGGGCCTCCCTCTCTATGGCAGACCAAGGCTTTTCTCTAGGGGTCAACCTTCTACTAATAAAAGCAACAGGTTGGTCCTGGCCCTCAGAATTAAGTTGTGATAGGACTGCCCCTACTCCTAATTCAGATGCATCAGTTTGGACATAGAATTTTTTAGAGTAACAAGGGCTTTTCAGGACAGGTGCAGAGCACATGGCCTGCTTCAGCTCCTCAAAAGCTTTCTGACAGCTAGCTGTCCATAATACCTTCTTAGGCATTTTCTTGGATGTGAGGTCATTAAGAGGGGCTGCAATGGAGCCGTAGTTCTTAATGAACCTCCTGTAATACCCAGTGAGGCCTAAAAAGGCTCTCACCTGGGTCTGAGTGGTAGGGGGAACCCAATCTATAATAGCTTGGATTTTCCCCTGAAGTGGTGCAATCTGGTCTCCACCAACCAGGTGTCCCAGATAAACCACCTTCCCCTGCCCTATCTGGCACTTTGAAGCCTTGATAGTGAGGCCTGCCTTTTGCAGGGCCTATAAAACTTTCCATAGGTGGACCAGGTGATCATCCCAACTGGAGCTAAAGACAGCTATATCGTCCAGATCTGCTGCACTAAAAGCTTCCAGCCCTTGCAGGACTGTGTTCACCAACCTCTGAAAAGAGGCAGGTGCATTTTTCAATCCAAAAGGCATTATTGTGAATTGGTAATGGCATCCAATGGTTGAAAATGCAGTTTTTGCTTTTGCATCTTCTGATAATTTGATCTGCCAATACCCTGCAGTCAAGTCAAAAGTGCTTAGATACTTGGCAGATGCCAGTGTATCTATGAGCTCATCTGCCCTGGGTATAGGGTGAGCATCAGTTTTGGTTACCTGGTTGAGATCTCTGTAGTCAACACAAAACTGCATTTCCTTCTTTCCATCTTTGGAATGAGGTTTTGGTACAAGTACCACAGGAGAAGCCCATGGACTTTCAGAGTGCTCAACCATCCCAGTTCTAACATTTTCTGCACCTCTTGCTTTATGCAGTCTCTGACATGGTCAGGCTGCCTAAAAATTTTACTTTTGACAGGCAAGCTGTCTCCAGTATCTATAGTGTGCTCACACCAAGAAGTGGTACCTGGCACAGTAGAGAAGAGTTCAGAAAACTGACCCAGGAGATTTATACAATGGTCTCTCTGCTCAGCAGTGAGACAATCAGCCAAAACTACACCTTCCACTAGAGCATCTTGCTCTGTGGAAGAGAAGAGATCAGGGAGAGTGTCACTCTCTTCTTCCTGTCCCTCATCAGTTGCCATGAGCAGGGTGAGATCAGCCCTGTCATAGTAGTGTTTCAGGCGATTGACATGGAGCACCCTAAGGGGACTCCTGGCAGTGCCTAAGTCAACTAAGTAGGTGACTTCACCCTTTTTCTCAACAATTGTGTGGGGTCCACTCCATTTATCTTGGAGTGCTCTTGGGGCCAGGGGCTCCAAGACCCACACTTTCTGCCCTGGTTGGTACTGAACCAAAACAGCCTTCTGGTCATGCCATTGCTTTTGGAGCTCTTGGCTGGCCTGAAGGTTTTTACTGGCCTTTTTCAAGTACTCAGCCATCCTTGATCTGAGGCCAAGTACATAGTCCACTATGTCTTGCTTTGGAGCTTTTAAAGGTTGTTCCCAACCCTCCTTAACAAGTGTTAGAGGACCTCTTACTGGGTGTCCAAAGAGGAGTTCAAAGGGGCTGAAGCCCACTCCTTTTTGGGGTACCTCCCTGTAAGCAAAAAGGAGGCAAGGTAACAGGATATCCCATCTCCTGCGGAGTTTTTCAGGGAGTCCCATAATCATGCCTTTGAGAGTTTTGTTAAATCTCTCCACCAGTCCATTTGTTTGTGGATGATAGGGTGTAGTGAACTTGTATGTCACACCACACTCTTTCCACATGGCCTTTAAGTAAGCAGACATGAAATTGCTTCCCTTGTCTGATACCACCTCTTTTGGGAAGCCCACCCTGGAAAATATTCCCAGGAGGGCCTTTGTCACTGCAGGTGCTGTAGTGGTCCTTAGAGGAATAGCTTCAGGATATCTTGTGGCATGGTCCACTACCACCAAGATAAACCTATTGCCTGAAGCAGTAGGAGGGTCAAGGGGGCCAACTATGTCAACCCCTACCCTTTCAAAGGGAACTCCAACCACAGGCAGTGGAATAAGGGGTGCCTTTGGGGTGCCACCTGTCTTGCCACTGGCTTGACAGGTTTCACAGGACTTGCAAAATTCTTTTGTGTCCTCTGACATTCTAGGCCAATGAAACAAGGGAACAAGTCTGTCCCAAGTTTTCATTTGTCCCAAATGTCCAGCTAGGGGAATGTCGTGGGCTACTGTTAGGAGGAACTTTCTGTACTCCTGAGGGATCACTAACCTCCTGGCAGTTCCAGGTTTAGGATCCCTTGCTTCAGTGTACAAGAGGTTGTCCTCCCAGTAAACTCTGTGAGAGTCACTGACATCCCCATTAGCTTGTTTGACAGCTTGCTGTCTTAGACCCTCTAGTGTGGGACAGGTTTGCTGTGCCACACTCAGCTCCTCCCTGGCAGGCCCCCCTTCACCCAAAAGCTCAGCAGTGTCTGCTTCCAGCTCCTCTGGTGTAGGTTCTGCACAGGGTGGAAATTCTTCTTCCTCAGAAGTAGAATCCACTGTAGAGGGAGGGATAGTAGGTAGTGCTTTACTTCTACTAGCCCTAGCTTTAGGGAGCACTTGGTCCATTGTTCCATGATCCAAATTACCCTGTCTTTTTTGCTTTTTGGCCTGAGCCCTGGTTAAAGCAAAAATATGCCCTGTGATGCCCAGCATTGCTGAATGGGCCTCCAACTCCACATCTGACCAAGCTGATGTCTCCAAATCATTTCCTAGTAGACAGTCTACAGGTAAATCTGAGGCTACCACAACTTTCTTTGGACCAGTAATCCCCCCCCAGTTGAGATTTACAACAGCCATGGGGTGGCTAAGTGTGTTGTTGTGAGCATCGGTTACTTGGTACTGGTGACCAAGTAGGTGTTGTTCAGGGTGGACCAGTTTCTCTATTACCATAGTAACACTGGCACCAGTGTCCCTGTAGGCCTGAACCTCAACACCATTTATTAGGGGTAGCTGCTTGTACTTATCCATGTTAAGGGGACAAGCAACTAAGGTGGCTAAATCAATAGCCCCCTCAGAGACTAACACAGCCTCTGTGGTCTCCCTAACAAGACCAACCCCAACTAAGTTACCAAAAGTGAGCCCAGCTACTCCCTTGGATTGGCTATTAGTAGGTTTCCTCCCACCACCACTGCTATTAGTAGGGACACTAGGTGTAGCAGTAGGGGTTGTAGTGGTAGGAGGCTTGGTGCTTTTCTTTGGACAACTGGGATCTGTTGTCCAATGGCCTTTTATTTTACATAAATAGCACCATGGTTTCTTTTCTTTGTTTTGATTAGAAGAGGATTTGGGCCCACCACCCCCACCAGAGTGTTTTTGTGGGCCTGATGAAGACTCATTTTTAGATTTGTCCCCACCCTTGTCAAAAGACTTACCATCCTTCTTCTTGTTGCCATCTTTGTCACCCCCTGTATGAACTTTTCTGTTCACCCTTGTTCTGACCCATTTGTCTGCCTCCTTTCCCAATTCTTGGGGAGAGGTCAGATCAGAGTCCACCAGGTACTGGTGCAACAAATCAGACACACAGTTATTAAGTATATGCTCTCTCAGGATCAAGTTATACAGGCTTTCATAATCAGTAACTTTACTGCCATGTAACCACCCCTCCAAGGCCTTCACTGAATGGTCAACAAAATCAACCCAGTCTTGTGAAGACTCCTTTTTGGTCTCTCTGAACTTCATCCTGTACTGTTCAGTGGTTAAGCCATAACCATCCAGGAGTGCATTCTTAAGAACTGCAAAATTATTGGCATCACTTTCTTTTACAGTAAGGAGCCTATCCCTACCCTTTCCACTAAATGATAGCCATAGGATAGCAGCCCACTGCCTTTGAGGGACATCCTGTACAACACAGGCCCTCTCTAGTGCAGCAAACCACTTGTTAATGTCATCCCCCTCCTTATAAGGGGGAACTATCTTGTGCAGATTCCTAGAATCATGCTCTTTAACAGGATGACTATTGGGAATACTGCTGCTGCCACCATGGGTTTCTAAACCCAATTTCTGTCTTTCTTTTTCTAGTTCAAAGGACTGTCTATCCAAATCCAGCTGTTGCTTCTTGAGCTTCAGTCTGGTTTGTTCCACTCTCAATTTATTGAGCTCCCTTTCTAACATTCTGTCATCAGGGTGGGTGGGTGGGACATTCCTTGAAACAGAAGTATGGTGAGAATGTACAGAAGGAGAACCATCCCTTAAAGAGGGCATCCTAACAGCTTGGTTAACAGAAACATCACTTCTACTATGATGTGAAGGAATACTCTTGCTATGATGTGAGACAACACTATCAGTATGGTGTGACTCTACATCAGTACCAACTATGCTAGGCTGTCTTGTAATGGTCAGGCTAGGAAGTTTCTTTCCTGACTCTTTTTCTAGGGGTGTCCCTGGATCAGATTGTGAACCATTAGCTACTTTTTCAACAGATGGGACACCTCTATCCTTATCCTGTTCTGTAAGCATGTTAACAAATAGTTCTCTGGGGGGATTCTTCCCTACACTTAAACCTCTTTCTATGCAGAGACTCCTTGCTCCTTTCCAGCTAAGGTGATCATAAGCAAGTTTGAACAAATCAACAGTTTGGCCTGTGCCAGACATTTTAGAAAGTGTTTTAGTGACAGAAAAAGGAAAAAAGTTTGTCAGAACTTTTAGAAAGACAGGAAAAAAACTTTTAAAACTTTTTAAGAACTTTTTGAAAGTTTAGAAGTACTTTTCAGCACTTTAGAAAAGAAGTGAGAAAAGAAATGCAAAACTTTTTGGCTAGGTGTACATACACTGAACTTGTTTTGTATATTTTTCTCTTATGAAAAGTACAATGACAAAAGTGGTAAGTATTTACAGAGCACTTATCCCACCACTGCACAACCAATGTAGGAGGCTGGACTGGCTTGTAGTGAGTACCAAGGGGTACTTACACCTTGCACCAGGCCCAGTTATCCCTTATTAGTGTATTGGGTGTCTAGCAGCTTAGGCTGATAGATAATGGTAGCTTAGCAGAGCAGCTTAGGCTGAACTAGGAGACGAGTGAAGCTCCTACAGTACCACTAGTGTCATATGCACAATATCATAAGAAAACACAATACACAGATATACTAAAAATAAAGGTACTTTATTTTTATGACAATATGCCAAAAGTATCTCAGTGAGTACCCTCAGTATGAGGATAGCAAATATACACAAGATATATGTACACAATACCAAAATATGCAGTAATAGTCTTAGAAAACAGTGCAAACAATGTATAGTTACAATAGGATACAATGGGGACACATAGGAATAGGGGCAACACAAACCA
Organism: Pleurodeles waltl; assembly: GCF_031143425.1. Taxonomy (NCBI): domain Eukaryota; kingdom Metazoa; phylum Chordata; class Amphibia; order Caudata; family Salamandridae; genus Pleurodeles; species Pleurodeles waltl. The sequence continues at coordinate 1,191,845,711 of NC_090448.1, forward strand.
TATACTCCAAAAGTGGAATGCGAACCACGAATGGACCCCAAACCTATGTGACCTTGTAGAGGTTTGCTGGGACTGTAAGAAAACAGTTAGGGTTAGAAAAATAGCCCACCCCAAGACCCTGAAAAGTGAGTCCAAAGTGCACTAAAGTTCCCAAAGGACATAGAAGTCGTGATAAGGGATTTCTGCAGGAAAGACACAAATCAGCAATGCAACAACGATGGATTTCCAAACGAGGGTACCTGTGGAACAAGGGGACCAAGTCCAAAAGTCACAAGCAAGTCGGAGATGGGCAGATGCCCAGGAAATGCCAGCTGTGGGTGCAAAGAAGCTGCTACTGGACAGTAGAAGCTGAAGATTCTGCAGGAACAACAAGGGCTAGGAACTTCCCCTTTGGAGGACGGATCCCTCACGCCGTGGGGAGTCGTGCAGAAGGATGGCATAGAGGGGGCAATTCCATGATCATAGACATGTTACATGGCCATATTCGGAGTTACCATTGTGAAGCTACATATAGGTAGTGACCTATATGTAGTGCACGCGTGTAATGGTGTCCCCGCACTCAAAAAGTCCAGGGAATTGGCCCTGAACAATGTGGGGGCACCTTGGCTAGTGCCAGAATGCCCACACACTAAGTAACTTAGCACCCAACCTTTACCAGGTAAAGGTTAGACATATAGGTGACTTATAAGTTACTTAAGTGCAGTGTAAAATGGCTGTGAAATAACGTGGACGTTATTTCACTCAGGCTGCAGTGGCAGGCCTGTGTAAGAATTGTCAGAGCTCCCTATGGGTGGCAAAAGAAATGCTGCAGCCCATAGGGATCTCCTGGAACCCCAATACCCTGGGTACCTCAGTACCATATACTAGGGAATTATAAGGGTGTTCCAGTATGCCAATGTAAATTGGTAAAATTGGTCACTAGCCTGTTAGTGACAATTTGAAAGAAATGAGAGAGCATAACCACTGAGGTTCTGATTAGCAGAGCCTCAGTGAGACAGTTAGTCATAACACAGGTAACACATTCAGGCACACTTATGAGCACTGGGGCCCTCGCTGGCAGGGTCCCAGTGACACATACAACTAAAACAACATATATACAGTGAAAAATGGGGGAAACATGCCAGGCAAGATGGTACTTTCCTACAGTTATACAGCAGAGACTTATCACACACCAGCACATCACCACAGCACAGCATTCTAGCAGAGATTTATCACACACCAGCACATCACCAGAGCACATTGTTCTAACAGAGACTTATCAAACACCAGCCCATCACGAGAGCACAGCGTCCTACAACAGAGACTTATCACACACTAGCACATCACCAGAGCACAGTGTTCTACAGCAGAGACTCATCACACACCAGCACATCACCAAAGCACAGCATAATAGCAGAGACTTATTACACACCAGCACATCAGCAGAGCACAGCCTTCTACAGCAGAGACTTATCACACACCAGCACATCAACGGAGCACAGCATTCTATTGCAGAGATTTATCACACATCACCAGAGCACAGCGTTCTAACAGAGCCTTATCACACACCAGCGCATCACAAGAGCACAGCGTTCTACAGCAGAGACTTATCACACACTAGCACATCACCTGAGCACAGAGTTCTAGCAGAGCCAGTAGATCAACAGAGCACAGTTTTGTAGCAGAGACTTATTACACACAGCACATCAACCGAGCACAGCGCCCTACAGTAGGGACTCATCACACACTAGGGCATCAACATAGCACAGCATCCTACAGCAGAGACTTATTACACACCAGCACATCACCGGAGGACAGAGTTCTATAGCAAAGACTTATCACACAACAGCACATCACCAGACCACAGTGTTCTACAGCAGACTTATCACACATGAGTGGATCACCAGACCACAGTGTTCTAGCAGAGACTTATCACACACCAGCACATCACCTGAGCACAGCTTTCCAGGAGAGAGTAATCACATCCCAGCACATCACCAGAGCACAGCGTTCTACAGCAGAGACTCATCACACACCAGCACATCACCAGAACACAGAGTTATACAGCAGAGACTGATCACACACCAACACATCACCAGAGTACAGTTTTACAGCAGAGACTGATCACACACCAGCACATCAAGAGAGCACAGAGTTATACAACAGAGACTCATCACACACCAGCACATCACAAGAGCACAGTGTTCTACAGCAGAGATTCATCACACACCAGCCCATAACGAGAGCTCAGCGTTCTACAGCAGAGACTTATCACACATCATCACATCACGAGAGCACAGTGTTCTACAGCAGAGATTCACCACACACCAGCACATCACCAGAGCACAGAGTTTTAGAGCAGAGACTGATCACACACCAGCACATCACGAGAGCACAGAGTTATACAACAGAGACTCAGCACACACCAGCACATCACCTGAGGAAAGAGCTATACAGCAGAGACTGATCACACTCCAGCACATCACCACTACCCGGAATTCTACAGCAGAGACTGATCACACACCAGCACATCACGAGAGCACAGTGTTCTACAGCAGAGATTCATCACACACCAGCACATCACCTGAGCACAGCGTCCTACAGCAGAGAGCCATCACACACCAGCACATCACTGGAGCACAGCTAGCAGAGCCTTATAACACACCAGCACCTCACCACAGCACAGCGTTCTACAGCAGAGACTTATCCTAAACCAGCACATCACCAAAGCACAGCGTCCTACAGCAGAAAATTGTCACACACCAGCACATCATGAGAGCACAGCGTTCTACAGCAGAGACTTATCATACACCAGCACATCACCATAGCACAGCGTCCTACAGCAGAGACTTATCACACACCAGCACATCACCGGAGCACAGCGTTCTAACAGCGACTTATCACACACCAGCACATCACCCAAGCACAGCGTCCTACAGCAGAGACTCATCACACACCAGCACATCACCTGAGCACAGCGTCCTACAGCAGAGACTCATCACACACCAGCACATCACTAGAGCACAGAGTTCTACAGCAGAGACTCATCACACACCAGCAGATCACGAGAGCACAGCGTTCTACAGCAGAGACTTATCACACACCAGCACATCACCAGAGCACGGCGTTCTACAGCAGAGATTTATCACACACCAACACATCACCAGAGCACAGCATCCTACAGCAGAGACTCATCACACACCAGCACATCACTGGAGCATAGTGTTCTACAGCAGAGACTTATCACACACCAGCACATCACCAGAGCATAGCATTGTAACAGAGACTTATCAGACACCAGCACATCACCAAATCACAGCATCCTAGCAGAGACTTATTACACACCAGCACATGACCGGAGCACAGCGTTCAACATTGGAGACTTATCACATGCCAGCCCATCACCAGACCACAGCATTCTACAACAGTGTCTTATCACACACCAGCACATCACCAGAGCACAGCGTTCTACAAGAGAGATTTATCACACACAAACACATCACCAGAGCACATTGTTCTAACAGAGGCTTATCACACACCAGCACATCACAGGAGCACAGTGTTCTAACAGAGACTTATCACACACCAGCACATCACCAGAGCACAGCCTTCTACAGCGGAGATGTATCACACATCAGCACATCACCTGAGCACAGTGTTCTAACAGAGACTTATCACACACCAGGACATCACCAAAGCACAGCGTTATACAGCAGAGACTTATCACACACCAGCACATCACCAGAGCACAGCGTTCTAGCGGAGCCTTATCACACACCAGCACATCACCAGAGCAAAGCGTTCTAGCAGAGATTTAGCACACACCAGCAGATCACCAGAGCACAGTTTTGTAGCAGAGACGTATTACACACCAGCACATCATCAAAGCCCAGTGTTCTAGCAGAGACTTATCACACACAGCACATCAACCGAGCTCGGCGCCCTACAGTAGAGACACATCACACACTACGGCATCAACATAGCACAGCATCCTACAGCAGCGACTTATCACACACCAGCACATCACCAAAGCACAGCGTTGTACAGCAGAGACTAATCACACACCAGCACATCACCAGAACACAGCTTTCTAGCGGAGCCTTATCACACACAAGCAAATCATCAGAGATTTATCACACAGCAGCACATCACCAGAGCACAGCGTTCCTACAGCAGAGATTTATTACACACCAGCACATCACCAAAGCATAGCATTCCAGCAGAGACTTATCACACACCAGCACATCACCAGAGCAGTGTTATACAGCAGAGACTTATCACACACTAGCACATCACCAGAGCACAGCATTGTACAGCAGACTTATCACACACCAGTACATCACCAGAGCACAGCGTTCTAGCACAGCCTTATCACACACCAGCGCAACACAAGAGCACAGCGTTGTACAGCAGAGACTCATCACACACCAGCAGATCATGAGAGCACGGCGTTCTACAGCAGAGACTTATCACACACCAGCACATCACCAGAGCACAGCGTTCTACAGCAGAGATTTATCACACACCAGCACATTACCAGAGCACAGCATCCTATAGCAGAGACTCATCACACACCAGCACATCACTGGAGCACAGCTAGCAGATCCTTATCACATACCAGCACATCACCAGAGCACAGAGTTCTACAGCAGAGACTTATCACACACCAGCACATCACGAGAGCACAGCGTTCTACATCAGAGACTTATCACACACCAGCACATCACCAGAGGACTGCATTCTACAGCAGAGATTTATCACTCACTAGCACATCACCAGAGCACAGCGTTCTGCCAGAGAGATTTATCACACACAAGCACATCACCAGAGCACAGTGTTCTAACAGATGCTTATCATACACCAGCACATCACCAAAGCAGTGTTCTAACAGAGACTTATCACACACCTGCACATCACCAGAGCACAGCCTTCTACAGCAGAGATGTATCACACACCAGCACATCACCTTAGCACAGTGTTCTAACAGAGACTTATCACACACCAGCACATCACCAAAGCACAGGGTTGTACAGGAGAGACTTATCATACAGCAGCACATCACCAGAGCACAGCGTTCTAGCGGAGCCTTATCACACATGAGCACATCACCAGAGCACAGTGTTCTACAGCAGAGATTTATCACTCACCAGCACATCACCAGAGCACAGTGTTCTACAGCAGAGATTTATCACACACCCGCACTTCACCAGAGCACAGCATCCTACAGCAGAGACTCATCACACACCAACACATCACTGGAGCACAGCTAGCAGATCCTTATCACACACCAGCACATCAGCAGAGCACAGAGTTCTACAGCAGAGACTTATCACACACCAGCACATCACCAGAGGACTGCATTCTACAGCAGAGATTTATCACACACCAGCACATCACCAGAGCACAGCGTTCTACAAGAGAGATTTATCACACACAAGCACATCACCAGAGCACAGTGTTCTAACAGATGCTTATCATACACCAGCACATCACCAGAGCACAGTGTTCTAACAGTGACTTATCACACACCAGCACATCACCAGAGCACAGCCTTCTACAGCAGAGACGTATCACACACCAGCACATCACCTGAGCACAGTGTTCTAACAGAGACTTATCACACACCAGAACATCACCAAAGCACGGCGTTGTACAGCAGAGACTTATCACACAGCAGCACATCACCAGAGCACAGCGTTCTAGCGGAGCCTTATCACACACGAGCACATCACCAGAGGACAGTGTTCTACAGCAGAGATTTTTCACACACCCGCACATCACCTGAGCACATTGATCTAATAGAGACTTATCACACATCAGCACATCACCAAAGCACAGCAATGTACAGCAGACTTATCGCACACCAGCACATCATCAGAGCACATCGTTCTAGCAGAGCCTTGTCACACACCAGCCATCACAAGAGCACAGCGTTCTACAGCAGAGACTTACCACAGAGCACCACATCACCAGAGCACAGCGTTCTAGCAGAGCCTTATCACACATCAGCGCATCACAAGAGCACAGCGTTCTACAGCAGAGACTTATCACACACTAGCACACCACCAGAGCACATCCTTCTAGCAGAGCCTTATCACACACCAGCGCATCACAACAGCACAGCATTCTACACCAGAGACTTACTACACAGCAGCACATCACCAGAGCACAGCTTTCTAGCAGAGCCTTATCACACACCAGCGCATCACAAGAGCACAGTGTTCTACAGCAGAGACTTATCACACACCAGCACATCACCAGAGCACGGCATTCTACAGCAGACTTATCACACCCACCACATCACCAGAGCACAGCATTCTACAGCAGATACTTACCACACAGCAGCACATCACCAGAGCACAGCTTTCTAGCAGAACCTTATCACACACCAGCGCATCACAAGAGCACAGCGTTCTAAAGCAGAGACTTATCACACACCAGCACATCACCAGAGCACTGCGTTCTACAGCAGACTTATCACACCCAACACATCACCAGAGCACAGCATTCTACAGCAGAGACTTATCACACACCAGCACATCACGAGAGCACAGCGTTCTACAGCAGAGACTTATCACACACCAGCACATCACCAGAGGACTGCATTCTACAGCAGAGATTTATCACACACCAGCACATCACCAGAGCACAGCGTTCTAGCACAGCCTTATCACATAGCAGCACGTCACCAGAGCACAGCGTTCCTACAGCAGAGACTTATTACACACCAGCACATCATCAAAGCACAGCATTCTAGCAGAGACGTATTACACACCAGCACATTACCGGAGCACAGCGTTCAACAGTGGAGACTCATCACATGCCAGCCCGTCACCAGAGCACAGCGTTCTACAACAGAGACTTATCACACACCAGCACATCACCAGAGCACAGCGTTCTACAAGAGAGATTTATCACACACAAGCACATCACCAGAGCGCAGTTTTATAACCGATGCTTATCATACACCAGCACATCACCAGAGCACAGTGTTCTAACAGAGACTTATCACACAACAGCACATCACCAGAGCACAGCCTTCTACAGCAGAGACGTATCACACACCAGCACATCACCAGAGCACAGTGTTCTAGCAGAGCCTTATGACAAACGAGCACATCACCAGAGCACAGTGTTCTACAGCAGAGATTTATCAAACACCCACACATCACCTTAGCACATTGATCTAATAGAGACTTATCACACATCAGCACATCACCAAAGCACAGCAATGTACAGCAGACTTATCGCACACCAGCACATCATCAGAGCACAGTGTTCTAGCACAGTCTTATCACACACAAGCACATCACCAGAGCACATCGTTCTAGCAAAGCCATGTCACACACCAGCCATCACAAGAGCACAGTGTTCTACAGCAGAGACTTACCACAGAGCAGCACATCACCAGAGCTCAGCTTTCTAGCAGAGCCTTATCACACACCAGCGCATCACAAGAGCACAGTGTTCTACAGCAGAGACTTATCACACACCAGCACATCAAAAGAGCACCGCGTTCTACAGTAGACGTATCACACCCAGCACATCACCAGAGCACAGCATTCTACAGCAGAGACTTTCCACACAGCAGCACATCACCATAGCACAGCTTTCAAGCAGAGCCTTATCACACACCAGCGCATCACAAGAGCACAGCGTTCTACAGCAGAGACTTATCACACACCAGCACATCACCAGAGCACCTAGTTCTACAGCAGACTTATCACACCCAACACATCACCAGAGCACAGCATTCTACAGCAGAGACTTATCACACACCAGCGCATCACAAGAGCACAGCGTTCTAGCAGAGCTTTATCACACACCAGTGCATCACAAGAGCACAGCGTTCTACAGCAGAGACTTATCACACACCAGCACATCACCAGAGCACGGCGTTCTACAGCAGACTTATCACACCCAGCACATCACCAGAGCACAGCATTCTACAGCAGAGACTTATCACACACCAGCACATCACCAGAGCACAGTGCTCTAACAGAGACTTATCACACATCAGCCCATCACGAGAGCACAGCGTCCTACAACAAAGACTTATCAAACACGAGCACAGCACCAGACCACAGTGTTCTACAGCAGAGACTCATCACACACCATCACATCACCAAATCACAGCATTCTAGCAGAGACTTATTACACACCAGCACATGACCGGAGCACAGCGTTCAACAATGGAGACTTATCACATGCCAGCCCATCACCAGAGCACAGCATTCTATAACAGTGTCTTATCACACACCAGCACATCACCAGAGCACAGTGTTCTACAAGAGAGATTTATCACACACAAACACATCACCAGAGCACAGTGTTCTAACAGAGGCTTATCACACACCAGCACATCACAAGAGCACAGTGTTCTAACAGAGACTTATCACACACCAGCACATCACCAGAGCACAGCCTTCTACAGCAGAGATGTATCACACATCAGCACTTCACCTGAGCACAGTGTTCTAACAGAGACTTATCACACACCAGGACAGCACCAAAGCACAGCGTTCTAGCGGAGCCTTATCACACACCAGCACATCACCAGAGCAAAGCGTTCTAGCAGAGATTTATCACACACCAGCAGATCACCAGAGCACAGTTTTGTAGCAGAGACGTATTACACACCAGCACATCATCAAAGCCCAGTGTTCTAGCAGAGACTTATCACACACAGCACATCAACCGAGCTCAGCGCCCTACAGTAGAGACACATCACACACTAGGGCATCAACATAGCACAGCATCCTACAGCAGCGACTTATCACACACCAGCACAGCGTTGTACAGCAGAGACTAATCACACACAAGCACATCACCAGAGTAAGCATTCTAGCAGAGATTTATCACACAGCAGCACATCACAAGAGCACAGCGTTCCTACAGCAGAGACTTATTACACACAGCACATCACCAAATCATAGCATTCCAGCAGAGACTTATCACACACCAGCACATCACCAGAGCAGTGTTATACAGCAGAGACTTATCACACACTAGCACATCACCAGAGCACAGCATTGTACAGCAGACTTATCACACACCAGCACATCACCAGAGCGCAGCGTTCTAGCACAGCCTTATCACACACCAGCGCAACACAAGAGCACAGAGTTTTATAGCAGAGACTCATCACACACCAGCAGATCACGAGAGCATGGCGTTCTACAGCAGAGACTTATCACACACCAGCACATCACCAGAGCACAGCGTTCTACAGCAGAGACTCATCACACACCAGCACATCACAGGAGCACAGCTAGCAGATCCTTATCACACACCAGCACATCACCAGAGCACAGAGTTCTACAGCAGAGACTTATCACACACCAGCACATCACGAGAGCACAGCGTTCTACATCAGAGACTTATCACACACCAGCACATCACCAGAGCACTGCATTCTACAGCAGAGATTTATCACCCACCAGCACATCACCAGAGCACAGCGTTCTACAACAGAGACTTATCACACACCAGCACATCACCAGAGCACAGCGTTCTACAAGAGAGATTTATCACACACAAGCACATCACCAGAGCGCAGTTTTATAACCGATGCTTATCATACACCAGCACATCACCAGAGCACAGTGTTCTAACAGAGACTTATCACACAACAGCACATCACCAGAGCACAGCCTTCTACAGCAGAGACGTATCACACACCAGCACATCACCAGAGCACAGTGTTCTAGCAGAGCCTTATGACAAACGAGCACATCACCAGAGCACAGTATTCTACAGCAGAGATTTATCAAACACCCACACATCACCTTAGCACATTGATCTAATAGAGACTTATCACACATCAGCACATCACCAAAGCACAGCAATGTACAGCAGACTTATCGCACACCAGCACATCATCAGAGCACAGTGTTCTAGCACAGTCTTATCACACACAAGCACATCACCAGAGCACATCGTTCTAGCAAAGCCATGTCACACACCAGCCATCACAAGAGCACAGTGTTCTACAGCAGAGACTTACCACAGAGCAGCACATCACCAGAGCTCAGCTTTCTAGCAGAGCCTTATCACACACCAGCGCATCACAAGAGCACAGTGTTCTACAGCAGAGACTTATCACACACCAGCACATCAAAAGAGCACCGCGTTCTACAGTAGACGTATCACACCCAGCACATCACCAGAGCACAGCATTCTACAGCAGAGACTTTCCACACAGCAGCACATCACCATAGCACAGCTTTCAAGCAGAGCCTTATCACACACCAGCGCATCACAAGAGCACAGCGTTCTACAGCAGAGACTTATCACACACCAGCACATCACCAGAGCACCTAGTTCTACAGCAGACTTATCACACCCAACACATCACCAGAGCACAGCATTCTACAGCAGAGACTTATCACACACCAGCGCATCACAAGAGCACAGCGTTCTAGCAGAGCTTTATCACACACCAGTGCATCACAAGAGCACAGCGTTCTACAGCAGAGACTTATCACACACCAGCACATCACCAGAGCACGGCGTTCTACAGCAGACTTATCACACCCAGCACATCACCAGAGCACAGCATTCTACAGCAGAGACTTATCACACACCAGCACATCACCAGAGCACAGTGCTCTAACAGAGACTTATCACACATCAGCCCATCACGAGAGCACAGCGTCCTACAACAAAGACTTATCAAACACGAGCACAGCACCAGACCACAGTGTTCTACAGCAGAGACTCATCACACACCATCACATCACCAAATCACAGCATTCTAGCAGAGACTTATTACACACCAGCACATGACCGGAGCACAGCGTTCAACAATGGAGACTTATCACATGCCAGCCCATCACCAGAGCACAGCATTCTATAACAGTGTCTTATCACACACCAGCACATCACCAGAGCACAGTGTTCTACAAGAGAGATTTATCACACACAAACACATCACCAGAGCACAGTGTTCTAACAGAGGCTTATCACACACCAGCACATCACAAGAGCACAGTGTTCTAACAGAGACTTATCACACACCAGCACATCACCAGAGCACAGCCTTCTACAGCAGAGATGTATCACACATCAGCACTTCACCTGAGCACAGTGTTCTAACAGAGACTTATCACACACCAGGACATCACCAAAGCACAGCGTTCTAGCGGAGCCTTATCACACACCAGCACATCACCAGAGCAAAGCGTTCTAGCAGAGATTTATCACACACCAGCAGATCACCAGAGCACAGTTTTGTAGCAGAGACGTATTACACACCAGCACATCATCAAAGCCCAGTGTTCTAGCAGAGACTTATCACACACAGCACATCAACCGAGCTCAGCGCCCTACAGTAGAGACACATCACACACTAGGGCATCAACATAGCACAGCATCCTACAGCAGCGACTTATCACACACCAGCACAGCGTTGTACAGCAGAGACTAATCACACACAAGCACATCACCAGAGTAAGCATTCTAGCAGAGATTTATCACACAGCAGCACATCACAAGAGCACAGCGTTCCTACAGCAGAGACTTATTACACACAGCACATCACCAAATCATAGCATTCCAGCAGAGACTTATCACACACCAGCACATCACCAGAGCAGTGTTATACAGCAGAGACTTATCACACACTAGCACATCACCAGAGCACAGCATTGTACAGCAGACTTATCACACACCAGCACATCACCAGAGCGCAGCGTTCTAGCACAGCCTTATCACACACCAGCGCAACACAAGAGCACAGAGTTTTATAGCAGAGACTCATCACACACCAGCAGATCACGAGAGCATGGCGTTCTACAGCAGAGACTTATCACACACCAGCACATCACCAGAGCACAGCGTTCTACAGCAGAGACTCATCACACACCAGCACATCACAGGAGCACAGCTAGCAGATCCTTATCACACACCAGCACATCACCAGAGCACAGAGTTCTACAGCAGAGACTTATCACACACCAGCACATCACGAGAGCACAGCGTTCTACATCAGAGACTTATCACACACCAGCACATCACCAGAGCACTGCATTCTACAGCAGAGATTTATCACCCACCAGCACATCACCAGAGCACAGCGTTCTACCAGAGAGATTTATCACACACAAGCACATCACCAGAGCACAGTGTTCTAACAGATGCTTATCATACACCAGCACATCACCAGAGCAGTGTTCTAACAGAGACTTATCACACAGCAGCACATCACCAGAGCACAGCTTTCTAGCAGAGCCTTATCACACACCAGCGCATCACAAGAGCACATCGTTCTAAAGCAGAGACTGATCACACACCAGCACATCACCAGAGCACTGCGTTCTACAGCAGACTTATCACACCCAACACATCACCAGAGCACAGCATTCTACAGCAGAGACTTATCACACACCAGCACATCACGAGAGCACAGCGTTCTACAGCAGAGACTTATCACACACCAGCACATCACCAGAGGACTGCATTCTACAGCAGAGATTTATCACACACCAGCACATCACCAGAGCACAGCGTTCTAGCACAGCCTTATCACATAGCAGCACGTCACCAGAGCACAGCGTTCCTACAGCACAGACTTATTACACACCAGCACATCACCAAAGCACAGCATTCTAGCAGAGACGTATTACACACCAGCACATTACCGGAGCACAGCGTTCAACAGTGGAGACTCATCACATGCCAGCCCGTCACCAGAGCACAGCATTCTACAACAGAGACTTATCACACACCAGCACATCACCAGAGCACAGCGTTCTACAAGAGATATTAATCACACACAAGCACATCACCAGAGCGCAGTTTTATAACCGATGCTTATCATACACCAGCACATCACCAGAGCACAGTGTTCTAACAGAGACTTATCACACAACAGCACATCACCAGAGCACAGCCTTCTACAGCAGAGACGTATCACACACCAGCACATCACCAGAGCACAGTGTTCTAGCTGAGCCTTATCACAAACGAGCACATCACCAGAGCACAGTGTTCTACAGCAGAGATTTATCAAACACCCACACATCACCTTAGCACATTGATCTAATAGAGACTTATCACACATCAGCACATCACCAAAGCACAGCAATGTACAGCAGACTTATCGCACACCAGCACATCATCAGAGCACAGTGTTCTAGCACAGTCTTATCACACACAAGCACATCACCAGAGCACATCGTTCTAGCAAAGCCATGTCACACACCAGCCATCACAAGAGCACAGTGTTCTACAGCAGAGACTTACCACAGAGCAACACATCACCAGAGCTCAGCTTTCTAGCAGAGCCTTATCACACACCAGCGCATCACAAGAGCACAGTGTTCTACAGCAGAGACTTATCACACACCAGCACATCAAAAGAGCACCGCGTTCTACAGTAGACGTATCACACCCAGCACATCACCAGAGCACAGCATTCTACAGCAGAGACTTTCCACACAGCAGCACATCACCATAGCACAGCTTTCAAGCAGAGCCTTATCACACACCAGCGCATCACAAGAGCACAGCGTTCTACAGCAGAGACTTATCACACACCAGCACATAACCAGAGCACCTAGTTCTACAGCAGACTTATCACACCCAACACATCACCAGAGCACAGCATTCTACAGCAGAGACTTATCACACACCAGCGCATCACAAGAGCACAGCGTTCTAGCAGAGCTTTATCACACACCAGTGCATCACAACAGCACAGCGTTCTACAGCAGAGACTTATCACACACCAGCACATCACCAGAGCACGGCGTTCTACAGCAGACTTATCACACCCAGCACATCACCAGAGCACAGCATTCTACAGCAGAGACTTATCACACACCAGCACATCACCAGAGCACAGTGCTCTAACAGAGACTTATCACACATCAGCCCATCACGAGAGCACAGCGTCCTACAACAAAGACTTATCAAACACGAGCACAGCACCAGACCACAGTGTTCTACAGCAGAGACTCATCACACACCATCACATCACCAAATCACAGCATTCTAGCAGAGACTTATTACACACCAGCACATGACCGGAGCACAGCGTTCAACAATGGAGACTTATCACATGCCAGCCCATCACCAGAGCACAGCATTCTATAACAGTGTCTTATCACACACCAGCACATCACCAGAGCACAGTGTTCTACAAGAGAGATTTATCACACACAAACACATCACCAGAGCACAGTGTTCTAACAGAGGCTTATCACACACCAGCACATCACAAGAGCACAGTGTTCTAACAGAGACTTATCACACACCAGCACATCACCAGAGCACAGCCTTCTACAGCAGAGATGTATCACACATCAGCACTTCACCTGAGCACAGTGTTCTAACAGAGACTTATCACACACCAGGACATCACCAAAGCACAGCGTTCTAGCGCAGCCTTATCACACACCAGCACATCACCAGAGCAAAGCGTTCTAGCAGAGATTTATCACACACCAGCAGATCACCAGAGCACAGTTTTGTAGCAGAGACGTATTACACACCAGCACATCATCAAAGCCCAGTGTTCTAGCAGAGACTTATCACACACAGCACATCAACCGAGCTCAGCGCCCTACAGTAGAGACACATCACACACTAGGGCATCAACATAGCACAGCATCCTACAGCAGCGACTTATCACACACCAGCACAGCGTTGTACAGCAGAGACTAATCACACACAAGCACATCACCAGAGTAAGCATTCTAGCAGAGATTTATCACACAGCAGCACATCACAAGAGCACAGCGTTCCTACAGCAGAGACTTATTACACACAGCACATCACCAAATCATAGCATTCCAGCAGAGACTTATCACACACCAGCACATCACCAGAGCAGTGTTATACAGCAGAGACTTATCACACACTAGCACATCACCAGAGCACAGCATTGTACAGCAGACTTATCACACACCAGCACATCACCAGAGCGCAGCGTTCTAGCACAGCCTTATCACACACCAGCGCAACACAAGAGCACAGAGTTTTATAGCAGAGACTCATCACACACCAGCAGATCACGAGAGCATGGCGTTCTACAGCAGAGACTTATCACACACCAGCACATCACCAGAGCACAGCGTTCTACAGCAGAGACTCATCACACACCAGCACATCACAGGAGCACAGCTAGCAGATCCTTATCACACACCAGCACATCACCAGAGCACAGAGTTCTACAGCAGAGACTTATCACACACCAGCACATCACGAGAGCACAGCGTTCTACATCAGAGACTTATCACACACCAGCACATCACCAGAGCACTGCATTCTACAGCAGAGATTTATCACCCACCAGCACATCACCAGAGCACAGCGTTCTACCAGAGAGATTTATCACACACAAGCACATCACCAGAGCACAGTGTTCTAACAGATGCTTATCATACACCAGCACATCACCAGAGCAGTGTTCTAACAGAGACTTATCACACAGCAGCACATCACCAGAGCACAGCTTTCTAGCAGAGCCTTATCACACAAAAGCGCATCACAAGAGCACATCGTTCTAAAGCAGAGACTGATCACACACCAGCACATCACCAGAGCACTGCGTTCTACAGCAGACTTATCACACCCAACACATCACCAGAGCACAGCATTCTACAGCAGAGACTTATCACACACCAGCACATCACGAGAGCACAGCGTTCTACAGCAGAGACTTATCACACACCAGCACATCACCAGAGGACTGCATTCTACAGCAGAGATTTATCACACACCAGCACATCACCAGAGCACAGCGTTCTAGCACAGCCTTATCACATAGCAGCACGTCACCAGAGCACAGCGTTCCTACAGCACAGACTTATTACACACCAGCACATCACCAAAGCACAGCATTCTAGCAGAGACGTATTACACACCAGCACATTACCGGAGCACAGCGTTCAACAGTGGAGACTCATCACATGCCAGCCCGTCACCAGAGCACAGCGTTCTACAACAGAGACTTATCACACACCAGCACATCACCAGAGCACAGCGTTCTACAAGAGATATTAATCACACACAAGCACATCACCAGAGCGCAGTTTTATAACCGATGCTTATCATACACCAGCACATCACCAGAGCACAGTGTTCTAACAGAGACTTATCACACAACAGCACATCACCAGAGCACAGCCTTCTACAGCAGAGACGTATCACACACCAGCACATCACCAGAGCACAGTGTTCTAGCTGAGCCTTATCACAAACGAGCACATCACCAGAGCACAGTGTTCTACAGCAGAGATTTATCAAACACCCACACATCACCTTAGCACATTGATCTAATAGAGACTTATCACACATCAGCACATCACCAAAGCACAGCAATGTACAGCAGACTTATCGCACACCAGCACATCATCAGAGCACAGTGTTCTAGCAGAGCCTTATCACACACAAGCACATCACCAGAGCACATCGTTCTAGCAAAGCCTTGTCACACACCAGCCATCACAAGAGCACAGTGTTCTACAGCAGAGACTTACCACAGAGCAGCACATCACCAGAGCACAGCTTTCTAGCACAGCCTTATCACACACCAGCGCATCACAAGAGCACAGTGTTCTACAGCAGAGACTTATCACACACCAGCACATCAAAAGAGCACCGCGTTCTACAGTAGACGTATCACACCCAGCACATCACCAGAGCACAGCATTCTACAGCAGAGACTTACCACACAGCAGCACATCACCATAGCACAGCTTTCAAGCAGAGCCTTATCACACACCAGCGCATCACAAGAGCACAGCGTTCTACAGCAGAGACTTGTCACACACCAGCACATCACCAGAGCACCTAGTTCTACAGCAGACTTATCACACCCAACACATCACCAGAGCACAGCATTCTACAGCAGAGACTTATCACACACCAGAGCATCACAAGAGCACAGCGTTCTACAGCAGAGACTTACCACACAGCAGCACATCACCGGAGCACAGCGTTCTAGCAGAGCCTTATCACACACCAGTGCATCACAAGAGCACAGCGTTCTACAGCAGAGACTTATCACACAACAGCACATCACCAGAGCATGGCGTTCTACAGCAGACTTATCACACCCAGCACATCACCAGAGCACAGCATTCTACAGCAGAGACTTATCACACACCAGCACATCACCAGAGCACAGTGCTCTAACAGAGACTTATCACACATCAGCCCATCACGAGAGCACAGCGTCCTACAACAAAGACTTATCAAACACGAGCACAGCACCAGACCACAGTGTTCTACAGCAGAGACTCATCACACACCATCACATCACCAAATCACAGCATTCTAGCAGAGACTTATTACACACCAGCACATGACCGGAGCACAGCGTTCAACATTGGAGACTTATCACATGCCAGCCCATCACCAGAGCACAGCATTCTACAACAGTGTCTTATCACACACCAGCACATCACCAGAGCACAGCGTTCTACAAGAGAGATTTATCACACACAAACACATCACCAGAGCACAGTGTTCTAACAGAGGCTTATCACACACCAGCACATCACAAGAGCACAGTGTTCTAACAGAGACTTATCACACACCAGCACATCA
This sequence comes from Pleurodeles waltl, assembly GCF_031143425.1. Lineage (NCBI taxonomy): Eukaryota > Metazoa > Chordata > Amphibia > Caudata > Salamandridae > Pleurodeles > Pleurodeles waltl. Next base: position 1,191,863,246 of record NC_090448.1, read on the forward strand.
CCAGAGCACAGCCTTCTACAGCAGAGATGTATCACACATCAGCACTTCACCTGAGCACAGAGTTCTAACAGAGACTTATCACACACCAGGACATCACCAAAGCACAGCGTTATACAGCAGAGACTTATCACACACCAGCACATCACCAGAGCACAGCGTTCTAGCGGAGCCTTAGCACACACCAGCACATCACCAGAGCAATGCGTTCTAGCAGAGATTTATCACACACCAGCAGATCACCAGAGCACAGTTTTGTAGCAGAGATGTATTACACACCAGCACATCATCAAAGCCCAGTGTTCTAGCAGAGACTTATCACACACAGCACATCAACCGAGCTCAGCGCCCTACAGTAGAGACACATCACACACTAGGGCATAGACATAGCACAGCATCCTACAGCAGCGACTTATCACACACCAGCACAGCGTTGTACATCAGAGACTAATCACACACAAGCACATCACCAGAGTAAGCGTTCTAGCAGAGATTTATCACACAGCAGCACATCACAAGAGCACAGCGTTCCTACAGCAGAGACTTATTACACACCAGCACATCACCAAATCATAGCATTCCAGCAGAGACTTATCACACACCAGCACATCACCAGAGCAGTGTTATACAGCAGAGACTTATCACACACTAGCAGATCACCAGAGCACAGCATTGTACAGCAGACTTATCACACACCAGCACATCACCAGAGCGCAGCGTTCTAGCACAGCCTTATCACACACCAGCGCAACACAAGAGCACAGAGTTGTTCAGCAGAGACTCATCACACACCAGCAGATCACGAGAGCACGGCGTTCTACAGCAGAGACTTATCACACACCAGCACATCACCAGAGCACAGCGTTCTACAGCAGAGACTCATCACACACCAGCACATCACAGGAGCACAGCAAACAGATCCTTATCACACACCAGCACATCACCAGAGCACAGAGTTCTACAGCAGAGACTTATCACACACCAGCACAGCACGAGAGCACAGCGTTCTACATCAGAGACTTATCACACACCAGCACATCACCAGAGCACTGCATTCTACAGCAGAGACTTATCACCCACCAGCACATCACCAGAGCACAGCGTTCTACCAGAGAGATTTATCACACACAAGCACATCACCAGAGCACAGTGTTCTAACAGATGCTTATCATACACCAGCACATCACCAGAGCAGTGTTCTAACAGAGACTTATCACACACAAGTACATCACCAGAGCACAGCCTTCTACAGCAGAGATGAATCACACACCAGCACATCACCTTAGCACAGTGTTCTAACAGAGACTTATCACACACCAGCACATCACCAAAGCACAGCGTTGTACAGGAGAGACTTATCACACAGCAGCACATCACCAGAGCACAGTGGTCTAGCGGAGGCTTATCACACACGAGCACATCACCAGAGCACAGTGTTCTACAGCAGAGATTTATCACTCACCAGCACATCACCAGAGCACAGTGTTCTACAGCAGAGATTTATCACACACCCGCACATCACCAGAGCACAGCATCCTACAGCAGAGACTCATCACACACCAGCACATCACTGGAGCACAGCTTGCAGATCCTTATCACACACCAGCACATCAGCAGAGCACAGAGTTCTACAGCAGAGACTTATCACACACCAGCACATCACCAGAGGACTGCATTCTACAGCAGAGATTTATCACACACCAGCACATCACCAGACCACAGCGTTCTACAAGAGAGATTTATCACACACAAGCACATCACCAGAGCACAGTGTTCTAACAGATGCTTATCATACACAAGCACATCACCAGAGCACAGTGTTCTAACAGAGACTTATCACACACCAGCACATCACCAGAGCACAGCCTTCTACAGCAGAGACGTATCACACACCAGCACATCACCTGAGCACAGTGTTCTAACAGAGACTTATCACACACCAGCACATCACCAAAGCACAGCGTTGTACAGCAGAGACTTATCACACAGCAGCACATCACCAGAGCACAGCGTTTTAGCGGAGCCTTATCACACACAAGCACATCGCCAGAGCACAGTGTTCTACAGCAGAGATGTATCACACATCAGCACATCACCTGAGCACAGTGTTCTAACAGAGACTCATCACACACCAGGACATCACCAAAGCACAGCGTTATACAGCAGAGACTTATCACACACCAGCACATCACCAGAGCACAGCGTTCTAGCGGAGCCTTAGCACACACCAGCACATCACCAGAGCAAAGCGTTCTAGCAGAGATTTATCACACACCAGCAGATCACCAGAGCACAGTTTTGTAGCAGAGACGTATTTCACACCAGCACATCATCAAAGCCCAGTGTTCTAGCAGAGACTTATCACACACAGCACATCAACCGAGCTCAGCGCCCTACAGTAGAGACACATCACACACTAGGGCATCAACATAGCACAGCATCCTACACCAGCGACTTATCACACACCAGCACATCACCAAAGCACAGCGTTGTACAGCAGAGACTAATCACACACAAGCACATCACCAGAGTAAGCGTTCTAGCAGAGATTTATCACACAGCAGCACATCACAAGAGTACAGCGTTCCTACAGCAGAGACTTATTACACACCAGCACATCACCAAATCATAGCATTCCAGCAGAGACTTATCACACACCAGCACATCACCAGAGCAGTGTTATCCATCAGAGACTTATCACACACTAGCACATCACCAGAGCACAGCATTGTACAGCAGACTTATCACACACCAGCACATCACCACAGCACAGCGTTCTAGCACAGCCTTATCACACACCAGCGCAACACAAGAGCACAGCGTTGTACAGCAGAGACTCATCACACACCAGCAGATCACGAGAGCACGGCGTTCTACAGCAGAGACTTATCACACACCAGCACATCACCAGACCACAGCGTTCTACAGCAGAGATTTATCACACACCAGCACATTACCAGAGCACAGCATCCTATAGCAGAGACTCATCACACACCAGCACATCACAGGAGCACAGATAGCAGATCCTTATCACACACCAGCACATCACCAGAGCACAGAGTTCTACAGCAGAGACTTATCACACACCAGCACATCACAAGAGCACAGCGTTCTACATCAGAGACTTATCACACACCAGCACATCACCAGAGGACTGCATTCTATAGCAGAGATTTATCACCCACAAGCACATCACCAGAGCACAGTGTTCTAACAGATGCTTATCATACACCAGCACATCACCAGAGCAGTGTTCTAACAGAGACTTATCACGCACAAGCACATCACCAGAGCACAGCCTTCTACAGCAGAGACGAATCACACACCAGCACATCACCTTAGCACAGTGTTCTAACAGAGACTTATCACACACCAGCACATCACCAAAGCACAGCGTTGTACAGGAGAGACTTATCACACAGCAGCACATCACCAGAGCACAGCGGTTTAGCGGAGCCTTATCACACACTTGCACATCACCAGAGCACAGTGTTCTACAGCAGAGATGTATCACTCACCAGCACATCACCAGGGCACAGTGTTCTACAGCAGAGATTTATCACACACCCGCACATCACCAGAGCACAGCATTCTACAGCAGAGAATCATCACACACCAGCACATCACTGGAGCACAGCTTGCAGATCCTTATCACACACCAGCACATCAGCAGAGGACTGCATTCTACAGCAGAGATTTATCACACACCAGCACATCACCAGAGCACAGCGTTCTACAAGAGAGATTTATCTCACACAAGCACATCACCAGAGCACAGTGTTCTAACAGATGCTTATCATACACCAGCACATCACCAGAGCACAGTGTTCTAACAGAGACTTATCACACACCAGCACATCACCAGAGCACAGCCTTCTACAGCAGAGACGTATCACACACCAGCACATCACCTGAGCACAGTGTTCTAACAGAGACTTATCGCACACCAGCACATCACCAAAGCACAGCGTTGTACAGCAGAGACTTATCACACAGCAGCACATCACCAGAGCACAGTGTTCTAGCGGAGCCTTATCACAAACGAGCACATCACCAGAGCACAGTGTTCTACAGCAGAGATTTATCACACACTCGCACATCACCTGAGCACATTGATCTAATAGAGACTTATCACACATCAGCACATCACCAAAGCACAGCAATGTACAGCAGACTTATCGCACACCAGCACATCATCAGAGCACAGCGTTCTAGCACAGCCTTATCACACACAAGCACATCACCAGAGCACATTGTTCTATCAAAGCCTTGTCACACACCAGCCATCACAAGAGCACAGTGTTCTACAGCAGAGACTTACCACAGAGCAGCACATCACCAGAGCACAGCGTTCTAGCAGAGCCTTATCACACACCAGCGCATCACAAGAGCACAGCGTTCTACAGCAGAGACTTATCACACACTAGCACATCACCTGAGCACATCGTTCTAGCAGAGCATTATCACACACCCAACACATCACCAGAGCACAGCATTCTACAGCAGAGACTTATCACACACCAGCACATCACCAGAGCACAGCGTTCTACAGCAGAGACTTATCACACACCAGCACATCACCAGGGGACTGCATTCTACAGCAGAGATTTATCACACACCCGCACATCACCAGAGCACAGCATCCTACAGCAGAGAATCATCACACACCAGCACATCACTGGAGCACAGCTTGCAGATCCTTATCACACACCAGCACATCAGCAGAGCACAGAGTTCTACAGCAGAGACTTATCACACACCAGCACATCACCAGAGGACTGCATTCTACAGCTGAGATTTATCACACACCAGCACATCACCAGAGCACAGCGTTCTACAAGAGAGATTTATCACACACAAGCACATCACCAGAGCACAGTGTTCTAACAGATGCTTATCATACACCAGCACATCACCAGAGCACAGTGTTCTAACAGAGACTTATCACACACCAGCATATCACCAGAGCACAGCCTTCTACAGCAGAGACGTATCACACACCAGCACATCACCTGAGCACAGTGTTCTAACAGAGACTTATCACACACCAGCACATCACCAAAGCACAGCGTTGTACAGCAGAGACTTATCACACAGCAGCACATCACCAGAGCACAGTGTTCTAGCGGAGCCTTATCACAAACAAGCACATCACCAGAGCACAGTGTTCTACAGCAGAGATTTATCACACACTCGCACATCACCTGAGCACATTGATCTAATAGAGACTTATCACACATCAGCACATCACCAAAGCACAGCAATGTACAGCAGACCTATCGCACACCAGCACATCATCAGAGCACAGCGTTCTAGCACAGCCTTATCACACTCAAGCACATCACTAGAGCACATCGTTCTAGCAAAGCCTTGTCACACACCAGCCATCACAAGAGCACAGCGTTCTACAGCAGAGACTTATCACACACTAGCACATCACCTGAGCACATTGTTCTAGCAGAGCCTTATCACACACCAGCGCATCACAAGAGCACAGCGTTCTACAGCAGAGACTTATCACACACTAGCACATCACCTGAGCACATCGTTCTAGCAGAGCATTATCACACACCCAACACATCACCAGAGCACAGCATTCTACAGCAGAGACTTATCACACACCAGCACATCACCAGAGCACAGCGTTCTACAGCAGAGATTTATCACACACCAGCACATCACCAGAGGACTGCATTCTACAGCAGAGATTTATCACACACCAGCACATCACCAGAGCACAGCGTTCTAGCACAGACTTAGCACACAGCAGCACATCACCAGAACACAGCGTTCCTACAGCAGAGACTTATTACACACCAGCACATCACCAAAGCACAGCATTCTAGCAGAGACGTATTACACACCAGCACATTACCGGAACACAGCGTTCAACAGTGGAGACTCATCACATGCCAGCCCGTCACCAGAGCACAGCGTTCTACAACAGAGACCTATCACACACCAGCACATCACCAGAGCACAGCGTTCTACAAGAGAGATTTATCACACACAAGCACATCACCAGAGCACAGTTTTATAACAGATGCTTATCATACACCAGCACATCACCAGAGCACTGTGTTCTAACAGAGACTTATCACACAACAGCACATCACCAGAGCACAGCCTTCTACAGCAGAGACGTATCACACACCAGCACATCACCAAAGCACTGCGTTGTACAGCAGAGACTTATCACACAGCAGCACATCACCAGAGCACAGTGTTCTAGCGGAGCCTTATCACAAACGAGCACATCACCAGAGCACAGTGTTCTACAGCAGAGATTTATCACACACTCCCACATCACCTGAGCACATTGATCTAATAGAGACTTATCACACATCAGCACATCACCAAAGCACAGCAATGTACAGCAGACTTATCGCACACCAGCACATCATCAGAGCACAGCATTCTAGCACAGCCTTATCACACACAAGCACATCACCAGAGCACATCGTTCTAGCAAAGCCTTGTCACACACCAGCCATCACAAGAGCACAGTGTTCTACAGCAGAGACTTACCACAGAGCAGCACATCACCAGAGCACAGCGTTCTAGCAGAGCCTTCTCACACACCATCGCATCACAAGAGCACAGCGTTCTACAGCAGAGACTTATCACACACTAGCACATCACCTGAGCACATCGCTCTAGCAGAGCCTTATCACACACCAGCGCATCACAAGAGCACAGCTTTCTACAGCAGAGACTTACCACACAGCAGCACATCACCACAGCACAGCTTTCTAGCAGAGCCTTATCACACACCAGCGCATCACAAGAGCACAGTGTTCTACAGCAGAGACTTATCACACACCAGCACATCAAAAGAGCACTGCGTTCTACAGTAGACTTATCACACCCAGCACATCACCAGAGCACAGCATTCTACAGCAGAGACCTACCACACAGCAGCACATCACCAGAGCACAGCTTTCTAGCAGAGCCTTATCACACACCAGCGCATCACAAGAGCACAGCGTTCTACAGCAGAGACATCACACACCAGCACATCACCAGAGCACCCAGTTCTACAGCAGACTTATCACACCCAACACATCACCAGAGCACAGCATTCTACAGCAGAGACTTATCACACACCAGCGCATCACAAGAGCACAGCGTTCTAAAGCAGAGACTTACCACACAGCAGCACATCACCAGAGCACAGCGTTCTAGCAGAGCCTTATCACACACCAGTGCATCACAAGAGCACAGCGTTCTACAGCAGAGACTTAACACACACCAGCACATCACCAGAGCACGGCGTTCTACAGCAGACTTATCACACCAAGCACATCACCAGAGCACAGCATTCTACAGCAGAGACTTATCACACACCAGCACATCACCAGAGCACAGTGCTCTAACAGAGACTTATCACACACCAGCCCATCACGAGAGCAGAGCCTCCTACAACAAAGACTTATCAAACACCAGCACAGCACCAGACCACAGTGTTCTACAGCAGAGACTCATCACACACCATCACATCACCAGAGCAAAGCGTTCTAGCAGAGACCTATCACACACCAGCACATCACCAAAGCACAGCATATTAGCAGAGACGTATTACACACCAGCAGATCAGCAGAGCACAGCATACTAGCAGAGACGTATTACACACCAGCAGATCAGCAGAGCACAGCCTTCTACAGCAGAGACTTATCACACACCAGCACATCACCGGAGCACAGCATTCTATTGCAGAGATTTATCACACATCTGTAGGAAAGTACCATCTTGCCTGGCATGTTACCCCCATTTTTCACTGTATATATGTTGTTTTAGTTGTATGTGTCACTGGGACCCTGGTAACCCAGGGCCCCAGTGCTCATAAGTGTGCCTGAATGTGTTACCTGTGTAGTGACTAACTGTCTCACTGAGGCTCTGCTAATCAGAACCTCAGTGGTTATGCTCTCTCATTTCTTTCCAAATTGTCACTGACAGGCTAGTGACCATTTTTACCAATTTACATTGGCTTACTGGAACACCCTTATAATTCCCTAGTATATGGTACTGAGGTACCCAGGGTATTGGGGTTCCAGGAGATTCCTATGGGCTGCAGCATTTCTTTTGCCACCCATAGGGAGCTCTGACAATTCTTACACAGGCCTGCCACTGCAGCCTGAGTGAAATAACGTCCACGTTATTTCACAGCCATTTTACACTGCACTTAAGTAACTTATAAGTCATCTATATATGTCTAACCTTTACCTGGTAAAGGTTAGGTGCAAAGTTACTTAGTGTGAGGGCACCCTGGCACTAGCCAAGGTGCCCCCACATTGTTCAGAGCCAATTCACTGAACTTTGTGAGTGCGGGGACACCATTACACGCGTGCACTACATATAGGTCACTACCTATATGTAGCTTCACCATGGTAACTCCGAATATGGCCATGTAACATGTCTATGATCATGGAATTGCCCCCTCTATGCCATCCTGGCATTGTTGGTACAATTCCATGATCCCAGTGGTCTGTAGCACAGACCCTGGTACTGCCAGACTGCCCTTCCTGGGGTTTCACTGCAGCTGCTGCTGCTGCCAACCCCTCAGACAGGCAGCTGCCCTCCTGGGGTCCAGCCAGGCCTGGCCCAGGATGGCAGAACAAAGAACTTCCTCTGAGAGAGGGTGTGACACCCTCTCCCTTTGGAAAATGGTGTGAAGGCAGGGGAGGAGTAGCCTCCCCCAGCCTCTGGAAATGCTTTGTTGGGCACAGATGTGCCCAATTCTGCATAAGCCAGTCTACACCGGTTCAGGGACCCCTTAGCCCCTGCTCTGGCGCGAAACTGGACAAAGGAAAGGGGAGTGACCACTCCCCTGACCTGCACCTCCCCTGGGAGGTGTCCAGAGCTCCTCCAGTGTGCTCCAGACCTCTGCCATCTTGGAAACAGAGGTGCTGCTGGCACACTGGACTGCTCTGAGTGGCCAGTGCCACCAGGTGACATCAGAGACTCCTGCTGATAGGCCCCTTCAGGTGTTAGTAGCCTTTCCTCTCTCCTAGGTAGCCAAACCCTCTTTTCTGGCTATTTAGGGTCTCTGTCTCTGGGGAAACTTTAGATAACGAATGCATGAGCTCAGCCGAGTTCCTCTGCATCTCTCTCTTCACCTTCTGATAAGGAATCGACCGCTGACCGCGCTGGAAGCCTGCAAACCTGCAACATAGTAGCAAAGACGACTACTGCAACTCTGTAACGCTGATCCTGCCGCCTTCTCGACTGTTTTCCTGCTTGTGCATGCTGTGGGGGTAGCCTGCCTCCTCTCTGCACCAGAAGCTCCGAAGAAATCTCCCGTGGGTCGACGGAATCTTCCCCCTGCAACCGCAGGCACCAAAAAGCTGCATTACCGGTCCCTTGGGTCTCCTCTCAGCACGACGAGCGAGGTCCCTCGAATCCAGCGACACTGTCCAAGTGACCCCCACAGTCCAGTGACTCTTCAGTCCAAGTTTGGTGGAGGTAAGTCCTTGCCTCACCTCGCTGGGCTGCATTGCTGGGAACCGCGACTTTGCAGCTACTCCGGCCCCTGTGCACTTCCGGCGGAAATCCTTCGTGCACAGCCAAGCCTGGGTCCACGGCACTCTAACCTGCATTGCACGACTTTCTAAGTTGGTCTCCGGCGACGGGGGACTCCTTTGTGCAACTTCGGCGAGCACCATTTCACGCATCCTCGTAGTGCCTGTTTCTGGCACTTCTCCGGGTGCTACCTGCTTCAGTGAGGGCTCTTTGTCTTGCTCGACGTCCCCTCTCTCTGCAGGTCCAATTTGCGACCTCCTGGTCCCTCCTGGGCCCCAGCAGCGTCCAAAAACGCCAAACGCACGATTTGCGTGTAGCAAGGCTTATTGGCGTCCTTCCGGCGGGAAAACACTTCTGCACGACTCCCCAAGGCGAGAGGGATCCGTCCACCAAAGGGGAAGTCTCTAGCCCTTTTCGTTCCTGCAGAAACCTCAGCTTCTTCTGTCAAGTCGAAGCTTCTTTGCACCCGCAGCTGGCATTTCCTGGGCATCTGCCCATCTCCGACTTGCTTGTGACTTTTGACTTGGTCCCCTTGTTCCACAGGTACCCTAGATTGGAAATCCACAGTTGTTGCATTGCTGGTTTGTGTCTTTCCTGCATTATTCCTCTAACAAGACTCTTTTGTCCTTAGGGGAACTTTGGTGCACTTTGCACTCACTTTTCAGGGTCTTGGGGAGGGTTATTTTTCTAACTCTCACTATTTTATAATAGTCCCAGCGACCCTCTACAAGGTCACATAGGTTTGGGGTCCATTCGTGGTTCGCATTCCACTTTTGGAGTATATGGTTTGTGTTGCCCCTATCCCTATGTTTCCCCATTGCATCCTATTGTAACTATACATTGTTTGCACTGTTTTCTAAGACTATACTGCATATTTTTGCTATTGTGTATATATATCTTGTGTATATTTCCTATCCTCTCACTGAGGGTACACTCTAAGATACTTTGGCATATTGTCATAAAAATAAAGTACCTTTATTTTTAGTATAACTGTGTATTGTGTTTTCTTATGATATTGTGCATATGACACTAGGTGGTACTGTAGTAGCTTCACACGTCTCCTAGTTCAGCCTAAGCTGCTCTGCTAAGCTACCATTATCTATCAGCCTAAGCTGCTAGACACCCTATACACTAATAAGGGATAACTGGGCCTGGTGCAAGGTGCAAGTACCCCTTGGTACTCACTACAAGCCAGTCCAGCCTCCTACATTGGTTGTGCAGTGGTGGGATAAGTGCTTGAGACTACTTACCACTCTTGTCATTGTACTTTTCATAAGAGAAAAATATACAAAACAAGGTCAGTGTATATACACATAGCCAAAAAGTTTTGCATTTCCTCTTTTCACTCTTTTCTAAGTGCTGAAAAGTACTTCTAAACTTTCAAAAAGTTCTTAAAAGTTTAAAAAGTTTTTTTCTGTCTTTCCAAAAAGTTCTGAAAACTTTTTTCTCTTTTTCTATCACTTTAACTCTCTCTAAAAAAATGTCTGGCACAGGAAAAAATGTTGAACTGTCCAAACTTGCATATGATCACCTTAGCTGGAAAGGAGCAAGGAGTCTCTGCATAGAGAGAGGTTTGAGTGTAGGGAAGAATCCTTCCTTAGAACTGTTAATTAACATGCTTAGAGTACAGGATAAGGCCATAAGTGCCCAATCTGTAGAAAAAGTAGCTAATGGTTCTCAATCTGATCCAGGGACTCCCCCAGGAAAAGATTCAGGAAAGAAACTTCTCAGCCTGCCCATTACTAGACAGTCTAGCATAGTTGGTACAGAGGTTGAATCACACCATACTGATGGTGTACTCTCACATTATACTGGTAGCCAAGCTGTTAGGGTGCCCTCTGTAAGGGACAGGTCTCCTTCTGTTCATTCCCATCATACCTCTGTATCTAGAAATGTCCCTCCCACCCACCCTGATGACAGATTGTTAGAAAGGGAGCTCAATAGATTGAGAGTGGAACAAACCAGACTGAAGCTCAAGAAGCAACAGCTGGATTTGGATAGACAGTCTTTAGAATTAGAGAAGGAAAGACAGAAGTTGGGTTTAGATACCCATGGTGGCAGCAGCAGTATTCCCCATAGTCATCCTGCAAAAGAGCATGATTCCAGGAATCTGCACAAGATAGTTCCCCCTTATAAGGAGGGGGATGACATTAACAAGTGGTTTGCTGCACTTGAGAGGGCCTGTGCTGTACAGGATGTCCCTCAAAAGCAGTGGGCTGCTATCCTATGGCTATCATTTAGTGGAAAAGGTAGGGATAGGCTCCTTACTGTGAAAGAAAATGATGCCAATAATTTCCAAGTTCTTAAGAATGCACTCCTGGATGGTTATGGCTTAACCACTGAACAGTACAGGATAAAGTTCAGAGAGACCAAAAAGGAGTCTTCACAAGACTGGGTTGATTTCATTGACCAGGCAGTGAAGGCCTTGGAGGGGTGGTTACATGGCAGTAAAGTTACTGATTATGACAGCCTGTATAACTTAATCCTGAGAGAGCATATTCTTAATAATTGTGTGTCTGATTTGTTGCACCAGTACTTGGTGGACTCTGATCTGACCTCTCCCCAAGAATTGGGAAAGAAGGCAGACAAATGGGTCAGAACAAGAGTGAACAGAAAAGTTCATACAGGGGGTGACAAAGATGGCAACAAAAAGAAGGATGGTAAGTCTTCTGACAAGGGTGGGGACAAATCTAAAAATGAGTCTTCATCAGGCCCACAAAAACACTCTGGTGGGGGTGGTGGGTCCAAATCCTCCTTTAATCAGAACAAGGAAAAGAAACCATGGTGCTATTTATGTAAAATAAAAGGCCATTGGACAACAGATCCCAGTTGTCCAAAGAAAGGCACCACAGCTCCTACCACTACAACCCCTACTGCTACACCTAGTGTCCCTACTAATAGCAGTGGTGGTGGGAGCAAACCTACTAATAGCCAATCCAAGGGAGTAGCTGGGCTCACTTTTGGTAATTTAGTTGGGGTTGGTCTGATTAGGGAGACCACAGAGGCTACTTTAGTCTCTGAAGGGGCTATTGATTTAGCCACTTTGGTTGCTTGCCCCCATAACTTGGAGAAGTACAAGCAACTAACCCTAATAAATGGTGTTGAGGTCCAGGCCTACAGGGACACAGGTGCCAGTGTCACAATGGTGATTGAGAAACTGGTGAACCCTGAACAACACATACTTGGACACCAGTACCAAGTAACCGATGCTCACAACATAACACAAAGCCACCCCATGGCTGTTGTAAATCTCAACTGGGGGGGGGTAACTGGTCCAAAGAAAGTTGTGGTAGCTTCAGATTTACCTGTAGACTGTCTATTAGGGAATGATTTGGAGACATCAGCTTGGTCAGATGTGGAGTTGGAGGCCCATGCAGCAATGCTGGGCATCCCAGGGCATATTTTTGCTTTGACAAGGGCTCAGGCCAAAAAGCAAAAAGGACAGGGAAGCTTGGATCCTGGAACAATGGACCAAGTGCTCCCTAAAGCTAGGGCTAGTAGAAGCAAACCACTTCCTACTATCCCTCCCTCTACAGTGGATTCTACTTCTGAGGAAGAAGAATTCCCTCCCTGTGCAGAACCTACACCAGAGGAGCTGGAAGCAGACACTGCTGAGCTTTTGGGTGAAGGGGGGCCTGCCAGGGAGGAGCTGAGTGTGGCACAGCAAACCTGTCCCACATTAGAGGGTCTCAGACAGCAAGCTGTCAAACAGGCTAATGGGGATGTCAGTGACTCTCACAGAGTTTACTGGGAGGACAACCTCTTGTACACTGAGCATAGGGATCCTAAACCTGGAGCTGCCAGGAGATTAGTGATTCCTCAGGAGTACAGAAAGTTCCTCCTAACACTGGCACATGACATTCCCCTAGCTGGGCACCTGGGTCAAATGAAAACTTGGGACAGATTGGTTCCATTGTTTCATTGGCCTAGGATGTCTGAGGACACAAAGGAATTTTGTAAGTCCTGTGAAACCTGTCAAGCCAGTGGCAAGACAGGTGGCACTCCAAAGGCACCCCTTATCCCACTGCCTGTGGTTGGGGTTCCCTTTGAAAGGGTAGGGGTTGACATAGTTGGCCCCCTTGACCCTCCTACTGCTTCAGGCAATAGGTTTATCTTGGTGGTAGTGGACCATGCCACAAGATATCCTGAAGCTATTCCTTTAAGGACCACTACAGCTCCTGCAGTGGCAAAGGCCCTCCTGGGAATATTTTCCAGGGTGGGCTTCCCAAAGGAAGTAGTATCAGACAGAGGAAGCAATTTCATGTCTGCATACTTAAAGGCCATGTGGAAGGAGTGCGGTGTAACTTACAAGTTCACAACACCCTATCATCCACAAACAAATGGACTGGTGGAGAGATTTAATAAAACTCTCAAAGGCATGATTATGGGACTCCCTGAAAAACTCCGCAGGAGATGGGATATCCTTCTACCATGCCTCCTTTTTGCCTACAGGGAGGTACCCCAGAAAGGAGTGGGCTTCAGCCCCTTTGAACTTCTTTTTGGACACCCTGTTAGGGGTCCACTCACACTTGTAAAGGAGGGTTGGGAACAACCTTTAAAAGCTCCTAAGCAGGATATTGTGGATTATGTACTTGGCCTCAGATCAAGGATGGCTGAGTACATGAAAAAGGCCAGTAAAAACCTTCAGGCCAGCCAAGAGCTCCAGAAGCAATGGCATGATCAGAAGGCTGTTTTGGTTCAGTACCAACCAGGGCAGAAAGTGTGGGTCTTGGAGCCTGTGGCCCCAAGAGCACTCCAAGATAAATGGAGTGGACCCCACACAATTGTTGAAAAGAAGGGTGAAGTCACCTACTTGGTTGACTTAGGCACTGCCAGGAGTCCCCTTAGGGTGCTCCATGTCAACCGCCTGAAACCCTACTATGACAGGGCTGATCTCACCCTGCTCATGGCAACAGATGAGGGACAGGAAGAAGACAGTGATCCTCTACCTGATCTCTTCTCTTCCACAGAACAAGATGCTCTTGTGGAAGGTGTAGTTTTGGCTGATTGTCTTACTGCTGAGCAGAAAGATAATTGCATAAATCTCCTAGGACAATTTTCAGAACTCTTCTCTACTGTGCCAGGCACCACTTCTTGGTGTGAGCACACTATAGATACTGGAGACAGTTTACCTGTCAAAAGTAAGATCTATAGGCAGCCTGACCATGTCAGGGACTGCATAAAGCAAGAAGTTCAGAAAATGTTGGAACTAGGAGTGGTTGAGCACTCTGACAGTCCATGGGCTTCTCCTGTGGTACTGGTACCAAAACCCAATTCTAAAGATGGAAAGAAGGAAATGAGGTTTTGTGTAGACTATAGAGGTCTCAACTTGGTAACCAAAACTGATGCTCACCCTATACCCAGGGCAGATGAGCTTATAGATACACTGGCATCTGCCAAGTATCTAAGCACTTTTGATTTGACTGCAGGGTATTGGCAGATCAAATTGTCAGAAGATGCTAAACCCAAGACTGCATTTTCTACCATTGGAGGACATTACCAGTTTACTGTAATGCCTTTTGGTTTGAAAAATGCACCTGCCACTTTTCAGAGGTTGGTGAACACAGTCCTGCAAGGGCTGGAAGCTTTCAGTGCAGCATATTTGGACGATATAGCTGTCTTTAGCTCCAGCTGGGATGATCACCTGGTCCACCTTTGGAAAGTTATGGAGGCCCTGCAAAAGGCAGGCCTCACTATCAAGGCTTCAAAGTGCCAGATAGGGCAGGGTAAGGTGGTTTATCTGGGACACCTTGTTGGTGGGGAACAGATTGCACCACTTCAGGGGAAAATCCAAACTATTATTGATTGGGTTCCCCCTACCACTCAGACTCAGGTGAGAGCCTTCCTAGGCCTCACTGGGTATTACAGGAGGTTCATTAAGAACTATGGCTCCATTGCAGCCCCTCTTAATGACCTCACATCCAAGAAAATGCCTAAAAAGGTATTATGGACAGCAAGCTGTGAGAAAGCTTTTGAGGAGCTGAAGCAGGCCATGTGCTCTGCACCTGTCCTGAAAAGCCCTTGTTACTCTAAAAAATTCTATGTCCAAACTGATGCATCTGAATTAGGAGTAGGGGCAGTCCTATCACAACTTAATTCTGAGGGCCAGGATCAACCTGTTGCTTTTATTAGTAGAAGGTTGACCCCAAGAGAAAAGCGTTGGTCTGCCATTGAGAGGGAGGCCTTTGCTGTGGTCTGGGTTCTGAAGAAGTTGAGGCCATACCTGTTTGGCACTCACTTCATTGTTCAGACAGACCACAAACCTCTACTTTGGCTAAAACAAATGAAAGGTGAAAATCCTAAATTGTTGAGGTGGTCCATATCCCTACAGGGAATGGACTATACAGTGGAACATAGACCTGGGAGTAGCCACTCCAATGCAGATGGACTCTCCAGATATTTCCACTTAGACAATGAAGACTCATCAGGTAATGGCTAGTCTTATTGTCCTTCGTTTGGGGGGGGGTTGTGTAGGAAAGTACCATCTTGCCTGGCATGTTACCCCCATTTTTCACTGTATATATGTTGTTTTAGTTGTATGTGTCACTGGGACCCTGGTAACCCAGGGCCCCAGTGCCCATAAGTGTGCCTGAATGTGTTACCTGTGTAGTGACTAACTGTCTCACTGAGGCTCTGCTAATCAGAACCTCAGTGGTTATGCTCTCTCATTTCTTTCCAAATTGTCACTGACAGGCTAGTGACCATTTTTACCAATTTACATTAGCTTACTGGAACACCCTTATAATTCCCTAGTATATGGTACTGAGGTACCCAGGGTATTGGGGTTCCAGGAGATTCCTATGGGCTGCAGCATTTCTTTTGCCACCCATAGGGAGCTCTGACAATTCTTACACAGGCCTGCCACTGCAGCCTGAGTGAAATAACGTCCACGTTATTTCACAGCCATTTTACACTGCACTTAAGTAACTTATAAGTCACCTATATGTCTAACCTTTACCTGGTAAAGGTTAGGTGCAAAGTTACTTAGTGTGAGGGCACCCTGGCACTAGCCAAGGTGCCCCCACATTGTTCAGAGCCAATTCACTGAACTTTGTGAGTGCGGGGACACCATTACACGCGTGCACTACATATAGGTCACTACCTATATGTAGCTTCACCATGGTAACTCCGAATATGGCCATGTAACATGTCTATGATCATGGAATTGCCCCCTCTATGCCATCCTGGCATTGTTGGTACAATTCCATGATCCCAGTGGTCTGTAGCACAGACCCTGGTACTGCCAGACTGCCCTTCCTGGGGTTTCACTGCAGCTGCTGCTGCTGCCAACCCCTCAGACAGGCAGCTGCCCTCCTGGGGTCCAGCCAGGCCTGGCCCAGGATGGCAGAACAAAGAACTTCCTCTGAGAGAGGGTGTGACACCCTCTCCCTTTGGAAAATGGTGTGAAGGCAGGGGAGGAGTAGCCTCCCCCAGCCTCTGGAAATGCTTTGTTGGGCACAGATGTGCCCAATTCTGCATAAGCCAGTCTACACCGGTTCAGGGACCCCTTAGCCCCTGCTCTGGCGCGAAACTGGACAAAGGAAAGGGGAGTGACCACTCCCCTGACCTGCACCTCCCCTGGGAGGTGTCCAGAGCTCCTCCAGTGTGCTCCAGACCTCTGCCATCTTGGAAACAGAGGTGCTGCTGGCACACTGGACTGCTCTGAGTGGCCAGTGCCACCAGGTGACGTCAGAGACTCCTGCTGATAGGCCCCTTCAGGTGTTAGTAGCCTTTCCTCTCTCCTAGGTAGCCAAACCCTCTTTTCTGGCTATTTAGGGTCTCTGTCTCTGGGGAAACTTTAGATAACGAATGCATGAGCTCAGCCGAGTTCCTCTGCATCTCTCTCTTCACCTTCTGATAAGGAATCGACCGCTGACCGCGCTGGAAGCCTGCAAACCTGCAACATAGTAGCAAAGACGACTACTGCAACTCTGTAACGCTGATCCTGCCGCCTTCTCGACTGTTTTCCTGCTTGTGCATGCTGTGGGGGTAGCCTGCCTCCTCTCTGCACCAGAAGCTCCGAAGAAATCTCCCGTGGGTCGACGGAATCTTCCCCCTGCAACCGCAGGCACCAAAAAGCTGCATTACCGGTCCCTTGGGTCTCCTCTCAGCACGACGAGCGAGGTCCCTCGAATCCAGCGACGCTGTCCAAGTGACCCCCACAGTCCAGTGACTCTTCAGCCCAAGTTTGGTGGAGGTAAGTCCTTGCCTCACCTCGCTGGGCTGCATTGCTGGGAACCGCGACTTTGCAGCTACTCCGGCCCCTGTGCACTTCCGGCGGAAATCCTTCATGCACAGCCAAGCCTGGGTCCACGGCACTCTAACCTGCATTGCACGACTTTCTAAGCTGGTCTCCGGCGACGTGGGACTCCTTTGTGCAACTTCAGCGAGCACCGTTTCACGCATCCTCGTAGTGCCTGTTTCTGGTACTTCTCCGGGTGCTATCTGCTTTAGTGAGGGCTCTTTGTCTTGCTCGACGTCCCCTCTCTCTGCAGGTCCAATTTGCGACCTCCTGGTCCCTCCTGGGCCCCAGCAGCGTCCAAAAACGCCAAACGCATGATTTGCGTGTAGCAAGGCTTGTTGGCATCCTTCCGGCGGGAAAACACTTCTGCACGACTCCCCAAGGCGAGAGGGATCCGTCCACCAAAGGGAAAGTCTCTAGCCCTTTTCGTTCCTGCAGAAACCTCAGCTTCTTCTGTCCAGTCGAAGCTTCTTTGCACCCGCAGCTGGCATTTCCTGGGCATCTGCCCATCTCCGACTTGCTTGTGACTTTTGGACTTGGTCCCCTTGTTCCACAGGTACCCTAGATTGGAAATCCACAGTTGTTGCATTGCTGGTTTGTGTCTTTCCTGCATTATTCCTCTAACACGACTCTTTTGTCCTTAGGGGAACTTTGGTGCACTTTGCACTCACTTTTCAGGGTCTTGGGGAGGGTTATTTTTCTAACTCTCACTATTTTCTAATAGTCCCAGCGACCCTCTACAAGGTCACATAGGTTTGGGGTCCATTCGTGGTTCGCATTCCACTTTTGGAGTATATGGTTTCTGTTGCCCCTATCCCTATGTTTCCCCATTGCATCCTATTGTTACTATACATTGTTTGCACTGTTTTCTAAGACTATACTGCATATTTTTGCTATTGTGTATATATATCTTGTGTATATTTCCTATCCTCTCACTGAGGGTACACTCTAAGATACTTTGGCATATTGTCATAAAAATAAAGTACCTTTATTTTTAGTATAACTGTGTATTGTGTTTTCTTATGATATTGTGCATATGACACTAGGTGGTACTGTAGTAGCTTCACACGTCTCCTAGTTCAGCCTAAGCTGCTCTGCTAAGCTACCATTATCTATCAGCCTAAGCTGCTAGACACCCTATCCACTAATAAGGGATAACTGGGCCTGGTGCAAGGTGCAAGTACCCCTTGGTACTCACTACAAGCCAGTCCAGCCTCCTACATACATCACCAGAGCACAGCGTTCTAATAGAGCCTTATCACACACCAGCGCATCACAAGAGCACAGCGTTCTACAGCAGAGACTTATCACACACCAGCCCATCACCAGACCATAGTGTTCTACAGCAGAGACTCATCACACACCAGCACATCACCAGAGCAAAGAGTTCTAGCAGAGACTTATCACATACCAGCACATCACCAGAGCACAGCGTTCTACAGCAGAGACTTAGAACAGAGCAGCACATCACCAGAGCACTGCGTTCTAGCAGAGCCTTATCACACACCAGCGCATCACAAGAGCACAGCGTTCTACAGCAGAGACTTATCACACACTAGCACATCACAAGAGCACATCGTTCTAGCAGAGCCTTATCACACACCAGCGCATCACAAGAGCACAGCGTTCTATAGCAGAGACTTACCACACAGCAGCACATCCCCAGAGCACAGTGTTCTAGCAAAGTCTTTTCATATACCAGCGCATAACCCCAAAACACAGCATTCTACAGCAGAGACTTACCACACAGCAGCACATCACCAGAGCACAGCGTTCTAGCAGAGCCTTATCACACACCAACGCATCACAAGAGCACAGCGTTCTACAGCAGAGACTTATCAGACACCACCACATCACCAGAGCACAGTGCTCTAACAGAGACTTATCACACACCAACCCATCATGAGAGCACAGCGTCCTACAACAAAGAGTTATCAAACACCAGCACAGCACCAGACCACAGTGTTCTACAGCAGAGACTCATCACACACCATCACATCACCAGAGCAAAGCGTTCTAGCAGAGACCTATCACACACCAGCACATCACCAGAGCACAGTGTTCCTACAACAGAGACTTATTATAAACCAGCACATCACCAAAGCAGAGCATACTAGCAGAGACGTATTACACACCAGCAGATCAGCAGAGCACAGCCTTCTACAGCAGAGACTTATCACACACCAGCACATCAACAGGAGCACAGCATTCTATTGCAGAGATTTATCACACATCACCAGAGCACAGCGTTCTAACAGAGCCTTATCACACACCAGCGCATCACAAGAGCACAGTGTTCTACAGCAGAGACGTATCACACACCAGCCCATCACCAGAGCAAAGCGTTCTAGCAGAGACTTATCACATACCAGCACATCACCAGAGCACAGCGTTCCTACAGCAGAGACTTAGCACAGAGCAGCACATCACCAGAGCACAGCGTTCTAGCAGAGCCTTATCACACACCAGCGCATCACAAGAGCACAGCGGTCTACAGCAGAGACTTATCACACACTAGCACATCACCAGAGCCCATCGTTCTAGCAGAGTCTTATCATATACCAGCGCATCACAAGAGCACAGCATTCTACAGCAGAGACTTACCACACAGCACATCACCAGAGCACAGCTTTCTAGCAGAGCCTTATCACACACCAGCGCATCACAAGAGCACAGCGTTCTACAGCAGAGACTTATCACACACTAGCACATCACCAGACCACATCGTTCTAGCAGAGCCTTATCACACACCAGCGCATCACAAGGGCACAGCGTTGTATAGCAGAGACTTACCACACAGCAGCACATCACCAGAGCACAGCGTTCTAGCAGAGCTTATCAAACACCAGTACATCACCAGAGCACTGTGTTCTACAGCAGACTTACCACACCCAGCACATCACCAGAGCACAGCATTCTATAGCAGAGACTTACCACACAGCAGCACATCACCAGAGCACAGTGTTCTAGAAGAGTCTTAACATATACCAGAGCATCACAAGAGCACAGCATTCTACAGCAGAGACTTACCACACAGCAGCACATCACCAGAGCACAGCTTTCTAGCAGAGCCTTATCACACACCAGCGCATCACAAGAGCACAGCGTTCTAAAGCAGAGACTTATCACACACCAGTACATCACCAGAGCACTGCGTTCTACAGCAGACTTATCACACGAAGCACATCACCAGAGCACAGCATTCTACAGCAGAGACCTATCACACACAAGCACATCACCAGAGCACAGTGTTCTAACAGAGACTTATCACACAACAGCCCATCACAAGAGCACAGCGTTCTACAGCAGAGACTTACCACACAGCAGCACATCACCAGAGCACAGCTTTCTACAGCAGAGACTTAGAACAGAGCAGCACATCACCAGAGCACTGCGTTCTAGCAGAGCCTTATCACACACCAGCGCATCACAAGAGCACAGCGTTCTACAGCAGAGACTTATCACACACTAGCACATCACAAGAGCACATCGTTCTAGCAGAGCCTTATCACACACCAGCGCATCACAAGAGCACAGCGTTCTATAGCAGAGACTTACCACACAGCAGCACATCACCAGAGCACAGTGTTCTAGCAAAGTCTTTTCATATACCAGCGCATAACCCCAAAACACAGCATTCTACAGCAGAGACTTACCACACAGCAGCACATCACCAGAGCACAGCGTTCTAGCAGAGCCTTATCACACACCAACGCATCACAAGAGCACAGCGTTCTACAGCAGAGACTTATCAGACACCACCACATCACCAGAGCATAGTGCTCTAACAGAGACTTATCACACACCAACCCATCACGAGAGCACAGCGTCCTACAACAAAGAGTTATCAAACACCAGCACAGCACCAGACCACAGTGTTCTACAGCAGAGACTCATCACACACCATCACATCACCAGAGCAAAGCGTTCTAGCAGAGACCTATCACACACCAGCACATCACCAGAGCACAGTGTTCCTACAACAGAGACTTATTATACACCAGCACATCACCAAAGCAGAGCATACTAGCAGAGACGTATTACACACCAGCAGATCAGCAGAGCACAGCCTTCTACAGCAGAGACTTATCACACACCAGCACATCAACAGGAGCACAGCATTCTATTGCAGAGATTTATCACACATCACCAGAGCACAGCGTTCTAACAGAGCCTTATCACACACCAGCGCATCACAAGAGCACAGTGTTCTACAGCAGAGACGTATCACACACCAGCCCATCACCAGAGCAAAGCGTTCTAGCATAGACTTATCACATACCAGCACATCACCAGAGCACAGCGTTCCGACAGCAGAGACTTAGCACAGAGCAGCACATCACCAGAGCACAGCGTTCTAGCAGAGCCTTATCACACACCAGCGCATCACAAGAGCACAGCGGTCTACAGCAGAGACTTATCACACACTAGCACATCACCAGAGCCCATCGTTCTAGCAGAGTCTTATCATATACCAGCGCATCACAAGAGCACAGCATTCTACAGCAGAGACTTACCACACAGCACATCACCAGAGCACAGCTTTCTAGCAGAGCCTTATCACACACCAGCGCATCACAAGAGCACAGCGTTCTACAGCAGAGACTTATCACACACTAGCACATCACCAGACCACATCGTTCTAGCAGAGCCTTATCACACACCAGCGCATCACAAGGGCACAGCGTTGTATAGCAGAGACTTACCACACAGCAGCACATCACCAGAGCACAGCGTTCTAGCAGAGCTTATCAAACACCAGTATATCACCAGAGCACTGTGTTCTACAGCAGACTTACCACACCCAGCACATCACCAGAGCACAGCATTCTATAGCAGAGACTTACCACACAGCAGCACATCACCAGAGCACAGTGTTCTAGAAGAGTCTTAACATATACCAGCGCATCACAAGAGCACAGCATTCTACAGCAGAGACTTACCACACAGCAGCACATCACCAGAGCACAGCTTTCTAGCAGAGCCTTATCACACACCAGCGCATCACAAGAGCACAGCGTTCTAAAGCAGAGACTTATCACACACCAGTACATCACCAGAGCACTGCGTTCTACAGCAGACTTATCACACCCAGCACATCACCAGAGCACAGCATTCTACAGCAGAGACTTATCACACACAAGCACATCACCAGAGCACAGTGTTCTAACAGAGACTTATCACACACCAGCCCATCACAAGAGCACAGCGTTCTACAGCAGAGACTTACCACACAGCAGCACATCACCAGAGCACTGAGTTCTAGCAGAGCCTTATCCCACACCAGCGCATCACAAGAGCACAGCGTTCTACAGCAGAGACTTATCACACACTAGCACATCACCAGAGCACATCGTTCTAGCAGAGCCTTATCACACACCAGCGCATCACAAGAGCAGAGCGTTCTATAGCAGAGACTTACCACACAGCAGCACATCACCAGAGCACAGCGTTCTAGCAGAGCTTATCAAACACCAGCGCATCACAAGAGCACAGCGTTCTACAGCAGAGACTTATCACACATCAGCACATCACCAGAGCACTGCGTTCTACAGCAGACTTACCACACCCAGCACATCACCAGAGCACAGCATTCTACAGCAGAGACTTACCACACAGAAGCACATCACCAGAGCACAGCTTTCTAGCACAGCGTTATCACACACCAGCGCATCACAAGAGCACAGCGTTCTACAACAGAGACTTATCACACACCAGCACATCACCAGAGCACTGCATTCTACAGCAGACTTATCACACCCAGCACATCACCACAGCACAGCATTCTACAGCAGAGACTTATCACACACCAGCACATCACCAAAGCACAGTGTTCTAACAGAGCCTTATCACACACCAGTGCATTACAAGAGCACAGCGTTCTACAGCAGAGACTTATCACACACCACACATCACCAGAGCACCGCGTTCTACAGCAGACTTATCACACCCAGCACATCACCAGAGCACAGCATTCTATAGCAGAAACTTATCACACACCAGCACATCACCAGAGCACAGTGCTCTAACAGAAACTTATTACACACCAGCACATCACCAAAGCACAGCATACTAGCAGAGATGTATTACTCACCAGCACATCAGTAGAGCACAGCCTTCTACAGCAGAGACTTATCACACACCAGCACATCACCGGAGCACAGAATTCTATTGCAGAGATTTACCACACATCACCTGCGCACAGCGTTCTAACAGAGCCTTATCAAACACCAGCGCATCACAAGAGCACAGCGTTCTACAGCAGAGACTTATCACACACCAGCCCATCACCAGACCACAGTGTTCTACAGCAGAGACTCATCACACACCAGCACATCACCAGAGCAAGGCGTTCTAGCAGAGTCTTATCATACACCAGCGCATCACAAGAGCACAGCATTCTACAGCAGAGACTTATCACACACCAGCGCATCACAAGAGCACAGTGTTCTACAGCAGAGACTTATCCCAAATCATCAGAGCACTGCGTTCTACAGCAGACTTACCACACCGAGCACATCACCAGAGCACAGCATTCTACAGCAGAGACTTACCGCACAGAAGCCCATCACCAAAGCACAGCTTTCTAGCAGAGCGTTATCACACACCAGCGCATCACAACAGCACAGCGTTCTACCACAGAGACTTACCACACAGCAGCACATCACCAGAGCACTGCGTTCTACCAGAGCCTTATCACACACCAGCGCATCACAAGAGCACAGCGTTCTACAGCAGAGACTTATCACACACTAGCACATCACCAGAGGACATCGTTCTAGCAGAGCCTTATCACACACCAGCGCATCACAAGAGCACAGCGTTCTATAGCAGAGACTTACCACACAGCAGCACATCACCAGAGCACAGCGTTCTAGCAGAGCTTATCAAACACCAGCGCATCACAAGAGCACAGCGTTCTACAGCAGAGACTTATCACACATCAGCACATCACCAGAGCACTGCGTTCTACAGCAGACTTACCACACCCAGCACATCACCATAGCACAGCATTCTACAGCAGAGACTTACCACACAGAAGCACATCACCAGAGCACAGCTTTCTAGCAGAGCGTTATCACACACCAGTGCATCACAAGAGCACAGCGTTCTACAACAGAGACTTATCACACACCAGCACATCACCAGAGCACTGCGTTCTACAGCAGACTTATCACACCCAGCACATCACCAGAGCACAGCATTCTACAGCAGAGACTTATCACACACCAGCACATCACCAAAGCACAGTGTTCTAACAGAGCCTTATCACACACCAGTGTATCACAAGAGCACAGCGTTCTACAGCAGAGACTTATCACACACCAGCACATCACCAGAGCACCGCGTTCTACAGCAGACGTATAACACCCAGCACATCACCAGAGCACAGCATTCTACAACAGAGACTTATCACACACCAGCACATCACCAGAGCACAGTGCTCTAACAGAGACTTATTACACACCAGCACATCACCAAAGCACAGCATACTAGCAGAGATGTATTACACACCAGCACATCAGCAGAGCACAGCCTTCTACAGCAGAGACTTATCACACACCAGCACATCACCGGAGCACAGCATTCTATTGCAGAGATTTATCACACATCACCAGAGCACAGCGTTCTTACAGAGCTTTATCACACACCAGCGCATCACAAGAGCTCAGCGTTCTACAGCAGAGACTTATCACACACCTGCCCATCACCAGACAACAGTGTTCTACAGCAGAGACTCATCACACACCAGCAAATCACCAGAGCAAAGCGTTCTAGCAGAGACTTATAACACACCAGCACATCACCAGAGCACAGCGTTCCTACAGCAGACACTTACCACAGAGCAGCACATCACCAGAGCACATCGTTCTAGCAGAGTCTTATCATACACCAGCGCATCACAAGAGCACAGCATTCTACAGCAGAGACTTACCACACAGCAGCACATCACCAGAGCACAGCTTTCTAGCAGAGCCTTATCACACACCAGCGCATCACAAGAGCACAGCGTTCTCCAGCAGAGACTTATCACACACCAGCACATCACCAGAGCACCTAGTTCTACAGCAGAGTTATCACACACAACACATCACCAGAGCACAGTATTCTACAGCAGAGACTTATCACACACCAGCGCATCACAAGAGCACAGCGTTCTACAGCAGAGACTTACCACACAGCAGCACATCACCAGAGCACAGCGTTCTAGCAGAGCCTTATCACACACCAGTGCATCAAAGATCACAGCGTTCTACAGCAGAGACTTTCACACACCAGCACATCACCAGAGCACGGCGGTCTACAGCAGACTTATCACACCCAGCACATCACCAGAGTAAAGCATTCTACAGCAGAGACTTATCACACACCAGCACATCACCAGAGCACAGTGCTCTAACAGAGACTTATCACACACCAGCCCATCACCAGAGCACAGCGTCCTACAACAAAGACTTATCAAACACCAGCACAGCACCAGACCACAGTGTTCTACAGCAGAGACTCATCACACACCATCACATCACCAGAGCAAAGCGTTCTAGCAGAGACCTATCACACACCACCACATCACCAGAGCACAGTGTTCCTACAGCAGAGACTTATTACACACCAGCACATCACCAAAGCACAGCATACTAGCAGAGACGTATTACACACCAGCAGATCAGCAGAGCACAGCCTTCTACAGCAGAGACTTATCACACACCAGCACATCACCGGAGCACAGCATTCTATTGCAGAGATTTATCACACATCACCAGAGCACAGCGTTCTAATAGAGCCTTATCGCACCCCAGCGCATCACAACAGCACAGCGTTCTACAGCAGAGACTTATAACACACCAGCCCATCACCAGACCATAGTGTTCTACAGCAGAGACTCATCACACACCAGCACATCACCAGAGCAAAGCGTTCTAGCAGAAACTTATCACATACCAGCACATCACCAGAGCACAGCGTTCCTACAGCAGAGACTTAGCACAGAGCAGCACATCACCAGAGCACAGCGTTCTAGCACAGCCTTATCACACACCAGCGCATCACAAGAGCACAGCTTTCTACAGCAGAGACTTATCACACACTAGCACATCACCAGAGCACATCGTTCTAGCAGAGTCTTATCATATACCAGCGCATCACAAGAGCACAGCATTGTACAGCAGAGACTTACCACACAGCAGCACATCACCAGAGCACAGCTTTCTAGCAGAGCCTTATCACACACCAGCGCATCACACGAGCACAGCGTTCTAAAGAAGAGACTTATCACATACCAGCACATCACCAGAGGAACGCGTTCTACAGCAGACTTATCACACCCAGCACATCACCAGAGCACAGCATTCTACAGCAGAGACTTATCACACACAAGCATATCACCAGAGCACAGTGTTCTAAGAGAGACTTATCACACACCAGCCCATCACAAGAGCACAGCGTTCTACAGCAGAGACTTACCACACAGCAGCACATCACCAGAGCACTGCGTTCTAGCAGAGCCTTATCACACACCAGCGCATCACAAGAGCACAGCGTTCTACAGCAGAGACTTATCACACACTAGCACATCACCAGAGCACATCGTTCTAGCAGAGCCTTATCACACACCAGCGCATCACAAGAGCACAGCGTTCATTAGCACAGACTTAGCACACAGCAGAACATCACCAGAGCACAGTGTTCTAGCAGAGCTTATCAAACACCAGCGCATCACAAGAGCACAGCGTTCTACAGCAGAGACTTATCACACATCAGCACATGACCAGAGCACTGCGTTCTACAGCAGATTTACCACACCCAGCACATCACCAGAGCACAGCATTCTATAGCAGAGACTTACCACACAGCAGCACATCACCAGAGCACAGTGTTCTAGCAAAGTCTTATCACACACCAGCGCATCACAAGAGCACAGCGTTCTAAAGCAGAGACTTATCACACACCAGCACATCACCAGAGCACTGCATTCTACAGCAGAATTATCACACCCAGCACATCACCAGAGCAAAGAATTCTACAAAAGAGACATCACACACAAGCACATCACCAGAGCACAGTGTTCTAACAGAGACTTATCACACACCAGCCCATCACAAGAGCACACCGTTCTACGGCAGAGACTTACCACACAGCAGCACATCACCAGAGCACAGTGTTCTAGCAAAGTCTTATCACACACAAGCACATCACCAGAGCACAGCGTTCTAGCAGAGCCTTATGACACACCAGCGCATCACAAGAGCACAGCGTTCTACAGCACAGACTTATCACACACTAGCACATCACCTGAGCACATCGTTCTAGCAGAGCCTTATCACACACCCAACACATCACCAGAGCACAGCATTCTACAGCAGAGACTTATCACACACCAGCACATCACGAGAGCACAGCGTTCTACAGCAGAGACTTATCACACACCAGCACATCACCAGAGGACTGTATTCTACAGCAGAGATTTATCACACACCAGCACATCACCAGAGCACAGCGTTCTAGCACAGACTTATCACAGAGCAGCACATCACCAGAGCACAGCGTTCCTACAGCAGAGACTTATTACACACCAGCACATCACCAAAGCACAGCATTCTAGCAGAGACGTATTACACACCAGCACATTACCGGAGCACAGCGTTCAACAGTGGAGACTCATCACATGCCAGCCCGTCACCAGAGCACAGCGTTCTACAACAGAGACCTATCACACACCAGCACATCATCAGAGCACAGCGTTCTACAAGAGAGCTTTATCACACACAAGCACATCACCAGAGCACAGTTTTATAACAGATGCTTATCATACACCAGCACATCACCAGAGCACAGTGTTCTAACAGAGACTTATCACACAACGGCACATCACCAGAGCACAGCCTTCTACAGCAGAGACGTATCACACACCAGCACATCACCTGAGCACAGTGTTCTAACAGAGACTTATCACACACCAGCACATCACCAAAGCACAGCGTTGTACAGCAGAGACTTATCACACAGCAGCACATCACCAGAGCACAGTGTTCTAGCGGAGCCTTATCACAAACGAGCACATCACCAGAGCAAAGTGTTCTACAGCAGAGATTTATCACACACTCGCACATCACCTGAGCACATTGATCTAATAGAGAATTATCACACATCAGCACATCACCAAAGCACAGCAATGTACAGCAGACTTATCGCACACCAGCACATCATCAGAGCACAGCGTTCCAGCACAGCCTTATCACACACAAGCACATCACCAGAGCACATCGTTCTAGCAAAGCCTTGTCACACACCAGCCATTACAAGAGCACAGTGTTCTACAGCAGAGACTTACCACAGAGCAGCACATCACCAGAGCACAGCGTTCTAGGAGAGCCTTATCATACACCAGCGCATCACAAGAGCATAGCGTTCTACAGCAGAGACTTATCACACACTAGCACATCACCTGAGCACATCGTTCTAGCAGAGCCTTATCACACACCAGCGCATCACAAGAGCACAGCTTTCTACAGCAGAGACTTACCACACAGCAGCACATCACCACAGCACAGCTTTCTAGCAGAGCCTTATCACACACCAGCGCATCACAAGAGCACAGGGTTCTACAGCAGAGACTTATCTCACACCAGCACATCAAAAGAGCACTGCGTTCTACAGTCGACTTATCACACCCAGCACATCACCAGAGCACAGCATTCTACAGCAGAGACCTACCACACAGCAGCACATCACCAGAGCACAGCTTTCTAGCAGAGCCTTATCACAAACCAGCGCATCACAAGAGCACAGCGTTCTACAGCAGAGACTTATCACACCAGCACATCACCAGAGCACCCAGTTCTACAGCAGACTTATCACACCCAACACATGACCAGAGCACAGCATTCTACAGCAGGGACTTATCACACACCAGCGCATCACAAGAGCACAGCGTTCTACAGCAGAGACTTACCACACTGCAGCACATCACTAGAGCACAGCGTTCTAGCAGAGCCTTATCACACACCAGTGCATCACCAGAGCACATCGTTCTAGCAAAGCCTTGTCACACACCAGCCATCACAAGAGCACAGTGTTCTACAGCAGAGACTTTCCACAGAGCAGCACATCACCAGAGCACATCGTTCTAGCAGAGCCTTATCACACAGCAGCGCATCACAAGAGCATAGCGTTCTACAGCAGAGACTTATCACACACTAGCACATCACCTGAGCACATCGTTCTAGCAGAGCCTTATCACACACCAGCGCATCACAAGAGCACAGCTTTCTACAGCAGAGACTTACCACACAGCAGCACATCACCACAGCACAGCTTTCTAGCAGAGCCTTATCACACACCAGCGCATCACAAGAGCACAGCGTTCTACAGCAGAGACTTACCACACAGCAGCACATCACCAAAGCACTGCGTTCTTGCAGAGCCTTATCACACACCAGCGCGTCACAAGAGCACAGCGTTCTACAGCAGAGACTTATCACACACTAGCACATCACCAGAGCACATCGTTCTAGCAGAGCCTTATCACACACCAGCGCATCACAAGAGCACAGCGTTCTATAGCAGAGACTTACCACACAGCAGCACATCACCAGAGCACAGTGTTCTAGCAGAGCTTTTCAAACACCAGCGCATCACAAGAGCACAGCGTTCTACAGCAGAGAATTATCACACATCAGCACATGACCAGAGCACTGCGTTCTACAGCAGACCTACCACACCCAGCACATCACCAGAGCACAGCATTCTATAGCAGAGACTTACCACACAGCAGCACATCACCAGAGCACAGTGTTCTAGCAAAGTCTTATCATATACCAGCGCATCACAAGAGCACAGCATTCTACAGCAGAGACTTACCACACAGCAGCACATCACCAGAGCACAGCTTTCTAGCAGAGCTTTATCACACACCAGCGCATCACAAGAGCACAGCGTTCTAAAGCAGAGACTTATCACACACCAGCACATCACCAGAGCACTGCGTTCTACAGCAGACTTATCACACCCAGCACATCACCAGAGCACAGCATTCTACAACAGAGACTTATCACACACAAGCACATCACCAGAGCACAGTGTTCTAACAGAGACTTATCACACACCAGCACATCACAAGAGCACAGCGTTCTACAGCAGAGACTTACCACACAGCAGCACATCACCAGAGCACTGCGTTCTAGCAGAGCCTTATCACACACCAGCGCATCACAAGAGCACAGCGTTCTACAGCAGAGACTTATCACACACTAGCACATCACCAGAGCACATCTTTCTAGCAGAGCCTTATCACACACCAGCGCATCACAAGAGCACCTAGTTCTACAGCAGACTTATCACACCCAACACATCACCAGAGCACAGTTTTCTACAGCAGAGACTTATCACATACCAGCGCATCTCAAGAGCACAGCGTTCTACAGCAGAGACTTACCACACCCATCACATCACCAGAGCACAGCGTTCTAGCAGAGCCTTATCACACACCAGTGCATCACAAGAGCACAGCGTTCTACAGCAGAGACTTATCACACACCAGCACATCACCAGAGCACGGCGTTCTACAGCAGACTTATCACACCCAGCACATCACCAGAGCACAGCATTCTACAGCAGAGACTTATCACACACCAGCAAATCACCAGACCACAGTGTTCAACAGCAGAGACTCATCACAAACCATCACATCACCAGAGCAAAGCGTTCTAGCAGAGACCTATCAAACACCAGCACATCACCACAGCACAGTGTTCCTACAGCAAAGACATATTACACACCAGCACATCACCAAAGCACAGCATACTAGCAGAGACGTATTACACACCAGCAGATCAGCAGAGCACAGCCATCTACAGCAGAGACTTATCACACACCAGTCCATCAACAGACCATAGTGTTCTACAGCAGAGACGCATCACACACCAGCACATCACCTGAGCAAAGCGTTCTAGCAGAGACTTATCACATACCAGCACATCACCAGAGCACAGCATTCTACAGCAGAGACTTATCACACACCAGCACATCACCAGAGCACAGCTTTCTAGCAGAGCCTTATCACACACCAGCGCATCACAAGAGCACAGCGTTCTACAGCAGAGACTTATCACACACTAGCACATCACCAGAGCACATCGTTCTAGCAGAGCCTTATCACACACCAGCACATCACCAGAGCACAGCCTTCTAGCAGAGCTTATCAAACACCAGCACATCACCAGAGCACTGCGTTCTACAGCAGACTTATCACACCCAGCACATCACCAGAGCACAGCATTCTACAGCAGAGACTTACCACACAGCAGCACATCACCAGAGCACTGCGTTCTAGCAGAGCCTTATCACACAACAGCGCATCACAAGAGCACAGCGTTCTACGGCAGAGACTTATCACACACTAGCACATCACCAGAGTACTGCGTTCTACAGCAGACTTACCACACCCAGCACATCACCAGAGCACAGCATTCTATAGCAGAGACTTACCACACAGCAGCACATCACCAGAGCACAGTGTTCTAGCAGAGTCTTAACATACACCAGCGCATCACAAGAGCACAGCATTCTACAGCAGAGACTTACCACACAGCAGCACATCACCAGAGCACAGCTTTCTAGCAGAGCCTTATCACACACCAGCGCATCACAAGAGCAGAGCGTTCTATAGCAGAGACTTACCACACAGCAGCACATCACCAGAGCACAGCGTTCTACAGCAGACGTATCACACCCAGCACATCACCAGAGCACAGCATTCTACAGCAGAGACTTATCATACGCAAGCACATCACCAGAGCACAGTGTTCTAACAGAGACTTATCACACACCAGCCCATCACAAGAGCACAGCGTTCTACAGCAGAGACTTACCACACAGCAGCACATCACCAGAGCACTG
The DNA here is from genome assembly GCF_031143425.1 of Pleurodeles waltl. NCBI lineage: Eukaryota > Metazoa > Chordata > Amphibia > Caudata > Salamandridae > Pleurodeles > Pleurodeles waltl. Next base: position 1,191,895,902 of record NC_090448.1, read on the forward strand.
CGTTCTACCAGAGCCATATCACACACCAGCGCATCACAAGAGCACAGCGTTCTACAGCAGAGACTTATCACACACTAGCACATCACCAGAGCACATCATTCTAGCAGAGCCTTATCACACACCAGCGCATCACAAGAGCAGAGCGTTCTATGGCAGAGACTTACCACACAGCAGCACATCACCAGAGCACAGCGTTCTAGCAGAGCTTATCAAACACCAGCGCATCACAAGAGCACAGCGTTCTACAGCAGAGAGTTATCACACATCAGCAGAGCACTGCGTTCTACAGCAGCCTTACCACACCCAGCACATCACCAGAGCACAGCATTCTACAGCAGAGACTTACCACACAGAAGCCCATCACCAGAGCACAGCTTTCTAGCAGAGCGTTATCACACACCAGCGCATCACAAGAGCACAGCGGTCTACAACAGAGACTTACCACACAGCAGCACATCACCAGAGCACTGCGTTCTACCAGAGCCTTATCACACACCAGCGCATCACAAGAGCACAGCGTTCTACAGCAGAGACTAATCACACATCAGCACATCACCAGAGCACTGCGTTCTACAGCAGACTTATCACACCCAGCACATCACCAGAGCACAGCATTCTACAGCAGAGACTTATCACACACCAGCACATCACCAAAGCACAGTGTTCTAACAGAGCCTTATCACACACCAGTGTATCACAAGAGCACAGCGTTCTACAGCAGAGACTTATCACACACCAGCACATCACCAGAGCACCGCGTTCTACAGCAGACTTATCACACCCAGCACATCACCAGAGCACAGCATTCTACAGCAGAGACTTATCACACACCAGCACATGACCAGAGCACAGTGCTCTAACAGAGACTTATTACACACCAGCAGATCACCAAAGCACAGCATACTAGCAGTGATGTATTACACACCAGCACATCAGCAGAGCACAGCCTTCTACAGCAGAGACTTATCACACACCACCACATCACCGGAGCACAGCATTCTATTGCAGAGATTTATCACACATCACCAGAGCACAGCGTTCTAACAGAGCCTTATCACACACCAGCGCATCACAAGAGCACAGCGTTCTACAGCAGAGACTTATCACACACCAGCACATCACCAGAGCACGGCGGTCTACAGCAGACTTATCACACCCAGCACATCACCAGAGCAAAGCATTCTACAGCAGACACTTATCACACACCAGCACATCACCAGAGCACAGTGCTCTAATAGAGACTTATCACACACCAGCCCATCACGAGAGCACAGCGTCCTACAACAAAGACTTATCAAACACCAGCACAGCACCAGACCACAGTGTTCTACAGCAGAGACTCATCACACACCATCACATCACCAGAGCAAAGCGTTCTAGCAGAGACCTATCACACACCAGCACATCACCAGAGCACAGTGTTCCTACAGCAGAGACTTATTACACACCAGCACACCACCAAAGCACAGCATACTAGCAGAGACGTATTACACACCAGCAGATCAGCAGAGCACAGCCTTCTACAGCAGAGACTTATCACACACCAGCACATCACCGGAGCACAGCATTCTATTGCAGAGATTTATCACACATCACCAGAGCACAGCGTTCTAATAGAGCCTTATCGCACACCCGCGCATCACAAGAGCACAGCGTTCTACAGCAGAGACTTATAACACACCAGCCCATCACCAGACCATAGTGTTCTACAGCAGAGACTCATCACACACCAGCACATCACCAGAGCAAAGCGTTCTAGCAGAAACTTATCACATACCAGCATATCACCAGAGCACAGCGTTCCTACAGGAGAGACTTAGCACAGAGCAGCACATCACCAGAGCACTGCGTTCTAGCAGAGCCTTATCACACACCAGCGCATCACAAGAGCAAAGCGTTCTACAGCAGAGACTTATCACACACTAGCACATCACCAGAGCACATCGTTCTAGCAGAGCCTTATCACACACCAGCGCATCACAAGAGCACAGCGTTCTACAGCACAGACTTACCACACAGCAGAACATCACCAGAGCACAGCGTTCTAGCAGAGCTTATCAAACACCAGCGCATCACAAGAGCACAGCGTTCTACAGCAGAGACTTATCACACATCAGCACATGACCAGAGCACTGCGTTCTACAGCAGATTTACCACACCCAGCACATCACCGGAGCACAGCATTCTATAGCAGAGACTTACCACACAGCAGCACATCACCAGAGCACAGTGTTCTAGCAAAGTCTTATCACACACCAGCGCATCACAAGAGCACAGCGTTCTAAAGCAGAGACTTATCACACACCAGCACATCACCAGAGCACTGTATTCTACAGCAGAATTATCACACCCAGCACATCACCAGAGCAAAGAATTCTACAAAAGAGACATCACACACAAGCACATCACTAGAGCACAGTGTTCTAACAGAGACTTATCACACACCAGCCCATCACAAGAGCAAACCGTTCTAAGGCAGAGACTTACCACACAGCAGCACATCACCAGAGCACTGCGTTCTAGCAGAGCCTTATCACACACCAGCGCATCACAAGAGCACAACGTTCTACAGCAGAGACTTATCACCCACTAGCACATCACCTGAGCACATCGTTCTAGCAGAGCCTTATCACACACCCAACACATCACCAGAGCCCAGCATTCTACAGCAGAGACTTATCACACACCAGCACATCACGAGAGCACAGCGTTCTACAGCAGAGACTTATCACACACCAGCACATCACCAGAGGACTGCATTCTACAGCAGAGATTTATCACACACCAGCACATCACCAGAGCACAGCGTTCTAGCACAGACTTATCACACAGCAGCACATCACCAGAGCACAGCGTTCCTACAGCAGAGACTTATTACACACCAGCACATCACCAAAGCACAGCATTCTAGCAGAGACGTATTACACACCAGCACATTACCGGAGCACAGCGTTCAACAGTGGAGACTCATCACATGCCAGCCCGTCACCAGAGCACAGCGTTCTACAACAGAGACCTATCACACACCAGCACATCACCAGAGCACAGCGTTCTACAAGAGAGATTTATCACACACAAGCACATCACCAGAGCACAGTTTTATAACATATGCTTATCATACACCATCACATCACCAGAGCACAGTGTTCTACCAGAGACTTATCACACAACAGCACATCACCAGAGCACAGCCTTCTACAGCAGAGACGTGTCACACACCAGCACATCACCTGAGCACAGTGTTCTAACAGAGACTTATCACACACCAGCACATCACCAAAGCACAGCGTTGTACAGCAGAGACTTATCACACAGCAGCACATCACCAGAGCACAGTGTTCTAGCGGAGCCTCATCACAAACGAGCACATCACCAGAGCACAGTGTTCTACAGCAGAGATTAATCACACACTCGCACATCACCTGAGCACATTGATCTAATAGAGACTTATCAAACATCAGCACATCACCAAAGCACAGCAATGTACAGCAGACTTATCGCACACCAGCACATCATCAGAGCACAGCGTTCTAGCACAGCCTTATCACACACAAGCACATCACCAGATCACATCGTTCTAGTAAAGCCTTGTCACACACCAGCCATCACAAGTGCACAGTGTTCTACAGCAGAGACTTACCACAGAGCAGCACATCACCAGAGCACAGCGTTCTAGCAGAGCCTTATCACACACCAGCGCATCACAAGAGCACAGCGTTCTACAGCAGAGACTTATCACACACTAGCACATCACCTGAGCACATCGTTCTAGGAGAGCCTTATCACACACCAGTGCATCACAAGAGCACAGCTTTCTACAGCAGAGACTTGCCACACAGCAGCACATCACCACAGCACAGCTTTCTAGCAGAGCCTTATCACACACCAGCGCATCACAAGAGCACAGCGTTCTACAGCAGAGACTTATCACACACCAGCACATCACCAGAGCACCCAGTTCTACAGCAGACTTATCACACCCAACACATCACCAGAGCACAGCATTCTACAGCAGAGACTTATCACACACCAGCGCATCACAAGAGCACAGCGTTCTACAGCAGAGACTTACCACAAAGCAGCACATCACCAGAGCACAGCGTTCTAGCAGAGCCTTATCACACACCAGTGCATCACAAGAGCACAGCGTTCTACAGCAGAGACTTCACACACACCAGCACATCACCAGCACATCACCAGAGCACGGCGTTCTACAGCAGACTTATCACACCCAGCACATCACCAGAGCACAGCATTCTACAGCAGAGACTTATCACACACCAGCACATCACCAGAGCACAGTGCTCTAACAGAGACTTATCACACACCAGTCCATCACGAGAGCTGAGCGTCCTACAACAAAGACTTATCAAACACCAGCACAGCACCAGACCACAGTGTTCTACAGCAGAGACTCATCACACACCATCACATCACCAGAGCAAAGCGTTATAGCAGAGACCTATCACACACCAGCACATCACCAAAGCACAGCATATTAGCAGAGACGTATTACACACCAGCAGATCAGCAGAGCACAGCCTTCTACAACAGAGACTTATCACACACCAGCACATCACCAGACCATAGTGTTCTACAGCAGAGACTCATCACATACCAGCACATCACCAGAGCAAAGCGTTCTAGCAGAGACTTATCACATACCAGCACATCACCAGAGCACAGCGTTCCTACAGCAGAGACTTAGCACAGAGCAGCACATCACCAGAGCACAGTGTTCTAGCAGAGCCTTATCACACACCAGCGCATCACAAGAGCACAGCGTTCTACAGCAGAGACTTATCACACACTAGCACATCACCAGAGCACATCGTTCTAGCAGTCTTATCATATACCAGCGCATCACAAGAGCACAGCATTCTACAGCAGAGACTTACCACACAGCAGCACATCACCAGAGCACAGCTTTCTAGCAGAGCCTTATCACACACCAGCTCCTCACAAGAGCACAGCGTTCTAAAGCAGAAACTTATCACACACCAGCACATCACCAGAGCACAGCATTCTATAGCAGAGACTTATCACACACAAGCACATCACCAGAGCACAGTGTTCTAACAGAGACTTATCACACACCAGCCCATCACAAGAGCACAGCGTTCTACAGCAGAGACTTACCACACAGCAGCACATCACCAGAGCACTGCGTTCTAGCAGAGCCTTATCACACACCAGCGCATCACAAGAGCACAGCGTTCTACAGCAGAGACTTATCACACACTAGCACATCACCAGAGCACATCGTTCTAGCAGAGCCTTATCACACACCAGCGCATCACAAGAGCACAGCGTTCTACAGCAGAGACTTACCACACAGCAGCACATCACCAGAGCACAGTGTTCTAGCAGAGCTTTTCAAACACCAGCGCATCACAAGAGCACAGCGTTCTACAGCAGAGAATTATCACACATCAGCACATGACCAGAGCACTGTGTTCTACAGCAGACCTACCACACCCAGCACATCACCAGAGCACAGCATTCTATAGCAGAGACTTACCACACAGCAGCACATCACCAGAGCACAGTGTTCTAGCAAAGTCTTATCATATACCAGCGTATCACAAGAGCACAGCATTCTACAGCAGAGACTTACCACACAGCAGCACATCACCAGAGCACAGCATTCTAAAGCAGAGACTTATCACACACCAGCACATCACCAGAGCACCGCGTTCTACAGCAGACTTATCACACCCAGCACATCACCAGAGCACAGCATTCTACAACAGAGACTTATCAGACACAAGCACATCACCAGAGCACAGTGTTCTAACAGAGACTTATTACACACCAGCCCATCACAAGAGCACAGCGTTCTACAGCAGAGACTTACCACACAGCAGCACATCACCAGAGCACTGCGTTCTAGCAGAGCCTTATCACACACCAGCGCATCACAAGAGCACAGCGTTCTACAGCAGAGACTTATCACACACTAGCACATCACCAGAGCACATAGTTCTAGCAGAGCCTTATCACACACCAGCGCATCACAAGAGCACAGCGTTCTATAGCAGAGACTTACCACACAGCAGAACATCACCAGAGCACAGCATTCTAGCAGAGCTTATCAAACACCAGAGCATCACAAGAGCACAGCGTTCTACAGCAGAGACTTATCACACATCAGCACATCACCAGAGCACTGCGTTCTACAGCAGACTTACCACACCCAGGACATCACCAGAGCACAGCATTCTACAGCAGAGACTTACCACACAGCAGCACATCACCAGAGCACAGCTTTCTAGCAGAGCGTTAATACACACCAGCGCATCACAAGAGCACAGCGTTCTACAACAGAGACTTATCACACACCAGCACATCACCAGAGCACTGCGTTCTACTGCAGACTTATCACACCCAGCACATCACCAGAGCACAGTATTCTACAGCAGAGACTTATCACACACCAGCACATCACCAAAGCACAGTGTTCTAACAGATCCTTATCATACACCAGTGCATCACAAGAGCACAGCGTTCGACAGCAGAGACTTATCACACACCAGCACATCACCAGAGCACCGCGTTCTACAGCAGACTTATCACACCCAGCACATCACCAGAGCACAGCACTCTACAGCAGCGACTTATCACACACCAGCACATCACCAGAGCACAGTGCTCTAACAGAGACTTATTACACACCAGCACATCACCAAAGCACAGCATACTAGCAGAGATGTATTACACACCAGCACATCAGCAGAGCACAGCCTTCTACAGCAGAGACTTATCACACACCACCACATCACCGGAGCACAGCATTCTATTGCAGAGATTTATCACACATCACCAGAGCACAGCGTTCTACAGCAGAGACTTATCACACACCAGCCCATCACCAGACCACAGTGTTCTACAGCAGAGACTCATCACACACCAGCACATCACCAGAGCAAAGCGTTTTAGCAGAGACTTATCACACACCAGCACATCACCAGAGCACAGGGTTCCTACAGCAGAGATTTACCACAGAGCAGCACATCACCAGAGCACATTGTTCTAGCAGAGTCTTATCATACACCAGTGCATCACAAGAGCACAGCATTCTACAGCAGAGACTTATCACACACTAGCACATCACCAGAGCACAGCGTTCTACAGCAGATTTACCACACCCAGCACATCACCGGAGCACAGCATTCTATAGCAGAGACTTACCACAGCAGCACATCACCAGAGCACAGTGTTCTAGCAAAGTCTTATCACACACCAGCGCATCACAAGAGCACAGCGTTCTAAAGCAGAGACTTATCACACACCAGCACATCACCAGAGCACTGTATTCTACAGCAGAATTATCACACCCAGCACATCACCAGAGCAAAGAATTCTACAAAAGAGACATCACACACAAGCACATCACTAGAGCACAGTGTTCTAACAGAGACTTATCACACACCAGCCCATCACAAGAGCAAACCGTTCTAAGGCAGAGACTTACCACACAGCAGCACATCACCAGAGCACTGCGTTCTAGCAGAGCCTTATCACACACCAGCGCATCACAAGAGCACAACGTTCTACAGCAGAGACTTATCACCCACTAGCACATCACCTGAGCACATCGTTCTAGCAGAGCCTTATCACACACCCAACACATCACCAGAGCCCAGCATTCTACAGCAGAGACTTATCACACACCAGCACATCACGAGAGCACAGCGTTCTACAGCAGAGACTTATCACACACCAGCACATCACCAGAGGACTGCATTCTACAGCAGAGATTTATCACACACCAGCACATCACCAGAGCACAGCGTTCTAGCACAGACTTATCACACAGCAGCACATCACCAGAGCACAGCGTTCCTACAGCAGAGACTTATTACACACCAGCACATCACCAAAGCACAGCATTCTAGCAGAGACGTATTACACACCAGCACATTACCGGAGCACAGCGTTCAACAGTGGAGACTCATCACATGCCAGCCCGTCACCAGAGCACAGCGTTCTACAACAGAGACCTATCACACACCAGCACATCACCAGAGCACAGCGTTCTACAAGAGAGATTTATCACACACAAGCACATCACCAGAGCACAGTTTTATAACATATGCTTATCATACACCATCACATCACCAGAGCACAGTGTTCTACCAGAGACTTATCACACAACAGCACATCACCAGAGCACAGCCTTCTACAGCAGAGACGTGTCACACACCAGCACATCACCTGAGCACAGTGTTCTAACAGAGACTTATCACACACCAGCACATCACCAAAGCACAGCGTTGTACAGCAGAGACTTATCACACAGCAGCACATCACCAGAGCACAGTGTTCTAGCGGAGCCTCATCACAAACGAGCACATCACCAGAGCACAGTGTTCTACAGCAGAGATTAATCACACACTCGCACATCACCTGAGCACATTGATCTAATAGAGACTTTTCAAACATCAGCACATCACCAAAGCACAGCAATGTACAGCAGACTTATCGCACACCAGCACATCATCAGAGCACAGCGTTCTAGCACAGCCTTATCACACACAAGCACATCACCAGATCACATCGTTCTAGTAAAGCCTTGTCACACACCAGCCATCACAAGTGCACAGTGTTCTACAGCAGAGACTTACCACAGAGCAGCACATCACCAGAGCACAGCGTTCTAGCAGAGCCTTATCACACACCAGCGCATCACAAGAGCACAGCGTTCTACAGCAGAGACTTATCACACACTAGCACATCACCTGAGCACATCGTTCTAGGAGAGCCTTATCACACACCAGTGCATCACAAGAGCACAGCTTTCTACAGCAGAGACTTGCCACACAGCAGCACATCACCACAGCACAGCTTTCTAGCAGAGCCTTATCACACACCAGCGCATCACAAGAGCACAGTGTTCTACAGCAGAGACTTATCACACACCAGCACATCAAAAGAGCACTGCGTTCTACAGTAGACTTATCACACCCAGCACAACACCAGAGCACAGCATTCTACAGCAGAGACCTACCACACAGCAGCACATCACCAAAGCACAGCTTTCTAGAAGAGCCTTATCACACACCAGCGCATCACAAGAGCACAGCGTTCTACAGCAGAGACTTATCACACACCAGCACATCACCAGAGCACCCAGTTCTACAGCAGACTTATCACACCCAACACATCACCAGAGCACAGCATTCTACAGCAGAGACTTATCACACACCAGCGCATCACAAGAGCACAGCGTTCTACAGCAGAGACTTACCACAAAGCAGCACATCACCAGAGCACAGCGTTCTAGCAGAGCCTTATCACACACCAGTGCATCACAAGAGCACAGCGTTCTACAGCAGAGACTTCACACACACCAGCACATCACCAGAGCACGGCGTTCTACAGCAGACTTATCACACCCAGCACATCACCAGAGCACAGCATTCTACAGCAGAGACTTATCACACACCAGCACATCACCAGAGCACAGTGCTCTAACAGAGACTTATCACACACCAGTCCATCACGAGAGCTGAGCGTCCTACAACAAAGACTTATCAAACACCAGCACAGCACCAGACCACAGTGTTCTACAGCAGAGACTCATCACACACCATCACATCACCAGAGCAAAGCGTTATAGCAGAGACCTATCACACACCAGCACATCACCAAAGCACAGCATATTAGCAGAGACGTATTACACACCAGCAGATCAGCAGAGCACAGCCTTCTACAACAGAGACTTATCACACACCAGCACATCACCAGACCATAGTGTTCTACAGCAGAGACTCATCACATACCAGCACATCACCAGAGCAAAGCGTTCTAGCAGAGACTTATCACATACCAGCACATCACCAGAGCACAGCGTTCCTACAGCAGAGACTTAGCACAGAGCAGCACATCACCAGAGCACAGTGTTCTAGCAGAGCCTTATCACACACCAGCGCATCACAAGAGCACAGCGTTCTACAGCAGAGACTTATCACACACTAGCACATCACCAGAGCACATCGTTCTAGCAGTCTTATCATATACCAGCGCATCACAAGAGCACAGCATTCTACAGCAGAGACTTACCACACAGCAGCACATCACCAGAGCACAGCTTTCTAGCAGAGCCTTATCACACACCAGCTCCTCACAAGAGCACAGCGTTCTAAAGCAGAAACTTATCACACACCAGCACATCACCAGAGCACAGCATTCTATAGCAGAGACTTATCACACACAAGCACATCACCAGAGCACAGTGTTCTAACAGAGACTTATCACACACCAGCCCATCACAAGAGCACAGCGTTCTACAGCAGAGACTTACCACACAGCAGCACATCACCAGAGCACTGCGTTCTAGCAGAGCCTTATCACACACCAGCGCATCACAAGAGCACAGCGTTCTACAGCAGAGACTTATCACACACTAGCACATCACCAGAGCACATCGTTCTAGCAGAGCCTTATCACACACCAGCGCATCACAAGAGCACAGCGTTCTACAGCAGAGACTTACCACACAGCAGCACATCACCAGAGCACAGTGTTCTAGCAGAGCTTTTCAAACACCAGCGCATCACAAGAGCACAGCGTTCTACAGCAGAGAATTATCACACATCAGCACATGACCAGAGCACTGTGTTCTACAGCAGACCTACCACACCCAGCACATCACCAGAGCACAGCATTCTATAGCAGAGACTTACCACACAGCAGCACATCACCAGAGCACAGTGTTCTAGCAAAGTCTTATCATATACCAGCGTATCACAAGAGCACAGCATTCTACAGCAGAGACTTACCACACAGCAGCACATCACCAGAGCACAGCTTTCTAGCAGAGCCTTATCACACACCAGCGCATAACAAGAGCACAGCGTTCTAAAGCAGAGACTTATCACACACCAGCACATCACCAGAGCACCGCGTTCTACAGCAGACTTATCACACCCAGCACATCACCAGAGCACAGCATTCTACAACAGAGACTTATCAGACACAAGCACATCACCAGAGCACAGTGTTCTAACAGAGACTTATTACACACCAGCCCATCACAAGAGCACAGCGTTCTACAGCAGAGACTTACCACACAGCAGCACATCACCAGAGCACTGCGTTCTAGCAGAGCCTTATCACACACCAGCGCATCACAAGAGCACAGCGTTCTACAGCAGAGACTTATCACACACTAGCACATCACCAGAGCACATAGTTCTTGCAGAGCCTTATCACACACCAGCGCATCACAAGAGCACAGCGTTCTATAGCAGAGACTTACCACACAGCAGAACATCACCAGAGCACAGCATTCTAGCAGAGCTTATCAAACACCAGCGCATCACAAGAGCACAGCGTTCTACAGCAGAGACTTATCACACATCAGCACATCACCAGAGCACTGCGTTCTACAGCAGACTTACCACACCCAGGACATCACCAGAGCACAGCATTCTACAGCAGAGACTTACCACACAGCAGCACATCACCAGAGCACAGCTTTCTAGCAGAGCGTTAATACACACCAGCGCATCACAAGAGCACAGCGTTCTACAACAGAGACTTATCACACACCAGCACATCACCAGAGCACTGCGTTCTACTGCAGACTTATCACACCCAGCACATCACCAGAGCACAGTATTCTACAGCAGAGACTTATCACACACCAGCACATCACCAAAGCACAGTGTTCTAACAGATCCTTATCATACACCAGTGCATCACAAGAGCACAGCGTTCGACAGCAGAGACTTATCACACACCAGCACATCACCAGAGCACCGCGTTCTACAGCAGACTTATCACACCCAGCACATCACCAGAGCACAGCACTCTACAGCAGAGACTTATCACACACCAGCACATCACCAGAGCACAGTGCTCTAACAGAGACTTATTACACACCAGCACATCACCAAAGCACAGCATACTAGCAGAGATGTATTACACACCAGCACATCAGCAGAGCAGAGCCTTCTACAGCAGAGACTTATCACACACCACCACATCACCGGAGCACAGCATTCTATTGCAGAGATTTATCACACATCACCAGAGCACAGCGTTCTACAGCAGAGACTTATCACACACCAGCCCATCACCAGACCACAGTGTTCTACAGCAGAGACTCATCACACACCAGCACATCACCAGAGCAAAGCGTTTTAGCAGAGACTTATCACACACCAGCACATCACCAGAGCACAGGGTTCCTACAGCAGAGATTTACCACAGAGCAGCACATCACCAGAGCACATCGTTCTAGCAGAGTCTTATCATACACCAGTGCATCACAAGAGCACAGCATTCTACAGCAGAGACTTATCACACACTAGCACATCACCAGAGCACAGCGTTCTAGCAGAGTCTTATCATACGCCAGCGCATCACAAGAACCCAGCATTCTACAGCTGAGACTTACCACACAGCAGCACATAACCAGAGCACAGCTTTCTAGCAAAGCCTTATCACACAATAGCGCATCACAAGAGCACAGCGTTCTACAGCAGAGACTTATCACACACCAGCACATCACCAGAGCACTGCGTTCTACAGCAGACTTATCACACCCAACACATCACCAGAGCACAGCATTCTACAGCAGAGACTTATCACACACCAATACATCACGAGAGCACAGCGTTCTACAGCAGAGACTTGTCACACACCAGCACATCACCAGAGGACTGCATTATACAGCAGAGATGTATCACTCACTAGCACATCACCAGAGAACAGCGTTCTAGCACAGCCTTATCACACAGCAGCACATCACCAGAGCACAGCATTACTACAGCAGAGACTTATTACACACCAGCACATCACCAAAGCACAGAATTCTAGCAGAGACTTATTACACACCAGCACATGACCGTAGCACAGCGTTCAACAGTGGAGACTCATCACATGCCAGCCCATCACCAGAGCATGGCGTTCGACAACAGAGACTTATCACACACCAGCACATCACCAGAGCACAGCGTTCTACAAGAGTGATTTATCACACACAAGCATATCACCAGAGCACAGTTTTATAACAGATGCTTATCATACACCAGCACATCACCAGAGCACAGTGTTCTAACAGAGACTTATCACACAACAGCACATCACCAGAGCACAGCCTTCTACAGCAGAGACGTATCACACACCAGCACATTACCTGAGCACAGTGTTCTAACAGAGACTTATCACACACCAGCACATCACCAGAGCACAGTGTTCTAGCGGAGCCTTATCACAAACGAGCACATCACCAGAGCACAGTGTTCTACAGCAGAGATTTATCACACAGCCGCACATCACCTGAGCACATTGATCTAATAGAGACTTATCACACATCAGCACATCAACAAAGCACAGCAATGTACAGCAGACTTATCACACACCAGCACATCACCAGAGCACAGCGTTCTACAAGACAGATTTATCACACACAAGCACATCACCAGAGCACAGTTTTATGACAGATGCTTATCATACACCAGCACATCACCAGAGCACTGTGTTCTAACAGAGACTTATCACACAACAGCACATCACCAGAGCACAGCCTTCTACAGCAGAGACGTATCACACACCAGCACATCACCTGAGCACAGTGTTCTAACAGAGAATTATCACACACCAGCACATCACCAAAGCACAGCGTTGTACAGCAGAGACTTATCACACAGCAGCACATCACCAGAGCACAGTGTTCTAGCGGAGCCTTATCACAAACGAGCACATCACAAGAGCACAGTGTTCTACAGCAGAGATTTATCAAACACCCCCACATCACCTGAGCACATTGATCTAATAGAGACTTATCACACATTAGCACATCACCAAAGCACAGTAATGTACAGCAGACTTATCGCACACCAGCACATCATCAGAGCACAGTGTTCTAGCACAGCCTTATCACACACAAGCACATCACCAGAGCACATCGTTCTAGCAGAGCCTTGTCACACACCAGCCATCACAAGAGCACAGTGTTCTACAGCAGAGACGTACCACAGAGCAGCACATCACCAGAGCTCAGCGTTCTAGCAGAGCCTTATCACACACCAGCGCATCACAAGAGCACAGCGTTCTACAGCAGAGACTTATCACACACTAGCACATCACCTGAGCACATCGTTCTAGCAGAGTCTTATCACACACCAGCGCATCACAAGAGCACAGCTTTCTACAGCAGAGACTTACCACACAGCAGCACATCACCAGAGCACAGCTTTCTAGCAGAGCCTTATCACACCCCAGCGCATCACAAGAGCACAGTGTTCTACAGCAGAGACTTATCACACACCAGCACATCACCAGACCATAGTGTTCTACAGCAGAGACTCATCACACACCAGCACATCACCAGAGCAAAGCGTTCTAGCAGAGACTTATCACATACCAGCACATCACCAGAGCACAGCGTTCTACAGCAGAGACTTAACACACACCAGCACATCACCAGAGCACCGCGTTCTACAGCAGACTTATCACACCCAGCACATCACCAGAGCACAGCATTCTACAGCAGAGACTTATCACACACCAGCACATCACCAGAGCACAGTGCTCTAACAGAGACTTATTACACACCAGCAGATCACCAAAGCACAGCATACTAGCAGAGATGTATTACACACCAGCACATCAGCAGAGCACAGCCTTCTACAGCAGAGACTTATCACACACCAGCACATCACCGGAGCACAGCATTCTATTGCAGAGATTTATCACACATCACCAGAGCACAGCGTTCTAACAGAGCCTTATCACACACCAGCGCATCACAAGAGCACAGCGTTCTACAGCAGAGACTTATCACACACCAGCCCATCACCAGACAACAGTGTTCTACAGCAGAGACTCATCACACACCAGCAAATCACCAGAGCAAAGCGTTCTAGCAGAGACTTATAACACACCAGCACATCACCAGAGCACAGCGTTCCCACAGCAGAGACTTACCACAGAGCAGCACATCACCAGAGCACATCGTTCTAGCAGAGTCTTATCATACACCAGCGCATCACAAGAGCACAGCATTCTACAGCAGAGACTTACCACACAGCAGCACATCACCAGAGCACAGCTTTCTAGCAGAGCCTTATCACACACAAGCGCATCACAAGAGCACAGCGTTCTCCAGCAGAGACTTATGACACACCAGCACATCACCAGAGCACCTAGTTCTACAGCAAACTTATCACACCTAACACATCACCAGAGCACAGTATTCTACAGCAGAGACTTATCACACACCAGCGCATCACAAGAGCACAGCGTTCTACAGCAGAGACTTACCACACAGCAGCACATCACCAGAGCACAGCGTTCTAGCAGAGCCTTATCACACACCAGTGCGTCACAAGAGCACAGCGTTCTACAGCAGAGACTTATCACACACCAGCAAATCACCAGACCATAGTGTTCTACAGCAGAGACTCATCACACACCACCACATCACCGGAGCACAGCATTCTATTGCAGAGATTTATCACACATCACCAGAGCACAGCGTTCTAACAGAGCCTTATCACACATCAGCGCATCACAAGAGCACAGCGTTCTACAGCGGAGACTTATCACACACCAGCCCATCACCAGACCACAGTGTTCTACAGCAGAGACTCATCACACACCAGCACATCACCAGAGCAAAGCATTTTAGCAGAGACTTATCACACACCAGCACATCACCAGAGCACAGGGTTCCTACAGCAGAGATTTACCACAGAGCAGCACATCACCAGAGCACATCGTTCTAGCAGAGTCTTATCATACACCAGTGCATCACAAGAGCACAGCATTCTACAGCAGAGACTTATCACACACTAGCACATCACCAGAGCACAGCGTTCTAGCAGAGTCTTATCATACGCCAGCGCATCACAAGAACCCAGCATTCTACAGCTGAGACTTACCACACAGCAGCACATAACCAGAGCACAGCTTTCTAGCAAAGCCTTATCACACAATAGCGCATCACAAGAGCACAGCGTTCTACAGCAGAGACTTACCACACAGCAGCACATCACCAGAGCACAGCGTTCTAGCAGAGCCTTATCACACACCAGTGCGTCACAAGAGCACAGCGTTCTACAGCAGAGACTTATCACACACCAGCAAATCACCAGACCATAGTGTTCTACAGCAGAGACTCATCACACACCACCACATCACCGGAGCACAGCATTCTATTGCAGAGATTTATCACACATCACCAGAGCACAGCGTTCTAACAGAGCCTTATCACACATCAGCGCATCACAAGAGCACAGCGTTCTACAGCGGAGACTTATCACACACCAGCCCATCACCAGACCACAGTGTTCTACAGCAGAGACTCATCACACACCAGCACATCACCAGAGCAAAGCATTTTAGCAGAGACTTATCACACACCAGCACATCACCAGAGCACAGGGTTCCTACAGCAGAGATTTACCACAGAGCAGCACATCACCAGAGCACATCGTTCTAGCAGAGTCTTATCATACACCAGTGCATCACAAGAGCACAGCATTCTACAGCAGAGACTTATCACACACTAGCACATCACCAGAGCACAGCGTTCTAGCAGAGTCTTATCATACGCCAGCGCATCACAAGAACCCAGCATTCTACAGCAGAGACTTACCACACAGCAGCACATAACCAGAGCACAGCTTTCTAGCAAAGCCTTATCACACAATAGCGCATCACAAGAGCACAGCGTTCTACAGCAGAGACTTATCACACACCAGCACATCACCAGAGCACTGCGTTCTACAGCAGACTTATCACACCCAACACATCACCAGAGCACAGCATTCTACAGCAGAGACTTATCACACACCAATACATCACGAGAGCACAGCGTTCTACAGCAGAGACTTGTCACACACCAGCACATCACCAGAGGACTGCATTATACAGCAGAGATGTATCACTCACTAGCACATCACCAGAGAACAGCGTTCTAGCACAGCCTTATCACACAGCAGCACATCACCAGAGCACAGCGTTACTACAGCAGAGACTTATTACACACCAGCACATCACCAAAGCACAGAATTCTAGCAGAGACTTATTACACACCAGCACATGACCGTAGCACAGCGTTCAACAGTGGAGACTCATCACATGCCAGCCCATCACCAGAGCATGGCGTTCGACAACAGAGACTTATCACACACCAGCACATCACCAGAGCACAGCGTTCTACAAGAGAGATTTATCACACACAAGCATATCACCAGAGCACAGTTTTATAACAGATGCTTATCATACACCAGCACATCACCAGAGCACAGTGTTCTAACAGAGACTTGTCACACAACCGCACATCACCAGAGCACAGCCTTCTACAGCAGAGACGTATCACACACCAGCACATTACCTGAGCACAGTGTTCTAACAGAGACTTATCACACACCAGCACATCACCAGAGCACAGTGTTCTAGCGGAGCCTTATCACAAACGAGCACATCACCAGAGCACTTTGTTCTACAGCAGAGATTTATCACACAGCCGCACATCACCTGAGCACATTGATCTAATAGAGACTTATCACACATCAGCACATCAACAAAGCACAGCAATGTACAGCAGACTTATCACACACCAGCACATCACCAGAGCACAGCGTTCTACAAGAGAGATTTATCACACACAAGCACATCACCAGAGCACAGTTTTATAACAGATGCTTATCATACACCAGCACATCACCAGAGCACTGTGTTCTAACAGAGACTTATCACACAACAGCACATCACCAGAGCACAGCCTTCTACAGCAGAGACGTATCACACACCAGCACATCACCTGAGCACAGTGTTCTAACAGAGACTTATCACACACCAGCACATCACCAAAGCACAGCGTTGTACAGCAGAGACTTATCACACAGCAGCACATCACCAGAGCACAGTGTTCTAGCGGAGCCTTATCACAAACGAGCACATCACCAGAGCACAGTGTTCTACAGCAGAGATTTATCAAACACCCCCACATCACCTGAGCACATTGATCTAATAGAGACTTATCACACATTAGCACATCACCAAAGCACAGTAATGTACAGCAGACTTATCGCACACCAGCACATCATCAGAGCACAGCGTTCTAGCACAGCCTTATCACACACAAGCACATCACCAGAGCACATCGTTCTAGCAGAGCCTTGTCACACACCAGCCATCACAAGAGCACAGTGTTCTACAGCAGAGATGTACCACAGAGCAGCACATCACCAGAGCACAGCGTTCTAGCAGAGCCTTATCACACACCAGCGCATCACAAGAGCACAGCGTTGTACAGCAGAGACTTATCACACACTAGCACATCACCTGAGCACATCGATCTAGCAGAGTCTTATCACACACCAGCGCATCACAAGAGCACAGCTTTCTACAGCAGAGACTTGCCACACAGCAGCACATCACCAGAGCACAGCGTTCTAGCACAGCCTTATCACATAGCAGCACGTCACCAGAGCACAGCGTTCCTACAGCACAGACTTATTACACACAAGCATATCACCAGAGCACAGCATTCTAGCAGAGACGTATTACACACCAGCGCATCACACGAGCACAGCGTTCTAAAGAAGAGACTTACCACACAGCAGCACATCACCAGAGCACTGCGTTCTACAGTAGACTTATCACACCCAGCACATCACCAGAGCACAGCATTCTACAGCAGAGACTTATCACACACAAGCATATCACCAGAGCACAGTGTTCTAAGAGAGAGTTATCACACACCAGCCCATCACAAGAGCACAGCGTTCTACAGCAGAGACTTACCACACAGCAGCACATCACCAGAGCACTGCGTTCTAGCAGAGCCTTATCACACACCAGCGCATCACAAGAGCACAGCGATCTACAGCAGAGACTTATCACACATCAGCACATGACCAGAGCACTGCGTTCTACAGCAGATTTACCACACCCAGCACATCACCAGAGCACAGCATTCTATAGCAGAGACTTACCACACAGCAGCACATCACCAGAGCACAGTGTTCTAGCAAAGTCTTATCACACACCAGCGCATCACAAGAGCACAGCGTTCTAAAGCAGAGACTTATCACACACCAGCACATCACCAGAGCACTGCATTCTACAGCAGAATTATCACACCCAGCACATCACCAGAGCAAAGAATTCTACAAAAGAGACATCACACACAAGCACATCACCAGAGCACAGTGTTCTAACAGAGACTTATCACACACCAGCCCATCACAAGAGCACACCGTTCTACGGCAGAGACTTACCACACAGCAGCACATCACCAGAGCACTGCGTTCTAGCAGAGCCTTATCACACACCAGCGCATCACAAGAGCACAGCGTTCTACAGCAGAGACTTATCACCCACTAGCACATCACCTGAGCACATCTTTCTAGCAGAGCCTTATCACACACCCAACACATCACCAGAGCACAGCATTCTACAGCAGAGACTTATCACACACCAGCACATCACGAGAGCACAGCGTTCTACAGCAGAGACTTATCACACACCAGCACATCACCAGAGGACTGCATTCTACAGCAGAGATTTATCACACACCAGCACATCACCAGAGCATAGCGTTCTAGCACAGACTTATCACACAGCAGCACATCACCAGAGCACAGCGTTCCTACAGCAGAGACTTATTACACACCAGCACATCACCAAAGCACAGCATTCTAGCAGAGATGTATTACACACCAGCACATTACCGGAGCACAGCGTTCAACAGTGGAGACTCATCACATGCCAGCCCGTCACCAGAGCACAGCGTTCTACAACAGAGACCTATCACACACCAGCACATCACCAGAGCACAGCGTTCTACAAGAGAGATTTATCACACACAAGCACATCACCAGAGCACAGTTTTATAACATATGCTTATCATACACCATCACATCACAAGAGCACAGTGTTCTAACAGAGACTTATCACACAACAGCACATCACAAGAGCACAGCGTTCTAAAGCAGAGACTTATCACACACCAGCACATCACCAGAGCACTGCATTCTACAGCAGAATTATCACACCCAGCACATCACCAGAGCAAAGAATTCTACAAAAGAGACCTCACACACAAGCACATCACCAGAGCACAGTGTTCTAACAGAGACTTATCACACACCAGCCCATCACAAGAGCACACCGTTCTACGGCAGAGACTTACCACACAGCAGCACATCACCAGAGCACTGCGTTCTAGCAGAGCCTTATCACACACCAGCGCATCACAAGAGCACAGCGTTCTACAGCAGAGACTTATCACCCACTAGCACATCACCTGAGCACATCGTTCTAGCAGAGCCTTATCACACACCCAACACATCACCAGAGCACAGCATTCTACAGCAGAGACTTATCACACACCAGCACATCACGAGAGCACAGTGTTCTACAGCAGAGACTTATCACACACCAGCACATCACCAGAGGACTGCATTCTACAGCAGAGATTTATCACACACCAGCACATCACCAGAGCATAGCGTTCTAGCACAGACTTATCACACAGCAGCACATCACCAGAGCACAGCGTTCCTACAGCAGAGACTTATTACACAGCAGCACATCACCAGAGCACAGCGTTCTAGCAGAGCCTTATCACACACCAGTGCATCACAAGAGCACAGCGTTCTACAGCAGAGACTTAACACACACCAGCACATCACCAGAGCACGGCGTTCTACAGCAGACTTATCACACCCAGCACATCACCAGAGCACAGCATTCTACAGCAGAGACTTATCACACACCAGCACATCACCAGAGCACAGTGCTCTAACAGAGACTTATCACACACCAGCCCATCATGAGAGCTGAGCGTCCTACAACAAAGACTTATCAAACACCAGCACAGCACCAGACCACAGTGTTCTACAGCAGAGACTCATCACACACCATCACATCACCAGAGCAAAGCGTTATAGCAGAGACCTATCAAACACTAGAACATCACCAAAGCACAGCATATTAGCAGAGACGTATTACACACCAGCAGATCAGCAGAGCACAGCCTTCTACAACAGAAACTTATCACACACCAGCACATCATCGGAGCACAGCATTCTATTGCAGAGATTTATCACATCACCAGAGCACAGCGTTCTAATAGAGCCTTATCACACACCAGTGCATCACAAGAGCACAGCGTTCTCCAGCAGAGACTTAGCACACACCAGCCCATCACCAGACCATAGTGTTCTACAGCAGAGACTCATCACACACCAGCACATCACCAGAGCAAAGCGTTCTAGCAGAGACTTATCACATACCAGCACATCACCAGAGCACAGCGTTCCTACAGCAGAGACTTAGCACAGAGCAGCACATCACCAGAGCACAGCGTTCTAGCAGAGCCTTATCACACACCAGCGCATCACAAGAGCACAGCGTTCTACAGCAGAGACTTATCACACACTAGCACATCACCAGAGCACATCGTTCTAGCAGTCTTATCATATACCAGCGCATCACAAGAGCACAGCATTCTACAGCAGAGAATTACCACACAGCAGCACATCACCAGAGCACAGCTTTCTAGCAGAGCCTTATCACACACCAGCGCCTCACAAGAGCACAGCGTTCTAAAGCAGAGACTTATCACACACCAGCACATCACCAGAGCACAGCATTCTATAGCAGAGACTTATCACACACAAGCACATCACCAGAGCACAGTGTTCTAACAGAGACTTATCACACACCAGCCCATCACAAGAGCACAGCGTTCTACAGCAGAGACTTACCACACAGCAGCACATCACCAGAGCACTGCGTTCTAGCAGAGCCTTATCACACACCAGCGCTTCACAAGAGCACCGCGTTCTACAGCAGAGACTTATCACACACTAGCACATCACCAGAGCACATTGTTCTAGCAGAGCCTTATCACACACCAGCGCATCACAAGAGCACAGCGTTCTATAGCAGAGATTTACCACACAGCAGCACATCACCAGAGCACAGTGTTCTAGCAGAGCTTTTCAAACACCAGCGCATCACAAGAGCACAGCGTTCTACAGCAGAGAATTATCACACATCAGCACATGACCAGAGCACTGCGTTCTACAGCAGACCTACCACACCCAGCACATCACCAGAGCACAGCATTCTATAGCAGAGACTTACCACACAGCAGCACATCACCAGAGCACAGTGTTCTAGCAAAGTCTTATCATATACCAGCGCATCACAAGAGCACAGCATTCTACAGCAGAGACTTACCACACAGCAGCACATCACCAGAGCACAGCTTTCTAGCAGAGCCTTATCACACACCAGCGCATCACAAGAGCACAGCGTTCTAAAGCAGAGACTTTTCACACACCAGCACATCACCAGAGCACCGCGTTCTACAGCAGACTTATCACACCCAGCACATCACCAGAGCACAGCATTCTACAACAGAGACTTATCACACACAAGCACATCACCAGAGCACAGTGTTCTAACAGAGACTTATCACACACCAGCCCATCACAAGAGCACAGCGTTCTACAGCAGAGACTTACCACACAGCAGCACATCACCAGAGCACTGCGTTCTAGCAGAGCCTTATCACACACCAGCGCATCACAAGAGCACAGCGTTCTACAGCAGAGACTTATCACACACTAGCACATCACCAGAGCACATCGTTCTAGCCGAGCCTTATCACACACCAGCGCATCACAAGAGCACAGCGTTCTATAGCAGAGACTTACCACACAGCAGAACATCACCAGAGCACAGCATTCTAGCAGAGCTTATCAAACACCAGCGCATCACAAGAGCACAGCGTTCTACAGCAAAGACTTATCACACATCAGCACATCACCAGAGCACTGCGTTCTACAGCAGACTTACCACACCCAGGAAATCACCAGAGCACAGCATTCTACAGCAGAGACTTACCACACAGTAGCACATCACCAGAGCACAGCTTTCTAGCAGAGCGTTAATACACACCAGCGCATCACAAGAGCACAGCGTTCTACAACAGAGACTTATCACACACCAGCACATCACCAGAGCACTGCGTTCTACAGCAGACTTATCACACCCAGCACATCACCAGAGCACAGTATTCTACAGCAGAGACTTATCACACACCAGCACATCACCAAAGCACAGTGTTCTAACAGAGCCTTATCACACACCAGTGCATCACAAGAGCACAGCGTTCGACAGCAGAGACTTATCACACACCAGCACATCACCAGAGCACCGCGTTCTACAGCAGACTTATCACACCCAGCACATCACCAGAGCACAGCACTCTACAGCAGAGACTTATCACACACCAGCACATCACCAGAGCACAGTGCTCTAACAGAGACTTATTACACACCAGCACATCACCAAAGCACAGCATACTAGCAGAGATGTATTACACACCAGCACATCAGCAGAGCGCAGCCTTCTACAGCAGAGACTTATCACACACCACCACATCACCGGAGCACAGCATTCTATTGCAGAGATTTATCACACATCACCAGAGCACAGCGTTTTAACAGAGCCTTATCACACATCAGCGCATCACAAGAGCACAGCGTTCTACAGCAGAGACTTATCACACACCAGCCCATCACCAGACCACAGTGTTCTACAGCAGAGACTCATCACACACCAGCACATCACCAGAGCAAAGCGTTTTAGCAGAGACTTATCACACACCAGCACATCACCAGAGCACAGGGTTCCTACAGCAGAGATTTACCACAGAGCAGCACATCACCAGAGCACATCGTTCTAGCAGAGTCTTATCATACACCAGTGCATCACAAGAGCACAGCATTCTACAGCAGAGACTTATCACACACTAGCACATCACCAGAGCACAGCGTTCTAGCAGAGTCTTATCATACGCCAGCGCATCAGAAGAACCCAGCATTCTACAGCAGAGACTTACCACACAGCAGGACATAACCTGAGCACAGCTTTCTAGCAAAGCCTTATCACACAATAGCGCATCACAAGAGCACAGCGTTCTACAGCAGAGACTTATCACACACCAGCACATCACCAGAGCACTGCGTTCTACAGCAGACTTATCACACCCAACACATCACCAGATCACAGCATTCTACAGCAGAGACTTATCACACACCAATACATCACGAGAGCACAGCGTTCTACAGCAGAGACTTGTCACACACCAGCACATCACCAGAGGACTGCATTATACAGCAGAGATGTATCACTCACTAGCACATCACCAGAGAACAGCGTTATAGCACAGCCTTATCACACAGCAGCACATCACCAGAGCACAGCGTTACTACAGCAGAGACTTATTACACACCAGCACATCACCAAAGCACAGAATTCTAGCAGAGACTTATTACACACCAGCACATGACCGTAGCACAGCGTTCAACAGTGGAGACTCATCACATGCCAGCCCATCACCAGAGCATGGCGTTCGACAACAGAGACTTATCACACACCAGCACATCACCAGAGCACAGCGTTCTACAAGAGAGATTTATCACACACAAGCACATCACCAGAGCACAGTTTTATAACAGATGCTTATCATACACCAGCACATCACCAGAGCACAGCCTTCTACAGCAGAGACGTATCACACACCAGCACATTACCTGAGCACAGTGTTCTAACAGAGACTTATCACACACCAGCACATCACCAGAGCACAGTGTTCTAGCGGAGCCTTATCACAAACGAGCACATCACCAGAGCACAGTGTTCTACAGCAGAGATTTATCACACAGCCGCACATCACCTGAGCACATTGATCTAATAGAGACTTATCACACATCAGCACATCAACAAAGCACAGCAATGTACAGCAGACTTATCACACACCAGCACATCACCAGAGCACAGCGTTCTACAAGAGAGATTTATCACACACAAGCACATCACCAGAGCACAGTTTTATAACAGATGCTTATCATACACCAGCACATCACCAGAGCACTGTGTTCTAACAGAGACTTATCACACAACAGCACATCACCAGAGCACAGCCTTCTACAGCAGAGACGTATCACACACCAGCACATCACCTGAGCACAGTTTTCTAACAGAGACTTATCACACACCAGCACATCACCAAAGCACAGTGTTGTACAGCAGAGACTTATCACACAGCAGCACATCACCAGAGCACAGTGTTCTAGCGGAGCCTTATCACAAACGAGCACATCACCAGAGCACAGTGTTGTACAGCAGAGATTTATCAAACACCCCCACATCACCTGAGCACATTGATCTAATAGAGACTTATCACACATTAGCACATCACCAAAGCACAGTAATGTACAGCAGACTTATCGTACACCAGCACATCATCAGAGCACAGCGTTCTAGCACAGCCTTATCACACACAAGCACATCACCAGAGCACATCGTTCTAGCAGAGCCTTGTCACACACCAGCCATCACAAGAGCACAGTGTTCTACAGCAGAGACGTACCACAGAGCAGCACATCACCAGAGCACAGCGTTCTAGCAGAGCCTTATCACACACCAGTGCATCACAAGAGCACAGCGTTCTACAGCAGAGACTTATCACACACTAGCACATCACCTGAGCACATCGTTCTAGCAGAGTCTTATCACACACCAGTGCATCACAAGAGCACAGCTTTCTACAGCAGAGACTTACCACACAGCAGCACATTACCAGAGCACAGCTTTCTAGCAGAGCCTTATCACACACCAGCGCATCACAAGAGCACAGTGTTCTACAGCAGAGACTTATCACACACCAGCACATCACCAGACCATAGTGTTCTACAGCAGAGACTCATCAAACACCAGCACATCACCAGAGCAAAGCGTTCTAGCAGAGACCTATCACATACCAGCACATCACCAGAGCACAGCGTTCCTACAGCAGAGACTTAACACAGAGCAGCACATCACCAGAGCACAGCGTTCTAGCAGAGCCTTATCACACACCAGCGCATCACAAGAGCACAGCGTTCTACAGCAGAGACTTATCACACACTAGCACATTACCAGAGCACATCGTTCTAGCAGAGTCTTATCATATACGAGCGCATCACAAGAGCACAGCATTCTACAGCAGAGACTTACCACACAGCAGCACATCACCAGAGCACAGCTTTCTAGCAGAGCCTTATCACACACCAGCGCATCACAAGAGCACAGCGTTCTAAAGCAGAGACTTATCACACACCAGCACATCACCAGAGCACAGTGTTCCTACAGCAGAGACTTATTACACACCAGCACATCACCAAAGCACAGCATACTAGCAGAGACGTATTACACACCAGCAGATCAGCAGAGCACAGCCTTCTACAGCAGAGACTTATCACACACCAGCACATCACCGGAGCACAGCATTCTATTGCAGAGATTTATCACACATCACCAGAGCACAGCGTTCTAATAGAGCCTTATCGCACACCCGTGCATCACAAGAGCACAGCGTTCTACAGCAGAGACTTATAACACACCAGCCCATCACCAGACCATAGTGTTCTACAGCAGAGACTCATCACACACCAGCACATCACCAGAGCAAAGCGTTCTAGCAGAAACTTATCACATACCAGCATATCACCAGAGCACAGCGTTCCTACAGCAGAGACTTAGCACAGAGCAGCACATCACCAGAGCACAGCGTTCTAGCAGAGCCTTATCACACACCAGCGCATCACAAGAGCACAGCTTTCTACAGCAGAGACTTATCACACACTAGCACATCACCAGAGCACATCGTTCTAGCAGAGTCTTATCATATACCAGCGCATCACAAGAGCACAGCATTCTACAGCAGAGACTTACCACACAGCAGCACATCACCAGAGCACAGCTTTCTAGCAGAGCCTTATCACACACCAGCGCATCACACGAGCACAGCGTTCTAAAGAAGAGACTTATCACATACCAGCACATCACCAGAGGACCGCGTTCTACAGCAGACTTATCACACCCAGCACATCACCAGAGCACAGCATTCTACAGCAGAGACTTATCACACACAAGCATATCACCAGAGCACAGTGTTCTAAGAGAGACTTATCACACACCAGCCCATCACAAGAGCACAGCGTTCTACAGCAGAGACTTACCACACAGCAGCACATCACCAGATCACTGCGTTCTAGCAGAGCCTTATCACACACCAGCGCATCACAAGAGCACAGCGTTCTACAGCAGAGACTTATCACACACTAGCACATCACCAGAGCACATCGTTCTAGCAGAGCCTTATCACACACCAGCGCATCACAAGAGCACAGCGTTCTATAGCACAGACTTACCACACAGCAGAAAATCACCAGAGCACAGCGTTTTAGCAGAGCTTATCAAACACCAGCGCATCACAAGAGCACAGCGTTCTACAGCAGAGACTTATCACACATCAGCACATGACCAGAGCTCTGCGTTCTACAGCAGATTTACCACACCCAGCACATCACCAGAACAAAGAATTCTACAAAAGAGATATCACACACAAGCACATCACCAGAGCACAGTGTTCTAACAGAGACTTATCACACACCAGCCCATCACAAGAGCACACCGTTCTACGGCAGAGACTTACCACACAGCAGCACATCACCAGAGCACTGCGTTCTAGCAGAGCCTTATCACACACCAGCGCATCACAAGAGCACAGCGTTCTACAGCAGAGACTTATCACACACCAGCACATCACCAGAGCACTGCATTCTACAGCAGAATTATCACACCCAGCACATCACCAGAGCAAAGAATTCTACAAAAGAGATATCACACACAAGCACATCACCAGAGCACAGTGTTCTAACAGAGACTTATCACACACCAGCCCATCACAAGAGCACACCGTTCTACGGCAGAGACTTACCACACAGCAGCACATCACCAGAGCACTGCGTTCTAGCAGAGCCTTATCACACACCAGCGCATCACAAGAGCACAGCGTTCTACAGCAGAGACTTATCACACACCAGCACATCACCAGAGCACTGCATTCTACAGCAGAATTATCACACCCAGCACATCACCAGAGCAAAGAATTCTACAAAAGAGATATCACACACAAGCACATCACCAGAGCACAGTGTTCTAACAGAGACTTATCACACACCAGCCCATCACAAGAGCACACCGTTCTACGGCAGAGACTTACCACACAGCAGCACATCACAAGAGCACAGCGTTCTACAGCAGAGACTTATCACACACTAGCACATCACCAGAGCACATCGTTCTAGCAGAGCCTTATCACACACCAGCGCATCACAAGAGCACAGCGTTCTATAGCACAGACTTACCACACAGCAGAACATCACCAGAGCACAGCGTTTTAGCAGAGCTTATCAAACACCAGCGCATCACAAGAGCACAGCGTTCTACAGCAGAGACTTATCACACATCAGCACATGACCAGAGCTCTGCGTTCTACAGCAGATTTACCACACCCAGCACATCACCAGAGCAAAGAATTCTACAAAAGAGATATCACACACAAGCACATCACCAGAGCACAGTGTTCTAACAGAGACTTATCACACACCAGCCCATCACAAGAGCACACCGTTCTACGGCAGAGACTTACCACACAGCAGCACATCACCAGAGCACTGCGTTCTAGCAGAGCCTTATCACACACCAGCGCATCACAAGAGCACAGCGTTCTACAGCAGAGACTTATCACACACCAGCACATCACCAGAGCACTGCATTCTACAGCAGAATTATCACACCCAGCACATCACCAGAGCAAAGAATTCTACAAAAGAGATATCACACACAAGCACATCACCAGAGCACAGTGTTCTAACAGAGACTTATCACACACCAGCCCATCACAAGAGCACACCGTTCTACGGCAGAGACTTACCACACAGCAGCACATCACAAGAGCACAGCGTTCTACAGCAGAGACTTATCACACACTAGCACATCACCTGAGCACATCGTTCTAGCAGAGCCTTATCACACACCCAACACATCACCAGAGCACAGCATTCTACAGCAGAGACTTATCACACACCAGCACATCACAAGAGCACAGCGTTCTACAGCAGAGACTTATCACACACCAGCACATCACCAGAGGACTGCATTCTACAGCAGAGATTTATCACACACCAGCACATCACCAGAGCACAGCGTTCTAGCACAGACTTATGACACAGCAGCACATCACCAGAGCACAGCGTTCCTACAGCAGAGACTTATTACACACCAGCACATCACCAAAGCACAGCATTCTAGCAGAGACGTATTACACACCAGCACATTACCGGAGCACAGCGTTCAACAGTGGAGACTCATCACATGCCAGCCCGTCACCAGAGCACAGCGTTCTACAACAGAGACCTATCACACACCAGCACATCACCAGAGCACAGCGTTCTACAAGAGAGATTTATCACACACAAGCACATCACCAGAGCACAGTTTTATAACATATGCTTATCATACACCATCACATCACCAGAGCACAGTGTTCTAACAGAGACTTATCACACAACAGCACATCACCAGAGCACAGCCTTCTACAGCAGAGACGTATCACACACCAGCACATCACCTGAGCACAGTGTTCTAACAGAGACTTATCACACACCAGCACATCACCAAAGCACAGCGTTGTACAGCAGAGACTTATCACACAGCAGCACATCACCAGAGCACAGTGTTCTAGCGGAGCCTTATCACAAACGAGCACATCACCAGAGCACAGTGTTCTACAGCAGAGATTTATCACACACTCGCACATCACCTGAGCACATTGATCTAATAGAGACTTATCACACATCGGCACATCACCAAAGCACAGCAATGTACAGCAGACTTATCGCACACCAGCACATCATCAGAGCACAGCGTTCTAGCACAGCCTTATCACACACAAGCACATCACCAGATCACATCGTTCTAGTAAAGCCTTGTCACACACCAGCCATCACAAGAGCACAGTGTTCTACAGCAGAGACTTACCACAGAGCAGCACATCACCAGAGCACAGCGTTCTAGCAGAGCCTTATCACACACCAGCGCATCACAAGAGCACAGCGTTCTACAGCAGAGACTTATCACACACTAGCACATCACCTGAGCACATCGTTCTAGCAGAGCCTTATCACACACCAGCGCATCACAAGAGCACAGCTTTCTACAGCAGAGACTTGCCACACAGCAGCACATCACCACAGCACAGCTTTCTAGCAGAGCCTTATCACACACCAGCGCATCACAAGAGCACAGTGTTCTACAGCAGAGACTTATCACACACCAGCACATCAAAAGAGCACTGCGTTCTACAGTAGACTTATCACACCCAGCACATCACCAGAGCACAGCATTCTACAGCAGAGACCTACCACACAGCAGCACATCACCAAAGCACAGCTTTCTAGCAGAGCCTTATCACACACCAGTGCATCACAAGAGCACAGCATTCTACAGCAGAGACTTATCACACACCAGCACATCACCAGAGCACCCAGTTCTACAGCAGACTTATCACACCCAACACATCACCAGAGCACAGCATTCTACAGCAGAGACTTATCACACACCAGCGCATCACAAGAGCACAGCGTTCTACAGCAGAGACTTACCACACAGCAGCACATCACCAGAGCACAGCGTTCTAGCAGAGCCTTATCACACACCAGTACATCACAAGAGCACAGCGTTCGACAGCAGAGACTTAACACACACCAGCACATCACCAGAACACGGCGTTCTACAGCAGACTTATCACACCCAGCACATCACCAGAGCACAGCATTCTACAGCAGAGACTTATCACACACCAGCACATCACCAGAGCACAGTGCTCTAACAGAGACTTATCACACACCAGCCCATCACGAGAGCTGAGCGTCCTACAACAAAGACTTATCAAACACCAGCACAGCACCAGGCCACAGTGTTCTACACCAGAGACTCATCACACACCATCACATCACCAGAGCAAAGCGTTATAGCAGAGACCTATCACACACTAGCACATCAACAAAGCACAGCATATTAGCAGAGACGTATTACACACCAGCAGATCAGCAGAGCACAGCCTTCTACAACAGAGACTTATCACACACCAGCACATCATCGGAGCACAGTATTCTATTGCAGAGATTTATCACACATCACCAGAGCACAGCTTTCTAATAGAGCCTTATCACACACCAGCGCATCACAAGAGCACAGCGTTCTGCAGCAGAGACTTATCACACACCAGCCCATCACCAGACCATAGTGTTCTACAGCAGAGACTCATCACACACCAGCACATCACCAGAGCAAAGCGTTCTAGCAGAGACTTATCACATACCAGCACATCACCAGAGCACAGCGTTCCTACAGCAGAGACTTAGCACAGAGCAGCACATCATCAGAGCACAGCGTTCTAGCAGAGCCTTATCACACACCAGCGCATCACAAGAGCACAGCGTTCTACAGCAGAGACTTATCACACACTAGCACATCACCAGAGCACATCGTTCTAGCAGTCTTATCATATACCAGCGCATCACAAGAGCACAGCATTCTACAGCAGAGACTTACATCACAGCAGCACATCACCAGAGCACAGCTTTCTAGCAGAGCCTTATCACACACCAGCGCCTCACAAGAGCACAGCGTTCTAAAGCAGAGACTTATCACACACCAGCACATCACCAGAGCACAGCATTCTATAGCAGAGACTTATCACACACAAGCACATCACCAGAGCACAGTGTTCTAACAGAGACTTATCACACACCAGCCCATCACAAGAGCACAGCGTTCTACAGCAGAGACTTACCACACAGCAGCACATCACCAGAGCACTGCGTTCTAGCAGAGCCTTATCACACACCAGCGCATCACAAGAGCACAGCGTTCTACAGCAGAGACTTATCACACACTAGCACATCACCAGAGGACATCGTTCTAGCAGAGCCTTATCACACACCAGCGCATCACAAGAGCACAGCGTTCTATAGCAGAGACTTACCACACAGCAGCACATCACCAGAGCACAGTGTTCTAGCAGAGCTTTTCAAACACCAGCGCATCACAAGAGCACAGCGTTCTACAGCAGAGAATTATCACACATCAGCACATGACCAGAGCACTGCGTTCTACAGCAGACCTACCACACCCAGCACATCACCAGAGCACAGCATTCTGTAGCAGAGACTTACCACACAGCAGCACATCACCAGAGCACAGTGTTCTAGCAAAGTCTTATCATATACCAGCGCATCACAAGAGCACAGCATTCTACAGCAGAGACTTACCACACAGCAGCACATCACCAGAGCACAGCTTTCTAGCAGAGCCTTATCACACACCAGCGCATCACAAGAGCACAGCGTTCTAAAGCAGAGGCTTATCACACACCAGCACATGACCAGAGCACTGCGTTCTACAGCAGACGTACCACACCCAGCACATCACCAGAGCACAGCATTCTGTAGCAGAGATTTACCACACAGCAGCACATCACCAGAGCACAGTGTTCTAGCAAAGTCTTATCATATACCAGCGCATCACAAGAGCACAGCATTCTACAGCAGAGACTTACCACACAGCAGCACATCACCAGAGCACAGCTTTCTAGCAGAGCCTTATCACATACCAGCGCATCACAAGAGCACAGCGTTCTAAAGCAGAGACTTATCACACACCAGCACATCACCAGAGCACCGCGTTCTACAGAAGACTTATCACACCCAGCACATCACCAGAGCACAGCATTCTACTACAGAGACTTATCACACACAAGCACATCACCAGAGCACAGTGTTCTAACAGAGACTTATCACACACCAGCCCATCGCAAGAGCACAGCGTTCTACAGCAGAGACTTACCACACAGCAGCACATCACCAGAGCACTGCGTTCTAGCAGAGCCTTATCACACACCAGCGCATCACAAGAGCACAGCGTTCTACAGCAGAGACTTATCACACACTAGCACATCACCAGAGCACATCGTTCTAGCAGAGCCTTATCACACACCAGCGCATCACAAGAGCACAGCGTTCTATAGCAGAGACTTACCACACGGCAGAACTTCACCAGAGCACAGCATTCTAGCAGAGCTTATCAAACACCAGCGCATCACAAGAGCACAGCGTTCTACAGCAGAGACTTATCACACATCAGCACATCACCAGAGCACTGCGTTCTACAGCAGACTTACCACACCCAGGAC
Organism: Pleurodeles waltl; assembly: GCF_031143425.1. Lineage (NCBI taxonomy): Eukaryota > Metazoa > Chordata > Amphibia > Caudata > Salamandridae > Pleurodeles > Pleurodeles waltl. The sequence continues at coordinate 1,191,929,029 of NC_090448.1, forward strand.
ATCACCAGAGCACAACATTCTACAGCAGAGACTTACCACACAGCAGCACATCACCAGAGCACAGCTTTCTAGCAGAGCGTTAATACACACCAGCGCATCACAAGAGCACAGCGTTCTACAACAGGGACTTATCACACACCAGCACTTCACCAGAGCACTGCATTCTACAGCAGACTTATCACACCCAGCACTTCACCAGAGCACAGTGTTCTAACAGAGCCTTATCACACACCAGTGCATCACAAGAGCACAGCGTTCGATAGCAGAGACTTATCACACACCAGCACATCACCAGAGCACAGTACTCTACAGCAGAGACTTATCACACACCAGCACATCACCAAAGCACAGTGTTCTAACAAAGCCTTATCACACACCAGTGCATCACAAGAGCACAGCGTTCGATAGCAGAGACTTATCACACACCAGCACGTCACCAGAGCACCGCGTTCTACAGCAGACTGATCACACCCAGCACATCACCAGAGCACAGTACTCTACAGCAGAGACTTATCACACACCAGCACATCACCAGAGCACAGTGCTCTAACAGAGACGTATTACACACCAGCACATCACCAAAGCAAAGCATACTAGCAGAGATGTATTACACACCAGCACATCAGCAGAGCACAACCTTCTACAGCAGAGACTTATCACACACCACCACATCACCGGAGCACAGCATTCTATTGCAGAGATTTATCACACATCACCAGAGCACAGCGTTCTAACAGAGCCTTATCACACACCAGCGCATCACAAGAGCACAGCGTTCTATAGCAGAGACTTACCACATGGCAGAACTTCACCAGAGCACAGCATTCTAGCAGAGCTTATCAAACACCAGCGCATCACAAGAGCACAGCGTTCTACAGCAGAGACTTATCACACATCAGCACATCACCAGAGCACTGCGTTCTACAGCAGACTTACCACACCCAGGACATCACCAGAGCACAGCATTCTACAGCAGAGACTTACCACACAGCAGCACATCACCAGAGCACAGCTTTCTAGCAGAGCGTTAATACACACCAGCGCATCACAAGAGCACAGCGTTCTACAACAGGGACTTATCACACACCAGCACTTCACCAGAGCACTGCATTCTACAGCAGACTTATCACACCCAGCACTTCACCAGAGCACAGTATTCTACAGCAGAGACTTATCACACACCAGCACATCACCAAAGCACAGTGTTCTAACAGAGCCTTATCACACACCAGTGCATCACAAGAGCACAGCGTTCGATAGCAGAGACTTATCACACACCAGCACATCACCAGAGCACCGCGTTCTACAGCAGACTTATCACACCCAGCACATCACCAGAGCACAGCACTCTACAGCAGAGACTTATCACACACCAGCACATCACCAGAGCACAGTGCTCTAACAGAGACGTATTACACACCAGCACATCACCAAAGCACAGCATACTAGCAGAGATGTATTACACACCAGCACATCAGCAGAGCACAACCTTCTACAGCAGAGACTTATCACACACCACCACATCACCGGAGCACAGCATTCTATTGCAGAGATTTATCACACATCACCAGAGCACAGCGTTCTAACAGAGCCTTATCACACATCACCGCATCACAAGAGCACAGCGTTCTACAGCAGAGACTTATCACACACCAGCCCATCACCAGACCACAGTGTTCTACAGCAGAGACTCATCACACACCAGCACATCACCAGAGCAAAGCGTTTTAGCAGAGACTTATCACACACCAGCACATCACCAGAGCACAGGGTTCCTACAGCAGAGATTTACCACAGAGCAGCACATCACCAGAGCACATCGTTCTAGCAGAGTCTTATCATAAACCAGTGCATCACAAGAGCACAGCATTCTACAGCAGAGACTTATCACACAATAGCACATCACCAGAGCACAGCGTTCTAGCAGAGTCTTATCATACGCCAGCGCATCACAAGAACCCAGCATTCTACAGCAGAGACTTACCACACAGCAGCACATAACCAGAGCACAGCTTTCTAGCAAAGCCTTATCACACAATAGCGCATCACAAGAGCACAGCGTTCTACAGCAGAGACTTATCACACACCAGCACATCACCAGAGCACTGCGTTCTACAGCAGACTTATCACACCCAACACATCACCAGAGCACAGCATTCTACAGCAAAGACTTATCACACACCAATACATCACGAGAGCACAGCGTTCTACAGCAGAGACTTGTCACACACCAGCACATCACCAGAGGACTGCATTATACAGCAGAGATGTATCACTCACTAGCACATCACCAGAGAACAGCGTTCTAGCACAGCCTTATCACACAGCAGCACATCACCAGAGCACAGCGTTACTACAGCAGAGACTTATTACACACCAGCACATCACCAAAGCACAGAATTCTAGCAGAGACTTATTACACACCAGCACATGACCGTAGCACAGCGTTCAACAGTGGAGACTCATCACATGCCAGCCCATCACCAGAGCATGGCGTTCGACAACAGAGACTTATCACACACCAGCACATCACCAGAGCACAGCGTTCTACAAGAGAGATTTATCACAAACAAGCACATCACCAGAGCACAGTTTTATAACAGATGCTTATCATACACCAGCACATCACCAGAGCACAGTGTTCTAACAGAGACTTATCACACAACAGCACATCACCAGAGCACAGCCTTCTACAGCAGAGACGTATCACAGACCAGCACATTACCTGAGCACAGTGTTCTAACAGAGACTTATCACACACCAGCACATCACCAGAGCACATTGTTCTAGCGGAGCCTTATCACAAACGAGCACATCACCAGAGCACAGTGTTCTACAGCAGAGATTTATCACACAGCCGCACATCACCTGAGCATAGTGATCTAATAGAGACTTATCACACATCAGCACATCAACAAAGCACAGCAATGTTCAGCAGACTTATCACACACCAGCACATCACCAGAGCACAGCGTTCTACAAGAGAGATTTATCACACACAAGAACATCACCAGAGCACAGTTTTATAACAGATGCTTATCATACACCAGCACATCACCAGAGCACTGTGTTCTAACAGAGACTTATCACACAACAGCACATCACCAGAGCACAGCCTTCTACAGCAGAGACGTATCACACACCAGCACATCACCTGAGCACAGTTTTCTAACAGAGACTTATCACACAGCAGCACATCACCAGAGCACAGCCTTCTACAGCAGAGACGTATCACACACCAGCACATCACCAAAGCACAGTGTTGTACAGCAGAGACTTATCACACAGCAGCACATCACCAGAGCACAGTGTTCTAGCGGAGCCTTATCACAAACGAGCACATCACCAGAGCACAGTGTTCTACAGCAGAGATTTATCAAACACCCCCACATCACCTGAGCACATTGATCTAATAGAGACTTATCACACATTAGCACATCACCAAAGCACAGTAATGTACAGCAGACTTATCGCACACCAGCACATCATCAGAGCACAGCGTTCTAGCACAGCCTTATCACACACAAGCACATCACCAGAGCACATCGTTCTAGCAGAGCCTTGTCACACACCAGCCATCACAAGAGCACAGTGTTCTACAGCAGAGACGTACCACAGAGCAGCACATCACCAGAGCACAGCGTTCTAGCAGAGCCTTATCACACAAGAGCGCATCACAAGAGCACAGCGTTCTACAGCAGAGACTTATCACACACCAGCACATCACCAGACCATAGTGTTCTACAGCAGAGACTCATCACACACCAGCACATCACCAGAGCAAAGCGTTCTAGCAGAGACTTATCACATACCAGCACATCACCAGAGCACAGCGTTCCTACAGCAGAGACTTAACACAGAGCAGCACATCACCAGAGCACAGCGTTCTAGCAGAGCCTTATCACACACCAGCGCATCACAAGAGCACAGCGTTCTACAGCAGAGACTTATCACACACTAGCACATTACCAGAGCACATCGTTCCAGCAGAGTCTTATCATATACGAGCGCATCACAAGAGCACAGCATTCTACAGCAGAGACTTACCACACAGCAGCACATCACCAGAGCACAGCTTTCTAGCAGAGCTTTATCACATACCAGCGCATCACAAGAGCACAGCGTTCTAAAGCAGAGACTTATCACACACCAGCACATCACCAGAGCACCGCGTTCTACAGAAGACTTATCACACCCAGCACATCACCAGAGCACAGCATTCTACAACAGAGACTTATCACACACAAGCACATCACCAGAGCACAGTGTTCTAACAGAGACTTATCACACACCAGCCCATCGCAAGAGCACAGCGTTCTACAGCAGAGACTTACCACACAGCAGCACATCACCAGAGCACTGCGTTCTAGCAGAGCCTTATCACACACCAGCGCATCACAAGAGCACAGCGTTCTACAGCAGAGACTTATCACACACTAGCACATCACCAGAGCACATCGTTCTAGCAGAGCCTTATCACACACCAGCGCATCACAAGAGCACAGCGTTCTATAGCAGAGACTTACCACACGGCAGAACTTCACCAGAGCACAGCATTCTAGCAGAGCTTATCAAACACCAGCGCATCACAAGAGCACAGCGTTCTACAGCAGAGACTTATCACACATCAGCACATCACCAGAGCACTGCGTTCTACAGCAGACTTACCACACCCAGGACATCACCAGAGCACAACATTCTACAGCAGAGACTTACCACACAGCAGCACATCACCAGAGCACAGCTTTCTAGCAGAGCGTTAATACACACCAGCGCATCACAAGAGCACAGCGTTCTACAACAGGGACTTATCACACACCAGCACTTCACCAGAGCACTGCATTCTACAGCAGACTTATCACACCCAGCACTTCACCAGAGCACAGTGTTCTAACAGAGCCTTATCACACACCAGTGCATCACAAGAGCACAGCGTTCGATAGCAGAGACTTATCACACACCAGCACATCACCAGAGCACAGTACTCTACAGCAGAGACTTATCACACACCAGCACATCACCAAAGCACAGTGTTCTAACAAAGCCTTATCACACACCAGTGCATCACAAGAGCACAGCGTTCGATAGCAGAGACTTATCACACACCAGCACGTCACCAGAGCACCGCGTTCTACAGCAGACTGATCACACCCAGCACATCACCAGAGCACAGTACTCTACAGCAGAGACTTATCACACACCAGCACATCACCAGAGCACAGTGCTCTAACAGAGACGTATTACACACCAGCACATCACCAAAGCAAAGCATACTAGCAGAGATGTATTACACACCAGCACATCAGCAGAGCACAACCTTCTACAGCAGAGACTTATCACACACCACCACATCACCGGAGCACAGCATTCTATTGCAGAGATTTATCACACATCACCAGAGCACAGCGTTCTAACAGAGCCTTATCACACACCAGCGCATCACAAGAGCACAGCGTTCTATAGCAGAGACTTACCACACGGCAGAACTTCACCAGAGCACAGCATTCTAGCAGAGCTTATCAAACACCAGCGCATCACAAGAGCACAGCGTTCTACAGCAGAGACTTATCACACATCAGCACATCACCAGAGCACTGCGTTCTACAGCAGACTTACCACACCCAGGACATCACCAGAGCACAGCATTCTACAGCAGAGACTTACCACACAGCAGCACATCACCAGAGCACAGTTTTCTAGCAGAGCGTTAATACACACCAGCGCATCACAAGAGCACAGCGTTCTACAACAGGGACTTATCACACACCAGCACTTCACCAGAGCACTGCATTCTACAGCAGACTTATCACACCCAGCACTTCACCAGAGCACAGTATTCTACAGCAGAGACTTATCACACACCAGCACATCACCAAAGCACAGTGTTCTAACAGAGCCTTATCACACACCAGTGCATCACAAGAGCACAGCGTTCGATAGCAGAGACTTATCACACACCAGCACATCACCAGAGCACCGCGTTCTACAGCAGACTTATCACACCCAGCACATCACCAGAGCACAGCACTCTACAGCAGAGACTTATCACACACCAGCACATCACCAGAGCACAGTGCTCTAACAGAGACGTATTACACACCAGCACATCACCAAAGCACAGCATACTAGCAGAGATGTATTACACACCAGCACATCAGCAGAGCACAACCTTCTACAGCAGAGACTTATCACACACCACCACATCATCGGAGCACAGCATTCTATTGCAGAGATTTATCACACATCACCAGAGCACAGCGTTCTAACAGAGCCTTATCACACATCACCGCATCACAAGAGCACAGCGTTCTACAGCAGAGACTTATCACACACCAGCCCATCACCAGACCACAGTGTTCTACAGCAGAGACTCATCACACACCAGCACATCACCAGAGCAAAGCGTTTTAGCAGAGACTTATCACACACCAGCACATCACCAGAGCACAGGGTTCCTACAGCAGAGATTTACCACAGAGCAGCACATCACCAGAGCACATCGTTCTAGCAGAGTCTTATCATAAACCAGTGCATCACAAGAGCACAGCATTCTACAGCAGAGACTTATCACACAATAGCACATCACCAGAGCACAGCGTTCTAGCAGAGTCTTATCATACGCCAGCGCATCACAAGAACCCAGCATTCTACAGCAGAGACTTACCACACAGCAGCACATAACCAGAGCACAGCTTTCTAGCAAAGCCTTATCACACAATAGCGCATCACAAGAGCACAGCGTTCTACAGCAGAGACTTATCACACACCAGCACATCACCAGAGCACTGCGTTCTACAGCAGACTTATCACACCCAACACATCACCAGAGCACAGCATTCTACAGCAGAGACTTATCACACACCAATACATCACGAGAGCACAGCGTTCTACAGCAGAGACTTGTCACACACCAGCACATCACCAGAGGACTGCATTATACAGCAGAGATGTATCACTCACTAGCACATCACCAGAGAACAGCGTTCTAGCACAGCCTTATCACACAGCAGCACATCACCAGAGCACAGCGTTACTACAGCAGAGACTTATTACACACCAGCACATCACCAAAGCACAGAATTCTAGCAGAGACTTATTACACACCAGCACATGACCGTAGCACAGCGTTCAACAGTGGAGACTCATCACATGCCAGCCCATCACCAGAGCATGGCGTTCGACAACAGAGACTTATCACACACCAGCACATCACCAGAGCACAGCGTTCTACAAGAGAGATTTATCACAAACAAGCACATCACCAGAGCACAGTTTTATAACAGATGCTTATCATACACCAGCACATCACCAGAGCACAGTGTTCTAACAGAGACTTATCACACAACAGCACATCACCAGAGCACAGCCTTCTACAGCAGAGACGTATCACAGACCAGCACATTACCTGAGCACAGTGTTCTAACAGAGACTTATCACACACCAGCACATCACCAGAGCACAGTGTTCTAGCGGAGCCTTATCACAAACGAGCACATCACCAGAGCACAGTGTTCTACAGCAGAGATTTATCACACAGCCGCACATCACCTGAGCATAGTGATCTAATAGAGACTTATCACACATCAGCACATCAACAAAGCACAGCAATGTACAGCAGACTTATCACACACCAGCACATCATCAGAGCACAGCGTTCTACAAGAGAGATTTATCACACACAAGAACATCACCAGAGCACAGTTTTATAACAGATGCTTATCATACACCAGCACATCACCAGAGCACTGTGTTCTAACAGAGACTTATCACACAACAGCACATCACCAGAGCACAGCCTTCTACAGCAGAGACGTATCACACACCAGCACATCACCTGAGCACAGTTTTCTAACAGAGACTTATCACACACCAGCACATCACCAAAGCACAGTGTTGTACAGCAGAGACTTATCACACAGCAGCACATCACCAGAGCACAGTGTTCTAGCGGAGCCTTATCACAAACGAGCACATCACCAGAGCACAGTGTTCTACAGCAGAGATTTATCAAACACCCCCACATCACCTGAGCACATTGATCTAATAGAGACTTATCACACATTAGCACATCACCAAAGCACAGTAATGTACAGCAGACTTATCGCACACCAGCACATCATCAGAGCACAGCGTTCTAGCACAGCCTTATCACACACAAGCACATCACCAGAGCACATCGTTCTAGCAGAGCCTTGTCACACACCAGCCATCACAAGAGCACAGTGTTCTACAGCAGAGACGTACCACAGAGCAGCACATCACCAGAGCACAGCGTTCTAGCAGAGCCTTATCACACAAGAGCGCATCACAAGAGCACAGCGTTCTACAGCAGAGACTTATCACACACCAGCACATCACCAGACCATAGTGTTCTACAGCAGAGACTCATCACACACCAGCACATCACCAGAGCAAAGCGTTCTAGCAGAGACTTATCACATACCAGCACATCACCAGAGCACAGCGTTCCTACAGCAGAGACTTAACACAGAGCAGCACATCACCAGAGCACAGCGTTCTAGCAGAGCCTTATCACACACCAGCGCATCACAAGAGCACAGCGTTCTACAGCAGAGACTTATCACACACTAGCACATTACCAGAGCACATCGTTCCAGCAGAGTCTTATCATATACGAGCGCATCACAAGAGCACAGCATTCTACAGCAGAGACTTACCACACAGCAGCACATCACCAGAGCACAGCTTTCTAGCAGAGCTTTATCACATACCAGCGCATCACAAGAGCACAGCGTTCTAAAGCAGAGACTTATCACACACCAGCACATCACCAGAGCACCGCGTTCTACAGAAGACTTATCACACCCAGCACATCACCAGAGCACAGCATTCTACAACAGAGACTTATCACACACAAGCACATCACCAGAGCACAGTGTTCTAACAGAGACTTATCACACACCAGCCCATCGCAAGAGCACAGCGTTCTACAGCAGAGACTTACCACACAGCAGCACATCACCAGAGCACTGCGTTCTAGCAGAGCCTTATCACACACCAGCGCATCACAAGAGCACAGCGTTCTACAGCAGAGACTTATCACACACTAGCACATCACCAGAGCACATCGTTCTAGCAGAGCCTTATCACACACCAGCGCATCACAAGAGCACAGCGTTCTATAGCAGAGACTTACCACACGGCAGAACTTCACCAGAGCACAGCATTCTAGCAGAGCTTATCAAACACCAGCGCATCACAAGAGCACAGCGTTCTACAGCAGAGACTTATCACACATCAGCACATCACCAGAGCACTGCGTTCTACAGCAGACTTACCACACCCAGGACATCACCAGAGCACAACATTCTACAGCAGAGACTTACCACACAGCAGCACATCACCAGAGCACAGCTTTCTAGCAGAGCGTTAATACACACCAGCGCATCACAAGAGCACAGCGTTCTACAACAGGGACTTATCACACACCAGCACTTCACCAGAGCACTGCATTCTACAGCAGACTTATCACACCCAGCACTTCACCAGAGCACAGTGTTCTAACAGAGCCTTATCACACACCAGTGCATCACAAGAGCACAGCGTTCGATAGCAGAGACTTATCACACACCAGCACATCACCAGAGCACAGTACTCTACAGCAGAGACTTATCACACACCAGCACATCACCAAAGCACAGTGTTCTAACAAAGCCTTATCACACACCAGTGCATCACAAGAGCACAGCGTTCGATAGCAGAGACTTATCACACACCAGCACGTCACCAGAGCACAGCGTTCTACAGCAGACTGATCACACCCAGCACATCACCAGAGCACAGTACTCTACAGCAGAGACTTATCACACACCAGCACATCACCAGAGCACAGTGCTCTAACAGAGACGTATTACACACCAGCACATCACCAAAGCAAAGCATACTAGCAGAGATGTATTACACACCAGCACATCAGCAGAGCACAACCTTCTACAGCAGAGACTTATCACACACCACCACATCACCGGAGCACAGCATTCTATTGCAGAGATTTATCACACATCACCAGAGCACAGCGTTCTAACAGAGCCTTATCACACACCAGCGCATCACAAGAGCACAGCGTTCTATAGCAGAGACTTACCACACGGCAGAACTTCACCAGAGCACAGCATTCTAGCAGAGCTTATCAAACACCAGCGCATCACAAGAGCACAGCGTTCTACAGCAGAGACTTGTCACACATCAGCACATCACCAGAGCACTGCGTTCTACAGCAGACTTACCACACCCAGGACATCACCAGAGCACAGCATTCTACAGCAGAGACTTACCACACAGCAGCACATCACCAGAGCACAGTTTTCTAGCAGAGCGTTAATACACACCAGCGCATCACAAGAGCACAGCGTTCTACAACAGGGACTTATCACACACCAGCACTTCACCAGAGCACTGCATTCTACAGCAGACTTATCACACCCAGCACTTCACCAGAGCACAGTATTCTACAGCAGAGACTTATCACACACCAGCACATCACCAAAGCACAGTGTTCTAACAGAGCCTTATCACACACCAGTGCATCACAAGAGCACAGCGTTCGATAGCAGAGACTTATCACACACCAGCACATCACCAGAGCACCGCGTTCTACAGCAGACTTATCACACCCAGCACATCACCAGAGCACAGCACTCTACAGCAGAGACTTATCACACACCAGCACATCACCAGAGCACAGTGCTCTAACAGAGACGTATTACACACCAGCACATCACCAAAGCACAGCATACTAGCAGAGATGTATTACACACCAGCACATCAGCAGAGCACAACCTTCTACAGCAGAGACTTATCACACACCACCACATCACCGGAGCACAGCATTCTATTGCAGAGATTTATCACACATCACCAGAGCACAGCGTTCTAACAGAGCCTTATCACACATCACCGCATCACAAGAGCACAGCGTTCTACAGCAGAGACTTATCACACACCAGCCCATCACCAGACCACAGTGTTCTACAGCAGAGACTCATCACACACCAGCACATCACCAGAGCAAAGCGTTTTAGCAGAGACTTATCACACACCAGCACATCACCAGAGCACAGGGTTCCCACACCAGAGATTTACCACAGAGCAGCACATCACCAGAGCACATCGTTCTAGCAGAGTCTTATCATAAACCAGTGCATCACAAGAGCACAGCATTCTACAGCAGAGACTTATCACACAATAGCACATCACCAGAGCACAGCGTTCTAGCAGAGTCTTATCATACGCCAGCGCATCACAAAAACCCAGCATTCTACAGCAGAGACTTACCACACAGCAGCACATAACCAGAGCACAGCTTTCTAGCAAAGCCTTATCACACAATAGCGCATCACAAGAGCACAGCGTTCTACAGCAGAGACTTATCACACACCAGCACATCACCAGAGCACTGCGTTCTACAGCAGACTTATCACACCCAACACATCACCAGAGCACAGCATTCTACAGCAGAGACTTATCACACACCAATACATCACGAGAGCACAGCGTTCTACAGCAGAGACTTGTCACACACCAGCACATCACCAGAGGACTGCATTATACAGCAGAGATGTATCACTCACTAGCACATCACCAGAGAACAGCGTTCTAGCACAGCCTTATCACACAGCAGCACATCACCAGAGCACAGCGTTACTACAGCAGAGACTTATTACACACCAGCACATCACCAAAGCACAGAATTCTAGCAGAGACTTATTACACACCAGCACATGACCGTAGCACAGCGTTCAACAGTGGAGACTCATCACATGCCAGCCCATCACCAGAGCATGGCGTTCGACAACAGAGACTTATCACACACCAGCACATCACCAGAGCACAGCGTTCTACAAGAGAGATTTATCACAAACAAGCACATCACCAGAGCACAGTTTTATAACAGATGCTTATCATACACCAGCACATCACCAGAGCACAGTGTTCTAACAGAGACTTATCACACAACAGCACATCACCAGAGCACAGCCTTCTACAGCAGAGACGTATCACAGACCAGCACATTACCTGAGCACAGTGTTCTAACAGAGACTTATCACACACCAGCACATCACCAGAGCACAGTGTTCTAGCGGAGCCTTATCACAAACGAGCACATCACCAGAGCACAGTGTTCTACAGCAGAGATTTATCACACAGCCGCACATCACCTGAGCATAGTGATCTAATAGAGACTTATCACACATCAGCACATCAACAAAGCACAGCAATGTACAGCAGACTTATCACACACCAGCACATCATCAGAGCACAGCGTTCTACAAGAGAGATTTATCACACACAAGAACATCACCAGAGCACAGTTTTATAACAGATGCTTATCATACACCAGCACATCACCAGAGCACTGTGTTCTAACAGAGACTTATCACACAACAGCACATCACCAGAGCACAGCCTTCTACAGCAGAGACGTATCACACACCAGCACATCACCTGAGCACAGTTTTCTAACAGAGACTTATCACACACCAGCACATCACCAAAGCACAGTGTTGTACAGCAGAGACTTATCACACAGCAGCACATCACCAGAGCACAGTGTTCTAGCGGAGCCTTATCACAAACGAGCACATCACCAGAGCACAGTGTTCTACAGCAGAGATTTATCAAACACCCCCACATCACCTGAGCACATTGATCTAATAGAGACTTATCACACATTAGCACATCACCAAAGCACAGTAATGTACAGCAGACTTATCGCACACCAGCACATCATCAGAGCACAGCGTTCTAGCACAGCCTTATCACACACAAGCACATCACCAGAGCACATCGTTCTAGCAGAGCCTTGTCACACACCAGCCATCACAAGAGCACAGTGTTCTACAGCAGAGACGTACCACAGAGCAGCACATCACCAGAGCACAGCGTTCTAGCAGAGCCTTATCACACAAGAGCGCATCACAAGAGCACAGCGTTCTACAGCAGAGACTTATCACACACCAGCACATCACCAGACCATAGTGTTCTACAGCAGAGACTCATCACACACCAGCACATCACCAGAGCAAAGCGTTCTAGCAGAGACTTATCACATACCAGCACATCACCAGAGCACAGCGTTCCTACAGCAGAGACTTAACACAGAGCAGCACATCACCAGAGCACAGCGTTCTAGCAGAGCCTTATCACACACCAGCGCATCACAAGAGCACAGCGTTCTACAGCAGAGACTTATCACACACTAGCACATTACCAGAGCACATCGTTCCAGCAGAGTCTTATCATATACGAGCGCATCACAAGAGCACAGCATTCTACAGCAGAGACTTACCACACAGCAGCACATCACCAGAGCACAGCTTTCTAGCAGAGCTTTATCACATACCAGCGCATCACAAGAGCACAGCGTTCTAAAGCAGAGACTTATCACACACCAGCACATCACCAGAGCACCGCGTTCTACAGAAGACTTATCACACCCAGCACATCACCAGAGCACAGCATTCTACAACAGAGACTTATCACACACAAGCACATCACCAGAGCACAGTGTTCTAACAGAGACTTATCACACACCAGCCCATCGCAAGAGCACAGCGTTCTACAGCAGAGACTTACCACACAGCAGCACATCACCAGAGCACTGCGTTCTAGCAGAGCCTTATCACACACCAGCGCATCACAAGAGCACAGCGTTCTACAGCAGAGACTTATCACACACTAGCACATCACCAGAGCACATCGTTCTAGCAGAGCCTTATCACACACCAGCGCATCACAAGAGCACAGCGTTCTATAGCAGAGACTTACCACACGGCAGAACTTCACCAGAGCACAGCATTCTAGCAGAGCTTATCAAACACCAGCGCATCACAAGAGCACAGCGTTCTACAGCAGAGACTTATCACACATCAGCACATCACCAGAGCACTGCGTTCTACAGCAGACTTACCACACCCAGGACATCACCAGAGCACAACATTCTACAGCAGAGACTTACCACACAGCAGCACATCACCAGAGCACAGCTTTCTAGCAGAGCGTTAATACACACCAGCGCATCACAAGAGCACAGCGTTCTACAACAGGGACTTATCACACACCAGCACTTCACCAGAGCACTGCATTCTACAGCAGACTTATCACACCCAGCACTTCACCAGAGCACAGTGTTCTAACAGAGCCTTATCACACACCAGTGCATCACAAGAGCACAGCGTTCGATAGCAGAGACTTATCACACACCAGCACATCACCAGAGCACAGTACTCTACAGCAGAGACTTATCACACACCAGCACATCACCAAAGCACAGTGTTCTAACAAAGCCTTATCACACACCAGTGCATCACAAGAGCACAGCGTTCGATAGCAGAGACTTATCACACACCAGCACGTCACCAGAGCACAGCGTTCTACAGCAGACTGATCACACCCAGCACATCACCAGAGCACAGTACTCTACAGCAGAGACTTATCACACACCAGCACATCACCAGAGCACAGTGCTCTAACAGAGACGTATTACACACCAGCACATCACCAAAGCAAAGCATACTAGCAGAGATGTATTACACACCAGCACATCAGCAGAGCACAACCTTCTACAGCAGAGACTTATCACACACCACCACATCACCGGAGCACAGCATTCTATTGCAGAGATTTATCACACATCACCAGAGCACAGCGTTCTAACAGAGCCTTATCACACACCAGCGCATCACAAGAGCACAGCGTTCTATAGCAGAGACTTACCACACGGCAGAACTTCACCAGAGCACAGCATTCTAGCAGAGCTTATCAAACACCAGCGCATCACAAGAGCACAGCGTTCTACAGCAGAGACTTGTCACACATCAGCACATCACCAGAGCACTGCGTTCTACAGCAGACTTACCACACCCAGGACATCACCAGAGCACAGCATTCTACAGCAGAGACTTACCACACAGCAGCACATCACCAGAGCACAGTTTTCTAGCAGAGCGTTAATACACACCAGCGCATCACAAGAGCACAGCGTTCTACAACAGGGACTTATCACACACCAGCACTTCACCAGAGCACTGCATTCTACAGCAGACTTATCACACCCAGCACTTCACCAGAGCACAGTATTCTACAGCAGAGACTTATCACACACCAGCACATCACCAAAGCACAGTGTTCTAACAGAGCCTTATCACACACCAGTGCATCACAAGAGCACAGCGTTCGATAGCAGAGACTTATCACACACCAGCACATCACCAGAGCACCGCGTTCTACAGCAGACTTATCACACCCAGCACATCACCAGAGCACAGCACTCTACAGCAGAGACTTATCACACACCAGCACATCACCAGAGCACAGTGCTCTAACAGAGACGTATTACACACCAGCACATCACCAAAGCACAGCATACTAGCAGAGATGTATTACACACCAGCACATCAGCAGAGCACAACCTTCTACAGCAGAGACTTATCACACACCACCACATCACCGGAGCACAGCATTCTATTGCAGAGATTTATCACACATCACCAGAGCACAGCGTTCTAACAGAGCCTTATCACACATCACCGCATCACAAGAGCACAGCGTTCTACAGCAGAGACTTATCACACACCAGCCCATCACCAGACCACAGTGTTCTACAGCAGAGACTCATCACACACCAGCACATCACCAGAGCAAAGCGTTTTAGCAGAGACTTATCACACACCAGCACATCACCAGAGCACAGGGTTCCCACACCAGAGATTTACCACAGAGCAGCACATCACCAGAGCACATCGTTCTAGCAGAGTCTTATCATAAACCAGTGCATCACAAGAGCACAGCATTCTACAGCAGAGACTTATCACACAATAGCACATCACCAGAGCACAGCGTTCTAGCAGAGTCTTATCATACGCCAGCGCATCACAAGAACCCAGCATTCTACAGCAGAGACTTACCACACAGCAGCACATAACCAGAGCACAGCTTTCTAGCAAAGCCTTATCACACAATAGCGCATCACAAGAGCACAGCGTTCTACAGCAGAGACTTATCACACACCAGCACATCACCAGAGCACTGCGTTCTACAGCAGACTTATCACACCCAACACATCACCAGAGCACAGCATTCTACAGCAGAGACTTATCACACACCAATACATCACGAGAGCACAGCGTTCTACAGCAGAGACTTGTCACACACCAGCACATCACCAGAGGACTGCATTATACAGCAGAGATGTATCACTCACTAGCACATCACCAGAGAACAGCGTTCTAGCACAGCCTTATCACACAGCAGCACATCACCAGAGCACAGCGTTACTACAGCAGAGACTTATTACACACCAGCACATCACCAAAGCACAGAATTCTAGCAGAGACTTATTACACACCAGCACATGACCGTAGCACAGCGTTCAACAGTGGAGACTCATCATATGCCAGCCCATCACCAGAGCATGGCGTTCGACAACAGAGACTTATCACACACCAGCACATCACCAGAGCACAGCGTTCTACAAGAGAGATTTATCACAAACAAGCACATCACCAGAGCACAGTTTTATAACAGATGCTTATCATACACCAGCACATCACCAGAGCACAGTGTTCTAACAGAGACTTATCACACAACAGCACATCACCAGAGCACAGCCTTCTACAGCAGAGACGTATCACAGACCAGCACATTACCTGAGCACAGTGTTCTAACAGAGACTTATCACACACCAGCACATCACCAGAGCACAGTGTTCTAGCGGAGCCTTATCACAAACGAGCACATCACCAGAGCACAGTGTTCTACAGCAGAGATTTATCACACAGCCGCACATCACCTGAGCATAGTGATCTAATAGAGACTTATCACACATCAGCACATCAACAAAGCACAGCAATGTACAGCAGACTTATCACACACCAGCACATCATCAGAGCACAGCGTTCAACAAGAGAGATTTATCACACACAAGAACATCACCAGAGCACAGTTTTATAACAGATGCTTATCATACACCAGCACATCACCAGAGCACTGTGTTCTAACAGAGACTTATCACACAACAGCACATCACCAGAGCACAGCCTTCTACAGCAGAGACGTATCACACACCAGCACATCACCTGAGCACAGTTTTCTAACAGAGACTTATCACACACCAGCACATCACCAAAGCACAGTGTTGTACAGCAGAGACTTATCACACAGCAGCACATCACCAGAGCACAGTGTTCTAGCGGAGCCTTATCACAAACGAGCACATCACCAGAGCACAGTGTTCTACAGCAGAGATTTATCAAACACCCCCACATCACCTGAGCACATTGATCTAATAGAGACTTATCACACATTAGCACATCACCAAAGCACAGTAATGTACAGCAGACTTATCGCACACCAGCACATCATCAGAGCACAGCGTTCTAGCACAGCCTTATCACACACAAGCACATCACCAGAGCACATCGTTCTAGCAGAGCCTTGTCACACACCAGCCATCACAAGAGCACAGTGTTCTACAGCAGAGACGTACCACAGAGCAGCACATCACCAGAGCACAGCGTTCTAGCAGAGCCTTATCACACAAGAGCGCATCACAAGAGCACAGCGTTCTACAGCAGAGACTTATCACACACCAGCACATCACCAGACCATAGTGTTCTACAGCAGAGACTCATCACACACCAGCACATCACCAGAGCAAAGCGTTCTAGCAGAGACTTATCACATACCAGCACATCACCAGAGCACAGCGTTCCTACAGCAGAGACTTAACACAGAGCAGCACATCACCAGAGCACAGCGTTCTAGCAGAGCCTTATCACACACCAGCGCATCACAAGAGCACAGCGTTCTACAGCAGAGACTTATCACACACTAGCACATTACCAGAGCACATCGTTCCAGCAGAGTCTTATCATATACGAGCGCATCACAAGAGCACAGCATTCTACAGCAGAGACTTACCACACAGCAGCACATCACCAGAGCACAGCTTTCTAGCAGAGCCTTATCACACACCAGCGCATCACAAGAGCACAGCGTTCTAAAGCAGAGACTTATCACACACCAGCACATCACCAGAGCACCGCGTTCTACAGAAGACTTATCACACCCAGCACATCACCAGAGCACAGCATTCTACAGCAGAGACTTATCACACACTAGCACATCACCAGAGCACATCGTTCTAGCAGAGCCTTATCACACACCAGCGCATCGCAAGAGCACAGCGTTCTATAGCAGAGACTTACCACACAGCAGCACATCACCAGAGCACAGAGTTCTAGCAGAGCTTATCAAACACCAGCGCATCACAAGAGCACAGCGTTCTACAGCAGAGACATATCACACATCAGCACATCACCAGAGCACTGCGTTCTACAGCAGACTTACCACACCCAGCACATCACCAGAGCACAGCATTCTAAAGCAGAGACTTACCACACAGCAGCACATCACCAGAGCACAGCTTTCTAGCAGAGCCTTATCACACACCAGCGCATCACAAGAGCTCAGCGTTCTAAAGCAGAGACTTATCACACACCAGCACATCACCAAAGCACCGCGTTCTACAGCAGAATTATCACACCCAGCACATCACCAGAGCACAGCCTTCTACAGCAGAGACGTATCACACACCAGCACATCACCTGAGCACAGTGTTCTAACAGAGACTTATCACACACCAGCACATCACCAAAGCACAGCGTTGTACAGCAGAGACTTATCACACAGCAGCACCTCACCAGAGCACAGTGTTCTAGCGGAGCCTTATCACAAATGAGCACATCACCAGAGCACAGTGTTCTACAGCAGAGATTTATCAAACACCCCCACATCACCTGAGCACATTGATCTAATAGAGACTTATCACACATTAGCACATCACCAAAGCACAGTAATGTACAGCAGACTTATCGCACACCAGCCCATCATCAGAGCACAGCATTCTAGCACAGCCTTATCACACACAAGCACATCACCAGAGCACATCGTTCTAGCAGAGCCTTGTCACACACCAGCCATCACAAGAGCACAGTGTTCTACAGCAGAGACTTACCACAGAGCAGCACATCACCAGAGCACAGCGTTCTAGCAGAGCCTTATCACACACCAGCGCATCACAAGAGCACAGCGTTCTACAGCAGAGACTTATCACACACTAGCACATCACCTGAGCACATCGTTCTAGCAGAGCCTAATCACACACCAGCGCATCACAAGAGCACAGCTTTCTACAGCACAGACTTACCACACAGCAGCACATCACCAGAGCACAGCTTTCTAGTACAGCCTTATCACACACCAGCGCATCACAAGAGTACAGTGTTCTACAGCAGAGACTTATCACACACCAGCCCATCACCAGACCATAGTGTTCTACAGCAGAGACTTATCACACATCAGCACATCACCAGAGCACTGCGTTCTACAGCAGACTTACCACACCCAGCACATCACCAGAGCACAGCATTCTACAGCAGAGACTTACCACACAGCAGCACATCACCAGAGCACAGTGTTCTAGCAAAGTCTTATCATATACCAGCGCATCACAAGAGCACAGCATTCTACAGCAGAGACTTGCCACACAGCAGCACATCACCAGAGCACAGCTTTCTACCAGAACCTTATCACACACCAGCGCATCACAAGAGCACAGCGTTCTAAAGCAGAGACTTATCACACACCAGCACATCACCAGAGCACCGCGTTCTACAGCAGAATTATCACACCCAGCACATCACCAGAGCACAGCATTCTACAACAGTGACATCACACACAAGCACATCACCAGAGCACAGCGTTTTACGGCAGAGACTTACCACACAGCAGCACATCACCAGAGCACTGCGTTCTAGCAGAGCCTTATCACACACCAGCGCATCACAAGAGCACAGCGTTCTACAGCAGAGACTTATCACACACTAGCACATCACCAGAGCACATCGTTCTAGCAGAGCCTTATCACACACCAGCGCATCACAAGAGCCCAGCGTTCTACAGCAGAGACTTATCACACATCAGCACATAACCAGATCACTGCGTTCTACAGCAGACGTACCACACCCAGCACATCACCAGAGCGCAGCATTCTACAGCAGAGACTTACCGCACACCAGCACATCACCAAAGCACAGTGTTCTAACAGAGCCTTATCACACACCAGTGCATCACAAGAGCACAGCGTTCTACAGCAGAGACTTAACACACACCAGCACATCACCAGAGCTCCGCGTTCTACAGCAGACTTATCACACCCAGCACATCATCAGAGCACAGCATTCTACAACAGAGAAGTATCACACACCAGCACATCACCAGAGCACAGTGCTCTAACAGAGACTTATTACACACCAGCACATCACCAAAGCACAGCATACTAGCAGAGATGTATTACACACCAGCACATCAGCAGAGCACAGCCTTCTACAGCAGAGACTTATCACACACCAGCACATCACCGGAGCACAGCATTCTATAGCAGAGATTTATCACACATCACCAGAGCACATCGTTCTAACAGAGCCTTATCACACACCAGCCTTTCACAAGAGCACAGAGTTCTACAGCAGAGACTTATCACACACCAGCCCATCACCAGACCACAGTGTTCTACAGCAGAGACTCATCACACACCAGCACATCACCAGAGCAAAGCGTTCTAGCAGAGACTTATCACACACCAGCACATCACCAGAGCACAGCGTTCCTACAGCAGAGACTTACCACAGAGCAGCACATCACCAGAGCACATCGTTCTAGTTGAGTTTTATCATACACCAGCGCATCACAAGAGCACAGCATTCTACAGCAGAGACTTATCACACACTAGCACATCACCAGAGCACAGCGTTCTAGCAGAGTCTTATCATACGCCAGCGCATCACAAGAACACAGCATTCTACAGCAGAGACTTACCACACAGCAGCAGATCACCAGAGCAAAGCTTTCTAGCAAAGCCTTATCACACACCAGCGCATCACAAGAGCACAGCGTTCTACAGCAGAGACTTATAACACACCAGCACATCACCAGAGAACTGCGTTCTACATCAGACTTATCACACCCAACACATCACCAGAGCACAGCATTCTACAGCAGAGACTTATCACACACAAGCACATCACGAGAGCACAGCGTTCTAAAGCAGAGACTTGTCACACACCAGCACATCACCAGAGGACTGCATTCTACAGCAGAGATGTATCACTCACCAGCACATCATCAGAGCACAGTGTTCTAGCACAGCCTTATCACACAGCAGCACATCACCAGAGCACAGCGTTCCTACAGCATAGACTTATTACACACCAGCACATCACCAAAGCATAGAATTCTAGCAGAGACTTATTACACACCAGCACATGACCGGAGCACAGCGTTCAACTGTGGAGACTCATCACATGCCAGCCCATCACCAGAGCACAGCGTTCTACAACAGAGACTTATCACACACCAGCACATCACCAGAGCACAGCGTTCTACAAGAGAGATTTATCACACACAAGCACATCACCAGAGCACAGTTTTATAACAGAGTCTTATCATACACCAGCACATCACCAGAGCACAGTGTTCTAACAGAGACTTATCACACAACAGCACATCACCAGAGCATAGCCTTCTACAGCAGAGACGTATCACACACCAGCACATCACCTGAGCACACTGTTCTAACAGAGACTTATCACACACCAGCACATCTCCAAAGCACAGCGTTGTACAACAGAGACTTATCACACAGCAGCACATCACCAGAGCACAGTGTTCTAGCGGAGCCTTATGACAAACGAGCACATCACCAGAGCACAGTGTTCTACAGCAGAGATTTATCACACACCCGCACATCACCTGAGCACATTGATCTAATAGAGACTTATCACACATCAGCAGATCACCAAAGCACAGCAATGTACGGCAGACTTATCGCACACAAGCACATCATCAGAGCACAGCGTTCTAGCACAGCCTTATCACACACGAGCACATCACCAGAGCACATCGTTCTAGCAGAGCCTTGTCACACACCAGCCATCACAAGAGCACAGTGTTCTACAGCAGAGACTTACCACAGAGCAGCACATCACCAGAGCACAGCGTTCTAGCAGAGCCTTATCACACACCAGCGCATCACAAGAGCACAGCTTTCTACAGCAGAGACTTATCACACACTAGCACATCACCTGAGCACATCGTTCTAGCAGAGCCTTATCACACACCAGCGCATCACAAGAGCACAGCTTTCTACAGAAGAGACTTACCACACAGCAGCACATCACCAGAGCACAGCTTTCTAGCAGAGCCTTATCACACACCAGCGCATCACAAGAGCACATTGTTCTACAGCAGAGACTTATCACACACCAGCACATCAAAAGAGCACCGCGTTCTACAGCAGACTTATCACACCCAGCACATCACCAGAGCACAGCATTCTACAGCAGAGACTTATCACACACCAGCACATCACCAAAGCACAGTGTTCTAACAGAGCCTTATCACACACCAGTGCATCACAAGAGCACAGCGTTCTACAGCAGAGACTTAACACACACCAGCACATCACCAGAGCACCGCGTTCTACAGCAGACTTATCACACCCAGCACATCACCAGAGCACAGCATTCTACAGCAGAGACGTATCACACACCAGCACATCACCAGAGCACAGCATTCTATAGCAGAGATTTATCACACATCACCAGAGCACATCGTTCTAACAGAGCCTTATCACACACCGGCCTTTCACAAGAGCACAGCGTTCTACAGCAGAGACTTAACACACACCAGCACATCACCAGAGCACCGCGTTCTACAGCAGACTTATCACACCCAGCACATCACCAGAGCACAGCATTCTACAGCAGAGACGTATCACACACCAGCACATCACCGGAGCACAGCATTCTATAGCAGAGATTTATCACACATCACCAGAGCACATCGTTCTAACAGAGCCTTATCACACACCAGCCTTTCACAAGAGCACAGCGTTCTACAGCAGAGACTTATCACACACCAGCCCATCACCAGACCACAGTGTTCTACAGCAGAGACTTGTCACACACCAGCACATCACCAGAGCAAAGCGTTCTAGCAGAGACTTATCACACACCAGCACATCACCAGAGCACAGCGTTCTACAGCAGAGACTTATCACACACTAGCACATCACCTGAGCACATCGTTCTAGCAGAGCCTTATCACACACCAGCACATCACAAGAGCACAGCTTTCTACAGCAGAGACTTACCACAGAGCAGCACATCATCAGAGCACAGCGTTCTAGCAGAGCATTATCACACACCAGCGCATCACAAGAGCACAGCGTTCTACAGCAGAGACTTATCACACACTAGCACATCACCTGAGCACATCGTTCTAGCAGAGCCTTATCACACACCAGCGCATCACAAGAGCACAGCTTTCTACAGCAGAGACTTACCACACAGCAGCACATCACCAGAGCACAGCTTTCTAGCAGAGCCTTATCACACACCAGCGCATCACAAGAGCACAGTGTTCTACAGCAGAGGCTTATCACACACCAGCCCATCACCAGACCATGGTGTTCTACAGCAGAGACTCATCACACACCAGCACATCACCAGAGCAAAGCGTTCTAGCAGAGACTTATCACATACCAGCACATCTCCAGAGCACAGCGTTCCTACAGCAGAGACTTAGCACAGAGCAGCACATCACCAGAGCACAGCGTTCTAGCAGAGCCTTATCACACACCAGCGCATCACAAGAGCACAGCGTTCTACAGCAAAGACTTATCACACACTAGCACATCACCAGAGCACGTCGTTCTAGCAGAGTCTTATTATATACGAGCGCATCACAAGAGCACAGCATTCTACAGCAGAGACTTACCACACAGCAGCACATCACCAGAGCACTGCTTTCTAGCAGAGCCTTATCACACACCAGCGCATCACAAGAGCACAGCGTTCTAAAGCAGAGACTTATCACACACCAGCAGATCACCAGAGCACCACGTTCTACAGCAGACTTATCACACCCAGCACATCACCAGAGCACAGCATTCCACAGCAGAGACTTATCACACACTAGCACATCACCAGACCACATCATTCTAGCAGAGCCTTATCACACACCAGCGCATCACAAGAGCACAGCATTCTATAGCAGAGACTTACCACACAGCAGCACATCACCAGAGCACAGAGTTCTGGCAGAGCTTATCAAACACCAGCGCATCACAAGAGCACAGCGTTCTACAGCAGAGACTTATCACACATCAGCACATCACCAGAGCACTGCGTTCTACAGCAGACTTACCACACCCAGCACATCACCAGAGCACAGCATTCTACAGCAGAGACTTACCACACAGCAGCACATCACCAGAGCACAGCGTTCTAGCAAAGTCTTATCATATACCAGCGCATCACAAGAGCACAGCATTCTACAGCAGAGACTTACCACACACCAGCACATCACCAGAGCACCGCGTTCTACAGCAGACTTATCACACCCAGCACATCACCAGAGCACAGCATTCTACGGCAGAGACGTATCACACACCAGCACATCACCAGAGCACAGCATTCTATAGCAGAGATTTATCACACATCACCAGAGCACATCGTTCTAACAGAGCCTTATCACACACCGGCCTTTCACAAGAGCACAGCGTTCTACAGCAGAGACTTAACACACACCAGCACATCACCAGAGCACCGCGTTCTACAGCAGACTTATCACACCCAGCACATCACCAGAGCACAGCATTCTACAGCAGAGACGTATCACACACCAGCACATCACCGGAGCACAGCATTCTATAGCAGAGATTTATCACACATCACCAGAGCACATCGTTCTAACAGAGCCTTATCACACACCAGCCTTTCACAAGAGCACAGCGTTCTACAGCAGAGACTTATCACACACCAGCCCATCACCAGACCACAGTGTTCTACAGCAGAGACTCGTCACACACCAGCACATCACCAGAGCAAAGCGTTCTAGCAGAGACTTATCACACACCAGCACATCACCAGAGCACAGCGTTCCTACAGCAGAGACTTACCACATAGCAGCACATCACCAGAGCACATCGTTCTAGCAGAGTTTTATCATACACCAGTGCATCACAAGAGCACAGCATTTTACAGCAGAGACTTATCACACACTAGCACAACACCAGAGCACAGCGTTCTAGCAGAGTCTTATCATACGCCAGCGCATCACAAGAACACAGCATTCTACAGCAGAGACTTACCACACAGCAGCACATCACCAGAGCACAGCTTTCTAGCAAAGCCTTATCACACACCAGCGCATGACAAGAGCACAGCGTTCTACAGCAGAGACTTATAACACACCAGCACATCACCAGAGAACTGCATTCTACAGCAGACTTATCACACCCAACACATCACCAGAGCACAGCATTCTACAGCAGAGACTTATCACACACCAGCACATCACGAGAGCACAGCATTCTAAAGCACAGACTTGTCACACACCAGCACATCACCAGAGGACTGCATTCTACAGCAGAGATGTATCACTCACCAGCACATCACCAGAGCACAGTGTTCTAGCACAGCCTTATCACACAGCAGCACATCACCAGAGCACAGCATTCCTACAGCATAGACTTATTACACACCAGCACATCACCAAAGCACAGAATTCTAGCAGAGACTTATTACACACCAGCACATGACCGGAGCACAGCGTTCAACAGTGGAGACTGATCACATGCCAGCCCATCACCAGAGCACAGCGTTCTACAACAGAGACTTATCACACACCAGCACATCACCAGAGCACAGCGTTCTACAAGAGAGATTTATCACACACAAGCACATCACCAGAGCACAGTTTTATAACAGAGTCTTATCATACACCAGCACATCACCAGAGCACAGTGTTCTAACAGAGACTTATCACACAACAGCACATCACCAGAGCATAGCCTTCTACAGCAGAGACGTATCACACACCAGCACATCACCTCAGCACACTGTTCTAACAGAGACTTATCACACACCAGCACATCACCAAAGCACAGCGTTGTACAACAGAGACTTATCACACAGCAGCACATCACCAGAGCACAGTGTTCTAGCGGAGCCTTATGACAAACGAGCACATCACCAGAGCACAGTGTTCTACAGCAGAGATTTATCACACACCCGCACATCACCTGAGCACATTGATCTAATAGAGACTTATCACACATCAGCAGATCACCAAAGCACAGCAATGTACAGCAGACTTATCGCACACAAGCACATCATCAGAGCACAGCATTCTAGCACAGCCTTATCACACACGAGCACATCACCAGAGCACATCATTCTAGCAGAGCCTTGTCACACACCAGCCATCACAAGAGCACAGTGTTCTACAGCAGAGACTTACCACAGAGCAGCACATCACCAGAGCACAGCGTTCTAGCAGAGCCTTATCACACACCAGCGCATCACAAGAGCACAGCGTTCTACAGCAGAGACTTATCACACACTAGCACATCACCTGAGCACATCGTTCTAGAAGAGCCTTATCACACACCAGCGCATCACAAGAGCACAGCTTTCTACAGAAGAGACTTACCACACAGCAGCACATCACCAGAGCACAGCTTTCTAGCAGAGCCTTATCACACACCAGCGCATCACAAGAGCACATTGTTCTACAGCAGAGACTTATCACACACCAGCACATCAAAAGAGCACCGCGTTCTACAGCAGACTTATCACACCCAGCACATCACCAGAGCACAGCATTCTACAGCAGAGACTTATCACACACCAGCACATCACCAAAGCACGGTGTTTTAACAGAGCCTTATCACACACCAGTGCATCACAAGAGCACAGCGTTCTACAGCAGAGACTTAACACACACCAGCACATCACCAGAGCACCGCGTTCTACAGCAGACTTATCACACCCAGCACATCACCAGAGCACAGCATTCTACAGCAGAGACGTATCACACACCAGCACATCACCAGAGCACAGCATTCTATAGCAGAGATTTATCACACATCACCAGAGCACATCGTTCTAACAGAGCCTTATCACACACCGGCCTTTCACAAGAGCACAGCGTTCTACAGCAGAGACTTAACACACACCAGCACATCACCAGAGCACCACGTTCTACAGCAGACTTATCACACCCAGCACATCACCAGAGCACAGCATTCTACAGCAGAGACGTATCACACACCAGCACATCACCGGAGCACAGTACTCTATAGCAGAGATTTATCACACATCACCAGAGCACATCGTTCTAAAAGAGCCTTATCACACACCAGCCTTTCACAAGAGCACAGTGTTCTACAGCAGAGACTTATCACACAACAGCCCATCAGCAGACCACAGTGTTCTACAGCAGAGACTCGTCACACACCAGCACATCACCAGAGCAAAGCGTTCTAGCAGAGACTTATCACACACCAGCACATCACCAGAGCACAGCGTTCTAGCAGAGACTTATCACACACCAGCACATCACCAGAGCACAGCGTTCCTACAGCAGAGACTTACCACAGAGCAGCACATCACCAGAGCACATCGTTCTAGCAGAGTTTTATCATACACCAGTGCATCACAAGAGCACAGCATTCTACAGCAGAGACTTATCACACACTAGCACAACACCAGAGCACAGCGTTCTAGCAGAGTCTTATCATACGCCAGCGCACCACAAGAACACAGCATTCTACAGCAGAGACTTACCACACAGCAGCACATCACCAGAGCAAAGCTTTCTAGCAAAGCCTTATCACACACCAGCGCATCACAAGAGCACAGCGTTCTACAGCAGAGACTTATAACACACCAGCACATCACCAGAGAACTGCGTTCTACAGCAGACTTATCACACCCAACACATCACCAGAGCACAGAATTCTACAGCAGAGACTTATCACACACCAGCTCCTCACGAGAGCACAGCATTCTAAAGCACAGACTTGTCACACACCAGCACATCACCAGAGGACTGCATTCTACAGCAGAGATGTATCACTCACCAGCACATCACCAGAGCACAGTGTTCTAGCACAGCCTTATCACACAGCAGCACATCACCAGAGCACAGCATTCCTACAGCATAGACTTATTACACACCAGCACATCACCAAAGCACAGAATTCTAGCAGAGACTTATTACACACCAGCACATGACCGGAGCACAGCGTTCAACAGTGGAGACTCATCACATGCCAGCCCATCACCAGAGCACAGCGTTCTACAACAGAGACTTATCACACACCAACACATCACCAGAGCACAGCGTTCTACAAGAGAGATTTATCACACACAAGCACATCACCAGAGCACAGTTTTATAACAGATGCTTATCATACACCAGCACATCACCAGAGCACAGTGTTCTAACAGAGACTTATCACACAACAGCACATCACCAGAGCATAGCCTTCTACAGCAGAGATGTATCACACACCAGCACATCACCTGAGCACACTGTTCTAACAGAGACTTATCACACACCAGCACATCACCAAAGCACAGCGTTGTACAACAGAGACTTATCACACAGCAGTACATCACCAGAGCGCAGTGTTCTAGCAGAGCCTTATGACAAACGAGCACATCACCAGAGCACAGTGTTCTACAGCAGAGATTTATCAAACACCCGCACATCACCTGAGCACATTGATCTAATAGAGACTTATCACACATCAGCACATCACCAAAGCACAGCAATGTACAGCAGACTTATCGCACACAAGCACATCATCAGAGCACAGCATTCTAGCACAGCCTTATCACACACGAGCACATCACAAGAGCACATCGTTCTAGCAGAGCCTTGTCACACACCAGCCATCACAAGAGCACAGTGTTCTCCAGGAGAGACTTACCACAGAGCAGCACATCACCAGAGCACAGCGTTCTAGCAGAGCCTTATCACACACCAGCGCATCACAAGAGCACAGCGTTCTACAGCAGAGACTTATCACACACTAGCACATCACCTGAGCACATCGTTCTAGCAGAGCCTTATCACACACCAGCGCATCACAAGAGCACAGCTTTCTACACAAGAGACTTACCACACAGCAGCACATCACCAGAGCACAGCTTTCTAGTAGAGCCTTATCACACACCAGCGCATCACAAGAGCACATTGTTCTACAGCAGAGACTTATCACACACCAGCACATCAAAAGAGCACCGCGTTCTACAGCAGACTTATCACACCCAGCACATCACCAGAGCACAGCATTCTACAGCAGAGACTTATCACACACCAGAACATCACCAAAGCACAGTGTTCTAACAGAGCCTTATCACACACCAGTGCATCACAAGAGCACAGCGTTCTACAGCAGAGACTTAACACACACCAGCACATCACCACAGCACCGCGTTCTACAGCAGACTTATCACACCCGGCACATCACCAGAGCACAGCATTCTTCAGCAGAGACGTATCACACACCAGCACATCACCAGAGCACAGTGCTCTAACAGAGACTTATTACACACCAGCACATCACCAAAGCACAGCATACTAGCAGAGATGTATTACACACCAGCACATCAGCAGTGCACAGCCTTCTACAGCAGAGACTTATCACACACCAGCACATCACCGGAGCACAGCATTCTATAGCAGAGATTTATCACACATCACCAGAGCACATCGTTCTAACAGAGCCTTATCACACACCAGCGCATCACAAGAGCACAGTGTTCTACAGCAGAGACTTATCACACACCAGCCCATCACCAGACCACAGTGTTCTACAGCAGAGACTCATCACACACCAGCACATCACCAGAGCAAAGCGTTCTAGCAGAGACTTATCACACACCAGCACATCACCAGAGCACAGCGTTCCTACAGCAGAGACTTACCACAGAGCAGCACATCACCAGAGCACATCGTTCTACCAGAGTCTTATCATACACCAGCGCATCACAAGAGCACAGCATTCTACAGCAGAGACTTATCACACACTAGCACATCACCAGAGCACAGCGTTCTACAGCAGAGACTTATAACACACCAGCACATCACCAGAGAACTGCGTTCTACATCAGACTTATCACACCCAACACATCACCAGAGCACAGCATTCTACAGCAGAGACTTATCACACACCAGACAATCACAAGAGCACAGTGTTCTAAAGTAGAGACTTGTCACACACCAGCACATCACCAGAGGACTGCATTCTACAGCAGAGATGTATCACTCACCAGCACATCATCAGAGCACAGTGTTCTAGCACAGCCTTATCACACAGCAGCACATCATCAGAGCACAGCGTTCCTACAGCAGAGACTTATTACACACCAGCACATCACCAAAGCACAGAATTCTAGCAGAGACTTATTAAACGCCAGCACATGACCGGAGCACAGCGTTCAACAGTGGAGACTCATCACATGCCAGCCCATCACCAGAGCACAGCGTTCTACAACAGAGACTTATCACACACCAGCACATCACCAGAGCACAGCGTTCTACAAGAGAGATTTATCACACACAAGCACATCGCCAGAGCACAGTTTTATAACAGATGCTGATAATACACCAACACATCACCAGAGCACAGTGTTCTAACAGAGACTTATCACACACCAGCACATCACCAAAGCTCAGAATTCTAGCAGAGACTTATTACACACCAGCACATGACCGGAGCACAGGGTTCAACAGTGGAGACTCATCACATGCCAGCCCATCACCAGAGCACAGCGTTCTACAACAGAGACGTATCACACACCAGCACATCACCTGAGCACACTGTTCTAACATAGACTTATCACACACCAGTGCATCACAAGAGCACAGCGTTCTACAGCAGAGACTTATCACACACCACTACATCACCAGAGCACAGTGCTCTAACAGAGACTTATCACACACCAGCCCATCACGAGAGCACAGCGTCCTACAACAAAGAGTTATCAAACACCAGCACAGCACCAGACCACAGTGTTCTACAGCAGAGACTCATCACACACCATCACATCACCAGAGCAAAGCGTTCTAGCAGAGACCTATCACACACTAGCACATCACCAGAGCACAGTGTTCCTACAACAGAGACTTATTACACACCAGCACATCACCAAAGCACAGCATACTAGCAGAGACGTATTACACACCAGCAGATCAGCAGAGCACAGCCTTCTACAGCAGAGACTTATCACACACCAGCACATCACCGGAGCACAGCATTCTATTGCAGAGATTTATCACACATCACCAGAGCACAGCGTTCTAACAGAGCCTTATCACACACCAGCGCATCACAAGAGCACAGCGTTCTACAGCAGAGACTTATCACACACCAGCCCATCACCAGACCATAGTGTTCTACAGCAGAGACTCATCACACACACAGCACATCACCAGAGCAAAGCGTTCTAGCAGAGACTTATCACATACCAGCACATCACCAGAGCACAGCGTTCCTACAGCAGAGACTTAGCACAGAGCAGCACATCACCAGAGCACAGCGTTCTAGCAGAGCCTTATCACACACCAGCGCATCACAAGAGCACAGCGTTCTACAGCAGAGACTTATCACACACTAGCACATCACCAGAGCACATCGTTCTAGCAGAGCCTTATCACACACCAGCGCATCACAAGGGCACAGCGTTCTATAGCAGAGACTTACCACACAGCAGCACATCACCAGAGCACAGCGTTCTAGCAGAGCTTATCAAACACCAGTACATCACCAGAGCACTGTGTTCTACAGCAGACTTACCACACCCAGCACATCACCAGAGCACAGCATTCTATAGCAGAGACTTACCACACAGCAGCACATCACCAGAGCACAGTGTTCTAGCAGAGTCTTAACATATACCAGCGCATCACAAGAGCACAGCATTCCACAGCAGAGACTTACCACACAGCAGCACATCACCAGAGCACAGCTTTCTAGCAGAGCCTTATCACACACCAGCGCATCACAAGACCACAGCGTTCTAAAGCAGAGACTTATCACTCACCAGCACATCACCAGAGCACCGCGTTCTACAGCAGACTTATCACACCCAGCACATCACCAGAGCACAGCATTCTACAGCAGAGACTTATCACACACAAGCACATCACCAGAGCACAGTGTTCTAACAGAGACTTATCACACACCAGCCCATCACAAGAGCACAGCGTTCTACAGCAGAGACTTACCACACAGCAGCACATCACCAGAGCACAGCGTTCTATAGCAGAGACTTACCACACAGCAGCACATCACCAGAGCACAGCGTTCTAGCAGAGCTTATCAAACACCAGCGCATCACAAGATCACAGCGTTCTACAGCAGAGACTTATCACACATCAGCACATCACCAGAGCACATCGTTCTAGCAGAGCCTTATCACACACCAGCGCATCACAAGAGCACAGCGTTCTATAGCAGAGACTTACCACACAGCAGCACATCACCAGAGCACAGCGTTCTAGCAGAGCTTATCAAACACCAGCGCATCACAAGATCACAGCGTTCTACAGCAGAGACTTATCACACATCAGCACATCACCAGAGCACTGCATTCTACAGCAGACTTACCACACCCAGCACATCACCAGAGCACAGCATTCTACAGCAGAGACTTACCACACAGAAGCACATCACCAGAGCACAGCTTTCTAGCACAGCGTTATCACACACCAGCGCATCACAAGAGCACAGCGTTCTACAACAGAGACTTATCACACACCAGCACATCACCAGAGCACTGCGTTCTACAGCAGACTTATCACACCCAGCACATCACCAGAGCACAGCATTCTACAGCAGAGACTTATCACACACCAGCACATCACCAAAGCACAGTGTTCTAACAGAGCCTTATCACACACCAGTGCATCACAAGAGC
Organism: Pleurodeles waltl; assembly: GCF_031143425.1. NCBI lineage: Eukaryota > Metazoa > Chordata > Amphibia > Caudata > Salamandridae > Pleurodeles > Pleurodeles waltl. The sequence goes on from NC_090448.1 coordinate 1,191,961,887, forward strand.
ACAGCGTTCTACAGCAGAGACTTATCACACACCACACATCACCAGAGCACTGCGTTCTACAGCAGACTTATCACACCCAGCACATCACCAGAGCACAGCATTCTACAGCAGAAACTTATCACACACCAGCACATCACCAGAGCACAGTGCTCTAACAGAAACTAATTACACACCAGCACATCACCAAAGCACAGCATACTAGCAGAGATGTATTACACACCAGCACATCAGCAGAGCACAGCCTTCTACAGCAGAGACTTATCACACACCAGCACATCAAAAGAGCACCGCGTTCTACAGCAGACTTATCACACCCAGCACATCACCAGAGCACAGCATTCTACAGCAAAGACTTACCACACAGCAGCACATCACCAGAGCACAGCTTTCTAACAGAGCCTTAACAAACACCAGCACATCACAAGAGCACAGCGTTCTACAGCAGAGACTTATCACATACCAGCACATCACCAGAGCACCTCGTTCTACAGCAGACTTATCACACCCAACACATCACCAGAGCACAGCATTCTACAGCAGAGACTTATCACACACCAGCGCATCACAAGAGCACAGGGTTCTACAGCAGAGACTTACCACACAGCAGCACATCACCACAGCACAACGTTGTAGCAGAGCCTTATCACACACCAGTGCATCACAAAAGCACAGCGTTCTACAAGAGAGATTTATCACACACTAGCACATCACCAGAGCACAGCGTTCTAGCAGAGTCTTATCATACGCCAGCGCGTCACAAGAACACAGCATTCTACAGCAGAGGCTTACCACACAGCAGCACATCACCAGAGCACAGCTTTCTAGCAAAGCCTTCTCACACACCAGCGCATCACCAGAGCACTGCGTTCTACAGCAGACTTATCACATCCAACACATCACCAGAGGACAGCATTCTACAGCAGAGACTTATCACACACCAGCACATCACGAGAGCACAGCGTTCTAAAGCAGAGACTTGTCACACACCAGCACATCACCAGAGGACTGCATTCTACAGCAGAGATTTATCACTCTCCAGCACATCACCAGAGCACAGTGTTCTAGCACAGCCTTATCACACAGCAGCACATCGCCAGAGCACAGCGTTCCTACAGCAGAGACTTATTACACACCAGCACATCACCAAAGCACAGAATTCTAGCAGAGACTTATTACACACCAGCACATGACCGGAGCACAGTGTTCAACAGTGGAGACTCATCACATGCCAGCCCATCACCTGAGCACAGCGTTCTACAACAGAGACTTATCACACACCAGCACATCACCAGAGCACAGCTTTCTACAAGAGAGATTTATCACACACAAGCACATCACCAGAGCACAGTTTTATAACAGATGCTTATCATACACCAGCACATCACCAGAGCATAGTGTTCTAACAGAGACTTATCACACAACAGCACATCACCAGAGCACAGCCTTCTACAGCAGAGACGTATCACACACCAGCACATCACCTGAGCACAGTTTTCTAACAGAGACTTATCACACACCAGCACATCACCGAAGCACAGCATTGTACAGCAGGGACTTATCACACAGCAGCACATCACCAGAGCACAGTGTTCTAGCGGAGCCTTATGACAAACGAGCACATCACCAGAGCACAGTGTTCTACAGCAGAGATTTTTCACACACCCGCACATCACCTGAGCACATTGATCTAATAGAGACTTATCACACATCAGCACATCACCAAAGCACAGCAATGTACAGCAGACTTATCGCACACCAGCACATCATCAGAGCACAGCCTTCTAGCACAGCCTTATCACACACGAGCACATCACCAGAGCACATCGTTCTAGCAGAGCCTTGTCACACACCAGCCATCACAAGAGCACAGTGTTCTACAGCAGAGACTTACCACAGAGCAGCACATCACCAGAGCACAGCGTTCTAGCAGAGCCTTATCACACACCAGCGCATTACAAGAGCACAGCGTTCTACAGCAGAGACTTATCACACACTAGCACATCACCTGAGCACATCGTTCTAGCAGAGCCTTATCACACACCAGCGTATCACAAGAGCACAGCTTTCTACAGCAGAGTCTTACCACACAGCAGCACATCACCAGAGCACAGCTTTCTAGCAGAGCCTTATCACACACCAGCGCCTCACAAGAGCACAGTGTTCTACAGCAGAGACTTATCACACACTAGCACATCAAAAGAGCACCGCGTTCTGCAGCAGACTTATCACACCCTGCACATCACCAGAGCACAGCATTCTACAGCAAAGACTTACCACACAGCAGCACATCACCAGAGCACAGCTTTCTAACAGAGCCTTATCACACACCAGCACATCACAAGAGCACAGCGTTCTACAGCAGAGACTTATCACATACCAGCACATCACCAGAGCACCTCGTTCCACAGCAGACTTATCACACCCAACACATCACCAGAGCACAGCATTCTACAGCAGAGACTTATCACACACCAGCGCATCACAAGAGCACAGGGTTCTACAGCAGAGACTTACCACACAGCAGCACATCACCACAGCACAACGTTCTAGCAGAGCCTTATCACACACCAGTGCATCACAAGAGCACAGCGTTCTACAGAAGAGACTTATCACACACCAGCACATCACTAGAGCACCGCGTTCAACAGCAGACTTATCACACCCAGCACATCACCAGAGCACAGCATTCTACAGCAGAGACTTATCACACACCAGCACATCACCAGAGCACAGTGCTCTAACAGACACTTATCACACACCAGCCCATCACGAGAGCACAGCGTCCTACAACAAAGACTTATCAAACACCAGCACAGCACCAGACCACAGTGTTCTACAGCAGAGACTCATCACACACCATCACATCACCAGAGCAAAGCGTTCTAGCAGAGACCTATCACACACCAGCACATCACCAGAGCACAGTGTTCCTACAGCAGAGACTTATTACACACCAGCACATCACCAAAGCACAGCATACTAGCAGAGAAGTATTACACACCAGCAGATCAGCAGAGCACAGCCTTCTACAGCAAAGACATATCACACACCAGCACATCACCGGAGCACAGCATTCTATTGCAGAGATTTATCACACATCACCAGAGCACAGCGTTCTAACAGAGCCTTATCACACACCAGCGCATCACAAGAGCACAGCGTTCCTACAGCAGAGACTTATCACACACCAGCCCATCACCAGACCATAGTGTTCTACAGCAGAGACTCATCACACACACAGCACATCACCAGAGCAAAGTGTTCTAGCAGAGACTTATCACATACCAGCACATCACCAGAGCACTTCGTTCCTACAGCAGAGACTTACCACAGAGCAGCACATCACTAGAGCACAACGTTCTAGCAGAGCCTTATCACACACCAGCGCATCACAAGACCACAGCGTTCTACAGCAGAGACTTATCACACACTAGCACATCACCAGAGCACATCGTTCTAGCAGAGTCTTATCATATACCAGCGCATCACAAGAGCACAGCATTCTACAGCAGAGACTTACCACACAGCAGCACATCACCAGAGCACAGCTTTCTAGCAGAGCCTTATCACACAGCAGCGCATCACAAGAGCACAGCGTTCTACAGCAGAGACTTATCACACACTAGCACATCACCAGAGCACATCGTTCTAGCAGAGCCTTATCACACCCCAGCGCATCACAAGAGCACAGTGTTCTATAGCAGAGACTTACCACACAGCAGCACATCACCAGAGCACAGCGTTCTAGCAGAGCTTATCAAACACCAGCACATCACCAGAGCACTGCGTTTTACAGCAGAGACTCATCACACACCATCACATCACCAGAGCAAAACGTTCTAGCAGAGACCTATCACACACCAGCACATCACCAGAGCACAGTGTTCCTACAGCAGAGACTTATTACACACCAGCACATCACAAAAGCACAGCATACTAGCAGAGACGTGTTACACACCAGCAGATCAGCAGACCACAGCCTTCTACAGCAGACTTATCACACACCAGCACATCACCGGAGCACAGCATTCTATTGCAGAGATTTATCACACATCACCAGAGCACAGCGTTCTAACAGAGCCTTATCACATACCAGCACATCACCAGAGCACAGCGTTCCTACAGCAGAGACTTAGCACAGAGCAGCACATCACCAGAGCTCAGCGTTCTAGCAGAGCCTTATCACACACCAGCGCATCACAAGAGCACAGCGTTCTACAGCAGAGACTTATCACACACTAGCACATCACCAGAGCACATCGTTCTAGCAGAGTCTTATCATATACCAGCGCATCACAAGAGCACAGCATTCTACAGCAGAGACTTACCACACAGCAGCACATCACCAGAGCACAGCTTTCTAGCAGAGCCTTATCACACAGCAGCGCATCACAAGAGCACAGGGTTCTACAGCAGAGACTTATCACACACTAGCACATCACCAGAGCACATCGTTCTAGCAGAGCCTTATCACACCCCAGCGCATCACAAGAGCACTGTGTTCTATAGCAGAGACTTACCACACAGCAGCACATCACCAGAGCACAGCGTTCTAGCAGAGCTTATCAAACACCAGCACATCACCAGAGCACTGCGTTCTACAGCAGACTTACCACACCCAGCACATCACCAGAGCACAGCATTCTATAGGAGAGACTTACCACACAGCAGCACATCACCAGAGCACAGTGTTCTAGCAGTCTTAACATATACCAGCGCATCACAAGACCACAGCATTCTACAGCAGAGACTTACTACACACCAGCACATCACCAGAGCACAGCTTTCTAGCAGAGCCTTATCATACACCAGCACATCACCAGAGCATGGTGTTCTAACAGAGACTTATCACACAACAGCACATCACCGAGCACAGCCTTCTACAGCAGAGACGTATCACACACCAGCACATCACCTGAGCACAGTGTTCTAACAGAGACTTATCACACACCAGTGCATCACCACAGCACAGCGTTGTACAGCAGAGACTTATCACACAGCAGCACATCACCAGAGCACAGTGTTCTAGCGGAGCCTTATCACAAACTAGCACATCACCAGAGCACAGTGTTCTACAGCAGAGCTTTTTCACACACCCGCACATCACCTGAGCACATTGATCTAATGGAGTCTTATCACACATTAGCTCATCACTAACGCCAAGCAATGTACAGCAGACTTATCGCACACCAGCACATCATCAGAGCACAGCCTTCTATCACAGCCTTATCACACATGAGCACATCACCAGAGCACATCGTTCTAGCAGAGCCTTGTCACACACCAGCCATCACAAGAGCACAGTGTTCTACAGCAGAGACTTACCACAGAGCAGCACATCACCAGAGCACAGCGTTCTAGCAGAGCTTAATCACACACCAGCGCATCACAAGAGCACAGCGTTCTACAGCAGAGACTTATCACACACTAGCAAATCACCTGAGCACAGAGTTCTAGCAGAGCCTTATCACACACCAGCGCATCACAGGAGCACAGCTTTCTACAGCAGAGACTTACCACACAGCAGCACATCACCAGAACACAGCTTTCTAGCAGAGTCTTATCACACACCAGCACATCACAAGAGCACAGTGTTCTACAGCAGAGACTTATCACACACCAGACATCAAAAGAGCACCGCGTTCTACAGCAGACTTGTCACACCCAGCACATCACCAGAGCACAGCATTCTACACCAAAGACTTACCACACAGCAGCACATCACCAAAGCACAGCTTTCTAGCAGAGCCTTATCACACACCAGCACATCACAAGACCACAGCGTTCTACAGCAGAGACTTATCACATACCAGCACATCACCAGAGCACCTCGTTCTACAGCAGACTTATCACACCCAACACATCACCAGAGCACAGCATTCTACTGCAGAGACATATCACACACCAGCGCATCACAAGAGCACAGCGTTCTACAGCAGAGACTCACCACACAGCAGCACATCACCAGAGCACAGTGTTCTAGCAGAGCCTTATCACACACCAGCACATCACAAGAGCACAGCGTTCTACAGCAGCGACTTATCACATACCAACACATCACCAGAGCACCTCGTTCTACAGCAGACTTATCACACCCAACACATCACCAGAGCACAGCATTCTACAGCAGAGACTTATCACACACCAGCGCATCACAAAAGCACAGCGTTCTACAGCAGAGACTTACCACACAGCAGCACATCACCAGAGCACAGCTTTCTAGCAGAGCCTTATCACACACCAGCACATCACAAGAGCACAGCGTTCTACAGCAGAGAATTATCACATACCAGCACATCACCAGAGCACCTCGTTCTACAGCAGACTTATCACACCCAACACATCACCAGAGCACAGCATTCTACAGCAGAGACTTATCACACACCAGCGCATCACAAGAGCACAGCGTTCTACAGCAGAGACTTACCACACAGCAGCACATCACCAGAGCACAGCGTTCTAGCAGAGCCTTATCACACACCAGCACATCACAAGAGCACAGCGTTCTACAGCAGAGACTTATCACATACCAGCACATCACCAGAGCACCTTGTTCTACAGCAGACTTATCACACCCAACACATCACCAGAGCACAGCATTCTACTGCAGAGACTTATCACACACCAGCACATCACCAGAGCACCGCGTTCTACAGCAGACTTATCACACCCAGCACATCACCAGACCACAGCATTCTACAGCAGAGACTTATCACACACCAGCACATCACCAGAGCACAGTGCTCTAACAGAGACTTATCACACACCAGCCCATCACGAGAGCACAGCGTCCTACAACAGAGACTTATCAAACACCAGCACAGCACCAGACCACAGTGTTCTACAGCAGAGACTCATCACACACCATCACATCACCAGAGCAAAGCGTTCTAGCAGAGACCTATCACACACCAGCACATCACCAGAGCACAGTGTTCCTACAGCAGAGACTTATTACACTCCAGCACATCACCACAGCACAGCATACTAGCAGAGACGTATTACACACCAGTAGATCAGCACAGCACAGCCTTCTACAGCAGAGACTTATCACACACCAGCACATCACCGGAGCACAGCATTCTATTGCAGAGATTTATCACACATCACCAGAGCACACCGTTCTAACAGAGACTTATCACACACCAGCCCATCACCAGACCATAGTGTTCTACAGCAGAGACTCATCACACACCACCAGAGACTCATCACACACCAGCGCATCACAAAAGCACAGCGTTCTACAGCAGAGACTTACCACACAGCAGCACATCACCAGAGCACAGCTTTCTAGCAGAGCCTTATCACACACCAGCACATCACAAGAGCACAGCGTTCTACAGCAGAGAATTATCACATACCAGCACATCACCAGAGCACCTCGTTCTACAGCAGACTTATCACACCCAACACATCACCAGAGCACAGCATTCTACAGCAGAGACTTATCACACACCAGCGCATCACAAGAGCACAGCGTTCTACAGCAGAGACTTACCACACAGCAGCACATCACCAGAGCACAGCGTTCTAGCAGAGCCTTATCACACACCAGCACATCACAAGAGCACAGCGTTCTACAGCAGAGACTTATCACATACCAGCACATCACCAGAGCACCTTGTTCTACAGCAGACTTATCACACCCAACACATCACCAGAGCACAGCATTCTACTGCAGAGACTTATCACACACCAGCACATCACCAGAGCACCGCGTTCTACAGCAGACTTATCACACCCAGCACATCACCAGAGCACAGCATTCTACAGCAGAGACTTATCACACACCAGCACATCACCAGAGCACAGTGCTCTAACAGAGACTTATCACACACCAGCCCATCACGAGAGCACAGCGTCCTACAACAGAGATTTATCAAACACCAGCACAGCACCAGACCACAGTGTTCTACAGCAGAGACTCATCACACACCATTACATCACCAGAGCAAAGCGTTCTAGCAGAGACCTATCACACACCAGCACATCACCAGAGCACAGTGTTCCTACAGCAGAGACTTATTACACTCCAGCACATCACCACAGCACAGCATACTAGCAGAGACGTATTACACACCAGTAGATCAGCACAGCACAGCCTTCTACAGCAGAGACTTATCACACACCAGCACATCACCGGAGCACAGCATTCTATTGCAGAGATTTATCACACATCACCAGAGCACACCGTTCTAACAGAGACTTATCACACACCAGCCCATCACCTGACCATAGTGTTCTACAGCAGAGACTCATCACACACCAGCACATCACCAGAGCAAAGCGTTCTAGCAGAGACTTATCACATACCAGCACATCACCAGAGCACAGCGTTCCAACAGCAGAGACTTAGCACAGAGCAGCACATCACCAGAGCACAGAGTTCTAGCAGAGCCTTTTCACACACCTGCGCATCACAAGAGCACAGCGTTCTACAGCAGAGACTTATCACACACTAGCACATCACCAGAACACATTTTTCTAGCAGAGTCTTATCATATACCAGCGCATCACAAGAGCACAGCATTCTACAGCAGAGACTTACCACACAGCAGCACATCACCAGAGCATAGCTTTCTAGCAGAGCCTTATCACACACCAGCGCATCACAAGAGCACAGCGTTCTATAGCAGAGACTTACCACATAGCAGCACATCACCAGAGCACAGCGTTCTAGCAGAGCTTATCAAACACCAGCACATCACCAGAGCACTGCATTGTACAGCAGACTTACCACACCCAGCACATCACCAGAGCACTGCATTCTATAGCAGAGACTTACCACACAGCAGCACATCACCAGAGCACAGTGTTCTAGCAGAGTCTTAACGTATACCAGCGCATCACAAGAGCACAGCATTCTACAGCAGAGACTTACCACACACCAGCACATCACCAGAGCACAGCTTTCTAGCACAGCTTTATCACACACCAGCGCATCACAAGAGCACAGCGTTCTAAAGCAAAGACTTATCACACACCAGCACATCACCAGAGCACTGCGTTCTACAGCAGACTTATCTCACCCAGCACATCACCAGAGCACAGCATTCTACAGAAGAGACTTATCACACACAAGCACATCACCAGAGCACAGTGTTCTAACAAAGACTTATCACACACCAGCCCATCACAAGAGCACAGCGTTCTACAGCAGAGACTTACCACACAGCAGCACATCACCAGAGCACTGCGTTCTAGCAGAGCCTTATCACACACCAGCGCATCACAAGAGCACAGCGTTCTACAGCAGAGACATCACACACTAGCACATCACCAGAGCACATCGTTCTAGCAGAGCCTTATCACACACCAGCGCATCACAAGAGCACAGCGTTCTATAGCAGAGACTTACCACACAGCAGCACAACACCAGAGCACAGCGTTCTAGCAGAGCTTATCAAACACCAGCGCATCACAAGAGCACAGCTTTCTACAGCAGAGACTTATCACAAATCAGCACATCACCAGAACACTGCGTTCTACAGCAGACTTACCACCCCCAGCACATCACCAGAGCACAGCATTCTACAGCAGAGATTTACCACACAGAAGCACATCACCAGAGCACAGCTTTCTAGCAGAGAGTTATCACACACCAGCGCATCACAAGAGCACAGCGTTCTACAACAGAGACTTATCACACACCAGCACATCACCAGAGCACTGCGTTCTACAGCAGACTTATCACACCCAGCACATCACCAGAGCACAGCATTCTACAGCAGAGACTTATCACACACCAGCACATCACCAAAGCACAGTGTTCTAACAGAGCCTTATCACACACCAGTGCATCACAAGAGCACAGCGTTCTACAGCAGAGACTTATCACACACCAGCACATCACCAGAGCACCACGTTCTACAGCAGACTTATCACACCCAGCACATCACCAGAGCACAGCATTCTACAGCAGAGAGTTATCACACACCAGCACATCACCAGAGCACAGTGCTCTAACAGAGACTTCCTACACACCAGCACATCACCAAAGCACAGCATACTAGCAGAAATGTATTACACACCAGCACATCAGCAGAGCACAGCCTTCTACAACAGAGACTTATCACACACCAGCACATCACCTGAGCACAGCATTCTATTGCAGAGATTTATTACACATCACCAGAGCACAGCGTTCTAACAGAGCTTACCAAACACCAGCACATCACCAGAGCACTGCGTTCTACAGCAAACTTACCACACCCAGCACATCACCAGAGAACAGCATTCTGTAGCAGAGACTTACCACACAGCAGCACATCACCAGAGCACAGTGTTCTAGCAGAGTCTTATCATATACCAGCGCATCACAAGAGCACAGCATTCTACAGCAGAGACTTACCACACACCAGCACATCACCAGAGCACAGCTTTCTTGCAGAGCCTTATCATACACCAGCACATCACCAGGGCATAGTGTTCTAACAGAGACTTATCACACAACAGCACATCACCAGAGCACAGCCTTCTACAGCAGAGACGTATCACACACCAGAACATCACCTGAGCACAGTGTTCTAACAGAGACTTATCACACACCAGCACATCACCAAAGCACAGCGTTGTACAGCAGAGACTTATCACACAGCAGCACATCACCAGAGCACAGTGTTCTAGCGGAGCCATATGACAAACGAGCACATCACCAGAGCATAGTGTTCTACAGCAGAGATTTTTCACACACCCGCACATCACCTGAGCACATTGATCTAATAGAGACTTATCACACATCAGCAGATCACAAAGCACAGCAATGTACAGCAGACTTATCGCACACCAGCACTTCATCAGAGCACAGCCTTCTAGCACAGCCTTACCACACACAAGCACATCACCAGAGCACATCGTTCTAGCAGAGCCTTGTCACACACCAGCCATCACAAGAGCACAGTGTTCTACAGCAGAGACTTACCACAGAGCAGCACATCACCAGAGCACAGCGTTCTAGCAGAGCCTTATCACACACCAGCGCATCACAAGAGCACAGCGTTCTACAGCAGAGACTTATCACACACCAGCACATCACCAGAGCACCGCGTTCTACAGCAGACTTATCACACCCAGCACATCACCAGAGCACAGCATTCTACAGCAGAGAGTTATCACACAGCAGCACATCACCAGAGCACAGTGCTCTAACAGAGACTTCCTACACACCAGCACATCACCAAAGCACAGCATACTAGCAGAGATGTATTACACACCAGCACATCAGCAGAGCACAGCCTTCTACAGCAGAGACTTATCACACACCAGCACATCACCTGAGCACAGCATTCTATTGCAGAGATTTATTACACATCACCAGAGCACAGCGTTCTAACAGAGCTTATCAAACACCAGCACATCACCAGAGCACTGCGTTCTACAGCAAACTTACCACACCCAGCACATCACCAGAGAACAGCATTCTGTAGCAGAGACTTACCACACAGCAGCACATCACCAGAGCACAGTGTTCTAGCAGAGTCTTATCATATACCAGCGCATCACAAGAGCACAGCATTCTACAGCAGAGACTTACCACACACCAGCACATCACCAGAGCACCTCGTTCCACAGCAGACTTATCACACCCAACACATCACCAGAGCACAGCATTCTACAGCAGAGACTTATCACACACCAGCGCATCACAAGAGCACAGGGTTCTACAGCAGAGACTTACCACACAGCAGCACATCACCACAGCACAACGTTCTAGCAGAGCCTTATCACACACCAGTGCATCACAAGAGCACAGCGTTCTACAGAAGAGACTTATCACACACCAGCACATCACTAGAGCACCGCGTTCAACAGCAGACTTATCACACCCAGCACATCACCAGAGCACAGCATTCTACAGCAGAGACTTATCACACACCAGCACATCACCAGAGCACAGTGCTCTAACAGACACTTATCACACACCAGCCCATCACGAGAGCACAGCGTCCTACAACAAAGACTTATCAAACACCAGCACAGCACCAGACCACAGTGTTCTACAGCAGAGACTCATCACACACCATCACATCACCAGAGCAAAGCGTTCTAGCAGAGACCTATCACACACCAGCACATCACCAGAGCACAGTGTTCCTACAGCAGAGACTTATTACACACCAGCACATCACCAAAGCACAGCATACTAGCAGAGAAGTATTACACACCAGCAGATCAGCAGAGCACAGCCTTCTACAGCAAAGACATATCACACACCAGCACATCACCGGAGCACAGCATTCTATTGCAGAGATTTATCACACATCACCAGAGCACAGCGTTCTAACAGAGCCTTATCACACACCAGCGCATCACAAGAGCACAGCGTTCCTACAGCAGAGACTTATCACACACCAGCCCATCACCAGACCATAGTGTTCTACAGCAGAGACTCATCACACACACAGCACATCACCAGAGCAAAGTGTTCTAGCAGAGACTTATCACATACCAGCACATCACCAGAGCACTTCGTTCCTACAGCAGAGACTTACCACAGAGCAGCACATCACTAGAGCACAACGTTCTAGCAGAGCCTTATCACACACCAGCGCATCACAAGACCACAGCGTTCTACAGCAGAGACTTATCACACACTAGCACATCACCAGAGCACATCGTTCTAGCAGAGTCTTATCATATACCAGCGCATCACAAGAGCACAGCATTCTACAGCAGAGACTTACCACACAGCAGCACATCACCAGAGCACAGCTTTCTAGCAGAGCCTTATCACACAGCAGCGCATCACAAGAGCACAGCGTTCTACAGCAGAGACTTATCACACACTAGCACATCACCAGAGCACATCGTTCTAGCAGAGCCTTATCACACCCCAGCGCATCACAAGAGCACAGTGTTCTATAGCAGAGACTTACCACACAGCAGCACATCACCAGAGCACAGCGTTCTAGCAGAGCTTATCAAACACCAGCACATCACCAGAGCACTGCGTTTTACAGCAGAGACTCATCACACACCATCACATCACCAGAGCAAAACGTTCTAGCAGAGACCTATCACACACCAGCACATCACCAGAGCACAGTGTTCCTACAGCAGAGACTTATTACACACCAGCACATCACAAAAGCACAGCATACTAGCAGAGACGTGTTACACACCAGCAGATCAGCAGACCACAGCCTTCTACAGCAGACTTATCACACACCAGCACATCACCGGAGCACAGCATTCTATTGCAGAGATTTATCACACATCACCAGAGCACAGCGTTCTAACAGAGCCTTATCACATACCAGCACATCACCAGAGCACAGCGTTCCTACAGCAGAGACTTAGCACAGAGCAGCACATCACCAGAGCTCAGCGTTCTAGCAGAGCCTTATCACACACCAGCGCATCACAAGAGCACAGCGTTCTACAGCAGAGACTTATCACACACTAGCACATCACCAGAGCACATCGTTCTAGCAGAGTCTTATCATATACCAGCGCATCACAAGAGCACAGCATTCTACAGCAGAGACTTACCACACAGCAGCACATCACCAGAGCACAGCTTTCTAGCAGAGCCTTATCACACAGCAGCGCATCACAAGAGCACAGGGTTCTACAGCAGAGACTTATCACACACTAGCACATCACCAGAGCACATCGTTCTAGCAGAGCCTTATCACACCCCAGCGCATCACAAGAGCACTGTGTTCTATAGCAGAGACTTACCACACAGCAGCACATCACCAGAGCACAGCGTTCTAGCAGAGCTTATCAAACACCAGCACATCACCAGAGCACTGCGTTCTACAGCAGACTTACCACACCCAGCACATCACCAGAGCACAGCATTCTATAGGAGAGACTTACCACACAGCAGCACATCACCAGAGCACAGTGTTCTAGCAGTCTTAACATATACCAGCGCATCACAAGACCACAGCATTCTACAGCAGAGACTTACTACACACCAGCACATCACCAGAGCACAGCTTTCTAGCAGAGCCTTATCATAAACCAGCACATCACCAGAGCATGGTGTTCTAACAGAGACTTATCACACAACAGCACATCACCGAGCACAGCCTTCTACAGCAGAGACGTATCACACACCAGCACATCACCTGAGCACAGTGTTCTAACAGAGACTTATCACACACCAGTGCATCACCACAGCACAGCGTTGTACAGCAGAGACTTATCACACAGCAGCACATCACCAGAGCACAGTGTTCTAGCGGAGCCTTATCACAAACTAGCACATCACCAGAGCACAGTGTTCTACAGCAGAGCTTTTTCACACACCCGCACATCACCTGAGCACATTGATCTAATGGAGTCTTATCACACATTAGCTCATCACTAACGCCAAGCAATGTACAGCAGACTTATCGCACACCAGCACATCATCAGAGCACAGCCTTCTATCACAGCCTTATCACACATGAGCACATCACCAGAGCACATCGTTCTAGCAGAGCCTTGTCACACACCAGCCATCACAAGAGCACAGTGTTCTACAGCAGAGACTTACCACAGAGCAGCACATCACCAGAGCACAGCGTTCTAGCAGAGCTTAATCACACACCAGCGCATCACAAGAGCACAGCGTTCTACAGCAGAGACTTATCACACACTAGCAAATCACCTGAGCACAGAGTTCTAGCAGAGCCTTATCACACACCAGCGCATCACAGGAGCACAGCTTTCTACAGCAGAGACTTACCACACAGCAGCACATCACCAGAGCACAGCTTTCTAGCAGAGTCTTATCACACACCAGCACATCACAAGAGCACAGTGTTCTACAGCAGAGACTTATCACACACCAGACATCAAAAGAGCACCGCGTTCTACAGCAGACTTGTCACACCCAGCACATCACCAGAGCACAGCATTCTACACCAAAGACTTACCACACAGCAGCACATCACCAAAGCACAGCTTTCTAGCAGAGCCTTATCACACACCAGCACATCACAAGAGCACAGCGTTCTACAGCAGAGACTTATCACATACCAGCACATCACCAGAGCACCTCGTTCTACAGCAGACTTATCACACCCAACACATCACCAGAGCACAGCATTCTACTGCAGAGACATATCACACACCAGCGCATCACAAGAGCACAGCGTTCTACAGCAGAGACTCACCACACAGCAGCACATCACCAGAGCACAGTGTTCTAGCAGAGCCTTATCACACACCAGCACATCACAAGAGCACAGCGTTCTACAGCAGCGACTTATCACATACCAACACATCACCAGAGCACCTCGTTCTACAGCAGACTTATCACACCCAACACATCACCAGAGCACAGCATTCTACAGCAGAGACTTATCACACACCAGCGCATCACAAAAGCACAGCGTTCTACAGCAGAGACTTACCACACAGCAGCACATCACCAGAGCACAGCTTTCTAGCAGAGCCTTATCACACACCAGCACATCACAAGAGCACAGCGTTCTACAGCAGAGAATTATCACATACCAGCACATCACCAGAGCACCTCGTTCTACAGCAGACTTATCACACCCAACACATCACCAGAGCACAGCATTCTACAGCAGAGACTTATCACACACCAGCGCATCACAAGAGCACAGCGTTCTACAGCAGAGACTTACCACACAGCAGCACATCACCAGAGCACAGCGTTCTAGCAGAGCCTTATCACACACCAGCACATCACAAGAGCACAGCGTTCTACAGCAGAGACTTATCACATACCAGCACATCACCAGAGCACCTTGTTCTACAGCAGACTTATCACACCCAACACATCACCAGAGCACAGCATTCTACTGCAGAGACTTATCACACACCAGCACATCACCAGAGCACCGCGTTCTACAGCAGACTTATCACACCCAGCACATCACCAGACCACAGCATTCTACAGCAGAGACTTATCACACACCAGCACATCACCAGAGCACAGTGCTCTAACAGAGACTTATCACACACCAGCCCATCACGAGAGCACAGCGTCCTACAACAGAGACTTATCAAACACCAGCACAGCACCAGACCACAGTGTTCTACAGCAGAGACTCATCACACACCATCACATCACCAGAGCAAAGCGTTCTAGCAGAGACCTATCACACACCAGCACATCACCAGAGCACAGTGTTCCTACAGCAGAGACTTATTACACTCCAGCACATCACCACAGCACAGCATACTAGCAGAGACGTATTACACACCAGTAGATCAGCACAGCACAGCCTTCTACAGCAGAGACTTATCACACACCAGCACATCACCGGAGCACAGCATTCTATTGCAGAGATTTATCACACATCACCAGAGCACACCGTTCTAACAGAGACTTATCACACACCAGCCCATCACCAGACCATAGTGTTCTACAGCAGAGACTCATCACACACCACCAGAGACTCATCACACACCAGCGCATCACAAAAGCACAGCGTTCTACAGCAGAGACTTACCACACAGCAGCACATCACCAGAGCACAGCTTTCTAGCAGAGCCTTATCACACACCAGCACATCACAAGAGCACAGCGTTCTACAGCAGAGAATTATCACATACCAGCACATCACCAGAGCACCTCGTTCTACAGCAGACTTATCACACCCAACACATCACCAGAGCACAGCATTCTACAGCAGAGACTTATCACACACCAGCGCATCACAAGAGCACAGCGTTCTACAGCAGAGACTTACCACACAGCAGCACATCACCAGAGCACAGCGTTCTAGCAGAGCCTTATCACACACCAGCACATCACAAGAGCACAGCGTTCTACAGCAGAGACTTATCACATACCAGCACATCACCAGAGCACCTTGTTCTACAGCAGACTTATCACACCCAACACATCACCAGAGCACAGCATTCTACTGCAGAGACTTATCACACACCAGCACATCACCAGAGCACCGCGTTCTACAGCAGACTTATCACACCCAGCACATCACCAGAGCACAGCATTCTACAGCAGAGACTTATCACACACCAGCACATCACCAGAGCACAGTGCTCTAACAGAGACTTATCACACACCAGCCCATCACGAGAGCACAGCGTCCTACAACAGAGATTTATCAAACACCAGCACAGCACCAGACCACAGTGTTCTACAGCAGAGACTCATCACACACCATTACATCACCAGAGCAAAGCGTTCTAGCAGAGACCTATCACACACCAGCACATCACCAGAGCACAGTGTTCCTACAGCAGAGACTTATTACACTCCAGCACATCACCACAGCACAGCATACTAGCAGAGACGTATTACACACCAGTAGATCAGCACAGCACAGCCTTCTACAGCAGAGACTTATCACACACCAGCACATCACCGGAGCACAGCATTCTATTGCAGAGATTTATCACACATCACCAGAGCACACCGTTCTAACAGAGACTTATCACACACCAGCCCATCACCTGACCATAGTGTTCTACAGCAGAGACTCATCACACACCAGCACATCACCAGAGCAAAGCGTTCTAGCAGAGACTTATCACATACCAGCACATCACCAGAGCACAGCGTTCCAACAGCAGAGACTTAGCACAGAGCAGCACATCACCAGAGCACAGAGTTCTAGCAGAGCCTTTTCACACACCTGCGCATCACAAGAGCACAGCGTTCTACAGCAGAGACTTATCACACACTAGCACATCACCAGAACACATTTTTCTAGCAGAGTCTTATCATATACCAGCGCATCACAAGAGCACAGCATTCTACAGCAGAGACTTACCACACAGCAGCACATCACCAGAGCATAGCTTTCTAGCAGAGCCTTATCACACACCAGCGCATCACAAGAGCACAGCGTTCTATAGCAGAGACTTACCACATAGCAGCACATCACCAGAGCACAGCGTTCTAGCAGAGCTTATCAAACACCAGCACATCACCAGAGCACTGCATTGTACAGCAGACTTACCACACCCAGCACATCACCAGAGCACTGCATTCTATAGCAGAGACTTACCACACAGCAGCACATCACCAGAGCACAGTGTTCTAGCAGAGTCTTAACGTATACCAGCGCATCACAAGAGCACAGCATTCTACAGCAGAGACTTACCACACACCAGCACATCACCAGAGCACAGCTTTCTAGCACAGCTTTATCACACACCAGCGCATCACAAGAGCACAGCGTTCTAAAGCAAAGACTTATCACACACCAGCACATCACCAGAGCACTGCGTTCTACAGCAGACTTATCTCACCCAGCACATCACCAGAGCACAGCATTCTACAGAAGAGACTTATCACACACAAGCACATCACCAGAGCACAGTGTTCTAACAAAGACTTATCACACACCAGCCCATCACAAGAGCACAGCGTTCTACAGCAGAGACTTACCACACAGCAGCACATCACCAGAGCACTGCGTTCTAGCAGAGCCTTATCACACACCAGCGCATCACAAGAGCACAGCGTTCTACAGCAGAGACATCACACACTAGCACATCACCAGAGCACATCGTTCTAGCAGAGCCTTATCACACACCAGCGCATCACAAGAGCACAGCGTTCTATAGCAGAGACTTACCACACAGCAGCACAACACCAGAGCACAGCGTTCTAGCAGAGCTTATCAAACACCAGCGCATCACAAGAGCACAGCTTTCTACAGCAGAGACTTATCACAAATCAGCACATCACCAGAACACTGCGTTCTACAGCAGACTTACCACCCCCAGCACATCACCAGAGCACAGCATTCTACAGCAGAGATTTACCACACAGAAGCACATCACCAGAGCACAGCTTTCTAGCAGAGAGTTATCACACACCAGCGCATCACAAGAGCACAGCGTTCTACAACAGAGACTTATCACACACCAGCACATCACCAGAGCACTGCGTTCTACAGCAGACTTATCACACCCAGCACATCACCAGAGCACAGCATTCTACAGCAGAGACTTATCACACACCAGCACATCACCAAAGCACAGTGTTCTAACAGAGCCTTATCACACACCAGTGCATCACAAGAGCACAGCGTTCTACAGCAGAGACTTATCACACACCAGCACATCACCAGAGCACCACGTTCTACAGCAGACTTATCACACCCAGCACATCACCAGAGCACAGCATTCTACAGCAGAGAGTTATCACACACCAGCACATCACCAGAGCACAGTGCTCTAACAGAGACTTCCTACACACCAGCACATCACCAAAGCACAGCATACTAGCAGAAATGTATTACACACCAGCACATCAGCAGAGCACAGCCTTCTACAACAGAGACTTATCACACACCAGCACATCACCTGAGCACAGCATTCTATTGCAGAGATTTATTACACATCACCAGAGCACAGCGTTCTAACAGAGCTTACCAAACACCAGCACATCACCAGAGCACTGCGTTCTACAGCAAACTTACCACACCCAGCACATCACCAGAGAACAGCATTCTGTAGCAGAGACTTACCACACAGCAGCACATCACCAGAGCACAGTGTTCTAGCAGAGTCTTATCATATACCAGCGCATCACAAGAGCACAGCATTCTACAGCAGAGACTTACCACACACCAGCACATCACCAGAGCACAGCTTTCTTGCAGAGCCTTATCATACACCAGCACATCACCAGGGCATAGTGTTCTAACAGAGACTTATCACACAACAGCACATCACCAGAGCACAGCCTTCTACAGCAGAGACGTATCACACACCAGAACATCACCTGAGCACAGTGTTCTAACAGAGACTTATCACACACCAGCACATCACCAAAGCACAGCGTTGTACAGCAGAGACTTATCACACAGCAGCACATCACCAGAGCACAGTGTTCTAGCGGAGCCATATGACAAACGAGCACATCACCAGAGCATAGTGTTCTACAGCAGAGATTTTTCACACACCCGCACATCACCTGAGCACATTGATCTAATAGAGACTTATCACACATCAGCAGATCACCAAAGCACAGCAATGTACAGCAGACTTATCGCACACCAGCACTTCATCAGAGCACAGCCTTCTAGCACAGCCTTACCACACACAAGCACATCACCAGAGCACATCGTTCTAGCAGAGCCTTGTCACACACCAGCCATCACAAGAGCACAGTGTTCTACAGCAGAGACTTACCACAGAGCAGCACATCACCAGAGCACAGCGTTCTAGCAGAGCCTTATCACACACCAGCGCATCACAAGAGCACAGCGTTCTACAGCAGAGACTTATCACACACCAGCACATCACCAGAGCACCGCGTTCTACAGCAGACTTATCACACCCAGCACATCACCAGAGCACAGCATTCTACAGCAGAGAGTTATCACACAGCAGCACATCACCAGAGCACAGTGCTCTAACAGAGACTTCCTACACACCAGCACATCACCAAAGCACAGCATACTAGCAGAGATGTATTACACACCAGCACATCAGCAGAGCACAGCCTTCTACAGCAGAGACTTATCACACACCAGCACATCACCTGAGCACAGCATTCTATTGCAGAGATTTATTACACATCACCAGAGCACAGCGTTCTAACAGAGCTTATCAAACACCAGCACATCACCAGAGCACTGCGTTCTACAGCAAACTTACCACACCCAGCACATCACCAGAGAACAGCATTCTGTAGCAGAGACTTACCACACAGCAGCACATCACCAGAGCACAGTGTTCTAGCAGAGTCTTATCATATACCAGCGCATCACAAGAGCACAGCATTCTACAGCAGAGACTTACCACACACCAGCACATCACCAGAGCACCTCGTTCCACAGCAGACTTATCACACCCAACACATCACCAGAGCACAGCATTCTACAGCAGAGACTTATCACACACCAGCGCATCACAAGAGCACAGGGTTCTACAGCAGAGACTTACCACACAGCAGCACATCACCACAGCACAACGTTCTAGCAGAGCCTTATCACACACCAGTGCATCACAAGAGCACAGCGTTCTACAGAAGAGACTTATCACACACCAGCACATCACTAGAGCACCGCGTTCAACAGCAGACTTATCACACCCAGCACATCACCAGAGCACAGCATTCTACAGCAGAGACTTATCACACACCAGCACATCACCAGAGCACAGTGCTCTAACAGACACTTATCACACACCAGCCCATCACGAGAGCACAGCGTCCTACAACAAAGACTTATCAAACACCAGCACAGCACCAGACCACAGTGTTCTACAGCAGAGACTCATCACACACCATCACATCACCAGAGCAAAGCGTTCTAGCAGAGACCTATCACACACCAGCACATCACCAGAGCACAGTGTTCCTACAGCAGAGACTTATTACACACCAGCACATCACCAAAGCACAGCATACTAGCAGAGAAGTATTACACACCAGCAGATCAGCAGAGCACAGCCTTCTACAGCAAAGACATATCACACACCAGCACATCACCGGAGCACAGCATTCTATTGCAGAGATTTATCACACATCACCAGAGCACAGCGTTCTAACAGAGCCTTATCACACACCAGCGCATCACAAGAGCACAGCGTTCCTACAGCAGAGACTTATCACACACCAGCCCATCACCAGACCATAGTGTTCTACAGCAGAGACTCATCACACACACAGCACATCACCAGAGCAAAGTGTTCTAGCAGAGACTTATCACATACCAGCACATCACCAGAGCACTTCGTTCCTACAGCAGAGACTTACCACAGAGCAGCACATCACTAGAGCACAACGTTCTAGCAGAGCCTTATCACACACCAGCGCATCACAAGACCACAGCGTTCTACAGCAGAGACTTATCACACACTAGCACATCACCAGAGCACATCGTTCTAGCAGAGTCTTATCATATACCAGCGCATCACAAGAGCACAGCATTCTACAGCAGAGACTTACCACACAGCAGCACATCACCAGAGCACAGCTTTCTAGCAGAGCCTTATCACACAGCAGCGCATCACAAGAGCACAGCGTTCTACAGCAGAGACTTATCACACACTAGCACATCACCAGAGCACATCGTTCTAGCAGAGCCTTATCACACCCCAGCGCATCACAAGAGCACAGTGTTCTATAGCAGAGACTTACCACACAGCAGCACATCACCAGAGCACAGCGTTCTAGCAGAGCTTATCAAACACCAGCACATCACCAGAGCACTGCGTTTTACAGCAGAGACTCATCACACACCATCACATCACCAGAGCAAAACGTTCTAGCAGAGACCTATCACACACCAGCACATCACCAGAGCACAGTGTTCCTACAGCAGAGACTTATTACACACCAGCACATCACAAAAGCACAGCATACTAGCAGAGACGTGTTACACACCAGCAGATCAGCAGACCACAGCCTTCTACAGCAGACTTATCACACACCAGCACATCACCGGAGCACAGCATTCTATTGCAGAGATTTATCACACATCACCAGAGCACAGCGTTCTAACAGAGCCTTATCACATACCAGCACATCACCAGAGCACAGCGTTCCTACAGCAGAGACTTAGCACAGAGCAGCACATCACCAGAGCTCAGCGTTCTAGCAGAGCCTTATCACACACCAGCGCATCACAAGAGCACAGCGTTCTACAGCAGAGACTTATCACACACTAGCACATCACCAGAGCACATCGTTCTAGCAGAGTCTTATCATATACCAGCGCATCACAAGAGCACAGCATTCTACAGCAGAGACTTACCACACAGCAGCACATCACCAGAGCACAGCTTTCTAGCAGAGCCTTATCACACAGCAGCGCATCACAAGAGCACAGGGTTCTACAGCAGAGACTTATCACACACTAGCACATCACCAGAGCACATCGTTCTAGCAGAGCCTTATCACACCCCAGCGCATCACAAGAGCACTGTGTTCTATAGCAGAGACTTACCACACAGCAGCACATCACCAGAGCACAGCGTTCTAGCAGAGCTTATCAAACACCAGCACATCACCAGAGCACTGCGTTCTACAGCAGACTTACCACACCCAGCACATCACCAGAGCACAGCATTCTATAGGAGAGACTTACCACACAGCAGCACATCACCAGAGCACAGTGTTCTAGCAGTCTTAACATATACCAGCGCATCACAAGACCACAGCATTCTACAGCAGAGACTTACTACACACCAGCACATCACCAGAGCACAGCTTTCTAGCAGAGCCTTATCATACACCAGCACATCACCAGAGCATGGTGTTCTAACAGAGACTTATCACACAACAGCACATCACCGAGCACAGCCTTCTACAGCAGAGACGTATCACACACCAGCACATCACCTGAGCACAGTGTTCTAACAGAGACTTATCACACACCAGTGCATCACCACAGCACAGCGTTGTACAGCAGAGACTTATCACACAGCAGCACATCACCAGAGCACAGTGTTCTAGCGGAGCCTTATCACAAACTAGCACATCACCAGAGCACAGTGTTCTACAGCAGAGCTTTTTCACACACCCGCACATCACCTGAGCACATTGATCTAATGGAGTCTTATCACACATTAGCTCATCACTAACGCCAAGCAATGTACAGCAGACTTATCGCACACCAGCACATCATCAGAGCACAGCCTTCTATCACAGCCTTATCACACATGAGCACATCACCAGAGCACATCGTTCTAGCAGAGCCTTGTCACACACCAGCCATCACAAGAGCACAGTGTTCTACAGCAGAGACTTACCACAGAGCAGCACATCACCAGAGCACAGCGTTCTAGCAGAGCTTAATCACACACCAGCGCATCACAAGAGCACAGCGTTCTACAGCAGAGACTTATCACACACTAGCAAATCACCTGAGCACAGAGTTCTAGCAGAGCCTTATCACACACCAGCGCATCACAGGAGCACAGCTTTCTACAGCAGAGACTTACCACACAGCAGCACATCACCAGAGCACAGCTTTCTAGCAGAGTCTTATCACACACCAGCACATCACAAGAGCACAGTGTTCTACAGCAGAGACTTATCACACACCAGACATCAAAAGAGCACCGCGTTCTACAGCAGACTTGTCACACCCAGCACATCACCAGAGCACAGCATTCTACACCAAAGACTTACCACACAGCAGCACATCACCAAAGCACAGCTTTCTAGCAGAGCCTTATCACACACCAGCACATCACAAGAGCACAGCGTTCTACAGCAGAGACTTATCACATACCAGCACATCACCAGAGCACCTCGTTCTACAGCAGACTTATCACACCCAACACATCACCAGAGCACAGCATTCTACTGCAGAGACATATCACACACCAGCGCATCACAAGAGCACAGCGTTCTACAGCAGAGACTCACCACACAGCAGCACATCACCAGAGCACAGTGTTCTAGCAGAGCCTTATCACACACCAGCACATCACAAGAGCACAGCGTTCTACAGCAGCGACTTATCACATACCAACACATCACCAGAGCACCTCGTTCTACAGCAGACTTATCACACCCAACACATCACCAGAGCACAGCATTCTACAGCAGAGACTTATCACACACCAGCGCATCACAAAAGCACAGCGTTCTACAGCAGAGACTTACCACACAGCAGCACATCACCAGAGCACAGCTTTCTAGCAGAGCCTTATCACACACCAGCACATCACAAGAGCACAGCGTTCTACAGCAGAGAATTATCACATACCAGCACATCACCAGAGCACCTCGTTCTACAGCAGACTTATCACACCCAACACATCACCAGAGCACAGCATTCTACAGCAGAGACTTATCACACACCAGCGCATCACAAGAGCACAGCGTTCTACAGCAGAGACTTACCACACAGCAGCACATCACCAGAGCACAGCGTTCTAGCAGAGCCTTATCACACACCAGCACATCACAAGAGCACAGCGTTCTACAGCAGAGACTTATCACATACCAGCACATCACCAGAGCACCTTGTTCTACAGCAGACTTATCACACCCAACACATCACCAGAGCACAGCATTCTACTGCAGAGACTTATCACACACCAGCACATCACCAGAGCACCGCGTTCTACAGCAGACTTATCACACCCAGCACATCACCAGACCACAGCATTCTACAGCAGAGACTTATCACACACCAGCACATCACCAGAGCACAGTGCTCTAACAGAGACTTATCACACACCAGCCCATCACGAGAGCACAGCGTCCTACAACAGAGACTTATCAAACACCAGCACAGCACCAGACCACAGTGTTCTACAGCAGAGACTCATCACACACCATCACATCACCAGAGCAAAGCGTTCTAGCAGAGACCTATCACACACCAGCACATCACCAGAGCACAGTGTTCCTACAGCAGAGACTTATTACACTCCAGCACATCACCACAGCACAGCATACTAGCAGAGACGTATTACACACCAGTAGATCAGCACAGCACAGCCTTCTACAGCAGAGACTTATCACACACCAGCACATCACCGGAGCACAGCATTCTATTGCAGAGATTTATCACACATCACCAGAGCACACCGTTCTAACAGAGACTTATCACACACCAGCCCATCACCAGACCATAGTGTTCTACAGCAGAGACTCATCACACACCACCAGAGACTCATCACACACCAGCGCATCACAAAAGCACAGCGTTCTACAGCAGAGACTTACCACACAGCAGCACATCACCAGAGCACAGCTTTCTAGCAGAGCCTTATCACACACCAGCACATCACAAGAGCACAGCGTTCTACAGCAGAGAATTATCACATACCAGCACATCACCAGAGCACCTCGTTCTACAGCAGACTTATCACACCCAACACATCACCAGAGCACAGCATTCTACAGCAGAGACTTATCACACACCAGCGCATCACAAGAGCACAGCGTTCTACAGCAGAGACTTACCACACAGCAGCACATCACCAGAGCACAGCGTTCTAGCAGAGCCTTATCACACACCAGCACATCACAAGAGCACAGCGTTCTACAGCAGAGACTTATCACATACCAGCACATCACCAGAGCACCTTGTTCTACAGCAGACTTATCACACCCAACACATCACCAGAGCACAGCATTCTACTGCAGAGACTTATCACACACCAGCACATCACCAGAGCACCGCGTTCTACAGCAGACTTATCACACCCAGCACATCACCAGAGCACAGCATTCTACAGCAGAGACTTATCACACACCAGCACATCACCAGAGCACAGTGCTCTAACAGAGACTTATCACACACCAGCCCATCACGAGAGCACAGCGTCCTACAACAGAGATTTATCAAACACCAGCACAGCACCAGACCACAGTGTTCTACAGCAGAGACTCATCACACACCATTACATCACCAGAGCAAAGCGTTCTAGCAGAGACCTATCACACACCAGCACATCACCAGAGCACAGTGTTCCTACAGCAGAGACTTATTACACTCCAGCACATCACCACAGCACAGCATACTAGCAGAGACGTATTACACACCAGTAGATCAGCACAGCACAGCCTTCTACAGCAGAGACTTATCACACACCAGCACATCACCGGAGCACAGCATTCTATTGCAGAGATTTATCACACATCACCAGAGCACACCGTTCTAACAGAGACTTATCACACACCAGCCCATCACCTGACCATAGTGTTCAACAGCAGAGACTCATCACACACCAGCACATCACCAGAGCAAAGCGTTCTAGCAGAGACTTATCACATACCAGCACATCACCAGAGCACAGCGTTCCAACAGCAGAGACTTAGCACAGAGCAGCACATCACCAGAGCACAGAGTTCTAGCAGAGCCTTTTCACACACCTGCGCATCACAAGAGCACAGCGTTCTACAGCAGAGACTTATCACACACTAGCACATCACCAGAACACATTTTTCTAGCAGAGTCTTATCATATACCAGCGCATCACAAGAGCACAGCATTCTACAGCAGAGACTTACCACACAGCAGCACATCACCAGAGCATAGCTTTCTAGCAGAGCCTTATCACACACCAGCGCATCACAAGAGCACAGCGTTCTATAGCAGAGACTTACCACATAGCAGCACATCACCAGAGCACAGCGTTCTAGCAGAGCTTATCAAACACCAGCACATCACCAGAGCACTGCATTGTACAGCAGACTTACCACACCCAGCACATCACCAGAGCACTGCATTCTATAGCAGAGACTTACCACACAGCAGCACATCACCAGAGCACAGTGTTCTAGCAGAGTCTTAACGTATACCAGCGCATCACAAGAGCACAGCATTCTACAGCAGAGACTTACCACACACCAGCACATCACCAGAGCACAGCTTTCTAGCACAGCTTTATCACACACCAGCGCATCACAAGAGCACAGCGTTCTAAAGCAAAGACTTATCACACACCAGCACATCACCAGAGCACTGCGTTCTACAGCAGACTTATCTCACCCAGCACATCACCAGAGCACAGCATTCTACAGAAGAGACTTATCACACACAAGCACATCACCAGAGCACAGTGTTCTAACAAAGACTTATCACACACCAGCCCATCACAAGAGCACAGCGTTCTACAGCAGAGACTTACCACACAGCAGCACATCACCAGAGCACTGCGTTCTAGCAGAGCCTTATCACACACCAGCGCATCACAAGAGCACAGCGTTCTACAGCAGAGACATCACACACTAGCACATCACCAGAGCACATCGTTCTAGCAGAGCCTTATCACACACCAGCGCATCACAAGAGCACAGCGTTCTATAGCAGAGACTTACCACACAGCAGCACAACACCAGAGCACAGCGTTCTAGCAGAGCTTATCAAACACCAGCGCATCACAAGAGCACAGCTTTCTACAGCAGAGACTTATCACAAATCAGCACATCACCAGAACACTGCGTTCTACAGCAGACTTACCACCCCCAGCACATCACCAGAGCACAGCATTCTACAGCAGAGATTTACCACACAGAAGCACATCACCAGAGCACAGCTTTCTAGCAGAGAGTTATCACACACCAGCGCATCACAAGAGCACAGCGTTCTACAACAGAGACTTATCACACACCAGCACATCACCAGAGCACTGCGTTCTACAGCAGACTTATCACACCCAGCACATCACCAGAGCACAGCATTCTACAGCAGAGACTTA
The DNA here is from genome assembly GCF_031143425.1 of Pleurodeles waltl. Classification (NCBI taxonomy): domain Eukaryota; kingdom Metazoa; phylum Chordata; class Amphibia; order Caudata; family Salamandridae; genus Pleurodeles; species Pleurodeles waltl. The sequence goes on from NC_090448.1 coordinate 1,191,989,952, forward strand.
TCACACACCAGCACATCACCAAAGCACAGTGTTCTAACAGAGCCTTATCACACACCAGTGCATCACAAGAGCACAGCGTTCTACAGCAGAGACTTATCACACACCAGCACATCACCAGAGCACCACGTTCTACAGCAGACTTATCACACCCAGCACATCACCAGAGCACAGCATTCTACAGCAGAGAGTTATCACACACCAGCACATCACCAGAGCACAGTGCTCTAACAGAGACTTCCTACACACCAGCACATCACCAAAGCACAGCATACTAGCAGAAATGTATTACACACCAGCACATCAGCAGAGCACAGCCTTCTACAACAGAGACTTATCACACACCAGCACATCACCTGAGCACAGCATTCTATTGCAGAGATTTATTACACATCACCAGAGCACAGCGTTCTAACAGAGCTTACCAAACACCAGCACATCACCAGAGCACTGCGTTCTACAGCAAACTTACCACACCCAGCACATCACCAGAGAACAGCATTCTGTAGCAGAGACTTACCACACAGCAGCACATCACCAGAGCACAGTGTTCTAGCAGAGTCTTATCATATACCAGCGCATCACAAGAGCACAGCATTCTACAGCAGAGACTTACCACACACCAGCACATCACCAGAGCACAGCTTTCTTGCAGAGCCTTATCATACACCAGCACATCACCAGGGCATAGTGTTCTAACAGAGACTTATCACACAACAGCACATCACCAGAGCACAGCCTTCTACAGCAGAGACGTATCACACACCAGAACATCACCTGAGCACAGTGTTCTAACAGAGACTTATCACACACCAGCACATCACCAAAGCACAGCGTTGTACAGCAGAGACTTATCACACAGCAGCACATCACCAGAGCACAGTGTTCTAGCGGAGCCATATGACAAACGAGCACATCACCAGAGCATAGTGTTCTACAGCAGAGATTTTTCACACACCCGCACATCACCTGAGCACATTGATCTAATAGAGACTTATCACACATCAGCAGATCACCAAAGCACAGCAATGTACAGCAGACTTATCGCACACCAGCACTTCATCAGAGCACAGCCTTCTAGCACAGCCTTACCACACACAAGCACATCACCAGAGCACATCGTTCTAGCAGAGCCTTGTCACACACCAGCCATCACAAGAGCACAGTGTTCTACAGCAGAGACTTACCACAGAGCAGCACATCACCAGAGCACAGCGTTCTAGCAGAGCCTTATCACACACCAGCGCATCACAAGAGCACAGCGTTCTACAGCAGAGACTTATCACACACCAGCACATCACCAGAGCACCGCGTTCTACAGCAGACTTATCACACCCAGCACATCACCAGAGCACAGCATTCTACAGCAGAGAGTTATCACACAGCAGCACATCACCAGAGCACAGTGCTCTAACAGAGACTTCCTACACACCAGCACATCACCAAAGCACAGCATACTAGCAGAGATGTATTACACACCAGCACATCAGCAGAGCACAGCCTTCTACAGCAGAGACTTATCACACACCAGCACATCACCTGAGCACAGCATTCTATTGCAGAGATTTATTACACATCACCAGAGCACAGCGTTCTAACAGAGCTTATCAAACACCAGCACATCACCAGAGCACTGCGTTCTACAGCAAACTTACCACACCCAGCACATCACCAGAGAACAGCATTCTGTAGCAGAGACTTACCACACAGCAGCACATCACCAGAGCACAGTGTTCTAGCAGAGTCTTATCATATACCAGCGCATCACAAGAGCACAGCATTCTACAGCAGAGACTTACCACACACCAGCACATCACCAGAGCACAGCTTTCTTGCAGAGCCTTATCATACACCAGCACATCACCAGAGCATAGTTTTCTAACAGAGACTTATCACACAACAGCACATCACCAGAGCACAGCCTTCTACAGCAGAGACGTATCACACACCAGAACATCACCTGAGCACAGTGTTCTAACAGAGACTTATCACACACCAGCACATCACCAAAGCACAGCATTGTACAGCAGAGACTTATCACACAGCAGCACATCACCAGAGCACAGTGTTCTAGCGGAGCCATATGACAAACGAGCACATCACCAGAGCACAGTGTTCTACAGCAGAGATTTTTCACACACCCGCACATCACCTGAGCACATTTATCTAATAGAGACTTATCACACATCAGCACATCACCAAAGCACAGCAATGTACAGCAGACTTATCGCACACCAGCACATCATCAGAGCACAGCCTTCTAGCACAGCCTTACCACACACAAGCACATCACCAGAGCACATCGTTCTAGCAGAGCCTTGTCACACACCAGCCATCACAAGAGCACAGTGTTCTACAGCAGAGACTTACCACAGAGCAGCACATCACCAGAGCACAGCGTTCTAGCAGAGCCTTATCACACACCAGCGCATCACAAGAGCACAGCGTTCTACAGCAGAGACTTATCACACACTAGCACATCACCTGAGCACATAATTCTAGCAGAGCCTTATCACACACCAGCGCATCACAAGAGCACAGCTTTCTACAGCAGAGACTTACCACACAGCAGCACATCACCAGAGCACAGCTTTCTAGCAGAGCCTTATCACACACCAGCGCATCACAAGAGCACAGTGTTCTACAGCAGAGACTTATCACACACCAGCACATCAAAAGAGCACTGCGTTCTACAGCAGACTTATCACACCCAGCACATCACCAGAGCACAGCATTCTACAGCAAAGACTTACCACACAGCAGCACATCACCAGAGCACAGCTTTCTAGCAGAGCCTTATCACATACCAGCACATCACAAGAGCACAGCGTTCTACAGCAGAGACTTATCACATACCAGCACATCACCAGAGCACCTCGTTCTACAGCAGACTTATCACACCCAACACATCACCAGAGCACAGCATTCTACAGCAGAGACTTATCACACACCAGCGCATCACAAGAGCACGGCGTTCTACATCAGAGACTTACCACACAGCAGCACATCACCAGAGCACAGCGTTCAAGCAGAGCCTTATCACACACCAGTGCATCACAAGAGCACAGCGTTCTACAGCAGAGACTTATCACTCACCAGCACATCACCAGAGCACCGCGTTCTACAGCAGACTTATCACACCCAGCACATCACCAGAGCACAGCATTCTACAGCAGAGACTTATCACACACCAGCACATCACCAGAGCACAGTGCTCTAACAGAGACTTATCACTCACCAGCCCATCACGAGAGCACAGCGTCCTACAAAAAAGACTCATCAAACACCAGCACAGCACCAGACCACAGTGTTCTACAGCAGAGACTCATCACACACCATCACATCACCAGAGCAAAGCGTTCTAGCAGAGACCTATCACACACCAGCACATCACCAGAGCACAGTGTACCTACAGCAAAGACTTATTACACACCAGCACATCACCAAAGCACAGCATACTAGCAGAAACGTATTACACACCAGCAGATCAGCAGAGCACAGCCTTCTACAGCAGAGACTTATCTCACACCAGCACATCACCGGAGCACAGAATTCTATTGCAGAGATTTATCACACATCACCAGAGCACAGCGTTCTAACAGAGCCTTATCACACACCAGCGCATCACAAGAGCACAGCGTTCTACAGCAGAGACTTATTACACACCAGCCCATCACCAGACCATAGTTTTCTACAGCAGAGACTCATCACACACACAGCACATCACCAGAGCAAAGCGTTCTAGCAGAGACTTATCACATACCAAAACATCACCAGAGCATAGCGTTCCTACAGCAGAGACTTAGCACAGAGCAGCACATCACCAGAGCACAGCGTTCTAGCAGAGCCTTATCACACACCAGCGCATCACAAGAGCACAGCGTTCTACAGCAGAGACTTATCACACACTCGCACATCACCAGAGCACATGGTTCTAGCAGAGTCTTATCATATACCAGCGCATCACATGAGCACAGCATTCTACAGCAGAGACTTACCACACAGCAGCACATCACCAGAGCACAGCGTTCTAGCAGAGCCTTATCACACACCAGCACATCACAAGAGCACAGCGTTCTACAGCTGAGACTTATCACACAATGGCACATCACCTGAGCACATCGTACTAGCAGAGCCTTATCACACACCAGCGCATCACAAGAGCACAGCTTTCTACAGCAGAGACTTACCACACAGCAGCACATCACCAGAGCACAGCTTTCTAGCAGAGCCTTATCACACACCAGCGCATCACAAGAGCACAGTGTTCTACAGCAGAGACTTATCACACACCTGCACATCAAAAGAGCACCGCGTTCTACAGCAGACTTATCACACCCAGCATATCACCATAGCACAGCATTCTACAGCAAAGACTTACCACACAGCAGCACATCACCAGAGCACAGTTTAGTTTTCTAGCAGAGCCTTATCACACACCAGCACATCACAAGAGCACAGCGTTCTTCAGCAGAGACTTGTCACATACCAGCACATCACCAGAGCACCTCGTTCTACAGCAGACTTATCACACCCAACACATCACCAGAGCACACCATTCTACAGCAGAGACTTATCACACACCAGCGCATCACAAGAGCACAGCGTTCTACTGCAGAGACTTACCACACAGCAGCACATCACCATAGCACAGCATTCTAGCAGAGTCTTTTCACACACCAGTGCATCACAAGAGCACAGCGTTCTACAGCAGAGACTTATCACACACCAGCACATCACCAGAGCACCGCGTTCTACAGCAGACTTATCACACCCAGCACATCACCAGAGCACAGCATTCTACAGCAGAGACTTATCACACACCAGCATATCACCAGAGCACAGTGCTCTAACAGAGACTTATCACACACCAACCCATCACGAGAGCACAGCGTCCTACAACAAAGACTTATCAAACACCAGCACAGCACCAGACCACAGTGTTCTACAGCAGAGACTCATCACACACCATCACATCACCAGAGCAAAGCGTTCTAGCAGAGACCTATCACACACCAGCACAACACCAGAGAACAGTGTTCCTACAGCAGAGACTTATTACACACCAGCACATCACCAAAGCACAGCATACTAGCAGAGACGTATTACACACCAGCAGATCAGCAGAGCACAGCCTTTTACAGCAGAGACTTATCACACACCAGCACATCACTGGAGCATAGCATTCTATTGCAGAGATTTATCACACATCACCAGAGCACAGCGTTCTAACAGAGCCTTATCACACACCAGCGCATCACAAGAGCACAGCATTCTACAGCAGAGACTTATCACTCACTAGCACATCACCAGAGCACATCGTTCTAGCAGAGTCTTATCATATACCAGCGCATCACAAGAGCACAGCATTCTACAGCAGAGACTTACCACACACCAGAACATCACCAGAGCAAAGCTTTCTAGCAGAGCCTTATCATACACCAGCACATCACCAGAGCATAGTGTTCTAACAGAGACTTATCACACAACAGCACATCACCAGAGCACAGCCTTCTACAGCAGAGACGTATCACACACCAGCACATCATCTGAGCACAGCATTCTACAGCAAAGACTTACCACACAGCAGCACATCACCAGAGCACAGCTTTCTAGCAGAGCCTTATCACACACCAGCACATCACAAGAGCACAGCGTTCTACAGCAGAGACTTATCACATACTAGCACATCACCAGAGCACCTCGTTCTACAGCAGAATTATCACACTCAACACATCACCAGAGCACAGCATTCTACAGCAGAGACTTATCACACACCAGCGCATCACAAGAGCACAGCGTTCTACAGCAGAGACTTACCACACAGCAGCACATCACCAGAGCACATCGTTCTAGCAGAGTCTTATCATATACCAGCGCATCACAAGAGCACAGCATTCTACAGCAGAGACTTACCACACAGCAGCACATCACCAGAGCATAGCTTTCTAGCAGAGCCTTATCACACACCAGCGCATCACAAGAGCACAGCGTTCTACAGCAGAGACTTATCACACACTAGCACATCACCAGAGCACATCGTTCTAGCAGTCTTATCATATACCAGCGCATCACAAGAGCACAGCATTCTACAGCAGAGACTTACCACACAGCAGCACATCACCAGAGCATAGCTTTCTAGCAGAGCCTTATCACACACCAGCGCATCACAAGAGCACAGCGTTCTAGAGCAGAGACTTATCACACACTAGCACATCACCAGAGCACATCGTTCTAGCAGAGCCTTATCACACACCAGCGAATCACCAGAGCACTGCGTTCTACAGCAGACTTACCACACCCAGCACATCACCAGAGCACAGCATTCTATAGCAGAGACTTACCACACAGCAGCACATCACCAGAGCACAGTGTTCTAGCAGAGTCTTAACATACACCAGCGCATCACAAGAGCACAGCATTCTACAGCAGAGACTTACCACACACCAGCACATCACCAGAGCACAGCTTTCTAGCAGAGCCTTATCACACTCCAGCGCATCACAAGAGCACAGCGTTCTACAGCAGAGACTTATCACACACCAGCACATCACCAGAGCACCGTGTTCTACAGCAGACTTATCAAACCCAGCACATCACCAGAGCACAGCATTCTACAGCAGAGACTTATCACACACAAGCACATCACCAGAGCACAGTGTTCTAACAGAGACTTATCACACACCAGCCCATCACAAGAGCACAGCGTTCTACAGCAGAGACTTACCACACAGCAGCACATCACCAGAGCACTGCGTTCTAGCAGAGCCTTATCACGCACCAGCGCATCACAAGAGCACAGCGTTCTACAGCAGAGACTTATCACACACTAGCACATCACCAGAGCACATCGTTCTAGCATAGCCTATCACACACCAGCGCATCACAAGAGCACAGCGTTCTATAGCAGAGACTTACCACACAGCAGCACATCACCAGAGCACAAAGTTCTAGCAGAGCTTATCAAACACCAGCGAATCACAAGAGCACAGTGTTCTACAGCAGAGACTTATCACACATCAGCACATCACCAGAGCACTGCGTTCTAGCAGAGCCTTATCACGCACCAGCGCATCACAAGAGCACAGCATTCTACAGCAGAGACTTATAACACACTAGCACATCACCAGAGCACATCGTTCTAGCATAGCCTATCACACACCAGCGCATCACAAGAGCACAGCGTTCTATAGCAGAGACTTACCACACAGCAGCTCATCACCAGAGCACAAAGTTCTAGCAGAGCTTATCAAACACCAGTGAATCACAAGAGCACAGCGTTCTACAGCAGAGACTTATCACACACCAGCACATCACCAGAGCACCGCGTTCTACAGCAGACTTATCACACCCAGCACATCACCAGAGCACAGTATTCTACAGCAGAGACTTATCACACACCAGCACATCACCAGAGCACAGTGCTCTAACAGAGACTTATCACACACCAGCCCATCACGAGAGCACAGCGTTCTACAGCAGAGCCTTACCACACAGCAGCACATCACCAGAGCACAGCGTTCTAGCAGAGCCTTATCACACACCAGTGCATCACAAGAGCACAGCGTTCTACAGCAGACTTATCACACACCAGCACATCACCAGAGCACAGCGTCCTACAACAAAGACTTATCAAACACCAGCACAGCACCCGACCACAGTGTTCTACAGCAGAGACTCATCACACACCATCACATCACCAGAGCAAAGCGTTCAAGCAGAGACCTATCACACACCAGCACATCACCAGAGCACAGTGTTCCTACAGCAGAGACTTATTACACACCAGCACATCACCAAAGCACAGCATACTAGCAGAGACGTATTACACACCAGCAGATCAGCAGAGCACAGCCTTCTACAGGAGAGACTTATCACACACCAGCACATCACCAGAGCACAGCATTCTATTGCAGAGATTTATCACACATCACCAGAGCACAGCATTCTAACAGAGCCTTATCACACACCAGCGCATCACAAGAGCACAGCGTTCTACAGCAGAGACTTATCACACACCAGCCCATCACCAGACCATAGTGTTCTACAGCAGAGACTCATCACACACACAGCACATCACCAGAGCAAAGCGTTCTAGCAGAGACTTATCACATACCAGCACATCACCAGAGCACAGCGTTCCTACAGCAGAGACTTAGCACAGAGCAGCACATCACCAGAGCACAGCGTTCTAGCAGAGCCTTATCACACACCAGCGCATCACAAGAGCACAGCGTTCTACAGCAGAGACTTATCACACACTAGCACATCACCAGAGCACATCGTTCTAGCAGAGTCTTATCATATACCAGCGCATCACATGAGCACAGCATTCTACAGCAGAGACTTATCACACACCAGCACATCACCAGAGCACAGCGTTCTACAAGAGAGATTTATCACACACAAGCACATCACCAGAGCACAGTTTTATAACAGATGCTTATCATACACCAGCACATCACCAGAGCATAGTGTTCTAACAGAGACTTATCACACAACAGCACATCACCAGAGCACAGCCTTCTACAGCAGAGACGTATCACACACCAGCACATCACTGTTAGAAATGGGGTTTTTGGTTGGCAGTCAGGTTACCCTCTGTCCAAGCAAAAGCCCTCACTCTAGTCAGGGTAAGTCACACACTATCCAAGATTATCCTGTGCCCACCCTCTGGTAGCTTGGCACGAGCAGTCAGGCTTAACTTAGAAGGCAATGTGTAAAGTATTTGTGCAATAAATCATACAATACCACCATATAGCACCACAAAAATACACCACACAGTGTTTAGAAAAATATATAATATTTATCAGGATAATTGTAGGTCAAAAAGAATAAAGATGCAATGGAAAATTGTAGAACTATCACAGGAAAGTGATATAAAGGGTCTTAAGTCTTTAGAATGTAATAAAGTGTCTTTCAAGCACAAAGTACCTGGTTTCTGGTGGAAAATCTCCTCAGAGGGCCACAGGTGAAGAGATGCGTGGAAAAAGGGGGGTGTGCGTCGATTTCCTCTCAGCACCCACCGACTTGCGTCGTTCTTTTCCACGCGGGGAAGTCGGGCGTCGTTTTCCGGCGCGCAGACAGTCTCTTTTTGTGGATCGCGGGGATTACCAGATGTCCTGGGTCTGTGCGTGGATTCTCCTGCTTGTTTTCCGGCTGCGCGTCGTTCTGCGGGGCTGCGCGTCGAATTTCGATCTCACGGTAGGCGTCGCGTCGATTTCTCCTTGGAAGTCGGGCGGCGTTGTCCTTGCGAGGCCGTGCGTCGAAAGTTTGGTCTCACGGCAGGCGTCGCGTCGATTTCTCCTTGGAAGTCGGGCGGCGTTGTCCTTGCGAGGCCGTGCGTCAAAGTTTCGCACTCACGGTAGGCGTCGCGTCGATTTCTCCTGGAAAGTCGGGCGGCTTTGTCCTTGCGAGGTTGTGCGTCGAAGTCTCGATCGTCCCGAGGGCGTCGCGTCGATCAGCGTCGGTGTGCGGCGTTTTTCTCGCCGCGAAACAAGCTGTGCGTCGAAATTTTCGGCGCACGGAGCGTCCAAGTGAAAGGAAGAAGTCTTTTTGGTCCTGAGACTTCAGGGAACAGGAGGCAAGCTCTATCCAAGCCCTTGGAGAGCACTTTCACAGCCAGACAAGAGTTCAGCAAGGCAGCAGGGCAACAGCAAGACATCAGTCCTTTGTAGAAAGCAGACAGGTGAGTCCTTTGAGCAGCCAGGCAGTTCTTCTTGGCAGGATGTAGTTTCTGGTTCAGGTTTCTTCTCCAGCAAGTGTCTGCTGAGGTAGGGAAGAGGCCCTGTTTTATACCCAAATGTGCCTTTGAAGTGGGGGAGACTTCAAAGAGTGGCTAAGAAGTGCACCAGGTCCCCTTTCAGTGTACTACTGTCTGCCAGGGTCCCAGTAGGGGGTGTGGCAGTCCTTTGTGTGAGAGCAGACCCTCCACCCTCCCAGCCCAGGAAGACCCATTCAAAATGCAGATGTATGCAAGTGAGGCTGAGTACCCTGTGTTTGGGGTGTGTCTGAGTGAATGCACAAGGAGCTGTCAACCAAGCCCAGCCAGACGTGGATTGTAAGGCACAGAAGGATTTAAGTGCAAAGAAATGCTCACTTTCTAAAAGTGGCATTTCTAGAATAGTAATATTAAATCCGACTTCACCAGTCAGTAGGACTTTGTATTACCATTCTGGCCATACTAAATATGACCTCCCTGCTCCTTTCAGATCAGCAGCTGCCACTTCAACAGTGTATGAGGGCAGCCCTAATGTTAGCCTATGAAGGGAGCAGGCCTCTCAGTAGTGTGAAAACGAATTTAGGAGTTTTACACTACCAGGACATATAACTACACAGGTACATGTCCTGCCTTTTACCTACACAGCACCCTGCCCTAGGGGTTACCTAGGGCACACCTTAAGGGTGACTTATATGTAGAAAAAAGGGGAGTTCTAGGTTTGGCAAGTACTTTTAAATGCCAAGTCGAGGTGGCAGTGAAACTGCACACACAGGCCTTGCAATGGCAGGCCTGAGACAAGGAAAAAGGGGCTACTTAAGTGGGTGGCACAACCAGTGCTGCAGGCCCACTAGTAGCATTTAATTTACCAGCCCTATGCACCTAAAGTGCACCTTACTAGGGACTTATAAGTAAATTAATAGTCCAATCAGGTAGGATTCCAGGTTTTAAGGGAGAGAGCATATGCACTTTAGCACTGGTTAGCAGTGGTAAAGTGTGCAGAGTCTATAAACCAGCAAAAACAGTGTCCAAAAAAATGGAGGGAGGCAGGCAAAAAGTTAGGGGTGACTACCCTAAGGCTGTCAGGTCTAACATGTGTCCCCCCCAGCTGAAAGTGGGGAGAGCTACCCGACCTCCTGGGAGCTCTCATCGCTAAGGCGGAAGTACCTGGAGAGACCATCAGCATTGGCGTGGTCGACCCCTGGGCGATGTTCCACCGTAAAGTCCATCCCCTGTAGGGAAATGGACCACCTCAAGAGTTTTGGATTCTCACCCCTCATCTGCATGAGCCATCTGAGGGGCATGTGGTCTGTCTGAACCAGGAAGTGAGTCCCAAACAGGTAGGGTCTTAGCTTCTTCAGTGCCCAGACCACAGCAAAAGCTTCTCGTTCAATAGCACTCCACCTCTGTTCCCGTGGTAATAGCCTTCTGCTAATAAAGACTACCGGTTGATCTCTGCCCTCCTCATTCAGCTGTGCTAGGACTGCCCCTATGCCATGCTCTGAAGCGTCTGTCTGCACGATAAATTCCTGGGAGTAGTCAGGGGCCATGAGTACGGGGGACGTGCACATGGCTTCCTTCAGGGCGTCAAAGGCTTTCTGACAAGCCTCTGTCCAATTCACCAACTTAGGTTGCTTCTTGGAAGTGAGTTCTGTCAAGGGTGTTACAATGGTACCATAGCCCTTGACAAATCGGCGGTAGTATCCGGTGAGGCCTAGAAAGGCTCTCACCTCCGTCTGTGTTCGGGGTGGTTGCCAGGCCTTGATAGTTTCAATCTTGGCCTGGAGTGGCTGCACCTTGCCACCACCCACTAGGTGTCCTAAGTACACCACGGAACCCTGCCCAATCTGGCACTTACTGGCCTTGATGGTCAGGCCTGCCTGTTGCAGGGCCTGAAGCACCTCCTTGAGGTGAAGCAGGTGTTCCTCCCAGCTGGAACTGTAGACAGCTATGTCATCCAGGTAGGCTGCACAGAAGGCATCCTTGCCAGCTAGGACCCCGTTAACCAACCGTTGGAAAGTAGCGGGGGCATTTTTCAACCCAAACGGCATCACCCTGAACTGGTAATGGCCATCCGGGGTTGAAAATGCGGATCTTTCCTTGGCCCCCTCAGTTAGGCCGATCTGCCAGTACCCTGAAGTAAGATCAAACGTACTCAGGAACTTGGCAGCGCCTAGCCTGTCCACGAGCTCATCAGCTCGGGGGATGGGGTGAGCATCAGTCCGTGTGACTGAGTTGAGACCCCGGTAGTCCACACAGAACCGGAGTTCTGGCTTCGCACCTGGGGCAGTAGCCTTAGGGACCAATACCACTGGGCTGGCCCAGGGACTACTGGATTTCTCAATGACCCCTAGAGTCAACATCTTGGAGACCTCCTCCTTGATGCTGGCCTTCACCTTATCCGACAACCTGTAAATTTTGTTTTTCACAGGGAGACTGTCACCGGTGTCAATATCATGAACACAGAGGTGGGTCAGCCCAGGAGTAAGGGAGAACAGGGGGGAGAACTGCTCCAACAGCTCATAACAGTCTCCTTTCTGATTTAGAGTCAGGGAGTCAGACAGAATGACCCCGCTTACTGACCCATCACCTTCTTGGGCAGAGAGGAGGTCGGGGAGAGGTTCACTCTCCTCTTCCGTTCCTTCATCTGTGACCAGAAGCATGTTGATCTCCGACCTCTCAAAATGAGCTTTTAGTCGGTTCACATGGAGCACCCTTAGGGGATTCCTAGGGGTTTTGAGGTCCACTAGGTAAGTGGCCTCCCCTTTCCGCTCCTTTATTTCAAATGGGCCAGACCAGCGGTCCTGGAGAGCTCTGGGCTCTACTGGCTCCATTACCCACACTTTGTCTCCAGGTTGAAACTCTACCAGGGTGGCCTTCTGGTCATACCATTGTTTCATCACCTCTTGACTGGCCTCAAGGTTATCTTGGGCTTCTTTCCAGAAGCGGGTCATCTGGTTGCGGAGGGCCAACATATAGCTGACCACATCCTGAGGGGGTGCCTTTGGAGCTTTCTCCAATCCCTCCTGGACAATGCTTAAGGGTCCCCTGACAGGGTACCCATAGAGAAGTTCAAAGGGACTGAACCCTACCCCTCTCTGGGGGACCTCTCTGTAAGCAAAGAGAAGGCATGGTAAGAGGACGTCCCACTTACGCCTCATGGCCTCAGGGAGGCCACCAATCATGCCTTTCAGGGTCTTGTTGAATCTCTCCACAAGACCGTTCGTCTGGGGGTGATAGGGTGTGGTGAACTTGTAAGTTACACCACACGCATCCCACAGCGACTTCATGTATGCAGACATGAAGTTAGTGCCTCTGTCAGACACTATTTCCTTGGGGAACCCCACACGGGTAAATATCCCCATCAGGGTTCTGGCCAACACCGGTGCAGTTACTGTCCTTAGAGGGATTGCCTCTGGGTAACGGGTGGCATGGTCCACCAAAACCAGGATGAACCTGTTGCCTAAGGCAGTTTTGGGGTCCAAGGGGCCAACAATGTCGATGCCCACCCTTTCAAAGGGGGTGCCAACGACAGGAAGTGGAATCAGGGGGGTTTTAACCCTTTTTCCTGCTTTACCACTGGCCTGGCAGGTAGGACAGGATCTGCAGAACTTGTCTGAGTGTGTCCTCATTTTGGGCCAATAAAAGTGGGTGACAAGCCTGTTAAAGGTCTTGCCCTGCCCCAAATGTCCTGCCAGGGGAATGTCGTGAGCCAGACCCAGTAGGAAGGTTCGGTAACATTGGGGGACCACCAGCACACGTGCTGCCCCAAAGCCCGGAACCTTAGGCTCACTGTAGAGGAGATCATTCTCCCAATATAGGTGGTGATCGCCAGAGGCGTCGCCGGCTGCCTGGTTTGAGGCTTGTTTCCTCAAACCTTCTAGAGTGGGACATTCTTTCTGCGCCTTGCAGAATTCCTCCCTGGTGGGTCCACCCTCAACTTGCCAGCCAGCAAGCTCAGGTAAGTCACCTAGGGCGGCGATGTCTTCCCCAGTTGGCTCGGAAGCCTCCTCCTCAGGAGCCCTGTCAGCCACTGTGGGAACAGCGGGGGCCGGTTTCCCGCACCCCTGGTCCCTCCTCCTGGCAGCTCTCTGGGCCATCGTTCCAGGCTCCAGATGCCCTTGACTTCCCTCTCGGTCAGCCATGGACCGTGTGGTCATGCAGACCCACTCAGGTAACCCTAACATCTCCAGGTGAGACCTGAGCTCCACTTCTTTCCAAGCAGTGTGCTCAAGGTCGTTGCCTAACAGACAATCTACAGGCATGGCAGGACTCACAGCTACTTTCAGAGTACCAGAGACCCCCCCCCACTCAAAGGGAACCAGAGCCACCGGTAGGTGACTCTCGCGATTGTCAGCGACTCTGACCTGGTGGAATGTATTAGGTACTATCTGCTCTGCTGACACCAGCTGACTCTTGATAGTAGTCATACTGGCTCCTGTGTCACGCAGAGCCTCCACCCTCTGCCCATCAATGGTGACCCACTGCCGGTACTTGGAAGTATTTCTGGGCATGTGGGCCTTGGGCACAATTTCTCCTTCTCCCAGGGACACTAGGGAAATCTCTACCTGCTCCCCAAAGCTAGTTGGGTCCATCTCCCCCCCCGAGTGCTACACTAGTCAACCCAGGTGCCTGTCCGGTAGTGGACGGTGCCCTCTTGGGGCACTGTGGATCGCCTTTGTAGTGACCATATTGGTAACACTCCATGCATTTGGGGCTAGATTTTCCTGACCTGTCAAATGTCCCTGGCTTTTTCCCAAATTTGGAAAAGGAAGGGTTGCCACCCCCTCCCTGGGAATTCTTTTGGGGGCCTTTAGAGAGTTCCTTATCTGTAAGTTTATCTCCCCCCTCTTTCTTCTGTTGGGAACCCTGACCACCTTTGTGGGAGTCCCCCCCAGGTACCTTTTTGGACACTCTGGTGCTAACCCAGAGGTCCGCCTCCTCAGCAAGCTTCCTGGGATCAGTCAGCTTACTATCCACTAGGTGCTGGCGCAAATCGGTATAAGTAACATTAAGCATATGCTCTCTCAGGATCAAGTCATATAAACCTTTATAATCTGCTACTTTGTTGCCCCGCACCCATCCATTCAGTGCCTTACTAGAGAAATCAAAGAAATCTACCCATGTTTGTGTGGTTTGTTTGGTGCTGTCCCTGAACCTCTGACGGTATCCCTCAGGGGTCAGCCCAAACTTGGCAAGTAAAGTGGCTTTCTGGAGTGGGTATGTGTTTTGATCCGGTGGATCCAATGTGAGAAGTGTGTCCCTCCCCAATGGCGGCACATAACCCCACATAGCTACCCCCCATTGCCCTTCAGGAACCTCATGAGCCCTTAGTGCAACTTCATAAGCAGCTAACCATTTATCTATGTCATCTCCCACCACAAAACTGGGCACCACATTTTTGGGTATACGAACCTTCTTTTCTCCAGCAGGTCCTGTCTGTATGCTGCCACCATTATTGCTGGATTCAGACTGTCTTGCCTTGATCTCCAGCTCCTTGAGACTCAGTTCATGAGCCAACAATAGTTTCTTTTCAGCCAACGCTCTTTCAGCTTCCACTTGTTTGGCTGCTCTTTCAGCTTCTGCTTGTTTGGCTGCCCTTTCAGCTTCTGCTTGAATCTGTTTGGCTCTTCTTTCAGCTTCAATCTGTTTGGCTGCTCTTTCAGCCTCAGCTTGTTTGGCTTCTCTTTCTGCCCTCCTCTCCTCCTGTTGTGCCTCAATTTTCAGTTTTGCCATTTGCAATTGGAACTCCCTTTCCTCTCTCCTTTCCTCTGCGGTCAGGCTTTGCATGGTGACACTGCTCCCTGGTCTGGAAGGGTGCACAATTGCAGTGGTAACACCATCCATAGATAGTGAAAATCCTTCTGAGGGGCCATTTTCTGGCTCCTCTTCCTCATCATCCTCTAAATGGGCTTCTGCCCAGGCCCTCAGCGCCACTTGAAAGTCCTCCTTTCTGGAGGCCCCTTGGGTGGGTACCCTTAATGCCCTGCAGAATCCTCTTAGTTGTTTGACCGTGTATGTATCCAACTGGACTAGGTCAAAGTCCCCTGTCTGAGACCCAGTCAGAGACATGTTGAGTGAGGATTTAGTTTTTGAAAATTGTCAGGAAAAAACGGATTTTCAAAAAGAGATAAAAACCAAGTTGACCTTCAACTGTGGGTAGGTAGTGAAATACTTAGCTACTGTATGTCACTGCACAAATACAAGTCCTATCCTCACCGCTGATCACCAATGTTAGAAATGGGGTTTTTGGTTGGCAGTCAGGTTACCCTCTGTCCAAGCAAAAGCCCTCACTCTAGTCAGGGTAAGTCACACACTATCCAAGATTATCCTGTGCCCACCCTCTGGTAGCTTGGCACGAGCAGTCAGGCTTAACTTAGAAGGCAATGTGTAAAGTATTTGTGCAATAAATCATACAATACCACCATATAGCACCACAAAAATACACCACACAGTGTTTAGAAAAATATATAATATTTATCAGGATAATTGTAGGTCAAAAAGAATAAAGATGCAATGGAAAATTGTAGAACTATCACAGGAAAGTGATATAAAGGGTCTTAAGTCTTTAGAATGTAATAAAGTGTCTTTCAAGCACAAAGTACCTGGTTTCTGGTGGAAAATCTCCTCAGAGAGCCACAGGTGAAGAGATACGTGGAAAAAGGGGGGTGTGCGTCGATTTCCTCTCAGCACCCACCGACTTGCGTCGTTCTTTTCCACGCGGGGAAGTCGGGCGTCGTTTTCCGGCGCGCAGACAGTCTCTTTTTGTGGATCGCGGGGATTACCAGATGTCCCGGGTCTGTGCGTGGATTCTCCTGCTTGTTTTCCGGCTGCGCGTCGTTCTGCGGGGCTGCGCGTCGAAGTTTCGATCTCACGGTAGGCGTCGCGTCGATTTCTCCTTGGAAGTCGGGCGGCGTTGTCCTTGCGAGGCCGTGCGTCGAAAGTTTGGTCTCACGGCAGGCGTCGCGTCGATTTCTCCTTGGAAGTCGGGCGGCGTTGTCCTTGCGAGGCCGTGCGTCAAAGTTTCGCACTCACGGTAGGCGTCGCGTCGATTTCTCCTGGAAAGTCGGGCGGCTTTGTCCTTGCGAGGTTGTGCGTCGAAGTCTCGATCGTCCCGAGGGCGTCGCGTCGATCAGCGTCGGTGTGCGGCGTTTTTCTCGCCGCGAAACAAGCTGTGCGTCGAAATTTTCGGCGCACGGAGCGTCCAAGTGAAAGGAAGAAGTCTTTTTGGTCCTGAGACTTCAGGGAACAGGAGGCAAGCTCTATCCAAGCCCTTGGAGAGCACTTTCACAGCCAGACAAGAGTTCAGCAAGGCAGCAGGGCAACAGCAAGACAGCAGTCCTTTGTAGAAAGCAGACAGGTGAGTCCTTTGAGCAGCCAGGCAGTTCTTCTTGGCAGGATGTAGTTTCTGGTTCAGGTTTCTTCTCCAGCAAGTGTCTGCTGAGGTAGGGCAGAGGCCCTGTTTTATACCCAAATGTGCCTTTGAAGTGGGGGAGACTTCAAAGAGTGGCTAAGAAGTGCACCAGGTCCCCTTTCAGTGTACTCCTGTCTGCCAGGGTCCCAGTAGGGGGTGTGGCAGTCCTTTGTGTGAGAGCAGACCCTCCACCCTCCCAGCCCAGGAAGACCCATTCAAAATGCAGATGTATGCAAGTGAGGCTGAGTACCCTGTGTTTGGGGTGTGTCTGAGTGAATGCACAAGGAGCTGTCAACCAAGCCCAGCCAGACGTGGATTGTAAGGCACAGAAGGATTTAAGTGCAAAGAAATGCTCACTTTCTAAAAGTGGCATTTCTAGAATAGTAATATTAAATCCGACTTCACCAGTCAGTAGGACTTTGTATTACCATTCTGGCCATACTAAATATGACCTCCCTGCTCCTTTCAGATCAGCAGCTGCCACTTCAACAGTGTATGAGGGCAGCCCTAATGTTAGCCTATGAAGGGAGCAGGCCTCTCAGTAGTGTGAAAACGAATTTAGGAGTTTTACACTACCAGGACATATAACTACACAGGTACATGTCTTGCCTTTTACCTACACAGCACCCTGCCCTAGGGGGTACCTAGGGCACACCTTAAGGGTGACTTATATGAAGAAAAAAGGGGAGTTCTAGGTTTGGCAAGTACTTTTAAATGCCAAGTCGAGGTGGCAGTGAAACTGCACACACAGGCCTTGCAATGGCAGGCCTGAGACAAGGAAAAAGGGGCTACTTAAGTGGGTGGCACAACCAGTGCTGCAGGCCCACTAGTAGCATTTAATTTACCAGCCCTATGCACCTAAAGTGCACCTTACTAGGGACTTATAAGTAAATTAATAGTCCAATCAGGTAGGATTCCAGGTTTTAAGGGAGAGAGCATATGCACTTTAGCACTGGTTAGCAGTGGTAAAGTGCGCAGAGTCTATAAACCAGCAAAAACAGTGTCCAAAAAAAATGGAGGGAGGCAGGCAAAAAGTTAGGGGTGACTACCCTAAGGCTGTCAGGTCTAACAATCACCAAAGCACAGCGTTGTACAGCAGAGACTTATCACACAGCAGCACATCACCAGAGCACAGTGTTCTAGCGTAGCCTTATGACAAACAAGAACATCACCAGAGCACAGTCTTCTACAGTAGAAATGTTTCACACACCCGCACATCACCTGAGCACATTGATGTAATAGAGACTTATCACACTTCAGCACATCACCAAAGCACAGCAATGTACAGCAGACTTATCGCACACCAGCACATCATCAGAGCACCTCCTTCTAGCACAGCCTTACCACACACGAGCCCATCACCAGAGCACATCGTTCTAGCAGAGCCTTGTCACACATCAGCCATCACAAGAGAACAGTGTTCTACAGCAGAGACTTACCACAGAGCAGCACATCACCAGAGCACAGCGTTCTAGCAGAGCCTTATCACACACCAGCGCATCACAAGAGCACAGCGTTCTACAGCAGAGACTTATCACACACTAGCACATCACCTGAGCACATCGTTCTAGCAGAGCCTTATCACACACCAGCGCATCACAAGAGCACAGCTTTCTACAGCAGAGACTTATCACACACCAGCACATCAAAAGAGCACCGCATTCTACAGCAGACTTATCACACCCAGCACATCACCAGAGCACAGCATTCTACAGCAAAGACTTACCACACAGCAGCACATCACCAGAGCACAGCTTTCTAGCAGAGCCTTATCACACACCAGCACATCACAAGAGCACAGCGTTCTACAGCAGAGACTTACCACACAGCAGCACATCACCAGAGCACAGCGTTCTAGCAGAGCTTATCAAACACCAGCACATCACCAGAGCACTGCGTTCTACAGCAGACTTACCACACCCAGCACATCACCAGAGCACAGCATTCTATAGCAGAGACTTACCACACAGCAGCACATCACCAGAGCACAGTGTTCTAGCAGAGTCTTAACATATACTAGCGCATCACAAGAGCACAGCATTCTACAGCAGAGACTTACCACACACCAGCACATCACCAGAGCACAGCTTTCTAGCAGAGCCTTATCACACACCAGCGCATCACAAGTGCACAGCGTTCTAAAGCAGAGACTTATCACACACCAGCACATCACCAGAGCACTGCGTTCTACAGCAGACTTATCTCACCCAGCACATCATCAGAGCACAGTATTCTACAGCAGAGACTTATCACACACAAGCACATCACCAGAGCACAATATTCTAACAGAGACTTATCACACACCAGCCCATCACAAGAGCACAGCGTTCTACAGCAGAGACTTACCACACAGCAGCACTTCACCAGAGCACTGCGTTCTAGCAGAGCCTTATCACACACGAGCGCATCACAAGAGCACAGCGTTCTACAGCAGAGACTTATCACACACTAGCACATCACCAGAGCACAGCTTTCTAGCAGAGCCTTATCACACACCAGCTCATCACAAGAGCACAGTGTTCTACAGCAGAGACTTATCACACACCAGCACATCAAAAGAGCACCGCGTTCTACAGCAGACTTATCACACCCAGCACATCACCAGAGCACAGCATTCTACAGCAAAGACTTACCACACAGCAGCACTTCACCAGAGCACAGCTTTCTAGCAGAGCCTTATCGCACACCAGCACATCACAAGAGCACAGCGTTCTACAGCAGAGACTTATCACATACCAGCACATCACCAGAGCACCTCGTTCTACAGCAGACTTATCACACCCAACACATCACCAGAGCACAGCATTCTACAGCAGAGACTTATCACACACCAGCGCATCACAAGAGCACAGCGTTCTACAGCAGAGACTTACCACACAGCAGCACATCACCAGAGAACAGCGTTCTAGCAGAGCCTTATCACACCAGTGCATCACAAGAGAACAGCGTTCTACAGCAGAGACTTATCACACACCAGCACATCACCAGAGCACCGCGTTCTACAGCAGACTTATCACACCCAGCACATCACCAGAGCACAGCATTCTACAGCAGAGACTTATCACACACCAGCACATCACCAGAGCACAGTGCTCTAACAGAGACTTATCACACACCAGCCCATCACGAGAGCACAGCGTTCTACAACAAAGACTTATCAAACATCAGCTCAGCACCAGACCACAGTGTTCTACAGCAGAGACTCATCACACACCATCACATCACCAGAGCAAAGCGTTCTAGCAGAGACCTATCACACACCAGCACATAACCAGAGCACAGTGTTCCTACAGCAGAGACTTATTACACACCAGCACATCACCAAAGCACAGCATACTAGCAGAGACGTATTACACACCAGCAGATCAGCAGAGCACAGACTTCTACAGCAGAGACTTATCACACAAAAGCACATCACCGGAGCACAGCATCCTATTGCAGAGATTTATCACACATCACCAGAGCACAGCGTTCTAACATAGCCTTATCACACACCAGCGCATCACAAGAGCACAGCGTTCTACAGCAGAGACTTATCACACACCAGCACATCACCAGAGCACCGCGTTCTACAGCAGCCTTATCACACCCAGCACATCACCAGAGCACAGCATTCTACAGCAGAGACTTATCACACACCAGCACATCACCAGAGCACAGTGCTCTAACAGAGACTTATCACACACCAGCCCATCACGAGAGCACAGCGTCCTACAACAAAGACTTATCAAACACCAGCACAGCACCAGACCACAGTGTTCTATAGCAGAGACTCATCACACACCATCACATCACCAGAGCAAAGCG
The DNA here is from genome assembly GCF_031143425.1 of Pleurodeles waltl. Lineage (NCBI taxonomy): Eukaryota > Metazoa > Chordata > Amphibia > Caudata > Salamandridae > Pleurodeles > Pleurodeles waltl. Next base: position 1,192,010,888 of record NC_090448.1, read on the forward strand.
ATGTAGCAGAGACCTATCACACACCAGCACATCACCAGAGCACAGTGTTCCTACAGCAGAGACTTATTACACACCAGCACATCACCAAAGCACAGCATACTAGCAGAGACGTATTACACACCAGCAGATCAGCAGAGCACAGCCTTCTACAGCAGAGACTTATCACACACCAGCACATCACCGGAGCACAGCATTCTATTGCAGAGATTTATCACACATCACCAGAGCACAGCGTTCTAACAGTACCTTATCACACACCAGCGCATCACAAGAGCACAGCGTTCTACAGCAGACTTATCACACACCAGCCCATCACCAGACCATAGTGTTTTACAGCAGAGACTCATCACACACACAGCACATCACCAGAGCAAAGCGTTCTAGCAGAGACTTATCACATACCAACACATCACCAGAGCACAGCGTTCCTACAGCAGAGACTTAGCACAGAGCAGCACATCACCAGAGCACAGCGTTCTAGCAGAGCCTTATCACACACCAGCGCATCACAAGAGCACAGCGTTCTACTGCAGAGACTTATCACAGACTAGCACATCACCAGAGCACATCGTTCTAGCAGAGTCTTATCATATAACAGCGCATCACATGAGCACAGCATTCTACAGCAGAGACTTACCGCACACCAGCACATCCCCAGAGCACAGCTTTCTAGCAGAGCCTTATCATACACCAGCACATCACCAGAGCATAGTGTTCTAACAGAGACTTATCACACAACAGCCCATCACCAGAGCACAGCATTCTACAGCAGAGACTTATCACACACCAGCACATCACCAGAGCACAGTGCTCTAACAGAGACTTATCACACACCAGCCCATCACGAGAGCACAGCGTTCTACAACAAAGACTTATCAAACACCAGCTCAGCACCAGACCACAGTGTTCTACAGCAGAGACTCATCACACACCATCACATCACCAGAGCAAAGCGTTCTAGCAGAGACCTATCACACACCAGCACATCACCAGAGCACAGTGTTCCTACAGCAGAGACTTATTACACACCAGCACATCACCAAAGCACAGCATACTAGCAGAGACGTATTACAAACCAGCAGATCAGCAGAGCACAGCATTCTACAGCAGAGACTTATCACACACCAGCACATCACCGGAGCACAGCATTCTATTGCAGAGATTTATCACACATCACCAGAGCACAGCGTTCTAACAGAGCCTTATCACACACCAGCGCATCACAAGAGCACAGCGTTCTACAGCAGAGACTTATCACACACCAGCACATCACCAGAGCACCGCGTTCTACAGCAGACTTATCACACCCAGCACATCACCAGAGCACAGTATTCTACAGCAGAGACTTATCACACACCAGCACATCACCAGAGCACAGTGCTCTAACAGAGACTTATCACACACCAGCCCATCACGAGAGCACAGCGTCCTACAACAAAGACTTATCAAACACAAGCACAGCACCACACCACAGTGTTCTACAGCAGAGACTCATCACACACCATCACATCACCAGAGCAAAGCGTTCTAGCAGAGACCTATAACACACCAGCACATCACCAGAGCACAGTGTTCCTACAGCAGAGACTTATTACACACCAGCACATCACCAAAGCACAGCATACTAGCAGAGACGTATTACACACCAGCAGATCAGCAGAGCACAGCCTACTACAGCAGAGACTTATCACACACCAGCACATCACCGGAGCACAGTATTCTATTGCAGAGATTTATCACACATCACCAGAGCACAGCTTTCTAACAGAGCCTTATCACACACCAGCGCATCACAAGAGCACAGCGTTCTACAGCAGAGACTTATCACACACCAGCCCATCACCAGACCATAGTGTTCTTCAGCAGAAACTCATCACACACACAGCACATCACCAGAGCAAAGCGTTCTAGAAGAGACTTATCACATACCAGCACATCACCAGAGCACAGCATTCCTACAGGAGAGACTTAGCATAGAGCAGCACATCACCAGAGCACAGCGTTCTAGCAGAGCCTTATCACACACCAGCGCATCACAAGAGCACAGCGTTCTACAGCAGAGACTTATCACACACTAGCACATCACCAGAGCACATCGTTCTAGCAGAGTCTTATCATATACCAGCGCATCACATGAGCACAGCATTCTACAGCAGAGACTTACCACACACCAGCACATCACCAGAGCACAGCTTTCTAGCAGAGCCTTATCATGCACCAGCACATCACCAGAGCATAGTGTTCTAACAGAGACTTATCACACAACAGCAAATCACCAGAGCACAGCCTTCTACAGCAGAGACGTATCACACACCAGCACATCACCTGAGCGCAGTGTTCTAACAGAGACTTATCACACACCAGCACATCACCAAAGCACAGCGTTGTACAGCAGAGACTTATCACACACCAGCACATCACCAGAGCACCGCGTTCTACAGCAGACTTATCACACCCAGCACATCACCAGAGCACAGCATTCTACAGCAAAGACTTATCACACACCAGCACATCACCAGAGCACAGTGCTCTAACAGAGACTTATCACACACCAGCCCATCACGAGAGCACAGTGTCCTACAACAAAGACTTATCAAACACCAGCACAGCACCAGACCACAGTGTTCTACAGCAGAAACTCATCACACACCATCACATCACCAGAGCAAAGCGTTCTAGCAGAGACCTATCACACACCAGCACATCACCAGAGCACCGCGTTCTACAGCAGACTTATCTCACCCAGCACATCACCAGAGCACAGCATTCTACAGCAGAGACTTATCACACACAAGCACATCACCAGAGCACAGTATTCTAACAGAGACTTATCACACACCAGCCCATCACAAGAGCACAGCGTTCTACAGCAGAGACTTACCACACAGCAGCACTTCACCAGAGCACTGCGTTCTAGCAGAGCCTTATCACACACCAGCGCATCACAAGAGCACAGCGTTCTACAGCAGAGACTTATCACACACTAGCACATCACCAGGGCACAGCTTTCTAGCAGAGCCTTATCACACACCAGCGCATCACAAGAGCACAGCGTTCTACAGCAGAGACTTATCACACACTAGCACATCACCAGGGCACAGCTTTCTAGCAGAGCCTTATCACATACCAGCACATCACCAGAGCACCTCGTTCTACAGCAGACTTATCACACCCAACACATCACCAGAGCACAGCATTCTACAGCAGAGACTTATCACACACCAGCGCATCACAAGAGCACAGCGTTCTACAGCAGAGACTTACCATACAGCAGCACATCACCAGAGCACAGCGTTCTAGCAGAGCCTTATCACACACCAGTGCATCACAAGAGAACAGCGTTCTACAGCAGAGACTTATCACACACCAGCACATCACCAGAGCACCGCGTTCTACAGCAGACTTATCACACCCAGCACATCACCAGAGCACAGCATTCTACAGCAAAGACTTATCACACACCAGCACATCACCAGAGCACAGTGCTCTAACAGAGACTTATCACACACCAGCCCATCACGAGAGCACAGTGTCCTACAACAAAGACTTATCAAACACCAGCACAGCACCAGACCACAGTGTTCTACAGCAGAAACTCATCACACACCATCACATCACCAGAGCAAAGCGTTCTAGCAGAGACCTATCACACACCAGCACATCACCAGAGCACTGCGTTCTACAGCAGACTTATCTCACCCAGCACATCACCAGAGCACAGCATTCTACAGCAGAGACTTATCACACACAAGCACATCACCAGAGCACAGTATTCTAACAGAGACTTATCACACACCAGCCCATCACAAGAGCACAGCGTTCTACAGCAGAGACTTACCACACAGCAGCACTTCACCAGAGCACTGCGTTCTAGCAGAGCCTTATCACACACCAGCGCATCACAAGAGCACAGCGTTCTACAGCAGAGACTTATCACACACTAGCACATCACCAGGGCACAGCTTTCTAGCAGAGCCTTATCACACACCAGCGCATCACAAGAGCTCAGCGTTCTACAGCAGAGACTAATCACACACTAGCACATCACCAGGGCACAGCTTTCTAGCAGAGCCTTATCACATACCAGCACATCACCAGAGCACCTCGTTCTACAGCAGACTTATCACACCCAACACATCACCAGAGCACATCATTCTACAGCAGAGACTTATCACACACCAGCGCATCACAAGAGCACAGCGTTCTACAGCAGAGACTTACCACACAGCAGCACATCACCAGAGCACAGCGTTCTGGCAGAGCCTTATCACACACCAGTGCATCACAAGAGAACAGCGTTCTACAGCAGAGACTTATCACACACCAGCACATCACCAGAGCACCGCGTTCTACAGCACACTTATCACACCCAGCACATCACCGGAGCACAGCATTCTATTGCAGAGATTTATCACACATCACCAGAGCACAGCGTTCTAACAGAGCCTTATCACACACCAGCGCATCACAAGAGCACAGCGTTCTACAGCAGAGACTTATCACACACCAGCCCATCACCAGACCATAGTGTTCTACAGCAGAGACTCATCACACACACAGCACATCACCAGAGCAAAGCGTTCTAGCAGAGACTTATCACATACCAACACATCACCAGAGCACAGCGTTCCTACAGCAGAGACTTAGCACAGAGCAGCACATCACCAGAGCACAGCGTTCTAGCAGAGCCTTATCACACACCAGTGCATCACAAGAGCACAGCGTTCTACAGCAGAGACTTATCACAGACTAGCACATCACCAGAGCACATCGTTCTAGCAGAGTCTTATCATATACCAGCGCATCACATGAGCACAGCATTCTACAGCAGAGACTTACCACACACCAGCACATCACCAGAGCACAGCTTTCTAGCAGAGCCTTATCATACACCAGCACATCGCCAGAGCATAGTGTTCTAACAGAGACTTATCACACAACAGCCCATCACCAGAGCACAGCATTCTACAGCAGAGACTTATCACACACCAGCACATCACCAGAGCACAGTGCTCTAACAGAGACTTATCACACACCAGCCCATCACGAGAGCACAGCGTTCTACAACAAAGACTTATCAAACACCAGCTCAGCACCAGACCACAGTGTTCTACAGCAGAGACTCATCACAGACCATCACATCACCAGAGCAAAGCGTTCTAGCAGAGACCTATCACACACCAGCACATCACCAGAGCACAGTGTTCCTACAGCAGAGACTTATTACACACCAGCACATCACCAAAGCACAGCATACTAGCAGAGACGTATTACAAACAAGCAGATCAGCAGAGCACAGCATTCTACAGCAGAGACTTATCACACACCAGCACATCACCGGAGGACAGCATTCTATTGCAGAGATTTATCACACATCACCAGAGCACAGCGTTCTAACAGAGCCTTATCACACACCAGCGCATCACAAGAGCACAGCGTTCTACAGCAGAGACTTATCACACACCAGCACATCACCAGAGCACTGCGTTCTACAGCAGACTTATCACACCCAGCACATCACCAGAGCACAGCATTCTACAGCAGAGACTTATCACACACCAGCACATCACCAGAGCACAGTGCTCTAACAGAGACTTATCACACACCAGCCCATCACGAGAGCACAGCGTCCTACAACAAAGACTTATCAAACACAAGCACAGCACCACACTACAGTGTTCTACAGCAGAAACTCATCACACACCATCACATCACCAGAGCAAAGCGTTCTAGCAGAGACCTATCACACACCAGCACATCACCAGAGCACAGTGTTCCTACAGCAGAGACTTATTACACACCAGCACATCACCAAAGCACAGCATACTAGCAGAGACGTATTACACACCAGCAGATCAGCAGAGAACAGCCTTCTACAGCAGAGACTTATCACACACCAGCACATCACCGGAGCACAGCATTCTATTGCAGAGATTTATCACACATCACCAGAGCACAGCGTTCTAACAGAGCCTTATCACACACCAGCGCATCACAAGAGCACAGCGTTCTACAGCAGAGACTTATCACACACCAGCCCATCACCAGACCATAGTGTTCTACAGCAGAAACTCATCACACACACAGCACATCACCAGAGCAAAGCGTTCTAGCAGAGACTTATCACATACCAGCACATCACCAGAGCACAGCATTCCTACAGCAGAGACTTAGCACAGAGCAGCACATCACCAGAGCACAGCGTTCTAGCAGAGCCTTATCACACACCAGCGCATCACAAGAGCACAGCGTTCTACAGCAGAGACTTATCACACACTAGCACATCACCAGAGCACATCGTTCTAGCAGAGTCTTATCATATACCAGCGCATCACATGAGCACAGCATTCTACAGCAGACACTTACCACACACCAGCACATCACCAGAGCACAGCTTTCTAGCAGAGCCTTATCATGCAAAAGCACATCACCAGAGCATAGTGTTCTAACAGAGACTTATCACACAACAGCACATCACCAGAGCACAGCCTTCTACAGCAGAGATGTATCACACACCAGCACATCACCTGAGCACAGTGTTCTAACAGAGACTTATCACACACCAGCACATCACCAAAGCACAGCGTTGTACAGCAGAGACTTATCACACAGCAGCACATCACCAGAGCACAGTGTTCTAGCGGAGCCTTATGACAAATGAGCACATCACCAGAGCACAGTGTTCTACAGCAGAGATTTTTCACACACCCGCACATCACCTGAGCACATTGATCTAATAGAGACTTATCACACATCAGCACATCACCAAAGCACAGCAACGTACAGCAGACTTATCGCACACCAGCACATCATCAGAGCACAGCCTTCTAGCACAGCCTTACCACACACGAGCACATCACCAGAGCACATTGTTCTAGCAGAGCCTTGTCACACATCAGCCATCACAAGAGAACACTGTTCTACAGCAGAGACTTACCACAGAGCAGCACATCACCAGAGCACAGCGTTCTAGCAGAGCCTTATCACACACCAGCGCTTCACAAGAGCACAGCGTTCTACAGCAGAGACTTATCACACACTAGCACATCACCTGAGCACATCGTTCTAGCAGAGCCTTATCACACACCAGCACATCACAAGAGCACAGCGTTCTACAGCAGAGACTTACCACACAGCAGCACATCACCAGAGCACAGCTTTTTTGCAGAGTCCTATCATATACCAGCGCATCACAAGAGCACAGCATTCTACAGCAGAGACTTACCACACAGGAGCACATCACCAGAGCATAGCTTTCTAGCAGAGCCTTATCACAGACCAGCTCATCACAAGAGCACAGCGTTCTACAGCAGAGACTTATCACACACTAGCACATCACCAGAGCACATCGTTCTAGCAGAGCCTTATCACACACCAGCGCATCACAAGAGCACAGCGTTCTATAGGAGAGACTTACCACACAGCAGCACATCACCAGAGCACAGCCTTCTAGCAGAGCTTATCAAACACCAGCACATCACCAGAGCACTGCGTTCTACAGCAGACTTACCACACCCAGCACATCACCAGAGCACAGCATTCTATAGCAGAGACTTACCACACAGCAGCACATCACCAGAGCACAGCATTCTACAGCAGAGACTTACCACACAGAAGCACATCACCAGAGCACAGCTTTCTAGCAGAGCCTTATCACACACCAGCGCATCACAAGAGCACAGCGTTCTAAAGCAGAGACTTATCACACACCAGCACATCACCAGAGCACCGCGTTCTACAGCAGACTTATCTCACCCAGCACATCACTAGAGCACAGCATTCTACAGCAGAGACTTATCATACACAAGCACATCACCAGAGCACAGTATTCTAACAGAGACTTATCACACACCAGCCCATCACAAGAGCACAGCGTTCTACAGCAGAGACTTACCACACAGCAGCACTTCACCAGAGCACTACTTTCTAGCAGAGCCTTATCATACACCAGCGCATCACAAGAGCACAGCGTTCTACAGCAGAGACATATCACACACTAGCACATCACCAGAGCACAGCTTTCTACAGCAGAGACTTACCACACACCAGCACATCACCAGAGCACAGCTTTCTAGCAGAGCCTTATCATACACCAGCACATCACCAGAGCATAGTGTTCTAACAGAGACTTATCACACAACAGCCCATCACCAGAGCACAGCATTCTACAGCAGAGACTTATCACACACCAGCACATCACGAGAGCACAGCGTTCTACAACAAAGACTTATCAAACACCAGCTCAGCACCAGACCACAGTGTTCTACAGCAGAGACTCATCACAGACCATCACATCACCAGAGCAAAGCGTTCTAGCAGAGACCTATCACACACCAGCACATCACCAGAGCACCGCGTTCTACAGCAGACTTATCTCACCCAGCACATCACTAGAGCACAGCATTCTACAGCAGAGACTTATCATACACAAGCACATCACCAGAGCACAGTATTCTAACAGAGACTTATCACACACCAGCGCATCACAAGAGCACAGCGTTCTACAGCAGAGACTTATCACACACTAGCACATCACCTGAGCACATCGTTCTAGCAGAGCCTTATCACACACCAGCACATCACAAGAGCACAGCATTCTACAGCAGAGACTTATCACACACCAGCACATCACCAGAGCACAGTGCTCTAACAGAGACTTATCACACACCAGCCCATCACGAGAGCACAGTGTCCTACAACAAAGACTTATCAAACACCAGCACAGCACCAGACCACAGTGTTCTACAGCATTAACTCATCACACACCATCACATCACCAGAGCAAAGCGTTCTAGCAGAGACCTATCACACACCAGCACATCACCAGAGCACAGTGTTCCTACAGCAGAGACTTATTACACACCAGCACATCACCAAAGCACAGCATACTAGCAGAGAAGTATTACACACCAGCAGATCAGCAGAGCACAGCCTTCTACAGCAAAGACATATCACACACCAGCACATCACCGGAGCACAGCATTCTATTGCAGAGATTTATCACACATCACCAGAGCACAGCGTTCTAACAGAGCCTTATCACACACCAGCGCATCACAAGAGCACAGCGTTCCTACAGCAGAGACTTATCACACACCAGCCCATCACCAGACCATAGTGTTCTACAGCAGAGACTCATCACACACACAGCACATCACCAGAGCAAAGTGTTCTAGCAGAGACTTATCACATACCAGCACATCACCAAAGCACCTCGTTCTACAGCATACTTATCACACCCAACACATCACCAGAGCACAGCATTCTACAGCAGAGACTTATCACACACCAGCGCATCACAAGAGCACAGCGTTCTACAGCAGAGACTTACCACACAGCAGCACATCACCAGAGCACAGCGTTCTAGCAGAGCCTTATCACACACCAGTGCATCACAAGAGCACAGCGTTCTACAGCAGAGACTTATCACACACCAGCACATCACCAGAGCACCGCGTTCTACAGCAGACTCATCACACCCAGCACATCACCAGAGCACAGCATTCTACAGCAAAGACTTATCACACACCAGCACATCACCAGAGCACAGTGCTCTAACAGAGACTTATCACACACCAGCCCATCACGAGAGCACAGTGTCCTACAACAAAGACTTATCAAACACCAGCACAGCACCAGACCACAGTGTTCTACAGCATTAACTCATCACACACCATCACATCACCAGAGCAAAGTGTTCTAGCAGAGACCTATCACACACCAGCACATCACCAGAGCACAGTGTTCCTACAGCAGAGACTTATTACACACCAGCACATCACCAAAGCACAGCATACTAGCAGACACGTATTACACACCAGCAGATCAGCAGAGCACAGCCTTCTACAGCAGAGACTTATCACACACCAGCACATCACCGGAGCACAGCATTCTATTGCAGAGATTTATCACACATCACCAGAGCACAGCGTTCTAACAGAGACTTATCACACACCAGCGCATCACAAGAGCACAGCGTTCTACAGCAGAGACTTATCACACACCAGCCCATCACCAGACCATAGTGTTCTACAGCAGAGACTCATCACACACACAGGACATCACCAGAGCAAAGCGTTCTAGCAGAGACTTATCACATACCAGCACATCACCATAGCACAGCGTTCCTACAGCAGAGACTTAGCACAGAGCAGCACATCACCAGAGCACAGCGTTCTAGCAGAGCCTTATCACACACCAGCGCATCACAAGAGCACAGCGTTCTACAGCAGAGACTTATCACACACTAGCACATCACCAGAGCACATCGTTCTAGCAGAGTCTTATCATATACCAGCGCATCACATGAGCACAGCATTCTACAGCAGAGACTTACCACACAGCAGCACATCACCAGAGCACAGCGTTCTAGCAGAGCCTTATCACACACCAGCGCATCACAAGAGCACATCGTTCTACAGCAGAGACTTATCACACACTAGCACATCACCTGAGCATATCGTTCTAGCAGAGCCTTATCACACACCAGCGCATCACAAGAGCACAGCTTTCTACAGCAGAGACTTACCACACAGCAGCACATCACCAGAGCACAGCTTTCTAGCAGAGCCTTATCACACACCAGCGCATCACAAGAGCACAGTGTTCTACAGCAGAGACTTATCACACACCAGCACATCAAAAGAGCACCGCGTTCTACAGCAGATTTATCACACCCAGCACATCACCAGAGCACAGTATTCTACAGCAAAGACTTACCACACAGCAGCACATCACCAGAGCACAGCTCTCTAGCAGAGCCTTATCACACACCAGCACATCACAAGAGCACAGCGTTCTACAGCAGACACTTATCACATACCAGCACATCACCAGAGCACCTCGTTCTACAGCAGACTTATCACACCCAACACATCACCAGAGCACAGCATTCTACAGCAGAGACTGATCACACACCAGCGCATCACAAGAGCACAGCGTTCTACAGCAGAGACTTACCACACAGCAGCACATCACCAGAGCACAGCGTTCTAGCAGAGCCTTATCACACACCAGTGCATCACAAGATCACAGTGTTCTACAGCAGAGACTTATCACACAGCAGCACATCACCAGAGCACCGCGTTCTACAGCAGACTTATCACACCCAGCACATCACCAGAGCACAGCATTCTACAGCAGAGACTTATCACACACCAGCACATCACCAGAGCACAGTGCTCTAACAGAGACTTATCACACACCAGCCCATCACGAGAGCACAGCGTCCTACAACAAAGACTTATCAAAAACCAGCACAGCACCAGACCACAGTGTTCTACAGCAGAGACTCATCAAACACCATCACATCACCAGAGCAAAGCGTTCCTACAGCAGAGACTTATTACACACCAGCACATCAACAAAGCACAGCATACTAGCAGAGACGTATTATACACCAGCAGATCAGCAGAGCACAGCCTTCTACAGCAGAGACTTATCACACACCAGCACATCACCGGAGCACAGCATTCTATTGCAGAGATTTATCACACATCACCAGAGCACAGCGTTCTAACAGAGCCTTATCACACACCAGCGCATCACAAGAGCACAGCGTTCTACAGCAGAGACTTATCACACACCAGCCCATCACCAGACCATAGTGTTCTACAGCAGAGACTCATCACACACACAGCACATCACCAGAGCAAAGCGTTCTAGCAGAGACTTGTCACATACCAGCACATCACCAGAGCACAGCGTTCCTACAGCAGAGACTTAGCACAGAGCAGCACATCACCAGAGCACAGCGTTCTAGCAGAGCCTTATCACACACCAGCGCATCACAAGAGCACAGCGTTCTACAGCAGAGACTTATCACACACTAGCACATCACCAGAGCACATCGTTCTAGCAGAGTCTTATCATATACCAGCGCATCACAAGAGCACAGCATTCTACAGCAGAGACTTACCACACAGCAGCACATCACCAGAGCACAGTGTTCTAGCAGAGTCTTAACATATACCAGCGCATCACAAGAGCACAGCATTCTACAGCAGAGACTTACCACACACCAGCACATCACCAGAGCACAGCTTTCTAGCAGAGCCTTATCATACACCAGCACATCACCAGAGCATAGTGTTCTGACAGAGACTTATCACACAACAGCACATCACCAGAGCACAGCCTTCTACAGCAGAGACGTATCACACACCAGCACATCACCTGAGCACAGTGTTCTAACAGAGACTTATCACACACCAGCACATCACCAAAGCACAGCGTTGTACAGCAGAGACTTATCACACAGCAGCACATCACCAGAGCACCGTGTTCTGGCGGAGCCTTATGACAAACGAGCACATCACCAGAGCACAGTGTTCTACAGCAGAGATTTTTCACACACCCGCACATCACCTGAGCACATTGATCTAATAGAGACTTATCACACATCAGCACATCACCAAAGCACAGCAATGTACAGCAGACTTATCGCACACCAGCACATCATCAGAGCACAGCCTTCTAGCACAGCCTTACCACACATGAGCACATCACCAGAGCACATCATTCTAGCAGAGCCTTATCACACCCAGCACATCACCAGAGCACAGCATTCTACAGCAAAGACTTACCACACAGCAGCACATCACCAGAGCACAGCTTTCTAGCAGAGCCTTATCACACACCAGCACATCACAAGAGCACAGCGTTCTACAGCAGAGACTTATCACATACCAGCACATCACCAAAGCACCTCGTTCTACAGCATACTTATCACACCCAACACATCACCAGAGCACAGCATTCTACAGCAGAGACTTATCACACACCAGCGCATCACAAGAGCACAGCGTTCTACAGCAGAGACTTATCACACAGCAGCACATCACCAGAGCACAGCGTTCTAGCAGAGTCTTATCACACACCAGTGCATCACAAGAGCACAGCGTTCTACAGCAGAGACTTATCACACACCAGCACATCACCAGAGCACCGCGTTCTACAGCAGACTTATCACACCCAGCACATCACCAGAGCACAGCATTCTACAGCAAAGACTTATCACACACCAGCACATCACCAGAGCACAGTGCTCTAACAGAGACTTATCACACACCAGCCCATCACGAGAGCACAGTGTCCTACAACAAAGACTTATCAAACACCAGCACAGCACCAGACCACAGTGTTCTACAGCATTAACTCATCACACACCATCACATCACCAGAGCAAAGTGTTCTAGCAGAGACCTATCACACACCAGCACATCACCAGAGCACAGTGTTCCTACAGCAGAGACTTATTACACACCAGCACATCACCAAAGCACAGCATACTAGCAGACACGTATTACACACCAGCAGATCAGCAGAGCACAGCCTTCTACAGCAGAGACTTATCACACACCAGCACATCACCGGAGCACAGCATTCTATTGCAGAGATTTATCACACATCACCAGAGCACAGCGTTCTAACAGAGCCTTATCACACACCAGCGCATCACAAGAGCACAGCGTTCTACAGCAGAGACTTATCACACACCAGCCCATCACCAGACCATAGTGTTCTACAGCAGAGACTCATCACACACACAGGACATCACCAGAGCAAAGCGTTCTAGCAGAGACTTATCACATACCAGCACATCACCATAGCACAGCGTTCCTACAGCAGAGACTTAGCACAGAGCAGCACATCACCAGAGCACAGCGTTCTAGCAGAGCCTTATCACACACCAGCGCATCACAAGAGCACAGCGTTCTACAGCAGAGACTTATCACACACTAGCACATCACCAGAGCACATCGTTCTAGCAGAGTCTTATCATATACCAGCGCATCACATGAGCACAGCATTCTACAGCAGAGACTTACCACACAGCAGCACATCACCAGAGCACAGCGTTCTAGCAGAGCCTTATCACACACCAGCGCATCACAAGAGCACATCGTTCTACAGCAGAGACTTATCACACACTAGCACATCACCTGAGCATATCGTTCTAGCAGAGCCTTATCACACACCAGCGCATCACAAGAGCACAGCTTTCTACAGCAGAGACTTACCACACAGCAGCACATCACCAGAGCACAGCTTTCTAGCAGAGCCTTATCACACACCAGCGCATCACAAGAGCACAGTGTTCTACAGCAGAGACTTATCACACACCAGCACATCAAAAGAGCACCGCGTTCTACAGCAGACTTATCACACCCAGCACATCACCAGAGCACAGCATTCTACAGCAAAGACTTACCACACAGCAGCACATCACCAGAGCACAGCTTTCTAGCAGAGCCTTATCACACACCAGCACATCACAAGAGCACAGCGTTGTACAGCAGAGACTTATCACATACTAGCACATCACCAGAGCACCTCGTTCTACAGCAGACTTATCACACCCAACACATCACCAGAGCACAGCATTCTACAGCAGAGACTTATCACACACCAGCGCATCACAAGAGCACAGCGTTCTACAGCAGAGACTTACCATACAGCAGCACATCACCAGAGCACAGCGTTCTAGCAGAGCCTTATCACACACCAGTGCATCACAAGAGAACAGCGTTCTACAGCAGAGACTTATCACACACCAGCACATCACCAGAGCACCGCGTTCTACAGCAGACTTATCACACCCAGCACATCACCAGAGCACAGCATTCTACAGCAAAGACTTATCACACACCAGCACATCACCAGAGCACAGTGCTCTAACAGAGACTTATCACACACCAGCCCATCACGAGAGCACAGTGTCCTACAACAAAGACTTATCAAACACCAGCACAGCACCAGACCACAGTGTTCTACAGCAGAAACTCATCACACACCATCACATCACCAGAGCAAAGCGTTCTAGCAGAGACCTATCACACACCAGCACATCACCAGAGCACTGCGTTCTACAGCAGACTTATCTCACCCAGCACATCACCAGAGCACAGCATTCTACAGCAGAGACTTATCACACACAAGCACATCACCAGAGCACAGTATTCTAACAGAGACTTATCACACACCAGCCCATCACAAGAGCACAGCGTTCTACAGCAGAGACTTACCACACAGCAGCACTTCACCAGAGCACTGCGTTCTAGCAGAGCCTTATCACACACCAGCGCATCACAAGAGCACAGCGTTCTACAGCAGAGACTTATCACACACTAGCACATCACCAGGGCACAGCTTTCTAGCAGAGCCTTATCACACACCAGCGCATCACAAGAGCACAGCGTTCTACAGCAGAGACTAATCACACACTAGCACATCACCAGGGCACAGCTTTCTAGCAGAGCCTTATCACATACCAGCACATCACCAGAGCACCTCGTTCTACAGCAGACTTATCACACCCAACACATCACCAGAGCACATCATTCTACAGCAGAGACTTATCACACACCAGCGCATCACAAGAGCACAGCGTTCTACAGCAGAGACTTACCACACAGCAGCACATCACCAGAGCACAGCGTTCTGGCAGAGCCTTATCACACACCAGTGCATCACAAGAGAACAGCGTTCTACAGCAGAGACTTATCACACACCAGCACATCACCAGAGCACCGCGTTCTACAGCACACTTATCACACCCAGCACATCACCGGAGCACAGCATTCTATTGCAGAGATTTATCACACATCACCAGAGCACAGCGTTCTAACAGAGCCTTATCACACACCAGCGCATCACAAGAGCACAGCGTTCTACAGCAGAGACTTATCACACACCAGCCCATCACCAGACCATAGTGTTCTACAGCAGAGACTCATCACACACACAGCACATCACCAGAGCAAAGCGTTCTAGCAGAGACTTATCACATACCAACACATCACCAGAGCACAGCGTTCCTACAGCAGAGACTTAGCACAGAGCAGCACATCACCAGAGCACAGCGTTCTAGCAGAGCCTTATCACACACCAGTGCATCACAAGAGCACAGCGTTCTACAGCAGAGACTTATCACAGACTAGCACATCACCAGAGCACATCGTTCTAGCAGAGTCTTATCATATACCAGCGCATCACATGAGCACAGCATTCTACAGCAGAGACTTACCACACACCAGCACATCACCAGAGCACAGCTTTCTAGCAGAGCCTTATCATACACCAGCACATCACCAGAGCATAGTGTTCTAACAGAGACTTATCACACAACAGCCCATCACCAGAGCACAGCATTCTACAGCAGAGACTTATCACACACCAGCACATCACCAGAGCACAGTGCTCTAACAGAGACTTATCACACACCAGCCCATCACGAGAGCACAGCGTTCTACAACAAAGACTTATCAAACACCAGCTCAGCACCAGACCACAGTGTTCTACAGCAGAGACTCATCACAGACCATCACATCACCAGAGCAAAGCGTTCTAGCAGAGACCTATCACACACCAGCACATCACCAGAGCACAGTGTTCCTACAGCAGAGACTTATTACACACCAGCACATCACCAAAGCACAGCATACTAGCAGAGACGTATTACAAACAAGCAGATCAGCAGAGCACAGCATTCTACAGCAGAGACTTATCACACACCAGCACATCACCGGAGGACAGCATTCTATTGCAGAGATTTATCACACATCACCAGAGCACAGCGTTCTAACAGAGCCTTATCACACACCAGCGCATCACAAGAGCACAGCGTTCTACAGCAGAGACTTATCACACACCAGCACATCACCAGAGCACTGCGTTCTACAGCAGACTTATCACACCCAGCACATCACCAGAGCACAGCATTCTACAGCAGAGACTTATCACACACCAGCACATCACCAGAGCACAGTGCTCTAACAGAGACTTATCACACACCAGCCCATCACGAGAGCACAGCGTCCTACAACAAAGACTTATCAAACACAAGCACAGCACCACACCACAGTGTTCTACAGCAGAGACTCATCACACACCATCACATCACCAGAGCAAAGCGTTCTAGCAGAGACCTATCACACACCAGCACATCACCAGAGCACAGTGTTCCTACAGCAGAGACTTATTACACACCAGCACATCACCAAAGCACAGCATACTAGCAGAGACGTATTACACACCAGCAGATCAGCAGAGAACAGCCTTCTACAGCAGAGACTTATCACACACCAGCACATCACCGGAGCACAGCATTCTATTGCAGAGATTTATCACACATCACCAGAGCACAGCGTTCTAACAGAGCCTTATCACACACCAGCGCATCACAAGAGCACAGCGTTCTACAGCAGAGACTTATCACACACCAGCCCATCACCAGACCATAGTGTTCTACAGCAGAAACTCATCACACACACAGCACATCACCAGAGCAAAGCGTTCTAGCAGAGACTTATCACATACCAGCACATCACCAGAGCACAGCATTCCTACAGCAGAGACTTAGCACAGAGCAGCACATCACCAGAGCACAGCGTTCTAGCAGAGCCTTATCACACACCAGCGCATCACAAGAGCACAGCGTTCTACAGCAGAGACTTATCACACACTAGCACATCACCAGAGCACATCGTTCTAGCAGAGTCTTATCATATACCAGCGCATCACATGAGCACAGCATTCTACAGCAGACACTTACCACACACCAGCACATCACCAGAGCACAGCTTTCTAGCAGAGCCTTATCATGCAAAAGCACATCACCAGAGCATAGTGTTCTAACAGAGACTTATCACACAACAGCACATCACCAGAGCACAGCCTTCTACAGCAGAGATGTATCACACACCAGCACATCACCTGAGCACAGTGTTCTAACAGAGACTTATCACACACCAGCACATCACCAAAGCACAGCGTTGTACAGCAGAGACTTATCACACAGCAGCACATCACCAGAGCACAGTGTTCTAGCGGAGCCTTATGACAAATGAGCACATCACCAGAGCACAGTGTTCTACAGCAGAGATTTTTCACACACCCGCACATCACCTGAGCACATTGATCTAATAGAGACTTATCACACATCAGCACATCACCAAAGCACAGCAACGTACAGCAGACTTATCGCACACCAGCACATCATCAGAGCACAGCCTTCTAGCACAGCCTTACCACACACGAGCACATCACCAGAGCACATTGTTCTAGCAGAGCCTTGTCACACATCAGCCATCACAAGAGAACACTGTTCTACAGCAGAGACTTACCACAGAGCAGCACATCACCAGAGCACAGCGTTCTAGCAGAGCCTTATCACACACCAGCGCTTCACAAGAGCACAGCGTTCTACAGCAGAGACTTATCACACACTAGCACATCACCTGAGCACATCGTTCTAGCAGAGCCTTATCACACACCAGCACATCACAAGAGCACAGCGTTCTACAGCAGAGACTTACCACACAGCAGCACATCACCAGAGCACAGCTTTTTTGCAGAGTCCTATCATATACCAGCGCATCACAAGAGCACAGCATTCTACAGCAGAGACTTACCACACAGGAGCACATCACCAGAGCATAGCTTTCTAGCAGAGCCTTATCACAGACCAGCTCATCACAAGAGCACAGCGTTCTACAGCAGAGACTTATCACACACTAGCACATCACCAGAGCACATCGTTCTAGCAGAGCCTTATCACACACCAGCGCATCACAAGAGCACAGCGTTCTATAGGAGAGACTTACCACACAGCAGCACATCACCAGAGCACAGCCTTCTAGCAGAGCTTATCAAACACCAGCACATCACCAGAGCACTGCGTTCTACAGCAGACTTACCACACCCAGCACATCACCAGAGCACAGCATTCTATAGCAGAGACTTACCACACAGCAGCACATCACCAGAGCACAGCATTCTACAGCAGAGACTTACCACACAGAAGCACATCACCAGAGCACAGCTTTCTAGCAGAGCCTTATCACACACCAGCGCATCACAAGAGCACAGCGTTCTAAAGCAGAGACTTATCACACACCAGCACATCACCAGAGCACCGCGTTCTACAGCAGACTTATCTCACCCAGCACATCACTAGAGCACAGCATTCTACAGCAGAGACTTATCATACACAAGCACATCACCAGAGCACAGTATTCTAACAGAGACTTATCACACACCAGCCCATCACAAGAGCACAGCGTTCTACAGCAGAGACTTACCACACAGCAGCACTTCACCAGAGCACTACTTTCTAGCAGAGCCTTATCATACACCAGCGCATCACAAGAGCACAGCGTTCTACAGCAGAGACATATCACACACTAGCACATCACCAGAGCACAGCTTTCTACAGCAGAGACTTACCACACACCAGCACATCACCAGAGCACAGCTTTCTAGCAGAGCCTTATCATACACCAGCACATCACCAGAGCATAGTGTTCTAACAGAGACTTATCACACAACAGCCCATCACCAGAGCACAGCATTCTACAGCAGAGACTTATCACACACCAGCACATCACGAGAGCACAGCGTTCTACAACAAAGACTTATCAAACACCAGCTCAGCACCAGACCACAGTGTTCTACAGCAGAGACTCATCACAGACCATCACATCACCAGAGCAAAGCGTTCTAGCAGAGACCTATCACACACCAGCACATCACCAGAGCACCGCGTTCTACAGCAGACTTATCTCACCCAGCACATCACTAGAGCACAGCATTCTACAGCAGAGACTTATCATACACAAGCACATCACCAGAGCACAGTATTCTAACAGAGACTTATCACACACCAGCGCATCACAAGAGCACAGCGTTCTACAGCAGAGACTTATCACACACTAGCACATCACCTGAGCACATCGTTCTAGCAGAGCCTTATCACACACCAGCACATCACAAGAGCACAGCATTCTACAGCAGAGACTTATCACACACCAGCACATCACCAGAGCACAGTGCTCTAACAGAGACTTATCACACACCAGCCCATCACGAGAGCACAGTGTCCTACAACAAAGACTTATCAAACACCAGCACAGCACCAGACCACAGTGTTCTACAGCATTAACTCATCACACACCATCACATCACCAGAGCAAAGCGTTCTAGCAGAGACCTATCACACACCAGCACATCACCAGAGCACAGTGTTCCTACAGCAGAGACTTATTACACACCAGCACATCACCAAAGCACAGCATACTAGCAGAGAAGTATTACACACCAGCAGATCAGCAGAGCACAGCCTTCTACAGCAAAGACATATCACACACCAGCACATCACCGGAGCACAGCATTCTATTGCAGAGATTTATCACACATCACCAGAGCACAGCGTTCTAACAGAGCCTTATCACACACCAGCGCATCACAAGAGCACAGCGTTCCTACAGCAGAGACTTATCACACACCAGCCCATCACCAGACCATAGTGTTCTACAGCAGAGACTCATCACACACACAGCACATCACCAGAGCAAAGTGTTCTAGCAGAGACTTATCACATACCAGCACATCACCAAAGCACCTCGTTCTACAGCATACTTATCACACCCAACACATCACCAGAGCACAGCATTCTACAGCAGAGACTTATCACACACCAGCGCATCACAAGAGCACAGCGTTCTACAGCAGAGACTTACCACACAGCAGCACATCACCAGAGCACAGCGTTCTAGCAGAGCCTTATCACACACCAGTGCATCACAAGAGCACAGCGTTCTACAGCAGAGACTTATCACACACCAGCACATCACCAGAGCACCGCGTTCTACAGCAGACTCATCACACCCAGCACATCACCAGAGCACAGCATTCTACAGCAAAGACTTATCACACACCAGCACATCACCAGAGCACAGTGCTCTAACAGAGACTTATCACACACCAGCCCATCACGAGAGCACAGTGTCCTACAACAAAGACTTATCAAACACCAGCACAGCACCAGACCACAGTGTTCTACAGCATTAACTCATCACACACCATCACATCACCAGAGCAAAGTGTTCTAGCAGAGACCTATCACACACCAGCACATCACCAGAGCACAGTGTTCCTACAGCAGAGACTTATTACACACCAGCACATCACCAAAGCACAGCATACTAGCAGACACGTATTACACACCAGCAGATCAGCAGAGCACAGCCTTCTACAGCAGAGACTTATCACACACCAGCACATCACCGGAGCACAGCATTCTATTGCAGAGATTTATCACACATCACCAGAGCACAGCGTTCTAACAGAGACTTATCACACACCAGCGCATCACAAGAGCACAGCGTTCTACAGCAGAGACTTATCACACACCAGCCCATCACCAGACCATAGTGTTCTACAGCAGAGACTCATCACACACACAGGACATCACCAGAGCAAAGCGTTCTAGCAGAGACTTATCACATACCAGCACATCACCATAGCACAGCGTTCCTACAGCAGAGACTTAGCACAGAGCAGCACATCACCAGAGCACAGCGTTCTAGCAGAGCCTTATCACACACCAGCGCATCACAAGAGCACAGCGTTCTACAGCAGAGACTTATCACACACTAGCACATCACCAGAGCACATCGTTCTAGCAGAGTCTTATCATATACCAGCGCATCACATGAGCACAGCATTCTACAGCAGAGACTTACCACACAGCAGCACATCACCAGAGCACAGCGTTCTAGCAGAGCCTTATCACACACCAGCGCATCACAAGAGCACATCGTTCTACAGCAGAGACTTATCACACACTAGCACATCACCTGAGCATATCGTTCTAGCAGAGCCTTATCACACACCAGCGCATCACAAGAGCACAGCTTTCTACAGCAGAGACTTACCACACAGCAGCACATCACCAGAGCACAGCTTTCTAGCAGAGCCTTATCACACACCAGCGCATCACAAGAGCACAGTGTTCTACAGCAGAGACTTATCACACACCAGCACATCAAAAGAGCACCGCGTTCTACAGCAGATTTATCACACCCAGCACATCACCAGAGCACAGTATTCTACAGCAAAGACTTACCACACAGCAGCACATCACCAGAGCACAGCTCTCTAGCAGAGCCTTATCACACACCAGCACATCACAAGAGCACAGCGTTCTACAGCAGACACTTATCACATACCAGCACATCACCAGAGCACCTCGTTCTACAGCAGACTTATCACACCCAACACATCACCAGAGCACAGCATTCTACAGCAGAGACTGATCACACACCAGCGCATCACAAGAGCACAGCGTTCTACAGCAGAGACTTACCACACAGCAGCACATCACCAGAGCACAGCGTTCTAGCAGAGCCTTATCACACACCAGTGCATCACAAGATCACAGTGTTCTACAGCAGAGACTTATCACACAGCAGCACATCACCAGAGCACCGCGTTCTACAGCAGACTTATCACACCCAGCACATCACCAGAGCACAGCATTCTACAGCAGAGACTTATCACACACCAGCACATCACCAGAGCACAGTGCTCTAACAGAGACTTATCACACACCAGCCCATCACGAGAGCACAGCGTCCTACAACAAAGACTTATCAAAAACCAGCACAGCACCAGACCACAGTGTTCTACAGCAGAGACTCATCAAACACCATCACATCACCAGAGCAAAGCGTTCCTACAGCAGAGACTTATTACACACCAGCACATCAGCAAAGCACAGCATACTAGCAGAGACGTATTATACACCAGCAGATCAGCAGAGCACAGCCTTCTACAGCAGAGACTTATCACACACCAGCACATCACCGGAGCACAGCATTCTATTGCAGAGATTTATCACACATCACCAGAGCACAGCGTTCTAACAGAGCCTTATCACACACCAGCGCATCACAAGAGCACAGCGTTCTACAGCAGAGACTTATCACACACCAGCCCATCACCAGACCATAGTGTTCTACAGCAGAGACTCATCACACACACAGCACATCACCAGAGCAAAGCGTTCTAGCAGAGACTTGTCACATACCAGCACATCACCAGAGCACAGCGTTCCTACAGCAGAGACTTAGCACAGAGCAGCACATCACCAGAGCACAGCGTTCTAGCAGAGCCTTATCACACACCAGCGCATCACAAGAGCACAGCGTTCTACAGCAGAGACTTATCACACACTAGCACATCACCAGAGCACATCGTTCTAGCAGAGTCTTATCATATACCAGCGCATCACAAGAGCACAGCATTCTACAGCAGAGACTTACCACACAGCAGCACATCACCAGAGCACAGTGTTCTAGCAGAGTCTTAACATATACCAGCGCATCACAAGAGCACAGCATTCTACAGCAGAGACTTACCACACACCAGCACATCACCAGAGCACAGCTTTCTAGCAGAGCCTTATCATACACCAGCACATCACCAGAGCATAGTGTTCTGACAGAGACTTATCACACAACAGCACATCACCAGAGCACAGCCTTCTACAGCAGAGACGTATCACACACCAGCACATCACCTGAGCACAGTGTTCTAACAGAGACTTATCACACACCAGCACATCACCAAAGCACAGCGTTGTACAGCAGAGACTTATCACACAGCAGCACATCACCAGAGCACCGTGTTCTGGCGGAGCCTTATGACAAACGAGCACATCACCAGAGCACAGTGTTCTACAGCAGAGATTTTTCACACACCCGCACATCACCTGAGCACATTGATCTAATAGAGACTTATCACACATCAGCACATCACCAAAGCACAGCAATGTACAGCAGACTTATCGCACACCAGCACATCATCAGAGCACAGCCTTCTAGCACAGCCTTACCACACATGAGCACATCACCAGAGCACATCATTCTAGCAGAGCCTTATCACACCCAGCACATCACCAGAGCACAGCATTCTACAGCAAAGACTTACCACACAGCAGCACATCACCAGAGCACAGCTTTCTAGCAGAGCCTTATCACACACCAGCACATCACAAGAGCACAGCGTTCTACAGCAGAGACTTATCACATACCAGCACATCACCAAAGCACCTCGTTCTACAGCATACTTATCACACCCAACACATCACCAGAGCACAGCATTCTACAGCAGAGACTTATCACACACCAGCGCATCACAAGAGCACAGCGTTCTACAGCAGAGACTTATCACACAGCAGCACATCACCAGAGCACAGCGTTCTAGCAGAGTCTTATCACACACCAGTGCATCACAAGAGCACAGCGTTCTACAGCAGAGACTTATCACACACCAGCACATCACCAGAGCACCGCGTTCTACAGCAGACTTATCACACCCAGCACATCACCAGAGCACAGCATTCTACAGCAAAGACTTATCACACACCAGCACATCACCAGAGCACAGTGCTCTAACAGAGACTTATCACACACCAGCCCATCACGAGAGCACAGTGTCCTACAACAAAGACTTATCAAACACCAGCACAGCACCAGACCACAGTGTTCTACAGCATTAACTCATCACACACCATCACATCACCAGAGCAAAGTGTTCTAGCAGAGACCTATCACACACCAGCACATCACCAGAGCACAGTGTTCCTACAGCAGAGACTTATTACACACCAGCACATCACCAAAGCACAGCATACTAGCAGACACGTATTACACACCAGCAGATCAGCAGAGCACAGCCTTCTACAGCAGAGACTTATCACACACCAGCACATCACCGGAGCACAGCATTCTATTGCAGAGATTTATCACACATCACCAGAGCACAGCGTTCTAACAGAGCCTTATCACACACCAGCGCATCACAAGAGCACAGCGTTCTACAGCAGAGACTTATCACACACCAGCCCATCACCAGACCATAGTGTTCTACAGCAGAGACTCATCACACACACAGGACATCACCAGAGCAAAGCGTTCTAGCAGAGACTTATCACATACCAGCACATCACCATAGCACAGCGTTCCTACAGCAGAGACTTAGCACAGAGCAGCACATCACCAGAGCACAGCGTTCTAGCAGAGCCTTATCACACACCAGCGCATCACAAGAGCACAGCGTTCTACAGCAGAGACTTATCACACACTAGCACATCACCAGAGCACATCGTTCTAGCAGAGTCTTATCATATACCAGCGCATCACATGAGCACAGCATTCTACAGCAGAGACTTACCACACAGCAGCACATCACCAGAGCACAGCGTTCTAGCAGAGCCTTATCACACACCAGCGCATCACAAGAGCACATCGTTCTACAGCAGAGACTTATCACACACTAGCACATCACCTGAGCATATCGTTCTAGCAGAGCCTTATCACACACCAGCGCATCACAAGAGCACAGCTTTCTACAGCAGAGACTTACCACACAGCAGCACATCACCAGAGCACAGCTTTCTAGCAGAGCCTTATCACACACCAGCGCATCACAAGAGCACAGTGTTCTACAGCAGAGACTTATCACACACCAGCACATCAAAAGAGCACCGCGTTCTACAGCAGACTTATCACACCCAGCACATCACCAGAGCACAGCATTCTACAGCAAAGACTTACCACACAGCAGCACATCACCAGAGCACAGCTTTCTAGCAGAGCCTTATCACACACCAGCACATCACAAGAGCACAGCGTTGTACAGCAGAGACTTATCACATACTAGCACATCACCAGAGCACCTCGTTCTACAGCAGACTTATCACACCCAACACATCACCAGAGCACAGCATTCTACAGCAGAGACTTATCACACAGCAGCGCATCACAAGAGCACAGCGTTCTACAGCAGAGACTTACCACACTGCAGCACATCACCAGAGCACAGCGTTCTAGCAGAGCCTTATCACACACCAGTGCATCACAAGAGCACATCTTTCTACAGCAGAGACTTATCACACACCAGCACATCACCAGAGCACCGCGTTCTACAGCAGACTTATCACACACCAGCACATCACCAGAGCACAGTGCTCTAACAGAGACTTATCACACACCAGCCCATCACGAGAGCACAGCGTCCTACAACAAAGACTTATCAAACACCAGCACAGCACCAGACCACAGTGTTCTACAGCAGAAACTCATCACACACCATCACATCAGCAGAGCAAAGCGTTCTAGCAGAGACCTATCACACACCAGCACATCACTAGAGCACAGTGTTCCTACAGAAGAGACTTATTACACACCAGCACATCACAAAAGCACAGCATACTATCAGAGATGTATTACACACCAGCAGATCAGCAGAGCACAGCCTTCTACACCAGAGACTTATCACACACCAGCACATAACCGGAGCACAGCATTCTATTGCAGAGATTTATCACACATCACCAGCGCACAGCGTTCTAACAGAGCCTTATCACACACCAGCGCATCACAAGAGCACAGCGTTCTACAGCAGAGACTTATCACACACCAGCCCATCACTAAACCATAGTGTTCTACAGCAGAGACTCATCACACACATAGCACATCACCAGAGCAAAGCGTTCTAGCAGAGACTTATCACATACCAGCACATCACCAGAGCACAGCGTTCCTACAGCAGAGACTTAGCACGGAGCAGCACATCACCAGAGCACAGCGTTCTAGCAGAGCCTTTTCACACACCAGCGCATCACAAGAGCACAGCGTTCTACAGCAGAGACTTATCACACACTAGCACATCACCAGAGCACATCGTTCTAGCAGAGTCTTATCATATAACAGCGCATCACAAGAGCACAGCATTCTACAGCAGAGACTTACCACACAGCAGCACATCACCAGAGCACAGCTTTCTAGCAGAGCCTTATCACACACCAGCGCATCACAAGAGCACAGCGTTCTACAGCAGAGACTTATCACACACTAGCACATCACCAGAGCACATCGTTCTAGCAGAGCCTTATCACACACCAGCGCATCAGAAGAGCACAGCGTTCTAGGTCAGAGACTTACCACACAGCAGCACATCACCAGAGCACAGCCTTCTAGCAGAGCTTATCAAACACCAGCGCATCACAAGAGCACAGCGTTCTACAGCAGAGACTTATCACACACTAGCACATCACCTGAGCACAGTGTTCTAGCAGAGCCTTATCACACACCAGCGCATCACAAGAGCACAGCTTTCTACAGCAGAGACTTACCACACAGCAGCACATCACCAGAGCACAGCTTTTTAGCAGAGCCTTATCACACACCAGCGCATCACAAGAGCACAGTGTTCTACAGCAGAGACTTATCACACACCAGCACATCAAAAGAGCACCGCGTTCTACAGCAGACTTATCACACCCAGCACATCACCAGAGCACAGCATTCTACAGCAAAGACTTACCACACAGCAGCACATCACCAGAGCACAGCTTTCTAGCAGAGCCTTATCACACACCAGCACATCACAAGAGCACAGCGTTGTACAGCAGAGACTTATCACATACCAGCACATCACCAGAGCACCTCGTTCTACAGCAGACTTATCACACCCAACACATCACCAGAGCACAGCATTCTACAGCAGAGACTTATCACACAGCAGCGCATCACAAGAGCACAGCGTTCTACAGCAGAGACTTACCACACTGCAGCACATCACCAGAGCACAGCGTTCTAGCAGAGCCTTATCACACACCAGTGCATCACAAGAGCACATCGTTCTACAGCAGAGACTTATCACACACCAGCACATACCAGAGCACCGCGTTCTACAGCAGACTTATCACACACCAGCACATCACCAGAGCACAGTGCTCTAACAGAGACTTATCACACACCAGCCCATCACGAGAGCACAGCGTCCTACAACAAAGACTTATCAAACACCAGCACAGCACCAGACCACAGTGTTCTACAGCAGAAACTCATCACACACCATCACATCAGCAGAGCAAAGCGTTCTAGCAGAGACCTATCACACACCAGCACATCACTAGAGCACAGTGTTCCTACAGAAGAGACTTATTACACACCAGCACATCACAAAAGCACAGCATACTATCAGAGACGTATTACACACCAGCATATCAGCAGAGCACAGCCTTCTACACCAGAGACTTATCACACACCAGCACATAACCGGAGCACAGCATTCTATTGCAGAGATTTATCACACATCACCAGCGCACAGCGTTCTAACAGAGCCTTATCACACACCAGCGCATCACAAGAGCACAGCGTTCTACAGCAGAGACTTATCACACACCAGCCCATCACTAGACCATAGTGTTCTACAGCAGAGACTCATCACACACACAGCACATCACCAGAGCAAAGCGTTCTAGCAGAGACTTATCACATACCAGCACATCACCAGAGCACAGCGTTCCTACAGCAGAGACTTAGCACGGAGCAGCACATCACCAGAGCACAGCGTTCTAGCAGAGCCTTTTCACACACCAGCGCATCACAAGAGCACAGCGTTCTACAGCAGAGACTTATCACACACTAGCACATCACCAGAGCACATCGTTCTAGCAGAGTCTTATCATATAACAGCGCATCACAAGAGCACAGCATTCTACAGCAGAGACTTACCACACAGCAGCACATCACCAGAGCACAGCTTTCTAGCAGAGCCTTATCACACACCAGCGCATCACAAGAGCACAGCGTTCTACAGCAGAGACTTATCACACACTAGCACATCACCAGAGCACATCGTTCTAGCAGAGCCTTATCACACACCAGCGCATCAGAAGAGCACAGCGTTCTAGGTCAGAGACTTACCACACAGCAGCACATCACCAGAGCACAGCCTTCTAGCAGAGCTTATCAAACACCAGCACATCACCAGAGCACTGCGTTCTACAGCAGACTTACCACACCCAGCACATCACCAGAGCACAGCATTCTATAGCAGAGACTTACCACAAAGCAGCACATCACCAGAGCACAGTATTCTACCAGAGTCTTAACATATACCAGCGCATCACAAGAGCACAGCATTCTACAGCAGAGACTTACCACACACCAGCACATCACCAGAGCACAGCTTTCTAGCAGAGCCTTATCATACACCAGCGCATCACAAGAGCACAGCATTCTACAGCAGAGACTTACCACACACCAGCAGATCACCAGAGCACAGCTTTCTAGCAGAGCCTTATCACACACCAGCGCATCACAAGAGCACAGTGTTCTACAGCAGAGACTTATCACACACCAGCACATCAAAAGAGCACCGCGTTTACAGCAGACTTATCACACCCAGCACATCACCAGAGCACAGCATTCTACAGCAAAGACTTACCACACAGCAGCACATCACCAGAGCACAGCTTTCTATCAAAGCCTTATCACATACCAGCACATCACAAGAGCACAGTGTTCTACAGCAGAGACTTATCACATACCAGCACATCACCAGAGCACAGCATTGTACAGCAGAGACTTATCACACACCAGCGCATCACAAGAGCACAGCGTTCTACAGCAGAGACTTACCACACAGCAGCACATCACCAGAGCACAGCGTTCTAGCAGAGCTGTATCACACACCAGTGCATCACAAGAGCACAGCGTTCTACAGCAGAGACTTATCACACACCAGCACATCACCAGAGCACCGCGTTCTAAAGCAGACATATCACACCCAGCACATCACCAGAGCACAGCATTCTACAGCAGAGACTTATCACACAACAGCACATCACCAGAGCACAGTGCTCTAACAGAGACTTATCACACACCAGCCCATCACGAGAGCACAGCGTCCTACAACAAAGACTTATCAAACACAAGCACAGCACCAGACCACAGTGTTCTACAGCAGAGACTCATCACACACCATCACATCACCAGAGCAAAGCGTTCTAGCAGAGACCTATCACACACCAGCACATCACCAGAGCACAGCATACTAGCAGAGCCGTATTACACACCAGCAGATCAGCAGAGCACAGCCTTCTACAGCAGAGACTTATCACACACCAGCACATCACCGGAGCACTGCATTCTAATGCAGAGATTTATCACACATCACCAGAGCACAGCGTTCTAACAGAGCCTTATCACACACCAGCGCATCACAAGAGCACAGCGTTCTACAGCAGAGACTTATCACACACCAGCCCATCACCAGACCACAGTGTTCTACAGCAGAGACTCATCACACACACAGCACATCACCAGAGCAAAGCGTTCTAGCAGAGCCTTATCACAACCCAGCGCATCACAAGAGCACAGCGTTCTACAGCAGAGACTTATCACACACTAGCACATCACCAGAGCACATCGTTCTAGCAGAGTCTTATCATATACCAGCGCATCACATGAGCACAGCATTCTACATCAGAGACTTACCACACAGCAGCACATCACGAGAGCACAGCGTTCTAGCAGAGCCTTATCACACACCAGCGCATCACAAGAGCACAGCGTTCTACAGCAGAGACTTATCACACACTAGCACATCACCTGAGCACATCGTTCTAGCAGAGCCTTATCACACACCAGCACATCACAAGAGCACAGCTTTCTACAGCAGAGACTTACCACACAGCAGCACATCACCAGAGCACAGCTTTTTAGCAGAGCCTTATCACACACCAGCACATCACCTGAGCACAGTGTTCTAACAGAGACTTATCACACACCAGCACATCACCAAAGCACAGCGTTGTACAGCAGAGACTTATCACACAGCAGTACATCACCAGAGCACAGTGTTCTAGCGGAGCCTTATGACAAACGAGCACATCACCAGAGCACAGTGTTCTACAGCAGAGATTTTTCACACACCCGCACATCACCTGAGCACATTGATCTAATAGAGACTTATCACACATCAGCACATCACCAAAGCACAGCAATGTACAGCAGACTTATCGCACACCAGCACATCATCAGAGCACAGCCTTACCACACATGAGCACATCACCAGAGCACATCGTTCTAGCAGAGCCTTGTCACACATCAGCCATCACAAGAGCACAGTGTTCTACAGCAGAGACTTACCACAGAGCAGCACATCACCAGAGCACAGCGTTCTAGGAGAGCCTTATCACACACCAGCGCATCACAAGAGCACAGCGTTCTACAGCAGAGACTTATCACACACTAGCACATCACCTGAGCACAGTGTTCTAGCAGAGCCTTATCACATACCAGCGCATCACAAGAGCACAGCTTTCTACAGCAGAGACTTACCACACAGCACCACATCACCAGAGCACAGCTTTTTAGCAGAGCCTTATCACACACCAGCGCATCACAAGAGCACAGTGTTCTACAGCAGAGACTTATCACACACCAGCACATCAAAAGAGCACTGCGTTCTACAGCAGACTTATCACACCCAGCACATCACCAGAGCACAGCATTCTACAGCAAAGACTCACCACTCAGCAGCACATCACCAGAGCAGAGCTTTCTAGCAGAGCCTTATCACACACCAGAACATCACAAGAGCACAGCGTTGTACAGCAGAGACTTATCACACAGCAGCGCATCACAAGAGCACAGCGTTCTACAGCAGAGACTTACCACACAGCAGCACATCACCAGAGCACAGCGTTCTAGCAGAGCCTTATCACACACCAGTGCATCACAAGAGCACAGCGTTCTACAGCAGAGACTTATCACACACCAGCACATCACCAGAGCACCGCGTTCTACAGCAGACTTAACACACCCAGCACATCACCAGAGCACAGCATTCTACAGCAGAGACTTATCACACACCAGCACATCACCAGAGCACAGTGCTCTAACAGAGACTTATCACACACCAGCCCATCACGAGAGCACAGCGTCCTACACCAAAGACTTATCAAACATCAGCACAGCACCAGACCACAGTGATCTACAGCAGAAACTCATCACACACCATCACATCACCAGAGCAAAGCGTTCTAGCAGAGACCTATCACACACCAGCACATCACCAGAGCACAGTGTTCCTACAGCAGAGACTTATTACACACCAGCACATCACAAAAGCACAGCATACTAGCAGAGACGTATTACACACCAGCAGATCAGCAGAGCACAGCCTTCTACAGCAGAGACTTATCACACACCAGCACATCACTGGAGCACAGCATTCTATTACAGAGATTTATCACACATCACCAGAGCACAGCGTTCTAACAGAGCCTTATCACACACCAGCGCATCACAATAGCACAGCGTTCTACAGCAGAGACTTATCAGACACCAGCCCATCACTAGACCATAGTGTTCTACAGCAGAGACTCATCACACACACAGCACATCACCAGAGCAAAGCGTTCTAGCAGAGACTTATCACATACCAGCACATCACCAGAGCACAGCGTTCCTACAGCAGAGACTTAGCACAGAGCAGCACATCACAAGAGCACAGCGTTCTACAGCAGAGACTTATCACACACTAGCACATCACCAGAGCACATCGTTCTAGCAGAGTCTTATCATATACCAACGCATCACAAGAGCACAGCATTCTACAGCAGAGACTTACCACACAGCAGCACATCACCAGAGCACAGCTTTCTAGCAGAGCCTTATCACACACCAGCGCATCACAAGATCACAGAGTTCTGCAGCAAAGACTTATCACACACTAGCACATCACCAGAGCACATCGTTCTAGCAGAGCCTTATCACACACCAGCGCATCAGAAGAGCACAGCGTTCTATATCAGAGACTTACCACACAGCAGCACATCACCAGAGCACAGCCTTCTAGCAGAGCTTATCAAACACCAGCACATCACCAGAGCACTGCGTTCTACAGCAGACTTACCACACCCAGCACATCACCAGAGCACAGCATTCTATAGCAGAGACTTACCACACAGCAGCACATCACCACAGCACAGTGTTCTACCAGAGTCTTAACATTTACCAGCGCATCACAAGAGCACAGCATTCTACAGCAGAGACTTACCACACACCAGCACATCACCAGAGCACAGCTTTCTAGCAGAGCCTTATCATACACCAGCGCATCACAAGAGCACAGCATTCTACAGCAGAGACTTACCACACACCAGCACATCACCAGAGCACAGCTTTCTAGCAGAGCCTTATCACACACCAGCGCATCACAAGAGCACAGTGTTCTACAGCAGAGACTTATCACACACCAGCACATCAAAAGAGCACCGCGTTCTACAGCAGACTTATCACACCCAGCACATCACCAGAGCACAGCATTCTCCAGCAAAGACTTACCACACAGCAGCACATCACCAGAGCACAGCTTTCTATCAGAGCCTTATCACACACCAGCACATCACAAGAGCACAGCGTTCTACAGCAGAGACTTATCACATACCAGCACATCACCAGAGCACCTCGTTCTACAGCAGACTTATCACACCCAACACATCACCAGAGCACTGCATTGTACAGCAGAGACTTATCACACACCAGCGCATCACAAGAGCACAGCGTTCTACAGCAGAGACTTACCACACAGCAGCACATCACCAGAGCACAGCGTTCTAGCAGAGCCGTATCACACACCAGTGCATCACAAGAGCACAGCGTTCTACAGCAGAGACTTATCACACACCAGCACATCACCAGAGCACCGCGTTCTAAAGCAGACTTATCACACCCAGCACATCACCAGAGCACAGCATTCTACAGCAGAGACTTATCACACACCAGCACATCACCAGAGCACAGTGCTCTAACAGAGACTTATCACACACCAGCCCAACACGAGTGCACAGCGTCCTACAACAAAGACTTATCAAACACCAGCACAGCACCAGACCACAGTGTTCTACAGCAGAGACTCATCAAACACCATCACATCACCAGAGCAAAGCGTTCTAGCAGAGACCTATCACACACCAGCACATCACCAGAGCACAGCATACTAGCAGAGACGTATTACACACCAGCAGATCAGCAGAGCACAGCCTTCTACAGCACAGACTTATCACACACCAGCACATCACCGGAGCACAGCATTCTAATGCATAGATTTATCACACATCACCAGAGCACAGCGTTCTAACAGAGCCTTATCACACACCAGCGCATCACAAGAGCACAGCGTTCTACAGCAGAGACTTATCACACACCAGCCCATCACCAGACCATAGTGTTCTACAGCAGAGACTCATCACACACACAGCACATCACCAGAGCAAAGCGTTCTAGCAGAGACTTGTCACATACCAGCACATCACCAGAGCACGGCGTTCCTACAGCTGAGACTTAGCACAGAGCAGCACATCACCAGAGCACAGCGTTCTAGCAGAGCCTTATCACACACCAGCGCATCACAAGAGCACAGCGTTCTACAGCAGAGACTTATCACACACTAGCACATCACCAGGGCACATCGTTCTAGCAGAGTCTTATCATATACCAGCGCATCACATGAGCACAGCATTCTACAGCAGAGACTTACCCCACAGCAGCACATCACCAGAGCACAGCGTTCTAGCAGAGCCTTATCACACACCAGCGCATCACAAGAGCACAGCGTTCTACAGCAGAGACTTATCACACACTAGCACATCACTTGAGCACATCGTTCTAGCAGAGCCTTATCACACACCAGCGCATCACAAGAGCACAGCGTTCTACAGCAGAGACTTATCACACACTAGCACATCACCTGAGCACAGTGTTCTAGCAGAGCCTTATCACATACCAGCGCATCACAAGAGCACAGCTTTCTACAGCAGAGACTTACCACACAGCAGCACATCACCAGAGCACAGCTTTTTAGCAGAGCCTTATCACACACCAGAGCATCACAAGAGCACAGTGTTCTACAGCAGAGACTTATCACACACCAGCACATCAAAAGAGCATCGCGTTCTACAGCAGACTATCACACCCAGCACATCACCAGAGCACAGCATTCTACAGCAAAGACTTACCACACAGCAGCACATCACCAGAGCACAGCTTTCTAGCAGAGCCTTATCACACACCAGCACATCACAAGAGCACAGCGTTGTACAGCAGAGACTTATCACATACCAGCACATCACCAGAGCACCTCGTTCTACAGCAGACTTATCACACCCAACACATCACCAGAGCACAGCATTCTACAGCAGAGACTTATCACACAGCAGCGCATCACAAGAGCACAGCGTTCTACAGCAGAGACTTACCACACAGCAGCACATCACCAGAGCACAGCGTTCTAGCAGAGCCTTATCACCCACCAGTGCATCACAAGAGCACAGCGTTCTACAGCAGAGACTTATCACACACCAGCACATCACCAGAGCACCGCGTTCTACAGCAGACTTATCACACCCAGCACATCACCAGAGCACAGCATTCTACAGCAGAGACTTATCACACGCCAGCACATCACCAGAGCACAGTGCTCTAACAGAGACTTATCACACACCAGCCCATCACAAGAGCACAGCGTCCTACAACAAAGACTTATCAAACACCAGCACAGCACCAGACCACAGTGTTCTACAGCAGAAACTCATCACACACCAGCGCATCAGAAGAGCACAGCGTTCTATATCAGAGACTTACCACACAGCAGCACATCACCAGAGCACAGCCTTCTTGCAGAGCTTATCAAACACCAGCACATCACCAGAGCACTGCGTTCTACAGCAGACTTACCACACCCTGCACATCACCAGAGCACAGCATTCTACAGCAGAGACTTACCACACAGCAGCACATCACCAGAGCACAGCTTTCTAGCAGAGCCTTATCACACACCAGCGCATCACAAGAGCACAGCGTTCTGCAGCAAAGACTTATCACACACTAGCACATCACCAGAGCACATCGTTCTAGCAGAGCCTTATCACACACCAGCGCATCAGAAGAGCACAGCGTTCTATATCAGAGACTTACCACACAGCAGCACATCACCAGAGCACAGCCTTCTAGCAGAGCTTATCAAACACCAGCACATCACCAGAGCACTGCGTTCTACAGCAGACTTACCACACCCAGCACATCACCAGAGCACAGCATTCTATAGCAGAGACTTACCACACAGCAGCACATCACCAGAGCACAGTGTTCTACCAGAGTCTTAACATTTACCAACGCATCACAAGAGCACAGCATTCTACAGCAGAGACTTACCACACACCAGCACATCACCAGAGCACAGCTTTCTAGCAGAGCCTTATCATACACCAGCGCATCACAAGAGCACAGCATTCTACAGCAGAGACTTACCACACACCAGCACATCACCAGAGCACAGCTTTCTAGCAGAGCCTTATCACACACCAGCGCATCACAAGAGCACAGTGTTCTACAGCAGAGACTTATCACACACCAGCACATCAAAAGAGCACCGCGTTCTACAGCAGACTTATCACACCCAGCACATCACCAGAGCACAGCATTCTCCAGCAAAGACTTACCACACAGCAGCACATCACCAGAGCACAGCTTTCTATCAGAGCCTTATCACACACCAGCACATCACAAGAGCACAGCGTTCTACAGCAGAGACTTATCACATACCAGCACATTACCAGAGCACCTCGTTCTACAGCAGACTTATCACACCCAACACATCACCAGAGCACAGCATTGTACAGCAGAGACTTATCACACACCAGCGCATCACAAGAGCACAGCGTTCTACAGCAGAGACTTACCACACAGCAGCACATCACCAGAGCACAGCGTTCTAGCAGAGCCGTATCACACACCAGTGCATCACAAGAGCACAGCGTTCTACAGCAGAGACTTATCACACACCAGCACATCACCAGAGCACCGCGTTCTAAAGCAGACTTATCACACCCAGCACAGCACCAGAGCACAGCATTCTACAGCAGAGACTTATCACACACCAGCACATCACCAGAGCACAGTGCTCTAACAGAGACTTATCACACACCAGCCCAACACGAGAGCACAGCGTCCTACAACAAAGACTTATCAAACACCAGCACAGCACCAGACCACAGTGTTCTACAGCAGAGACTCATCAAACACCATCACATCACCAGAGCAAAGCGTTCTAGCAGAGACCTATCACACACCAGCACATCACCAGAGCACAGCATACTAGCAGAGACGTATTACACACCAGCAGATCAGCAGAGCACAGCCTTCTACAGCACAGACTTATCACACACCAGCACATCACCGGAGCACAGCATTCTAATGCAGAGATTTATCACACATCACCAGAGCACAGCGTTCTAACAGAGCCTTATCACACACCAGCGCATCACAAGAGCACAGCGTTCTACAGCAGAGACTTATCACACACCAGCCCATCACCAGACCATAGTGTTCTACAGCAGAGACTCATCACACACACAGCACATCACCAGAGCAAAGCGTTCTAGCAGAGACTTATCACATCCCAGCACATCACCAGAGCACGGCGTTCCTACAGCTGAGACTTAGCACAGAGCAGCACATCACCAGAGCACAGCGTTCTAGCAGAGCCTTATCACACACCAGCGCATCACAAGAGCACAGCGTTCTACAGCAGAGACTTATCACACACTAGCACATCACCAGAGCACATCGTTCTAGCAGAGTCTTATCATATACCAGCGCATCACATGAGCACAGCATTCTACAGCAGAGACTTACCCCACAGCAGCACATCACCAGAGCACAGCGTTCTAGCAGAGCCTTATCACACACCAGCGCATCACAAGAGCACAGCGTTCTACAGCAGAGACTTATCACACACTAGCACATCACCTGAGCACATCGTTCTAGCAGAGCCTTATCACACACCAGCGCATCACAAGAGCACAGCGTTCTACAGCAGAGACTTATCACACACTAGCACATCACCTGAGCACAGTGTTCTAGCAGAGCCTTATCACATACCAGCGCATCACAAGAGCACAGCTTTCTACAGCAGAGACTTACCACACAGCAGCACATCACCAGAGCACAGCTTTTTAGCAGAGCCTTATCACACACCAGAGCATCACAAGAGCACAGTGTTCTACAGCAGAGACTTATCACACACCAGCACATCAAAAGAGCATCGCGTTCTACAGCAGACTTATCACACCCAGCACATCACCAGAGCACAGCATTCTACAGCAAAGACTTACCACACAGCAGCACATCACCAGAGCACAGCTTTCTAGCAGAGCCTTATCACACACCAGCACATCACAAGAGCACAGCGTTGTACAGCAGAGACTTATCACATACCAGCACATCACCAGAGCACCTCGTTCTACAGCAGACTTATCACACCCAACACATCACCAGAGCACAGCATTCTACAGCAGAGACTTATCACACAGCAGCGCATCACAAGAGCACAGCGTTCTACAGCAGAGACTTACCACACAGCAGCACATCACCAGAGCACAGCGTTCTAGCAGAGCCTTATCACACACCAGTGCATCACAAGAGCACAGCGTTCTACAGCAGAGACTTATCACACACCAGCACATCACCAGAGCACCGCGTTCTACAGCAGACTTATCACACCCAGCACATCACCAGAGCACAGCATTCTACAGCAGAGACTTATCACACGCCAGCACATCACCAGAGCACAGTGCTCTAACAGAGACTTATCACACACCAGCCCATCACAAGAGCACAGCGTCCTACAACAAAGACTTATCAAACACCAGCACAGCACCAGACCACAGTGTTCTACAGCAGAAACTCATCACACACCATCACATCACCAGAGCAAAGCGTTCTAGCAGAGACCTATCACACACCAGCACATCACCAGAGCACAGTGTTCCTACAGCAGAGACTTATTACACACCAGCACATCACCAGAGCACAGCATACTAGCAGAGACGTATTACACACCAGCAGATCAGCAGAGCACAGCCTTCTACTGCAGAGACTTATCACACACCAGCACATCACCGGAGCACAGCATTCTATTGCAGAGATTTATCACACATCACAAGAGCACAGCGTTCTAACAGAGCCTTATCACACACCAGCGCATCAGAAGAGCACAGCGTTCTACAGCAGAGACTTATCACACACCAGCCCATCACTAGACCATAGTGTTCTACAGCAGAGACTCATCACACACACAGCACATCACCAGAGCACAGCGTTCTAGCAGAGCCTTATCACACACCAGCGCATCACAAGAGCACAGCGTTCTACAGCAGAGACTTATCACACACTAGCACATCACCAGAGCACAGCGTTCTAGCAGAGCCTTATCACACACCAGCGCATCACAAGAGCACAGCGTTCTACAGCAGAGACTTATCACACACTAGCACATCACCAGAGCACATCGTTCTAGCAGAGTCTTATCAAATACCAGCGCATCACATGAGCACAGCATTCTACAGCAGAGACTTACCCCACAGCAGCACATCACCAGAGGACAGCGTTCTAGCAGAGCCTTATCACACACCAGCGCATCACAAGAGCACAGCGTTCTACAGCAGAGACTTATCACACACTAGCACATCACCAGAGCACAGCATTCTATAGCAGAGACTTACCACACAGCAGCATATCACCAGAGCACAGTGTTCTACCAGAGTCTTAACATATACCAGCGCATCACAAGAGCACAGCATTCTACAGCAGAGACTTACCACACACCAGCACATCACCAGAGCACAGCTTTCTAGCAGAGCCTTATCATACACCAGCGCATCACAAGAGCACAGCATTCTACAGCAGAGACTTACCACACACCAGCACATCACCAGAGCACAGCTTTCTAGCAGAGCCTTATCACACACCAGCGCATCACAAGAGCACAGTGTTCTACAGCAGAGACTTATCAAACACCAGCACATCAAAAGAGCACTGCGTTCTACAGCAGACTTATCACATCCAGCACATCACCAGAGCACAGCATTCTACAGCAAAGACTTATCACACACCAGCGCATCACAAGAGCACAGCGTTCTACAGCAGAGACTTACCACACAGCAGCACATCACCAGAGCACAGCGTTCTAGCAGAGCCGTATCACACACCAGTGCATCACAAGAGCATAGCGTTCTACAGCAGAGACTTATCACACACCAGCACATCACCAGAGCACCGCGTTCTAAAGCAGGCTTATCACACCCAGCACATCACCAGAGCACAGCATTCTACAGCAGAGACTTATCACACACCAGCACATCACCAGAGCACAGTGCTCTAACAGAGACTTATCACACACCAGCCCATCACGAGAGCACAGCGTCCTACAACAAAGACTTATCAAACACCAGCACAGCACCAGACCACAGTGTTCCACAGCAGAGACTCATCACACACCATCACATCACCAGAGCAAAGCGTTCTAGCAGAGACCTATCACACACCAGCACATCACCAGAACACAGCGTACTAGCAGAGACGTATTACACACCAGCAGATCAGCAGAGTACAGCCTTCTACAGCAGAGACTTATCACACACCAGCACATCACCGGAGCACAGCATTCTAATGCAGAGATTTATCACACATCACCAGAGCACAGTGTTCTAACAGAGTCTTATCACACACCAGCGCATCACAAGAGCACAGCGTTCTACAGCAGAGACTTATCACACACCAGCCCATCACCAGACCATAGTGTTCTACAGCAGAGACTCATCACACACACAGCATATCACCAGAGCAAAGCGTTCCAGCAGAGACTTATCACATACCAGCACATCACCAGAGCACAGCGTTCCTACAGCAGAGACTTAGCACAGAGCAGCACATCACCAGAGCACAGCGTTCTAGCAGAGCCTTATCACACACCAGCGCATCACAAGAGCACAGCGTTCTACAGCAGAGACTTATCACACACTAGCACATCACCTGAGCACATCGTTGTAGCAGAGCCTTATCACACACCAGCGCATCACAAGAGCACAGCGTTGTACAGCAGAGACTTATCACATACCAGCACATCACCAGAGCACCTCGTTCTACAGCAGACTTATCACACCCAACACATCACCAGAGCACAGCATTCTACAGCAGAGACTTATCACACAGCAGCGCATCACAAGAGCACAGCGTTCTACAGCAGAGACTTACCACACAGCAGCACATCACCAGAGCACAGCGTTCTAGCAGAGCCTTATCACACACCAGTGCATCACAAGAGCACAGCGTTCTACAGCAGAGACTTATCACACACCAGCACATCACCAGAGCACCGCGTTCTACAGCAGACTTATCACACCCAGCACATCACCAGAGCACAGGATTCTACAGCAGAGACTTATCACACACCTGCACATCACCAGAGCACAGTGCTCTAACAGAGACTTATCACACACCAGCCCATCACGAGAGCACAGCGTCCTACAACAAAGACTTATCAAACACCAGCACAGCACCAGACCACAGTGTTCTACAGCAGAAACTCATCACACACCATCACATCACCAGAGCAAAGCGTTCTAGCAGAGACCTATCACACACCAGCACATCACCAGAGCACAGTGTTCCTACAGCAGAGACTTATTACACACCAGCACATCACAAAAGCACAGCATACTAGGAGAGACGTATTACACACCAGCAGATCAGCAGAGCACAGCCTTCTACAGCAGAGACTTATCACACACCAGCACATCACCGGAGCACAGCATTCTAATGCAGAGATTTATCACACATCACCAGAGCACAGCGTTCTAACAGAGCCTTATCACACTCCAGCGCATCACAAGAGCACAGCGTTCTACAGCAGAGACTTATCACACACCAGCACATCACCGGAGCACAGCATTCTATTGCAGAGATTTATCACACATCACCAGAGCACAGCGTTCTAACAGAGCCTTATCACACACCAGCGCATCACAATAGCGCAGCGTTCTACAGCAGAGACTTATCACACACCAGCCCATCACTAGACCATAGTGTTCTACAGCAGAGACTCATCACACACACAGCACATCACCAGAGCAAAGCGTTCTAGCAGAGACTTATCACATACCAGCACATCACCAGAGCACAGCGTTCCTACAGCAGAGACTTAGCACAGAGCAGCACATCACAAGAGCACAGCGTTCTACAGCAGAGACTTATCACACACTAGCACAACACCAGAGCACATCGTTTTAGCAGAGTCTTATCATATACCAACGCATCACAAGAGCACAGCATTCTACAGCAGAGACTTACCACACAGCAGCACATCACCAGAGCACAGCTTTCTAGCAGAGCCTTATCACACACCAGCGCATCACCAGAGCACAGCGTTCTGCAGCAAAGACTTATCACACACTAGCACATCACCAGAGCAGATCGTTCTAGCAGAGCCTTATCACACACCAGCGCATCAGAAGAGCACAGCGTTCTATATCAGAGACTTACCACACAGCAGCACATCACCAGAGCACAGCCTTCTTGCAGAGCTTATCAAACACCAGCACATCACCAGAGCACTGCGTTCTACAGCAGACTTACCACACCCAGCACATCACCAGAGCACAGCATTCTACAGCAGAGACTTACCACACAGCAGCACATCACCAGAGCACAGTGTTCTAGCAGAGTCTTAACATATACCAGCGCATCACAAGAGCACAGCATTCTACAGCAGAGACTTACCAGACACCAGCACATCACCAGAGCACAGCTTTCTAGCAGAGCCTTATCATACACCAGCACATCACCAGAGCATAGTGTTCTAACAGAGACTTATCACACAACAGCACATCACCAGAGCACAGCCTTCTACAGCAGAGACGTATCACACACCAGCACATCACCTGAGCACAGTGTTCTAACAGAGACTTATCACACACCAGCACATCACCAAAGCACAGCGTTGTACAGCAGAGACTTATCACACAGCAGCACATCACCAGAGCACAGTGTTCTAGCGGAGCCTTATGACAAACGAGCACATCACCAGAGCACAGTGTTCTACAGCAGAGATTT
Source organism: Pleurodeles waltl (assembly GCF_031143425.1). NCBI lineage: Eukaryota > Metazoa > Chordata > Amphibia > Caudata > Salamandridae > Pleurodeles > Pleurodeles waltl. The sequence continues at coordinate 1,192,053,484 of NC_090448.1, forward strand.
TTCACACACCCGCACATCACCTGAGCACATTGATCTAATAGAGACTTATCACACATCAGCACATCACCAAAGCACAGAAATGTACAGCAGACTTATCGCACACCAGCACATCATCAGAGCACAGCCTTACCACACACGAGCACATCACCAGAGCACATCGTTCTAGCAGAGCCTTGTCACACATCAGCCATCACAAGAGCACAGTGTTCTACAGCAGAGACTTACCACAGAGCAGCACATCACCAGAGCACAGCGTTCTAGCAGAGCCTTATCACACACCAGCGCATCACAAGAGCACAGCGTTCTACAGCAGAGACTTATCACACACTAGCACATCACCTGAGCACAGTGTTCTAGCAGAGCCTTATCACATACCAGCGCATCACAAGAGCACAGTGTTCTACAGCAGGGACTTATCACACACCAGCACATCAAAAGAGCACCGCGTTCTACAGCAGACTTATCACACCCAGCACATCACCAGAGCACAGCATTCTACAGCAAAGACTTACCACACAGCAGCACATCACCAGAGCACAGCTTTCTAGCAGAGCCTTATCACACACCAGCACATCACAAGAGCACAGCGTTGTACAGCAGAGACTTATCACATACCAGCACATCACCAGAGCACCTCGTTCTACAGCAGACTTATCACACCCAACACATAACCAGAGCACAGCATTCTACAGCAGAGACTTATCACACAGCAGCGCATCACAAGAGCACAGCGTTCTACAGCAGAGACTTACCACACAGCAGCACATCACCAGAGCACAGTGTTCTAGCAGAGCCTTATCACACACCAGTGCATCACAAGAGCACAGCGATCTACAGCAGAGACTTATCACACACCAGCACATCATCAGAGCACCGCGTTCTACAGCAGACTTATCACACCCAGCACAACATCAGAGCACAGCATTCTACAGCAGAGACTTATCACACACCAGCACATCACCAGAGCACAGTGCTCTAACAGAGACTTATCACACACCAGCCCATCACGAGAGCACAGCGTCCTACAACAAAGACTTATCAAACACCAGCACAGCACCAGACCACAGTGTTCTGCAGCAGAAACTCATCACACACCATCACATCACCAGAGCAAAGCGTTCTAGCAGAGACCTATCACACACCAGCACATCACCAGAGCACAGTGTTCCTACAGCAGAGACTTATTACACACCAGCACATCACAAAAGCACAGCATACTAGCAGAGACGTGTTACACACCAGCAGATCAGCAGAGCACAGCCTTCTACAGCAGAGACTTATCACACACCAGCACATCACCGGAGCACAGCATTCTATTGCAGAGATTTATCACACATCACCAGAGCACAGCGTTCTAACAGAGCCTTATCACACACCAGCGCATCACAAGAGCACAGCGTTCTACAGCAGAGACTTATCACACACCAGCCCATCACTAGACCATAGTGTTCTACAGCAGAGACTCATCACACACACAGCACATCACCAGAGCAAAGCGTTCTAGCAGAGACTTATCACATACCAGCACATCACCAGAGCACAGCGTTCCTACAGCAGAGACTTAGCACAGAGCAACACATCACCAGAGCACAGCGTTCTAGCAGAGCCTTATCACACACCAGCGCATCACAAGAGCACAGCGTTCTACAGCAGAGACTTATCACACACCAGCCCATCACTAGACCATAGTGTTCTACAGCAGAGACTCATCACATACCAGCACATCACCAGAGCACAGCGTTCCTACAGCAGAGACTTAGCACAGAGCAACACATCACCAGAGCACAGCGTTCTAGCAGAGCCTTATCACACACCAGCACATCACAAGAGCACAGCGTTGTACAGCAGAGACTTATCACATACCAGCACATCACCAGAGCACCTCGTTCTACAGCAGACTTATCACACCCAACACATAACCAGAGCACAGCATTCTACAGCAGAGACTTATCACACAGCAGCGCATCACAAGAGCACAGCGTTCTACAGCAGAGACTTACCACACAGCAGCACATCACCAGAGCACAGCTTTTTAGCAGAGCCTTATCACACACCAGCGCATCACAAGAGCACAGTGTTCTACAGCAGGGACTTATCACACACCAGCACATCAAAAGAGCACCGCGTTCTACAGCAGACTTATCACACCCAGCACATCACCAGAGCACAGCATTCTACAGCAAAGACTTACCACACAGCAGCACATCACCAGAGCACAGCTTTCTAGCAGAGCCTTATCACACACCAGCACATCACAAGAGCACAGCGTTGTACAGCAGAGACTTATCACATACCAGCACATCACCAGAGCACCTCGTTCTACAGCAGACTTATCACACCCAACACATAACCAGAGCACAGCATTCTACAGCAGAGACTTATCACACAGCAGCGCATCACAAGAGCTCAGCGTTCTACAGCAGAGACTTACCACACAGCAGCACATCACCAGAGCACAGTGTTCTAGCAGAGCCTTATCACACACCAGTGCATCACAAGAGCACAGCGTTCTACAGCAGAGACTTATCACACACCAGCACATCATCAGAGCACCGCGTTCTACAGCAGACTTATCACACCCAGCACAACACCAGAGCACAGCATTCTACAGCAGAGACTTATCACACACCAGCACATCACCAGAGCACAGTGCTCTAACAGAGACTTATCACACACCAGCCCATCACGAGAGCACAGCGTCCTACAACAAAGACTTATCAAACACCAGCACAGCACCAGACCACAGTGTTCTGCAGCAGAAACTCATCACACACCATCACATCACCAGAGCAAAGCGTTCTAGCAGAGACCTATCACACACCAGCACATCACCAGAGCACAGTGTTCCTACAGCAGAGACTTATTACACACCAGCACATCACAAAAGCACAGCATACTAGCAGAGACATGTTACACACCAGCAGATCAGCAGAGCACAGCCTTCTACAGCAGAGACTTATCACACACCAGCACATCACCGGAGCACAGCATTCTATTGCAGAGATTTATCACACATCACCAGAGCACAGCGTTCTAACAGAGCCTTATCACACACCAGCGCATCACAAGAGCACAGCGTTCTACAGCAGAGACTTATCACACACCAGCCCATCACTAGACCATAGTGTTCTACAGCAGAGACTCATCACACACACAGCACATCACCAGAGCAAAGCGTTCTAGCAGAGACTTATCACATACCAGCACATCACCAGAGCACAGCGTTCCTACAGCAGAGACTTAGCACAGAGCAACACATCACCAGAGCACAGCGTTCTAGCAGAGCCTTATCACACACCAGCGCATCACAAGAGCACAGCGTTCTACAGCAGAGACTTATCACACACCAGTCCATCACTAGACCATAGTGTTCTACAGCAGAGACTCATCACACACACAGCACATCACCAGAGCAAAGCGTTCTAGCAGAGACTTATCACATACCAGCACATCACCAGAGCACAGCGTTCCTACAGCAGAGACTTAGCACAGAGCAACACATCACCAGAGCACAGCGTTCTAGCAGAGCCTTATCACACACCAGCGCATCACAAGAGCACAGCGTTCTACAGCAGAGACTTATCACACACTAGCACATCACCAGAGCACATCGTTCTAGCAGAGTCTTATCATATACCAGCGCATCACAAGAGCACAGCATTCTACAGCAGAGACCTACCACACAGCAGCACATCACCAGAGCACAGCTTTCTAGCAGAGCCTTATCACACACCAGCGCATCACAAGAGCACAGCGTTCTGCAGCAAAGACTTATCACACTAGCACATCACCAGAGCACATCGTTCTAGTAGAGCCTTATCACACACCAGCGCATCAGAAGAGCACAGCGTTCTATATCAGAGACTTACCACACAGCAGCACATCACCAGAGCACAGCCTTCTAGCAGAGCTTATCAAACACCAGCACATCACCAGAGCACTGCGTTCTACAGCAGACTCACCACACCCAGCACATCACCAGAGCACAGCATTCTATAGCAGAGACTTACCACACAGCAGCACATCACCAGAGAACAGTGTTCTACCAGAGTCTTAACATATACCAGCGCACCACAAGAGCACAGCATTCTACAGCAGAGACTTACCACACACCAGCACATCACCAGAGCACAGCTTTCTAGCAGAGCCTTATCATACACCAGCGCATCACAAGAGCACAGCATTCTACAGCAGAGACTTACCACACACCAGCATATCACCAGAGCACAGCTTTCTAGCAGAGCTTTATCACACACCAGCGCATCACAAGAGCACAGTGTTCTACAGCAGAGACTTATCACACACCAGCACATCAAAAGAGCACCGCGTTCTACAGCAGACTTATCACACCCAGCACATCACCAGAGCACAGCATTCTACAGCAAAGACTTATCACACACCAGCGCATCACAAGAGCACAGCGTTCTACAGCAGAGACTTACCACACAGCAGCACATCACCAGAGCACAGCGTTCTAGCAGAGCCTTATCACACACCAGTGCATCACAAGAGCACAGCGTTCTACAGCAGAGACTTATCACACACCAGCACATCACCAGAGCACCGCGTTCTAAAGCAGACTTATCACACCCAGCACATCACCAGAGCACAGCATTCTACAGCAGAGACTTGTCACACACCAGCACATCACCAGAGCACAGTGCTCTAACAGAGACTTATCACGCACCAGCCCATCACGAGAGCACAGCGTCCTACAACAAAGACTTATCAAACACCAGCACAGCACCAGACCACAGTGTTCTACAGCAGAGACTCATCACACACCATCACATCACCAGAGCAAAGCGTTCTAGCAGAGACCTATCACACACCAGCACATCACCAGAGCACAGCATACTAGCAGAGACGTATTACACACCAGCAGATCAGCAGAGCACAGCCTTCTACAGCAGAGACTTATCACACACCAGCACATCACCGGAGCACAGCATTCTAATGCAGAGATTTATCACACATCACCAGAGCACAGCGTTCTAACAGAGTCTTATCACACACCAGTGCATCACAAGAGCACAGCGTTCTACAGGAGAGACTTATCACACACCAGCCCATCACCAGACCATAGTGTTCTACAGCAGAGACTCATCACACACACAGCACATCACCAGAGCAAAGCGTTCCAGCAGAGACTTATCACATACCAGCACATCACCAGAGCACAGCGTTCCTACAGCAGAGACTTAGCACAGAGCAGCATATCACCAGAGCACAGCGTTCTAGCAGAGCCTTATCACACACCAGCGCATCACAAGAGCACAGCGTTCTACAGCAGAGACTTATCACACACTAGCACATCACCTGAGCACATCGTTCTAGCAGAGCCTTATCACACACCAGCGCATCACAAGAGCACAGCTTTCTACAGCAGAGACTTACCACACAGCAGCACATCACCAGAGCACAGCTTTCTAGCAGAGTCTTATCACACACCAGCGCATCACAAGAGCACAGCGTTCTACAGCAGAGACTTATCACACACTAGCACATCACCTGAGCACATCGTTCTAGCAGAGCCTTATCACAACCAGCGCATCACAAGAGCACAGCTTTCTACAGCAGAGACTTACCACACAGCAGCACATCACCAGAGCACAGCTTTCTAGCAGAGCCTTATCACACACCAGCGCATCACAAGAGCACAGTGTTCTACAGCAGAGACTTATCACACACCAGCACATCAAAAGAGCACCGCGTTCTACAGCAGATTTATCACACCCAGCACATCACCAGAGCACAGCATTCTACAGCAAAGATTTACCACACAGCAGCACATCACCAGAGCACAGATCTCTAGCAGAGCCTTATCACACACCAGCACATCACAAGAGCACAGCGTTCTACAGCAGAGACTTATCACATACCAGCACATCACCAGAGCACCTCGTTCTACAGCAGACTTATCACACCCAACACATCACCAGAGCACAGCATTCTACACCAGAGACTGATCACACAAAAGCGCATCACAAGAGCACAGCGTTCTACAGCAAAGACTTACCACACAGCAGCACATCCCCAGAGCACAGCGTTCTAGCAGAGCCTTATCACACACCAGTGCATCACCAGAGCACTGCGTTCTACAGCAGACTTATCACACCCAGCACATCACCAGAGCACAGCATTCTACAGCAGAGACTTATAACACACCAGCACATCACCAGAGCACAGTGCTCTAACAGAGACTTATCACACACCAGCCCATCACGAGAGCACAGCGTCCTACAACAAAGACTTATCAAAAACCAGCACAGCACCAGACCACAGTGTTCTACAGCAGAGACTCATCACACACCATCACATCACCAGAGCAAAGCGTTCTAGCAGAGACCTATCACACACCAGCACATCACCAGAGCACAGTGTTCCTACAGCAGAGACTTATTACACACCAGCACATCACCAAAGCACAGCATACTAGCAGAGACGTATTACACACCAGCAGATCAGCAGAGCACAGCCTTCTACAGCAGAGACTTATCACACACCAGCACATCACCGGAGCACAGCATTCTATTGCAGAGATTTATCACACATCACCAGAGCACAGCGTTCTAACAGAGCCTTATCACACACCAGCGCATCACAAGAGCACAGCGTTCTACAGCAGAGATTTATCACACACCAGCACATCACCAGACCATAGTGTTCTACAGCAGAGACTCATCACACACACAGCACATCACCAGAGCAAAGCGTTCTAGCAGAGACTTGTCACATACCAGCACATCACCAGAGCACAGTGTTCCTACAGCAGAGACTTAGCACAGAGCAGCACATCACCAGAGCACAGCGTTCTAGCAGAGCCTTATCACACACCAGCGCATCACAAGAGCACTGCGTTCTACAGCAGACTTACCACACCCAGCACATCACCAGAGCACAGCATTCTATAGCAGAGACTTACCACACAGCAGCACATCACCAGAGCACAGTGTTCTACCAGAGTCTTAACATATACCAGCGCATCACAAGAGCACAGCATTCTACAGCAGAGACTTACCACACACCAGCACATCACCAGAGCACAGCTTTCTAGCAGAGCCTTATCATACACCAGCGCATCACAAGAGCACAGCATTCTACAGCAGAGACTTACCACACACCAGCATATCACCAGAGCACAGCTTTCTAGCAGAGCTTTATCACACACCAGCGCATCACAAGAGCACAGTGTTCTACAGCAGAGACTTATCACACACCAGCACATCAAAAGAGCACCGCGTTCTACAGCAGACTTATCACACCCAGCACATCACCAGAGCACAGCATTCTACAGCAAAGACTTATCACACACCAGCGCATCACAAGAGCACAGCGTTCTACAGCAGAGACTTACCACACAGCAGCACATCACCAGAGCACAGCGTTCTAGCAGAGCCGTATCACAAACCAGTGCATCACAAGAGCACAGCGTTCTACAGCAGAGACTTATCACACACCAGCACATCACCAGAGCACCGCGTTCTAAAGCAGACTTATCACACCCAGCACATCACCAGAGCACAGCATTCTACAGCAGAGACTCATGACACACCATCACATCACCAGAGCAAAGCGTTCTAGCAGAGACCTATCACACACCAGCACATCACCAGAGCACAGCATACTAGCAGAGACGTATTACACACCAGCAGATCAGCAGAGCACAGCCTTCTACAGCAGAGACTTATCACACACCAGCACATCACAGGAGCACAGCATTCTAATGCAGAGATTTATCACACATCACCAGAGCACAGCGTTCTAACAGAGTCTTATCACACACCAGTGCATCACAAGAGCACAGCGTTCTACAGCAGAGACTTATCACACACCAGCCCATCACCAGACCATAGTGTTCTACAGCAGAGACTCATCACACACACAGCACATCACCAGAGCAAAGCGTTCCAGCAGAGACTTATCACATACCAGCACATCACCAGAGCACAGCGTTCCTACAGCAGAGACTTAGCACAGAGCAGCATATCACCAGAGCACAGCATTCTAGCAGAGCCTTATCACACACCAGCGCATCACAAGAGCACAGCGTTCTACAGCAGAGACTTATCACACACTAGCACATCACCTGAGCACATCGTTCTAGCAGAGCCTTATCACACACCAGCGCATCACAAGAGCACAGCTTTCTACAGCAGAGACTTAGCACACAGCAGCACATCACCAGAGCACAGCTTTCTAGCAGAGTCTTATCACACACCAGCGCATCACAAGAGCACAGCGTTCTACAGCAGAGACTTATCACACACTAGCACATCACCTGAGCACATCGTTCTAGCAGAGCCTTATCACAACCAGCGCATCACAAGAGCACAGCTTTCTACAGCAGAGACTTACCACACAGCAGCACATCACCAGAGCACAGCTTTCTAGCAGAGCCTTATCACACACCAGCGCATCACAAGAGCACAGTGTTCTACAGCAGAGACTTATCACACACCAGCACATCAAAAGAGCACCGCGTTCTACAGCAGATTTATCACACCCAGCACATCACCAGAGCACAGCATTCTACAGCAAAGATTTACCACACAGCAGCACATCACCAGAGCACAGATCTCTAGCAGAGCCTTATCACACACCAGCACATCACAAGAGCACAGCGTTCTACAGCAGAGACTTATCACATACCAGCACATCACCAGAGCACAGTGTTCTACAGCAGAGACTCATCACACACCATCACATCACCAGAGCAAAGCGTTCTAGCAGAGACCTATCACACACCAGCACATCACCAGAGCACAGTGTTCCTACAGCAGAGACTTATTACACACCAGTATATCACCAAAGCACAGCATACTAGCAGAGACGTATTACACACCAGCAGATCAGCAGAGCACAGCCTTCTACAGCAGAGACTTATCACACACCAGCACATCACCGGAGCACAGCATTCTATTGCAGAGATTTATCACACATCACCAGAGCACAGCGTTCTAACAGAGCCTTATCACACACCAGCGCATCACAAGAGCACAGCGTTCTACAGCAGAGACTTATCACACGCCAGCACATCACCGGAGCACAGCATTCTATTGCAGAGATTTATCACACATCCCCAGAGCACAGCGTTCTAACAGAGCCTTATCACACACCAGCGCATCACAAGAGCACAGCGTTCTACAGCAGAGACTTATCACACACCAGCACATCACCAGACCATAGTGTTCTACAGCAGAGACTCATCACACACACAGCACATCACCAGAGAAAAGCGTTCTAGCAGAGACTTGTCACATACCAGCACATCACCAGAGCACAGTGTTCCTACAGCAGAGACTTAGCACAGAGCAGCACATCACCAGAGCACAGCCTTCTAGCAGAGCCTTATCACACACCAGCGCATCACAAGAGCACTGCGTTCTACAGCAGACTTACCACACCCAGCACATCACCAGAGCACAGCATTCTATAGCAGAGACTTACCACACAGCAGCACATCACCAGAGCACAGTGTTCTACCAGAGTCTTAACATATACCAGCGCATCACAAGAGCACAGCATTCTACAGCAGAGACTTACCACACACCAGCACATCACCAGAGCACAGCTTTCTAGCAGAGCCTTATCATACACCAGCGCATCACAAGAGCACAGCATTCTACAGCAGAGACTTACCACACACCAGCATATCACCAGAGCACAGCTTTCTAGCAGAGCTTTATCACACACCAGCGCATCACAAGAGCACAGTGTTCTACAGCAGAGACTTATCACACACCAGCACATCAAAAGAGCACCGCGTTCTACAGAAGACTTATCACACCCAGCACATCACCAGAGCACAGCATTCTACAGCAAAGACTTATCACACACCAGCGCATCACAAGAGCACAGCGTTCTACAGCAGAGACTTACCACACAGCAGCACATCACCAGAGCACAGCGTTCTAGCAGAGCCGTATCACACACCAGTGCATCACAAGAGCACAGCGTTCTACAGCAGAGACTTATCACACACCAGCACATCACCAGAGCACCGCGTTCTAAAGCAGACTTATCACACCCAGCACATCACCAGAGCACAGCATTCTACAGCAGAGACTAGTCACACACCAGCACATCACCAGAGCACAGTGTTCTAACAGAGACTTATCACGCACCAGCCCATCACGAGAGCACAGCGTCCTACAACAAAGACTTATCAAACACCAGCACAGCACCAGACCACAGTGTTCTACAGCAGAGACTCATCACACACCATCACATCACCAGAGCAAAGCGTTCTAGCAGAGACCTATCACACACCAGCACATCACCAGAGCACAGCATACTAGCAGAGACGTATTACACACCAGCAGATCAGCAGAGCACAGCCTTCTACAGCAGAGACTTATCACACACCAGCACATCACCGGAGCACAGCATTCTAATGCAGAGATTTATCACACATCACCAGAGCACAGCGTTCTAACAGAGTCTTATCACACACCAGTGCATCACAAGAGCACAGCGTTCTACAGCAGAGACTTATCACACACCAGCCCATCACCAGACCATAGTGTTCTACAGCAGAGACTCATCACACACACAGCACATCACCAGAGCAAAGCGTTCCAGCAGAGACTTATCACATACCAGCACATCACCAGAGCACAGCGTTCCTACAGCAGAGACTTAGCACAGAGCAGCATATCACCAGAGCACAGCGTTCTAGCAGAGCCTTATCACACACCAGCGCATCACAAGAGCACAGCGTTCTACAGCAGAGACTTATCACACACTAGCACATCACCTGAGCACATCGTTCTAGCAGAGCCTTATCACACACCAGCGCATCACAAGAGCACAGCTTTCTACAGCAGAGACTTACCACACAGCAGCACATCACCAGAGCACAGCTTTCTAGCAGAGTCTTATCACACACCAGCGCATCACAAGAGCACAGCGTTCTACAGCAGAGACTTATCACACACTAGCACATCACCTGAGCACATCGTTCTAGCAGAGCCTTATCACAACCAGCGCATCACAAGAGCACAGCTTTCTACAGCAGAGACTTACCACACAGCAGCACATCACCAGAGCACAGCTTTCTAGCAGAGCCTTATGACACACCAGCGCATCACAAGAGCACAGTGTTCTACAGCAGAGACTTATCACACACCAGCACATCAAAAGAGCACCGCGTTCTACAGCAGATTTATCACACCCAGCACATCACCAGAGCACAGCATTCTACAGCAAAGATTTACCACACAGCAGCACATCACCAGAGCACAGATCTCTAGCAGAGCCTTATCACACACCAGCACATCACAAGAGCACAGCGTTCTACAGCAGAGACTTATCACATACCAGCACATCACCAGAGCACCTCGTTCTACAGCAGACTTATCACACCCAACACATCACCAGAGCACAGCATTCTACAGCAGAGACTGATCACACAAAAGCGCATCACAAGAGCACAGCGTTCTACAGCAGAGACTTACCACACAGCAGCACATCCCCAGAGCACAGCGTTCTAGCAGAGCCTTATCACACACCAGTGCATCACCAGAGCACTGCGTTCTACAGCAGACTTATCACACCCAGCACATCACCAGAGCACAGCATTCTACAGCAGAGACTTATAACACACCAGCACATCACCAGAGCACAGTGCTCTAACAGAGACTTATCACACACCAGCCCATCACGAGAGCACAGCGTCCTACAACAAAGACTTATCAAAAACCAGCACAGCACCAGACCACAGTGTTCTACAGCAGAGACTCATCACACACCATCACATCACCAGAGCAAAGCGTTCTAGCAGAGACCTATCACACACCAGCACATCACCAGAGCACAGTGTTCCTACAGCAGAGACTTATTACACACCAGCACATCACCAAAGCACAGCATACTAGCAGAGACGTATTACACACCAGCAGATCAGCAGAGCACAGCCTTCTACAGCAGAGACTTATCACACACCAGCACATCACCGGAGCACAGCATTCTATTGCAGAGATTCATCACACATCACCAGAGCACAGCGTTCTAACAGAGCCTTATCACACACCAGCGCATCACAAGAGCACAGCGTTCTACAGCAGAGACTTATCACACGCCAGCACATCACCGGAGCACAGCATTCTATTGCAGAGATTTATCACACATCACCAGAGCACAGCGTTCTAACAGAGCCTTATCACACACCAGCGCATCACAAGAGCACAGCGTTCTACAGCAGAGACTTATCACACACCAGCACATCACCAGACCATAGTGTTCTACAGCAGAGACTCATCACACACACAGCACATCACCAGAGCAAAGCGTTCTAGCAGAGACTTGTCACATACCATCACATCACCAGAGCACAGTGTTCCTACAGCAGAGACTTAGCACAGAGCAGCACATCACCAGAGCACAGAGTTCTAGCAGAGCCTTATCACACACCAGCGCATCACAAGAGCACAGCGTTCTACAGCAGAGACTTATCACACACTAGCACATCACCAGAGCACATCGTTCTAGCAGAGTCTTATCATATACCAGCGCATCACAAGAGCACAGCATTCTACAGCAGAGACTTACCACACAGCAGCACATCACCAGAGCACAGTGTTCTAGCAGAGTCTTAACATATACCAGCGCATCACAAGAGCACAGCATTCTACAGCAGAGACTTACCAGACACCAGCACATCACCAGAGCACAGCTTTCTAGCAGAGCCTTATCATACACCAGCACATCACCAGAGCATAGTGTTCTAACAGAGACTTATCACACAACAGCACATCACCAGAGCACAGCCTTCTACAGCAGAGACGTATCACACACCAGCACATCACCTGAGCACAGTGTTCTAACAGAGACTTATCACACACCAGCACATCACCAAAGCACAGCGTTGTACAGCAGAGACTTATCACACAGCAGCACATCACCAGAGCACAGTGTTCTAGCGGAGCCTTATGACAAACGAGCACATCACCAGAGCACAGTGTTCTACAGCAGAGATTTTTCACACACCCGCACATCACCTGAGCACATTGATCTAATAGAGACTTATCACACATCAGCACATCACCAAAGCACAGCAATGTACAGCAGACTTATCGCACACCAGCACATCATCAGAGCACAGCCTTACCACACACGAGCACATCACCAGAGCACATCGTTCTAGCAGAGCCTTGTCACACATCAGCCATCACAAGAGCACAGTGTTCTACAGCAGAGACTTACCACAGAGCAGCACATCACCAGAGCACAGTGTTCTAGCAGAGCCTTATCACACACCAGCGCATCACAAGAGCACAGCGTTCTACAGCAGAGACTTATCACACACTAGCACATCACCTGAGCACAGTGTTCTAGCAGAGCCTTATCACATACCAGCGCATCACAAGAGCACAGCTTTCTACAGCAGAGACTTACCACACAGCAGCACATCACCAGAGCACAGCTTTTTAGCAGAGCCTTATCACACACCAGCGCATCACAAGAGCACAGTGTTCTACAGCAGAGACTTATCACACACCAGCACATCAAAAGAGCACTGCGTTCTACAGCAGACTTATCACACCCAGCACATCACCAGAGCACAGCATTCGACAGCAAAGACTTACCACACAGCAGCACATCACGAGAGCACAGCTTTCTAGCAGAGTCTTATCACACACCAGCACATCACAAGAGCACAGCGTTGTACAGCAGAGACTTATCACATACCAGCACATCACCAGAGCACCTCGTTCTACAGCAGACTTATCACACCCAACACATCACCAGAGCACAGCATTCTACAGCAGAGACTTATCACACACCAGCGCATCACAAGAGCACAGCGTTGTACAGCAGAGACTTATCACACACTAGCACATCACCTGAGCACAGTGTTCTAGCAGAGCCTTATCACACACCAGCGCATCACAAAAGCACAGCTTTCTACAGCAGAGACTTACCACACAGCAGCACATCACCAGAGCACAGCTTTTTAGCAGAGCCTTATCACGCACCAGCGCATCACAAGAGCACAGTGTTCTACAGCAGAGACTTATCACACACCAGCACATCAAAAGAGCACCGCGTTCTACAGCAGACTTATCACACCCAGCACATCACCAGAGCACAGCATTCTACAGCAAAGACTTACCACACAGCAGCACATCACCAGAGCACAGCTTTCTAGCAGAGCCTTATCACACACCAGCACATCACAAGAGCACAGCGTTCTACAGCAGAGACTTATCACATACCAGCACGTCACCAGAGCACCTCGTTCTACAGCAGACTTATCACACCCAACACATCACCAGAGCACAGCATTCTACAGCAGAGACTTATCACACACCAGCGCATCACAAGAGCACAGCGTTCTACAGCAGAGACTTACCTCACAGCAGCACATCACCAGAGCACAGCGTTCTAGCAGAGCTTTATCACACACCAGTGCATCACAAGAGCACAGCGTTCTACAGCAGAGACTTATCACACACCAGCACATCACCAGAGCACCGCGTTCTACAGCAGACTTATCACACCCAGCACATCACCAGAGCACAGCATTCTACAGCAAAGACTTATCACACACTAGCACATCACCAGAGCACAATGCTCTAACAGAGACTTATCACACACCAGCCCATCACGAGAGCACAGTGTCCTACAACAAAGACTTATCAAACACCAGCACAGCACCAGACCACAGTGTTCTACAGCAGAAACTCATCACACACCATCACATCACCAGAGCAAAGCGTTCTAGCAGAGACCTATCACACACCAGCACATCACCAAAGCACAGCATAGTAGCAGAGACGTATTGCACACCAGCAGATCAGCAGAGCACAGCCTTCCACAGCAGAGACTTATCACACACCAGCACATCACCAGAGCATAGTGTTTTAACAGAGACTTATCACACAACAGCACATCACCAGAGCACAGCCTTCTACAGCAGAGACGTATCACACACCAGCACATCACCTGAGCACAGTGTTCTAACAGAGACTTATCACACACCAGCACATCACCGGAGCACAGCATTCTATTACAGAGATTTATCACACATCACCAGAGCACAGCGTTCTAACAGAGCCTTATCACACACCAGCGCATCACAAGAGCACAGCGTTCTACAGCAGAGACTTATCACACACCAGCCCATCACCAGACCATAGTGTTCTACAGCAGAGACTCATCACACACACAGCACATCACCAGAGCAAAGCGTTCTAGCAGAGACTTATCACATACCAGCACATCACCAGAGCACAGCGTTCTAGCAGAGCCTTATCACACACCAGCGCATCACAAGAGCACAGCGTTCTACAGCAGAGACTTATCACACACTAGCACATCACCAGAGCACATCGTTCTAGCAGAGTCTTATCATATACCAGCGCATCACAAGAGCACAGCATTCTACAGCAGAGACTTACCACACAGCAGCACATCACCAGAGCACATCTTTCTAGCAGAGCCTTATCACACACCAGCGCATCACAAGAGCACAGCGTTTTACAGCAGAGACTTATCACACACTAGCACATCACCAGAGCACATTGTTCTAGCAGAGCCTTATCACACACCAGCGCATCACAAGAGCACAGCGTTCTATATCAGAGACTTACCACACAGCAGCACATCACAAGAGCACAGCCTTCTAGCAGAGCTTATCAAACACCAGCACATCACCAGAGCACTGCCTTCTACAGCAGACTTACCACACCCAGCACATCACCAGAGCACAGTATTCTATAGCAGAGACTTACCACACAGCAGCAAATCACCAGAGCACAGTGTTCTACCAGAGTCTTAACATATACCAGCGCATCACAAGAGCACAGCATTCTACAGCAGAGACTTACCACACACCAGCACATCACCAGAGCACAGCTTTCTAGCAGAGCCTTATCACACACCAGCGCATCACAAGAGCACAGCATTCTACAGCAGAGACTTACCACACACCAGCACATCACCAGAGCACAGCTTTCTAGCAGAGCCTTATCATACACCAGCACATCACCAGAGCATAGTGTTCTAACAGAGACTTATCACACAACAGCACATCACCAGAGCACAGCCTTCTACAGCAGAGACGTATCACACACCAGCACATCACCTGAGCACAGTGTTCTAACAGAGACTTATCACACACCAGCAGATCACCAAAGCACAGCGTTGTACAGCAGAGACTTATCACACAGCAGCACATCACCAGAGCACAGTGTTCTAGCGGAGCCTTATGACAAACGAGCACATCACCAGAGCACAGTGTTCTACAGCAGAGATTTTTCACACACCCGCACATCACCTGAGCACATTGATCTAATAGAGACTAATCACACATCAGCACATCACCAAAGCACAGCAATGTACAGCAGACTTATCGCACACCAGCACATCATCAGAGCACAGCCTTCTAACACAGCCTTACCACACACGAGCACATCACCAGAGCACATCGTTCTAGCAGAGCCTTGTCACACATCAGCCATCACAAGAGCACAGTGTTCTACAGCAGAGACTTACCACAGAGCAGCACATCACCAGAGCACAGCGTTCTAGCAGAGCCTTATCACACACCAGCGCATCACAAGAGCACAGCGTTCCACAGCAGAGACTTATCACACACTAGCACATCACCTGAGCACATCATTCTAGCAGAGCCTTATCACACACCAGCGCATCACAAGAGCACAGCTTTCTACAGCAGAGACTTACCACACAGCAGCACATCACCAGAGCACAGCTTTCTAGCAGAGCCTTATCACACACCAGCGCATCACAAGAGCACAATGTTCTACAGCAGAGACTTATCACACACAAGCACATCAAAAGAGCACCGCCTTCTACAGCAGACTTAACACACCCAGCACATCAACAGAGCACAGCATTCTACAGCAAAGACTTACCACACAGCAGCACATCACCAGAGCACAGCTTTCTAGCAGAGCCTTACCACACACCAGCACATCACAAGAGCACAGCGTTCTACAGCAGAGACTTATCACATACCAGCACATCACCAGAGCACCTCGTTCTACAGCAGACTTATCACACCCAACACATCACCAGAGCACAGCATTCTACAGCAGAGACTTATCACACACCAGCGCATCACAAGAGCACAGCGTTCTACAGCAGAGACTTACCACACAGCAGCACATCACCAGAGCACAGCGTTCTAGCAGAGCCTTATCACACACCAGTGCATCACAAGAGCACAGCGTTCTACAGCAGAGACTTATCACACACCAGCACATCACCAGAGCACCGCGTTCTACAGCAGACTTATCACACCCAGCACATCACCAGAGCACAGCATTCTACAGCAGAGACTTATCACACACCAGCACATCACCAGACCACAGTGCTCTAACAGAGACTTATCACACACCAGCCCATCACGAGAGCACAGCGTCCTACAACAAAGACTTATCAAACACCAGCACAGCACCAGACCACAGTGTTCTACAGCAGAGATTCATCACACACCATCACATCACCAGAGCAAAGCGTTCTAGCAGAGACCTATCACACATCAGCACATCACCAGAGCACAGTGTTCCTACAGCAGAGACTTATTACACACCAGCACATCACCAAAGCACAGCATACTAGCAGAGACGTATTACACACCAGCAGATCAGCAGAGCACAATCTTCTACAGCAGAGACTTATCACACACGTGCACATCACCGGAGCACAGCATTCTATTGCAGAGATTTATCACACATCACCAGAGCACAGCGTTCTAACAGAGCCTTATCACACACCAGCGCATCACAAGAGCACAGCGTTCTACAGCAGAGACTTATCACACACCAGCCCATCACCAGAACATAGGGGGTGATTCTGACCTTGGCGGTCTTTTCGCAAGACCGCCGAGTTACCGCCGCGGTAAAGACCGCCGACCGCGGCGGTATGCCGCGGCGCGTATTCCAACCGCTGGGAGCGTTCCGCCGGAAAACCGCCAGCAGCCACACTGGCGGTCGGCGGGAAAGTGGAGACTGGTCAACCTCACCGCCACGCCAGCAGAACACCGCGCACAGAATTACGACCCACATTTCTGTGTGGCGGTCTTCTGTTGGCGGTCTTCTGTTGGCCGTCACGTCCCTATGGCTCCCGTCGCCTCCCGGAGGACCAACGCAAGGTAAGTTGATCGTCCGTGAGGGGAGGGGGTGGGGGGGGTGTTGTGTGATGTGTGCGTGCATGGGGGTGTGTAGAGGGGGTGTGTGAGTGCGTGCATGCAGGCGGGGGGTGCTGCTGTGCCTATGGGCAATGTGTGTAGTTCGGCGGGTGCGCATGTTGGCATGTATGTGTGCGGGTATGTGCCCCCATTGTGTATGTGTGTGTGTAGGGGGTGTGCATATGTGCATGTTGGGGGTGCGTGCATGTCGGGGTGCGTGTATGTGCATGTCGGGGTGGGGGGGCAGGGGGTTTGTAACATCTCTGGGGGGTGGCAGGGGGTGGAGGGTGTGGGGGGGGGACTCGTGGGGGGTAGTGGGGGGTGGGGGAGACCCCTATCAGTGCCAGGGATGGAATTCCCTGGCCCCGATATTGCCTACCGCCATGGTTCGCATGGCGGTTCCCGACCGCCAAAAACCGCGGCGGTAAGCAGGGTCATGATGCGGTTGGCGGTCTTGGGTCGACCGCCGGGCCGGAGTGCGCAAACTCCAGCCCGTCGGTCATGACCGCCGTGGCGGTCGGAGTGGGAAAGTGGCGGTCGATCGCGGCGGTGACCGCCGCGGTCAGAATGCCATTTTTTGGACCGCCGATCTGTTCGCGGTCCGACCGCCGCCTCTCCGCCGACCGCCGGGGTTAGAATGAGGGCCATAGTGTTCTACAGCAGAGACTCATCACACACACAGCACATCACCAGAGCAAAGCGTTCTAGCAGAGACTTATCACATACCAGCACATCACCAGAGCACAGCGTTCCTACAGCAGAGACTTAGCACAGAGCAGCATATCACCAGAGCAAAGCGTTCTAGCAGAGTCTTATCATATACCAGTGCATCACAAGAGCACAGCATTCTACAGCAGAGACTTACCACACAGCAGCACATCACCAGAGCACAGTGTTCTAGCAGAGTCTTAACATATACCAGCGCATCACAAGAGCACAGCAGACTACTACAGCAGAGACTTACCACACACCAGCACATCACCAGAGTACAGCTTTCTAGCAGAGCCTTATCATACACCAGCACATCACCAGAGCATAGTGTTCTAACAGAGACTTATCACACTACAGCACATCACCAGAGCACAGCCTTTTACAGCAGAGACGTATCACACACCAGCATATCACCTGAGCACAGTGTTCTAACAGAGACTTATCACACACCAGCACATCACCAAAGCACAGCGTTGTACAGCAGAGACTTATCACACAGCAGCACATCACCAGAGCACAGTGTTCTAGCGGAGCCTTATGACAAACGAGCACATCACCAGAGCACAGTGTTCTACAGCAGAGATTTTTCACACACCTGCACATCACCTGAGCACATTGATCTAATAGAGACTAATCACAAATCAGCACATCACCAAAGCACAGCAATGTACAGCAGACTTATCGCACACCAGCACATCATCAGAGCACAGCCTTCTAACACAGCCTTACCACACACAAGCACATCACCAGAGCACATCGTTCTAACAGAGCCTTGTCACACATCAGCCATCACAAGAGCACAGTGTTCTACAGCAGAGACTTACCACAGAGGAGCACATCACCAGAGCACAGCGTTCTAGCAGAGCCTTATCACACACCAGCGCATCACAAGAGCACAGCGTTCTACAGCAGAGACTTATCACACACTAGCACATCACCTGAGCACATCGTTCTAGCAGAGCCTTATCTCACCCCAGTGCATCACAAGAGCACAGCTTTCTACAGCAGAGACTTACCACACAGCAGCACATCACCAGAGCACAGCTTTCTAGCAGAGCCTTATCACACACCAGCGCATCACAAGAGCACAATGTTCTACAGCAGAGACTTATCACACACAAGCACATCAAAACAGCACCGCGTTCTACAGCAGACTTATCACACCCAGCACATCAACAGAGCACAGCATTCTACAGCAAAGACTTACCACACAGCAGCACATCACCAGAGCACAGCTTTCTAGCAGAGCCTTATCACACACCAGCACATCACAAGAGCACAGCGTTCTACAGCAGAGACTTATCACATACCAGCACATCACCAGAGCACCTCGTTCTACAGCAGACTTATCACACCCAACACATCACCAGAGCACAGCATTCTACAGCAGAGACTTATCACACACCAGCGCATCAGAAGAGCACAGCGTTCTACAGCAGAGACTTACCACACAGCAGCACATCACCAGAGCACAGCGTTCTAGCAGAGCCTTATCACACACCAGTGCATCACAAGAGCACAGCGTTCTACAGCAGAGACTTATCACACACCAGCACATCACCAGAGCACCGCGTTCTACAGCAGACTTATCACACCCAGCACATCACCAGAGCACAGCATTCTACAGCAGAGACTTATCACACACCAGCACATCACCAGACCACAGTGCTCTAACAGAGACTTATCACACACCAGCCCATCACGAGAGCACAGGGTCCTACAACAAAGACTTATCAAACACCAGCACAGCACCAGACCACAGTGTTCTACAGCAGAGATTCATCACACACCATCACATCACCAGAGCAAAGCGTTCTAGCAGAGACTTATCACACACCAGCACATCACCAGAGCACAGTGTTCCTACAGCAGAGACTTATTACACACCAGAACATCACCAAAGCACAGCATACTAGCAGAGACGTATTACACACCAGCAGATCAGCAGAGCACAGCCTTCTACAGCAGAGACTTATCACACACCAGCACATCACCGGAGTATAGCATTCTATTGCAGAGATTTATCACACATCACCAGAGCACAGCGTTCTAACAGAGCCTTATCACACACCAGCGCATCACAAGAGCACAGCGTTCTACAGCAGAGACTTATCACACACCAGCCCATCACCAGACCATAGTGTTCTACAGCAGAGACTCATCACACACACAGCACATCACCAGAGCAAAGCGTTCTAGCAGAGACTTATCACATACCAGCACATCACCAGAGCACAGCATTCCTACAGCAGAAACTTAGCACAGAGCAGCACATCACCAGAGCACAGCGTTCTAGCAGAGCCTTATCACACACCAGCGCATCACAAGAGCACAGCGTTCTACAGCAGAGACTTATCACACAGCAGCACATCACCAGAGCACAGCTTTCTAGCAGAGTCTTAACATATACCATCACATCACCAGAGCAAAGCGTTCTAGCAGAGACTTATCACACACCAGCACATCACCAGAGCACAGTGTTCCTACAGCAGAGACTTATTACACACCAGAACATCACCAAAGCACAGCATACTAGCAGAGACGTATTACACACCAGCAGATCAGCAGAGCACAATCTTCTACAGCAGAGACTTATCACACACCAGCACATCACCGGAGCACAGCATTCTATTGCAGAGATTTATCACACATCACCAGAGCACAGCGTTCTAACAGAGCCTTATCACACACCAGCGCATCACAAGAGCACAGCGTTCTACAGCAGAGACTTATCACACACCAGCCCATCACCAGAACATAGGGGGTGATTCTGACCTTGGCGGTCTTTTCGCAAGACCGCCGAGTTACCGCCGCGGTAAAGACCGCCGACCGCGGCGGTATGCCGCGGCGCGTATTCCAACCGCTGGGAGCGTTCCGCCGGAAAACCGCCAGCAGCCACACTGGCGGTCGGCGGGAAAGTGGAGACTGGTCAACCTCACCGCCACGCCAGCAGAACACCGCGCACAGAATTACGACCCACATTTCTGTGTGGCGGTCTTCTGTTGGCGGTCTTCTGTTGGCCGTCACGTCCCTATGGCTCCCGTCGCCTCCCGGAGGACCAACGCAAGGTAAGTTGATCGTCCGTGAGGGGAGGGGGTGGGGGGGTGTTGTGTGATGTGTGCGTGCATGGGGGTGTGTAGAGGGGGTGTGTGAGTGCGTGCATGCAGGCGGGGGGTGCTGCTGTGCCTATGGGCAATGTGTGTAGTTCGGCGGGTGCGCATGTTGGCATGTATGTGTGCGGGTATGTGCCCCCGTTGTGTATGTGTGTGTGTAGGGGGTGTGCATATGTGCATGTTGGGGGTGCGTGCATGTCGGGGTGCGTGTATGTGCATGTCGGGGTGGGGGGGGCAGGGGGTTTGTAACATCTCTGGGGGGTGGCAGGGGGTGGAGGGTGTGGGGGGGGGACTCGTGGGGGGTAGTGGGGGGTGGGGGAGACCCCTATCAGTGCCAGGGATGGAATTCACTGGCCCCGATAGTGCCTACCGCCATGGTTCGCATGGCGGTTCCCGACCGCCAAAAACCGCGGCGGTAAGCAGGGTCATGATGCGGTTGGCGGTCTTGGGTCGACCGCCGGGCCGGAGTGCGCAAACTCCAGCCCGTCGGTCATGACCGCCGTGGCGGTCGGAGTGGGAAAGTGGCGGTCGATCGCGGCGGTGACCGCCGCGGTCAGAATGCCATTTTTTGGACCGCCGATCTGTTCGCGGTCCGACCGCCGCCTCTCCGCCGACCGCCGGGGTTAGAATGAGGGCCATAGTGTTCTACAGCAGAGACTCATCACACACACAGCACATCACCAGAGCAAAGCGTTCTAGCAGAGACTTATCACATACCAGCACATCACCAGAGCACAGCGTTCCTACAGCAGAGACTTAGCACAGAGCAGCATATCACCAGAGCAAAGCGTTCTAGCAGAGTCTTATCATATACCAGTGCATCACAAGAGCACAGCATTCTACAGCAGAGACTTACCACACAGCAGCACATCACCAGAGCACAGTGTTCTAGCAGAGTCTTAACATATACCAGCGCATCACAAGAGCACAGCAGACTACTACAGCAGAGACTTACCACACACCAGCACATCACCAGAGTACAGCTTTCTAGCAGAGCCTTATCATACACCAGCACATCACCAGAGCATAGTGTTCTAACAGAGACTTATCACACTACAGCACATCACCAGAGCACAGCCTTTTACAGCAGAGACGTATCACACACCAGCATATCACCTGAGCACAGTGTTCTAACAGAGACTTATCACACACCAGCACATCACCAAAGCACAGCGTTGTACAGCAGAGACTTATCACACAGCAGCACATCACCAGAGCACAGTGTTCTAGCGGAGCCTTATGACAAACGAGCACATCACCAGAGCACAGTGTTCTACAGCAGAGATTTTTCACACACCTGCACATCACCTGAGCACATTGATCTAATAGAGACTAATCACAAATCAGCACATCACCAAAGCACAGCAATGTACAGCAGACTTATCGCACACCAGCACATCATCAGAGCACAGCCTTCTAACACAGCCTTACCACACACAAGCACATCACCAGAGCACATCGTTCTAACAGAGCCTTGTCACACATCAGCCATCACAAGAGCACAGTGTTCTACAGCAGAGACTTACCACAGAGGAGCACATCACCAGAGCACAGCGTTCTAGCAGAGCCTTATCACACACCAGCGCATCACAAGAGCACAGCGTTCTACAGCAGAGACTTATCACACACTAGCACATCACCTGAGCACATCGTTCTAGCAGAGCCTTATCTCACCCCAGTGCATCACAAGAGCACAGCTTTCTACAGCAGAGACTTACCACACAGCAGCACATCACCAGAGCACAGCTTTCTAGCAGAGCCTTATCACACACCAGCGCATCACAAGAGCACAATGTTCTACAGCAGAGACTTATCACACACAAGCACATCAAAACAGCACCGCGTTCTACAGCAGACTTATCACACCCAGCACATCAACAGAGCACAGCATTCTACAGCAAAGACTTACCACACAGCAGCACATCACCAGAGCACAGCTTTCTAGCAGAGCCTTATCACACACCAGCACATCACAAGAGCACAGCGTTCTACAGCAGAGACTTATCACATACCAGCACATCACCAGAGCACCTCGTTCTACAGCAGACTTATCACACCCAACACATCACCAGAGCACAGCATTCTACAGCAGAGACTTATCACACACCAGCGCATCAGAAGAGCACAGCGTTCTACAGCAGAGACTTACCACACAGCAGCACATCACCAGAGCACAGCGTTCTAGCAGAGCCTTATCACACACCAGTGCATCACAAGAGCACAGCGTTCTACAGCAGAGACTTATCACACACCAGCACATCACCAGAGCACCGCGTTCTACAGCAGACTTATCACACCCAGCACATCACCAGAGCACAGCATTCTACAGCAGAGACTTATCACACACCAGCACATCACCAGACCACAGTGCTCTAACAGAGACTTATCACACACCAGACCATCACGAGAGCACAGGGTCCTACAACAAAGACTTATCAAACACCAGCACAGCACCAGACCACAGTGTTCTACAGCAGAGATTCATCACACACCATCACATCACCAGAGCAAAGCGTTCTAGCAGAGACTTATCACACACCAGCACATCACCAGAGCACAGTGTTCCTACAGCAGAGACTTATTACACACCAGAACATCACCAAAGCACAGCATACTAGCAGAGACGTATTACACACCAGCAGATCAGCAGAGCACAGCCTTCTACAGCAGAGACTTATCACACACCAGCACATCACCGGAGTATAGCATTCTATTGCAGAGATTTATCACACATCACCAGAGCACAGCGTTCTAACAGAGCCTTATCACACACCAGCGCATCACAAGAGCACAGCGTTCTACAGCAGAGACTTATCACACACCAGCCCATCACCAGACCATAGTGTTCTACAGCAGAGACTCATCACACACACAGCACATCACCAGAGCAAAGCGTTCTAGCAGAGACTTATCACATACCAGCACATCACCAGAGCACAGCATTCCTACAGCAGAAACTTAGCACAGAGCAGCACATCACCAGAGCACAGCGTTCTAGCAGAGCCTTATCACACACCAGCGCATCACAAGAGCACAGCGTTCTACAGCAGAGACTTATCACACAGCAGCACATCACCAGAGCACAGCTTTCTAGCAGAGTCTTAACATATACCAGCGCATCACAAGAGCACAGCATTCTACAGCAGAGACTTACCACACACCAGCACATCACCAGAGTACAGCTTTCTAGCAGAGCCTTATCATACACCAGCACATCACCAGAGCATAGTGTTCTAACAGAGACTTATCACACTACTGCACATCACCAGAGCACAGCCTTCTACAGCAGAGACTTATCACACACCAGCACATCACCTGAGCACAGTGTTCTAACAGAGACTTATCACACACCAGCACATCACCAAAGCACAGCGTTGTACAGCAGAGACTTATCACACAGCAGCACATCACCAGAGCACAGTTGTCTAGCGGAGCCTTATGACAAACGAGCACATCACCAGAGCACAGTGTTCTACAGCAGAGATTTTTCACACACCCGCACATCACCTGAGCACATTGATCTAATAGAGACTTATCACACATCAGCACATCACCAAAGCACAGCAATGTACAGCAGACTTATCGCACACCAGCACATCATCAGAGCACAGCCTTCTAACACAGCCTTACCACACATCAGCCATCACAAGAGCACAGTGTTCTACAGCAGAGACTTACCACAGAGCAGCACATCACCAGAGCACAGCGTTCTAGCAGAGCCTTATCACACACCAGCGCATCACAAGAGCACAGCGTTCTACAGCAGAGACTTATCACACACTAGCACATCACCTGAGCACATCGTTCTAGCAGAGCCTTATCACACACCAGCGCATCACAAGAGCACAGCTTTCTACAGCAGAGACTTACCATACAGCAGCACATCACCAGAGCACAGCTTTCTAGCAGAGCCTTATCACACACCAGCGCATTACAAGAGCACAATGTTCTACAGCAGAGACTTATCACACACAAGCACATCAAAAGAGCACCGCGTTCTACAGCAGACTTATCACACCCAGTACATCAACAGTGCACAGCATTCTACAGCAAAGACTTACCACACAGCAGCACATCACCAGAGCACAGCTTTCTAGCAGAGCCTTATCACACACCAGCACATCACAAGAGCACAGCGTTCTACAGCAGAGACTTATCACATACCAGCACATCACCAGAGCACCTCGTTCTACAGCAGACTTATCACACCCAACACATCACCAGAGCACAGCATTCTACAGCAGAGACGTATCACACACCAGCGCATCACAAGAGCACAGCGTTCTACAGCAGAGACTTACCAAGCAGCAGCACATCACCAGAGCACAGCGTTCTAGCAGAGCCTTATCACACACCAGTGCATCACAAGAGCACAGCGTTCTACAGCAGAGACTTATCACACACCAGCACATCACCAGAGCACCGCGTTCTACAGCAGACTTATCACACCCAGCACATCACCAGAGCACAGCATTCTACAGCAGAGACTTATAACACACCAGCACATCACCAGACCACAGTGCTCTAACAGAGACTTATCACACACCAGCCCATCACGAGAGCACAGCTTCCTACAACAAAGACTTATCAAACACCAGCACAGCACCAGACCACAGTGTTCTACAGCAGAGATTCATCACACACCATCACATCACCAGAGCAAAGCGTTCTAGCAGAGACCTATCACACACCAGCACATCACCAGAGCACAGTGTTCCTACAGCAGAGACTTATTACACACCAGAACATCACCAAAGCACAGCATACTAGCAGAGACGTATTACACACCAGCAGATCAGCAGAGCACAGCCTTCTACAGCAGAGACTTATCACACACCAGCACATCACCGGAGCACAGCATTCTATTGCAGAGATTTATCACACATCACCAGAGCACAGCGTTCTAACTGAGCCTTATCACACACCAGCGCATCACAAGAGCACAGCGTTCTACAGCAGAGACTTATCACACACCAGCCCATCACCAGACCATAGTGTTCTACAGCAGAGACTCATCACACACACAGCACATCACCAGAGCAAAGCGTTCTAGCAGAGACTTATCACATACCAGCACATCACCAGAGCACAGCGTTCCTACAGCAGAAACTTAGCACAGAGCAGCACATCACCAGAGCACAGCGTTCTAGCAGAGCCTTATCACACACCAGCGCATCACAAGAGCACAGCGTTCTACAGCAGAGACTTATCACACACTAGCACATCACCAGAGCACATCGTTCTAGCAGAGTCTTATCATATACCAGCGCATCACAAGAGCACAGCATTCTACAGCAGAGACTTACCACACATCAGCACATCACCAGAGCACAGCTTTCTAGCAGAGCCTTATCACACACCAGCGCATCACAAGAGCACAGCGTTCTACAGCAGAGACTTATCACACACTAGCACATCACCAGAGCACATCGTTCTAGCAGAGCCTTATCACACACCAGCACATCACAAGAGCACAACGTTCTATAGCAGAGACTTACCACACAGCAGCACATCACCAGAGCACAGCCTTCTAGCAGAGCTTATCAAACACCAGCACATCACCAGAGCACTGCGTTCTACAGCAGACTTACCACACCCAGCACATCACCAGAGCACAGCATTCTATAGCAGAGACTTACCACACAGCAGCACATCACCAGAGCACAGTGTTCTACCAGAGTCTTAACATATACCAGCGCATCACAAGAGCACAGCATTCTACTGCAGAGACTTACCACACACCAGCATATCACCAGAGCACAGCTTTCTAGCAGAGCCTTATCACACACCAGCGCATCACAAGAGCACAGCGTTCTAAAGCAGAGACTTATCACACACCAGCACATCACCAGAGCACCGTGTTCTACAGCAGACTGCTCACACCCAGCACATCACCAGAGCACAGCATTCTACAGCAGAGACTTATCACACACAAGCACATCACCAGAGCACAGTGTTCTAACAGAGACTTATCACACACCAGCCCATCACAAGAGCACAGAGTTCTACAGCAGAGACTTACCACACAGCAGCACATCACCAGAGCACTGCGTTCTAGCAGAGCCTTATCACACACCAGCGCATCACAAGAGCACAGCGTTCTATAGCAGAGACTTACCACACAGCAGCACATCACCAGAGCACTGCGTTCTACAGCAGACTTACCACACCCAGCACATCACCAGAGCACAGCATTCTACAGCAGAGACTTACCACACAGAAGCACATCACCAGAGCACAGCTTTCTAGCAGAGCGTTATCACACACCAGCGCATCACAAGAGCCCAGCGTTCTACAAAAGAGACTTATCACACACCAGCACATCACCAGAGCACTGCGTTCTACAGCAGACTTATCACACCTAGCACATCACCAGAGCACAGCATTCTACAGCAGAGACTTATCACACACCAGCACATCACCAAAGCACAGTGTTCTAACAGAGCCTTATCACACACCAGTGCATCACAAGAGCACAGCGTTCTACAGCAGAGACTTATCACACACCAGCACATCACCAGAGCACCGCGTTCTACAGCAGACTTATCACACCCAGCACATCACCAGAGCACAGCATTCTACAGCAGAGAGTTATCACACACCAGCACATCACCAGAGCACAGTGCTCTAACAGAGACTTATTACACACCAGCACATCACCAAAGCACAGCATACTAGCAGAGATGTATTACACACAAGCACATCAGCAGAGCACAGCCTTCTACAGCAGAGACTTATCACACACCAGCACATCACCGGAGCACAGCATTCTATTGCAGAGATTTATCACACATCACCAGAGCACAGCGTTCTAACAGAGCCTTATCACACACCAGCGCATCACAAGAGCACAGCGTTCTACAGCAGAGACTTATCACACACCAGCCCATCACCAGACCACAGTGTTCTACAGCAGTGACTCATCACACACCAGCACATCACCAGAGCAAAGCGTTCTAGAAGAGACTTATAACACACCAGCACATCACCAGAGCACAGCGTTCCTACAGCAGAGACTTACCACAGAGCAGCACATCACCAGAGTACATCGTTCTAGCAGAGTCTTATCATACACCAGCGCATGCCAAGAGCACAGCATTCTACAGCAGAGACTTATCACACACTAGCACATCACCAGAGCACAGCGTTCTAGCAGAGTCTTATCATATACCAGCTCATCACAAGAGCACAGCGTTCTAGCAGAGTCTTATCATACACCGGCGCATCACAAGAACACAGCATTCTACAGCAGAGACTTACCACACAGCAGCACATCACCAGAACACAACTTTCTAGCAAAGCCTTATCACACACCAGCGCATTACAAGAGCACAGCGTTCTAAAGCAGAGACTTATCACACACCAGCACATCACCAGAGCACCGAGTTCTACAGCAGACTTATCGCACCGAGCACATCACCAGAGCACAGCATTTTACAGCAGAGACTTATCACACACAAGCACATCACCAGAGCACAGTGTTCTAACAGAGACTTATCACACACCAGCTGTAGGAAGTTGGCTCTGTATGTACTATTTCAAAGTAAGAAATAGCATGCACACAGTCCAAGGGTTCCCCTTAGAGGTAAAATAGTGGCAAAAAGAGATAATTCTAATGTTCTATTTTGTGGTAGTGTGGTCGAGCAGTAGGCTTATCAGAGGGTAGTGTTAAGCATTTGTTGTACACACACAGGCAATAAATGAGGAACACACACTCAGAAACAATTCCAGGCCAATAGGTATTTGTATAGAAAAATATATTTTCTTAGTTTATTTTAAGAACCACAGGTTCAAGATTTACAAGTAATGCTTTAAATGAAAGGTACTTCACTTAGGAACTTTAGGAACTTTGAATTAGCAAAATAGCATATACAGTTTTCACATAAATGACATATAGGTATTTTAAAACTAGACACAGTGCAATTTTCAACAGTTCCTGGGGGAGGTAAGTGTTTGTTAGTTTTTGCAGATAAGTAAACCACCTACGGGGTTCAAACTTGGGTCCAAGGTAGCCCACCGTTGGGGGTTCAGAGCAACCCCAAAGTTACCACACCAGCAGCTCAGGGCCGGTCATGTGCAGAGGTCAAAGTGGTGCCCAAAACGCATAGGCTTCAATGGAGAAGGGGGTGCCCCAGTTCCAGTCTGCCAGCAGGTAAGTACCCGCGTCTTCGGAGGGCAGACCAGGGGGTTTTGTAGGGCACCGGGGGGGACACAAGTCCACACAGAAAGTACACCCTCAGCGGCACGGGGCGGCCGGGTGCAGTGTGCAAACAAGCGTCAGGTTCGCAATAGGATTCAATGGGAGACCAAGGGGTCTCTTCAGCGATGCAGGCAGGCAAGAGGGAGGGCTCCTCGGGGTAGCCACCACCTGGGCAAGGGAGAAGGCCACCTGGGGGACGCTCCTGTACTGGAGGTCAGATCCTTCAGGTCCTAGGGGCTGCGGATGCAGTGCCTTCACCAGGTGTCGGGTCTTTGAAGCAGGCAGTCGCGGTCAGGGGGATGCCTCGGGATTCCCTCTGCAGGCGTCGCTGTGGGGGCTCAGGAGGGCCAACTCTGGCAACTCACGGTCTTGTAGTCACCGGGGAGTCCTCCCTGTGGTGTTTGTTCTCCACAAGTCGAGCCGGCGGCGTCGGGTGTAGAGTGCAAAGTCTCATGCTTCCGGCGGGAAACGTGTGTTGTTTCAAAGTTGCTTCTTTGTTGCAAAGTTGCAGTCTTTGTGGAACAGAGCCGCTGTCCTCGGGAGTTCTTGGTCCTTCTAGATGCAGGGTAGTCCTCTGAGGCTTCAGAGGTTGCTGCTCCCTGGGAACGCGTCGCTGGAGCAGTGTCTTTAGAAGTGGGGAGACAGGCCGGTAGAACTGGGGGCCAAAACAGTTGGTGTCTCCATCTTCTCTGCAGGTTTTCAGTTCAGCAGTCCTCTTCTTCTTAGGTTGCAGGAATCTATCTTGCTGTGTTCTGGGAGCCCCTAAATACTCAATTTAGGGGTGTGTTTAGGTCTTGGGGGTTAGTAGCCAGTGGCTACTAGCCCTGAGGGTGGCTACACCCTCTTTGTGCCTCCTCTCTGAGGGGAGATGGGCACATCCCTAATCCTATTGGGGGAATCCTCCATCTGCAAGATGGAGGATTTCTAAAAGTCAGAGTCACCTCAGCTCAGGTCACCTTAGGTGCTGTCCTGACTGGCCAGTGACTCCTCCTTGTTTTTCTCATTATCTCCTCCGGCCTTGCCGCCAAAAGTGGGGCCGTGGCCGGAGGGGGCGGGCAACTCCACTAGCTGGAGTGCCCTGGCGTGCTGTAACAAAGGGGGTGAGCCTTTGAGGCTCACCGCCAGGTGTTACAGTTCCTGCAGGGGGAGGTGATAAGCATCTCCACCCAGTACAGGCTTTGTTACTAGCCACAGAGTGACAAAAGCACTCTCCCCGTGTGGCCAGCAACATGTCTGGTGTGTGGCAGGCTGCTAAAACCAGTCAACCTACATGGGTAGTCGGTTAAGGTTTCAGGGGGCACCTCTAAGGTGCCCTCTGGGGTGTATGTTACAATAAAATGTACCCTGGCATTGTGCTGAGAAGTTTGATACCAAACTTCATAGTATTCAGTGTAGCCATTATGGTGCTGTGGAGTTCGTGCATGACAGACTCCCAGACCATATACTCTTATGGCTACACTGCACTTACAATGTCTAAGGTTTTGCTTAGAAACTGTAGGGGCATAGTGCTCATGCACTTATGCCCTCACCTATGGTATAGTGCACCCTGCCTTAGGGCTGTAAGGCCTGCTAGAGGGGTGACTTATGTATACCTGTAGGCAGTGTGAGGTTGGCATGGCACCCTGAGGGGAGTGTCATGTCGACTTAGGGGGTGATTCTAACCCTGGCGGTCGGTGTTAAAGCGGCGGCCAACCCGCCAACAGGCTGGCGGTAAAAAAAATGGGATTCTGAGCCTGGTGGGAATCGCCAACACAGACAGCCACCTTAACACTCCGACCGCCACGGCGGTACAAACAAACAGCGCGGCGGTCACCGCCAACAGACAGGCGGCAGACAATGTACCGCCCACACTATTACAACTCACCAATACGCCACCTTTTCCGGGGCGGGAGCACCGCCGATAAAAACATGGCGGAAACAGACTACGGACGGGAAAACGCTCACCACTACGCACTCCAGGAGGAAGGAGGACAGCATGGAACCCGAATTAAACATCCTACCTGCTCTCGTCTACCTTCTCATCTACCACGAGTACGAAGTCCGGCGCAGACGAAAACGGTGAGTACTGCACCTACGACACACGGGAGGGGGAGGACGAAAGGTTACGGGCACACACATATGCGACCCACCCCCCCCCCAACTATGTACTCACCAATGCAGAGCACCAAGTCACAGTGACACCACCCAAACACCCCTGAAAAATACTAGGACATAATCATATTTGGAATAAATATTTATGTACCAAAAAGCTCCAGAAAATTATCGTACAACCATGAAAGATATTCACAACAAAACTAATGACATACACATCAGTGTATAACTGAAGTACCAAGTCCTGCACATCCTACGAATTCAGCATGTCCGTGGGCCAAAGTCTTGAGAAATAAGGGCAAAGCCCACACAGGAGACCTGAGTCCTTTGGAGAGAACACTGCAGGGGCATCAGATGTAAAAACGACAGGCACCTCAGGGGGAAGGGAAGGGGGGGGCACCACAGCCACATGAGTCCACGACGCCAGATCCACGAGGAGCCACCATGCCCACTGGACCATCCTGGGGAGTGCAAAGCCACAGTCTCTCAATGTCTCTACAGTGGGTGGGCGGCCCACTGGACCATCCTGGGGGGTGCAAAGCCACAGTCTCTCAATGTCTCTACAGTGGGTGGGCTGCCCACTGGACCATCCTGGGGAGTGCAAAGCCACAGTCTCTCAATGTCTCTACAGTGGGTGGGCTGCCCACTGGACCATCCTGGGGAGTGCAAAGCCACAGTCCATCAGGTGGATGACAGTCTCCACTGGTCAAGGAGGAGGCATGGTGGGCACAGTGAACCATAAACGGTGCTTGAGACGGCGGTGCCCAGCGGAGCGGTGCTTGAGACGGCGGTGCCCAGCGGAGCGGTGCTTGAGAGGAAGGGCCCAGCGGAGCGGTGCTTGAGAGGAAGGGCCCAGCGGAGCGGTGCTTGAGACGGCGGTGCCCAGCGGAGCGGTGCTTGAGAGGAAGGGCCCAGCGGAGCGGTGCTTCAGAGGAAGGGCCCAGCGGAGCGGTGCTTGAGACGGCGGTGCCCAGTGGAGCGGTGCTTGAGAGGAAGGGCCCAGCGGAGCGATGCTTGAGAGGAAGGGCCCAGCGGAGCGGTGCTTGAGAGGAAGGGCCCAGCGGAGCGGTGCTTGAGACGCCGGTGCCCAGCGGAGCGGTGCTTGAGACGGCGGTGCCCAGCGGAGCGGTGCTTGAGACGGCGGTGCCCAGCGGAGCGGTGCTTGAGAGGAAGGGCCCAGCGGAGCGGTGCTTCAGAGGAAGGGCCCAGCGGAGCGGTGCTTGAGACGGCGGTGCCCAGCGGAGCGGTGCTTGAGAGGAAGGGCCCAGCGGAGCGGTGCTTCAGAGGAAGGGCCCAGCGGAGCGGTGCTTGAGACGGCGGTGCCCAGCGGAGCGGTGCTTGAGAGGAAGGGCCCAGCGGAGCGGTGCTTGAGACGCCAGTGCCCAGCGGAGCGGTGCTTGAGACGCCGGTGCCCAGCGGAGCGGTGCTTGAGACGCCGGTGCCCAGCGGAGCGGTGCTTGAGAGGAAGGGCCCAGCGGAGCGGTGCTTGAGAGGAAGGGCCCAGCGGAGCGGTGCTTGAGAGGAAGGGCCCAGCTGAGCGGTGCTTGAGAGGAAGGGCCCAGCGGAGCGGTGCTTGAGACGGCGGTGCCCAGCGGAGCGGTGCTTGAGACGGCGGGGCCCTGTTCAGCGGTGCTCTTCTGCACCGCGGGCCCTGTTCAGCGGTGCTCTTCTCCACGGCGGGGCCCTGTTCAGCGGTGCCTATCTCCACGGCGGGCCCTGTTCAGCGGTGCTCTTCTGCACGGCGGGGCCCTGTTCAGCGGTGCCTATCTCCACGGCGGGCCCTGTTCAGCGGTGCTCCTCTGCACCGCGGGCCCTGTTCAGCGGTGCTCTTCTGCACCGCGGGCCCTGTTCAGCGGTGCTCTTCTTCACGGCGGGCCCTGTTCAGCGGTGCTCTTCTCCACGGCGGGGCCCTGTTCAGCGGTGCCTATCTCCACGGCGGGCCCTGTTCAGCGGTGCTCTTCTGCACGGCGGGGCCCTGTTCAGCGGTGCCTATCTCCACGGCGGGCCCTGTTCAGCAGTGCTCCTCTGCACCGCTGGCCCTGTTCAGCGGTGCTCTTCTGCACCGCGGGCCCTGTTCAGCGGTGCTCTTCTGCACGGCGGGCCCTGTTCAGCGGTGCCTATCTCCACGGCGGGCCCTGTTCAGCGGTGCTCTTCTGCACCGCGGGCCCTGTTCAGCGGTACTCTTCTGCACCGCGGGCCCTGTTCAGCGGTGCTCTTCTCCACGGCGGGGCCCTGTTCAGCGGTGCTCTTCTGCACCGCGGGCCCTGTTCAGCGGTGCTCTTCTCCACGGCGGGGCCCAGTTCAGCGGTGCCTATCTCCACGGCGGGCCCTGTTCAGCGGTGCTCTTCTCCACGGCGGGGCCCTGTTCAGCGGTGCCTATCTCCACGGCGGGCCCTGTTCAGCGGTGCTCTTCTGCACCGCGGGCCCTGTTCAGCGGTGCTCTTCTCCACGGCGGGGCCCTGTTCAGCGGTGCTCTTCTGCACCGCGGGCCCTGTTCAGCGGTGCTCATCCAGCAGGTCAAGGGAGCCAGACCTGGCCTGGACTCCCTGCTCAGTCGCCCTCGGACCGTGACGTTTCTGGACCCTTCGGGGACGGACTCCTGGCCTCCTTAGTGTCCTCCTTCCCAGCTGGGATGTGGCATGTGGGGTCCACCTTCTCCGCGCTCCTGCTGCCCTTCCGCTCCTTTGATGGGGCTCTCGGGCCCTTGCCTCCCCTACATGGTGTGGGTGGTGAAGTGGCCGCACATTGCTCCTTGGGGGCAGCCCTGTCGGTCCTCGCACGGCGGCCCTTGTTTTTGCGGGTCCTCTTGCCGGGGGGGGGCTGGACGTGTCCTTGCTGCTGATCGATGTGTCACTGCTGGCAAAGGGTGGGCTCCAGAACCCAGGCACAACAGTGACACCCGAAGCTGGGCTGATGGTGGCTGCGGTGCTCTTGGGACTCTTTGAAGATGGATGGGGGAGCTCATCGGGGGAAAGAGGTTAAGGTTAGCCAGGAAAAGTTTTTTAGGGCCAAGGTAAAGGGTAGGAGAAGTGGAGATGGAAGTGGAGGTAGAGGAGGTGGTTGTAGGAGAGTCAGGTGTGCTGTCATTGGGTGAAGGTGCTGGTGCTGTAGGCTGTCGTGAGGTGGATGGCTGTTGGGTGGGTGTCTGCCTGCGTTTGTGTGTCTTGGAAGAGGGGGTGACAGACACAGTGGGAGAGGACACAGGGGACGTGTAAATGGCAGTGGGGGTGGTGACTGCACGAGTGTGGACTGTCCTGGAGGGTGAGGTGGTGATGGAAGCACTGGC
The DNA here is from genome assembly GCF_031143425.1 of Pleurodeles waltl. Lineage (NCBI taxonomy): Eukaryota > Metazoa > Chordata > Amphibia > Caudata > Salamandridae > Pleurodeles > Pleurodeles waltl. The sequence continues at coordinate 1,192,089,045 of NC_090448.1, forward strand.
TGATGTTGGGGTGCATGCAGGTGTGAGTGTAGACGTCACAGGGAGACGAGGAGGAGGGGGACACAGGGGTGGCAGTGGCTGTTGGCATGTCTGCATCTGGGTGTTGCTTGGGTGAGTGTTTGTGGGATCTGTGGTGCTTGTGTTTGGATGAGCTGCTCTTGGGTGTTGAGGTGTGTGCAGGCTGGTCTGATGGTGTGGATGGGATAGGCTGAGGAACAGGAGACAGAGAAAGGCTGGAGGCAGTAAGAAGAGGGAGGCTGGAAACAGGGACAATGGCTGCCGTCAGTGCTGAGGCCAGAGCAGTGAACGCTCGTTGATGGGCAGCCTGACCCGAATGAATGCCCTCCAGGTACGCATTGCTCTGTTGCACCTCCCTTTGCACACCCTGGATGGCATTCAAAAGGGTCGTCTGCCCAACAATGAGCGTCCTTACCAGGTCAATGAGCTCCGCACTGAGGGCAGCAGGGGCAACAGGGGCTGAGGTGCCTGGGGCAAAGGAGACGCGCGCCTTCCTGGGCGAACCGGCACGGAGCGAAGACTGAGGGGCTGCTGGGAGGGCGGGGCTGGTGCGCTGGGTGGCGGCTGTACCTGTAGAGGCGGGGGGCACGAATGTTGCCGCCACCCCTAGGGAGCTCCCATCCGAGGACGTGTCGCTTTCGCTGCTCTCACCAGCGGTCCCCATCGTGGTGCTCCCCTCGCCCTCCGGATCACTGGTGCCCTCGGTGTCTGTTCCTGGGTCCACCGGGACCTTGTGTCCTGCAGCTCCCTCGTGCTCCGATGCCAAATCTCCTCCGCCTGATGATGCTAATGCACACATGCACAAGAAGATGAAGAGAAAGGGTGGGGAGAGAAAAAAGAAGACCAGGTTGAGTGCATGCAATATCAACACCGTTGGCGGAGAGGACAAACACAGGTGCCTAATGCACTAAGCCGCGCATTCGGGGTACACTACTCAGTACTACTGACTAAGACAACAGGCCAAGAGACGTCAAACGCGCACATGGGAGATGCTGGACCTTCAATGGCTGTACTTGTCACCCTACCGAGGTGGGGGCCGGGGGCACAGGGCCATGCCTAAGGGAGAGGGCTACACTACAGAAAGCGCCCTGGCCTAATGTTACCCACAGCCCTCCTCCCCCACCCAGACGCCTCCACTGCGCAGAAAGATAGGAGAATGTGCTGATACTCACCCCCTTGTGTCTGCTGTGATGTCTTAAAGCGCCCATCCAATTCAGGGTAGGCCACCGCCAGGATCCGGGACATCAGGGGGGTCATGGTGCGACTGGCACCCCTCCTAGGTTGGGAGGCCATCCCCAGCAGTGTTTCTGCGGTCTTCCTTGTTCCGCGGCGGATGTCCTCCCACCTCTTGCGGCAGTGGGTGCCCCGTCTGTTGTGGACCCCCAAGTTCCGGACTTCCTTGGCGATGGCACGCCAAATCTCGATCTTCTGATGGGCGCTGACCTATTTGACATGTACAGGGTGGAAAGGAGGAAATCATCAATGACCTGCATGTTAGATGTAATTGGCCCCCCCCACCCACTTTGCCATATGGCACATGCTCTCATCTGTCGGGCGTTGCACTCCTCATTCGCCCCCCACCCCACAAACTTACATCCACCCCAATCCACACAGGCATAGCCCATTCCATGTGCACCCGGTGTACTCACTTGTTGGTCTGGAAGACCGTAGAGTAGCGCATACTGGGGGAGGACCCCATCCACGAGCTTCTCCAACTCTTCAGACGTGAAGGCAGGGGCCCTTTCCCCAGTCGCAGCAGCCATTGTATCTTCCAGACCGAGGTCACAGCAGCACTTGCAGTATAGGTCCTCTCCTGTGGATGATCAGGTCTCGAGTGATTAAGCAGATAGAAAATGGCGGTCACGCCCGCGGCGGTGCGTACCGCGGCGGTGCGTACCGCGACCGCCGGCGCACTTCGTCATTGGCTCCTGAAACCCATAGGCTTCAATGTTAACCAATGCGGCTTTGCGCCGCGGTCTTCGACCGCCTACCGCCACGGTGTGCCCCGCCAGCGCATTGACCTCACATCCCATTGTCCCACTTCACAGGTCAGGCAGCCGCCATTTCAAGGGCCTACATGGCTTAATTTTGACTGCGACACACAGGCCTAGGCCTTGCATTGCCACACATACACGCCTTTCAACCCATTGCCATTCTTTAACTGTGCAAGCTGTCTGTACGTACCTGTGGTTTGGCTGACTCTGTGCTCCATGTTGTCCTTCCTAGGCACCGTCCGCTGGGACTTGCGATGAGAAGGAGGAATCCTCGCGTGTACCGACCGCTGGTGGACCTGTCGACAATGGAAGAACGCCATATAATACTTCGATACAGACTTGACCGTGCCACTATCCATGAACTGTGTGCCCAGCTGGAGCCAGCCCTGATGTCCCCCATCCGCCAACCCACAGCGATTCCCCCTCTGGTGCAGGTTTTGTCAGTCCTCCATTTTTTGGCCAGTGGGTCATTCCAGACCACAGTGGCCATGTCATCTGGAATGTCTCAGCCTATGTTTTCTAAGATTTTGAGCAGAGTGTTGTCTGCCCTGATGAAACTCATGCGGAGCTACATCATTTTCCCCGAGGAGGGTGACTTGCCTACAGTGAAGGGTGATTTCTATGCCCTTGGACATATCCCCAACATCATTGGTGCCATTGATGGGACCCATGTGGCTTTGGTACCCCCAAAAGACGATGAGCAGGTGTACCGAAACAGAAAAAATTATCATTCGATGAATGTCCAGGTGGTCTGTTTGGCTGACCAGTACATCTCCCATGTAAATGCCAAGTTCCCAGGGTCAGTGCATGACGCGTATGTGATGCGAAATAGCAGCATCCCCTATGTGATGGAGCAGCTACAGAGACAACGTGTGTGGCTAATAGGTGACTCTGGTTACCCCAACCTGCCGTGGCTACTGACCCCAGTGAGGAATCCCCGGACAAGGGCAGAGGAACGCTACAATGAGGCCCATGGGCGTACTAGGAGGGTGATTGAGCGAACCTTTGGCCTCCTGAAGGCCAGGTTTAGGTGCCTGCATATGACAGGTGGATCCCTAATGTACTCACCAAAGAAGGTGTGCCATATCATCGTGGCGTGCTGTATGCTTCACAACCTGGCTTTGCGACGCCAGGTGCCTTTCCTGCAGGAGGATGGTCCAGATGGTGGTGTTGTAGAAGCCGTGGAGCCTGTGGAGAGTGAAGAGGAGGAAGACTCAGAGGACGACACAGACAATAGGGACAGAGTGATACAACAGTATTTCCAGTAACACCCAGGTAAGAATCACCCACGCCATTTCCCAATTGCTTCTAGCCTCCTGCATCTGTACTTTCTGTAGTTCCCACCAGATATTTTTGGGTAATTTTTGATTTTCCCTTCCCTTCTCAGTGCTGTATGACGCAGTGCCTGACTTCTGCTTGGTTTGCCCATGAATTACAGCGTATTGACATTGGTATGTTGTCATCACTAATTGACAGAACAGATATTGAACAGTAATATGTAATACATTTGCTAATAATACAGCATGACTCCAAACTGATTTGTGTGCAATATGTGATTTATTTACAGGGCTAGATATTGGTACATGTGATTATAAGGGTGATGGGTGGGGGTGGAGTAATGTCCATGGCAGAGTCCAGTTCTCAGTCTCACAGGTGCATTGTCCTTTTGCCTGTGGAAGGATGGAGCAGAGGCAGTTCATGGTTGGACAGGGTGGCAATGTGGGACAGTGGGAAGAGTTCAGGGGGTATGTCCTGCTGGCGGGGGTCTTGACATCCTACTCTGTCTTTTTTTTGGATCTCAGGCTCCTCTTACAGGGTGGTTGTTCTTCAGCAGGAGGTGGGGTTCTGGTGGCCTGCCGTGGTGTTGGGGCCTCCTGTCCACTAGCGCCGGCGGAGGTGGTAGGCTGTTCCTGGTCCGGGCTAGTGACAGGGGCCCTGTGTGGTGCCACATGGTCCCGCAACGCGTCTTCTATCCTGTTGAGGGCTAGGACGATGGTCCCCATTGCGGTCACGATGATTCTCAGCTCCTCCCTGAACCCCATGTAGCGTTCCTCCTGCTGTGCCTGGATCTCCGTGAACCTGGCCAGTACCGTCGCCATCGTCTCTTGGGAGTGGTGGTAGGCCCCCATGATGGTGGTGAGGGCCTCTTGGAGAGTGGGTTCCCTGGGCCTCTCCTCCCCCCCTGTCGCACAGCAGCCCTCCGAGCTGCCCGGTGTCCCCCGGCCTCTGTCCCCTGGACGGTGTGCCCGCTACCACTGCCCCCAGGTCCCTGTTGTTGTTGGGGTGTTGGGTTAGCCTGAGTGCCCTGTAGTGGCAGACACACCGCTGATTGAGCTGTCCTAGAGACAGAGGCATGGGCCCGCTGGGTGGGAGCTGTGCTGGTGTTGGCAGAGGGGGTCGGGTCTGGTGTGGCCTGTGGCTGCCTGAGGGGATCCGACTGCCCAGAGGTCCCCGATGGTCCGGGCTGGTCATCAGGTTCACTGTCGACAGAGCTGCTATCCTCAGTGTGGGCCTGTTCCGGTGGTGGGATGGACACTTCTGGACCCTCCTGGCTGGTGTGTTGTCGTTCGGGTCCTGCATGGGGTAAGAGAGTTTGGTTATTGTTTCTGTGTGTGCAATAGCGTGCGTGTTATGGGTGCCCTTGTCCCCCAGTGCAGGCATTCCCTTGAGGGAGGTGTTGTGAGGGTAGTTAGTGGGGGGGGGGGTTAGTGCAGTGGTCATGCTTAGGTGATGGGTGCCCATGATTTGTGTTGGCATGCAGGAGTTGGTGTTGGGATGGGTGGGTTGTGCTGGTGAGACATTGTCAGGGAGGATGTGTGCTGGGGGGTTGGGGGTGAGGGTGGGGGTGTGGGTTGGCATGCTGGTGGGGATATAGTAGTTGAGATGGGACTTACCAGAGTCCATTCCTCCGGCTACTCCAGCGAGGCCCTGAGGATGCAGGATGGTCAAGACCTCTTGCTCCCACGATGTAAATTCGGGAGGGGTGGGTGGGGGTCCGCCGCCAGTCTTCTGGACCGCGATGTTGTGCCTGGAGACCATCGATCGGACCTTCCCCCGTAGGTCGTTCCATCTTTTGCGGATGTCCTCCCTATTCCTGGGATGCTGTCCCACCGCGTTGACCCTGTCCACGATCCGCTGCCATAGCTCCGCCTTCCTGGCTATACTGGTGTGCTGCACCTGCGAGCCGAAGAGCTGGGGTTCCACTCTTAGGATTTCCTCCACCATGACCCGGAGTTCTTGGTCCGAAAAGCGTGGGTGCCTTTGGGGTGCCATGGGGTGGTGTGGGTGAGGTGTGGGGTGGTGTATGTGATGAGGAGTATGTTGGTGAGTGGTGCAGTATGTTGGTGAGTGGTGCTTTGTGCTACTATGTGGTGTGTGTGATGGTGTAGTGTGCCTCAGTGTGTCTTGCTATGGATTGTCTGCTGTGTCTCTCTCTCCTTCTCTCAGTAATTATGGTCGCAGGGGTTTGTGGGTGATGTGGGTGTGTGTTTTATAGTTGGTTGATTGTGTGGGAGTGGTGTGTGTATGTGTATCAGGTGTGTGTATTTCAAATTGTCCAATGTGGCTGTGTTTTGGTGATGTGTGTGTATTCTGACCGCGGCGGTGTGTAGCGCCAATGGAATACCGCGTTTGAATGACCGCCGTGTGGATTCGTGGGTCGTAATGGCATGGGCGTATTTCTGTTGGCGTGACGGTGGAGGTTTGGTCATCTCCAGTTTATCGCTGCCCGCAAATGTGGCGGGCTGCAGTGGAGGACGGATTTTTGGAGGTTTGGCCGTTGTGGGTCAGAATGACCGTGGTGGTTGACCGCGGCCGCGGTGGTGTTATGGCGGTCTTATGACCGGCGGTAAGGGCATTTTACCGCCGAGGTCAGAATGACCCCCTTAGTCTTTTTATCCCCACCAGCACACACAAGCTGGCAAGCAGTGTGTCTGGGCTGAGTGAGGGTTCCCCAGGGTGGCATAATATATGCTGCAACCCTTAGAGACCTTCCCTGGCATCAGGGCCCTTGGTCCCAGGGGTACCAGTTACAAGGGACTTACCTGGGTGCCAGGGTGTGCCAATTGTGGAAACAAAGGTACAGGTTAGGGAAAGAACACTGGTGCTGGGGCCTGGTTAGCAGGCTCAGCACACTTTCAAATCATAACTTGGCATCAGCAATGGCAAAAAGTCAGGGGGTAACCATGCCAAGGAAGGCATTTCCTTACACCAGCCCATCACAAGAGCACAGCGTTCTACAGCAGAGACTTACCACACAGCAGCAAATCACCAGAGCACTGCGTTCTAGCAGAGCCTTATCACACACCAGCGCATCACAAGAGCACAGCGTTCTACAGCAGACTCATCACACATGCCAGCGCATCACCAGAACACTGTGTTCTAGCAGAGCTTATCAAACACAAGCGCATCACTAGAGCACAGTGTTCTAGCAGAGACTTATCACGCACCAGCACATCACCGGAGCGCAATGTTCTAACAGAGACTTATCACGCACCAGCACATCACTGGAGCACAGCGTTCTACACCAGGGATTTATCACACACCAGCACATCGCCAGAGCACAGCGTCCTACAACAGAGACTTATCACACACCAGCACAACACTGGAGCACAACGTTGTACAGTGGAGACTCATCACACACCAGCACATCACCAGAGCACAGAGTTCTACAGCAGAGACTTATCACGCACCAGCACATCACCGGAGCGCAATGTTCTAACAGAGACTAATCACGCACCAGCACATCACTGGAGCACAGCGTTCTACACCAAGGATTTATCACACACCAGCACATCACCAGAGCACAGCGTCCTACAACAGAGACTTATCACACACCAGCACAACACTGGAGCACAACGTTGTACAGTGGAGACTCATCACACACCAGCACATCACCAAAGCACAGCATACTAGCAGAGACTTATTACACACTAGCACATCAGCAGAGCACAGCCTTCTACAGCAGAGACTTATCGCACACTAGCACATCACCGGAGCACAGCATTCTATTGCAGAGATTTATCACACACCAGCAAATCACCAGAGCAGTTTTGTAGCAGAGACTTATTACACACCAGCACATCATCAAAGCACAGTGTTCTAACAGAGACTTATCACACACAGCACATCAACCGAGTACAGCGCCCTACAGTAGAGACTCATCACACACTAAGGCATCAACATAGCACAGCATCTTACAGCAGAGACTCATCACACACCAGCATATCACCAGAGCACAGCGTTCTTGCAGAGCCTTATCACACACGAGCACATCACCAGAGCAAAGCATTGTAGCAGAGATTTATCAGACACCTGCACATCACCAGAGCACCGCGTTCCTACAGCAGAGACTTATTACACACCAGCTCATCACCAAAGCAAAGCATTCTAGCAGATACTTATCACACACCAGCATATCACCAGAGCACAGTGTTCTACAGCAGAGACTTATCACACACTAGCCCATCACCAGAGCACAACATTGTACAGCAGACTTATCACACATCAGCACATCACCAGAGCACAGCGTTCTACAGCAGAGACTTACCACAGAGCAGCACATCACCAAAGCACAGCGTTCTAGCAGAGCCTTATCACACACCAGCGCATCACAAGAGCACAGCGTTCTACAGCAGAGACTTACACACACTAGCACATCACCACAGCACATCGTTTTAGCAGAGCCTTATCACACACCAGCGCATCACAAGAGCACAGCGTTCTACAGTAGAGACTTACCAAACAGAAGCACATCACAAGAGCACCGCGTTCTACAGCAGACTTATCACACCCAGCACATCACCAGGGCACAGCATTCTACATCAGAGACTTATCACACACCAGCACATCACCAAAGCACAGTGTTCTAACAGAGACTTATCACACACCAGCCCATCACAAGAGCACAGCATTCTACAGCAGAGACTTACCACACAGCAGCACATCACCAGAGCACAGGGTTCTAGCAGAGCCTTATCACACACAAGCGCATCGCAAGAGCACAGCGTTCTACAGCAGAGACTTATCACACACTGGCACATCACCAGAGCACATTGTTCTAGCAGAGCCTTATCACACACCAGCGCATCACAAGAGCACAGCGTTCTACAGCGGTGACTTACCACACAGTAGCACATCACCAGAGCACAGCGTTCTAGCATAGCCTTATCAAACTCCAGCGCATCACAAGAGCACAGCGTTCTACAGCAGAGACTTATCACACACCAACACATCACCATAGCACTGGGTTCTACAGCAGACTTATCACACCCAGCACATCACCAGAGCACAGCGTCCTACAGCAGAGACTTATCACACACCAGCACATCATTGGAGCACAGCATTCTACAGGAGAGACTCATCACACACCAGTGCATCTCCAGAGCAAAGCTAGCAGAGCCTCATCACACACCAGCACATCACCAGAGCACATTGTTCTAGCAGAGACTTATCACACACCAGCACATCACAAGAGCATACTGTTCTACAGCAGAGACTTATCACACCCCAGCACATCAGTGGAGCACAGAGTTCTAGAGCAGAGACTTATCACACATCAGTACATCACTTGAGCACAGCATTCTACAGCAGAGACTTATCACACACGAGCACATCACCTGAGCACAGTGTTCTACAGCAGAGACTTATCACACACTAGCCCATCACCAGAGCACAACATTGTACAGCAGACTTATCACACATCAGCACATCACCAGAGCACAGCGTTCTACAGCAGAGACTTACCACAGAGCAGCACATCACCAAAGCACAGCGTTCTAGCAGAGCCTTATCACACACCAGCGCATCACAAGAGCACAGCGTTCTACAGCAGAGACTTACACACACTAGCACATCACCACAGCACATCGTTTTAGCAGAGCCTTATCACACACCAGCGCATCACAAGAGCACAGCGTTCTACAGTAGAGACTTACCAAACAGAAGCACATCACAAGAGCACCGCGTTCTACAGCAGACTTATCACACCCAGCACATCACCAGGGCACAGCATTCTACATCAGAGACTTATCACACACCAGCACATCACCAAAGCACAGTGTTCTAACAGAGACTTATCACACACCAGCCCATCACAAGAGCACAGCATTCTACAGCAGAGACTTACCACACAGCAGCACATCACCAGAGCACAGGGTTCTAGCAGAGCCTTATCACACACAAGCGCATCACCAGAGCACATTGTTCTAGCAGAGCCTTATCACACACCAGCGCATCACAAGAGCACAGCGTTCTACAGCGGTGACTTACCACACAGTAGCACATCACCAGAGCACAGCGTTCTAGCATAGCCTTATCAAACTCCAGCGCATCACAAGAGCACAGCGTTCTACAGCAGAGACTTATCACACACCAACACATCACCATAGCACTGGGTTCTACAGCAGACTTATCACACCCAGCACATCACCAGAGCACAGCGTCCTACAGCAGAGACTTATCACACACCAGCACATCATTGGAGCACAGCATTCTACAGGAGAGACTCATCACACACCAGTGCATCTCCAGAGCAAAGCTAGCAGGGCCTCATCACACACCAGCACATCACCAGAGCACATTGTTCTAGCAGAGACTTATCACACACCAGCACATCACAAGAGCATACTGTTCTACAGCAGAGACTTATCACACCCCAGCACATCAGTGGAGCACAGAGTTCTAGAGCAGAGACTTATCACACATCAGTACATCACTTGAGCACAGCATTCTACAGCAGAGACTTATCACACACGAGCACATCACCTGAGCACAGTGTTCCTACAGCAGAGACTTATTACACACCAGCACAACACCAAAGCACAGCATACTAGCAGAGACGTATTACACACGAGCACATCAGCAGAGCACAGTGTGAGAAGGTAGCCTCTTTCTAGCCTTGTTACCCCCACTTTTGGCCTGTTTGTGAGTGTATGTCAGGGTGTTTGTCACTGTTTTCACTGTCTCACTGGGATCCTGATAGCCAGGCCTCAGTGCTCATAGTGAAAACACCATGTTTTCAGTATGGTTGTTATGTGTCACTGGGATCCTGCTGGTCAGGACCCCAGTGCTCATAGGTTTGTGGCCTATATGTATGTGTCACTGGGACCCTGTCACACAGGGCCCCAGCGCTCATAGGTGTGCATGTATATGTTCCCTGTGTGGTGCCTAACTGTCTCACTGAGGCTCTGCTAACCAGAACCTCAGTGGTTATGCTCTCTCATTACTTTCAAATTGTCACTAACAGGCTAGTGACCATTTTGACCAATTTACATTGGCTTACTGGAACACCCTTATAATTCCCTAGTATATGGTACTGAGGTACCCAGGGTATTGGGGTTCCAGGAGATCCCTATGGGCTGCAGCATTTCTTTTGCCACCCATAGGGAGCTCTGACAATTCTTACACAGGCCTGCCACTGCAGCCTGAGTGAAAGAACGTCCACGTTATTTCACAGCCATTTTACACTGCACTTAAGTAACTTATAAGTCACCTATATGTCTAACCTTTACCTGGTAAAGGTTAGGTGCAAAGTTACTTAGTGTGAGGGCACCCTGGCACTAGCCAAGGTGCCCCCACATTGTTCAGAGCCAATCCACTGAACTTTGTGAGTGCGGGGACACCATTACACGCGTGCACTACATATAGGTCACTACCTATATGTAGCTTCACCATGGTAACTCCGAATATGGCCATGTAACATGTCTATGATCATGGAATTGCCCCCTCTATGCCATCCTGGCATTGTTGGTACAATTCCATGATCCCAGTGGTCTGTAGCACAGACCCTGGTACGGCCAGACTGCCCTTCCTGGGGTTTCTCTGCAGCTGCTGCTGCTGCCAACCCCTCAGACAGGCATCTGCCCTCCTGGGGTCCAGCCAGGCCTGGCCCAGGATGGCAGAACAAAGAACTTCCTCTGAGAGAGGGTGTGACACCCTCTCCCTTTTGAAAATGGTGTGAAGGCAGGGGAGGAGTAGCCTCCCCCAGCCTCTGGAAATGCTTTGTTGGGCACAGAGGTGCCCAATTCTGCATAAGCCAGTCTACACCGGTTCAGGGACCCCTTAGCCCCTGCTCTGGCGCGAAACTGGACAAAGGAAAGGGGAGTGACCACTCCCCTGACCTGCACCTCCCCTGGGAGGTGTCCAGAGCTCCTCCAGTGTGCTCCAGACCTCTGCCATCTTGGAAACAGAGGTGCTGCTGGCACACTGGACTGCTCTGAGTGGCCAGTGCCACCAGGTGACGTCAGAGACTCCTTGTGATAGGCTCCTTCAGGTGTTAGTAGCCTTTCCTCTCTCCTAGGTAGCCAAACCCTCTTTTCTGGCTATTTAGGGTCTCTGTCTCTGGGGAAACTTCAGATAACGAATGCATGAGCTCAGCCGAGTTCCTCTGCATCTCCCTCTTCACCTTCTGATAAGGAATCGACCGCTGACCGCGCTGGAAGCCTGCAAACCTGCAACATAGTAGCAAAGACGACTACTGCAACTCTGTAACGCTGATCCTGCCGCCTTCTCGACTGTTTTCCTGCTTGTGCATGCTGTGGGGGTAGCCTGCCTCCTCTCTGCACCAGAAGCTCCGAAGAAATCTCCCGTGGGTCGACGGAATCTTCCCCCTGCAACCGCAGGCACCAAAAAGCTGCATCTCCGGTCCCTTGGGTCTCCTCTCAGCACGACGAGCGAGGTCCCTCGAATCCAGCGACACCGTCCAAGTGACCCTCACAGTCCAGTGACTCTTCAGCCCAAGTTTGGTGGAGGTAAGTCCTTGCCTCACCTCGCTGGGCTGCATTGCTGGGAACCGCGACTTTGCAAGCTTCTCCGGCCCCTGTGCACTTCCGGCGGAAATCCTTTGTGCACAGCCAAGCCTGGGTCCACGGCACTCTAACCTGCATTGCACGACTTTCTAAGTTGGTCTCCGGCGACGTGGGACTCCTTTGTGCAACTTCGGCGAGCACCGTTTCACGCATCCTCGTAGTGCCTGTTTCTGGCACTTCTCCGGGTGCTACCTGCTTCAGTGAGGGCTCCTTGTCTTGCTCGACGTCCCCTCTCTCTGCAGGTCCAATTTGCGACCTCCTGGTCCCTCCTGGGCCCCAGCAGCGTCCAAAAACGCCAAACGCACGATTTGCGTGTAGCAAGGCTTGTTGGCGTCCATCCGGCGGGAAAACACTTCTGCACGACTCTCCAAGGCGTGGGGGATCCATCCTCCAAAGGGGAAGTCTCTAGCCCTTGTCGTTCCTGCAGTATTCACAGTTCTTCAGCTTAGTAAGAGCTTCTTTGCACCAACCGCTGGCATTTCTTGGGCATCTGCCCATCTCCGAGCTGCTTGTGACTTTTGGACTTGGTCCCCTTGTTCCACAGGTACCTTCAGACAGGAATCCATCGTTGTTGCATTGCTGATTTGTGTTTTCCTTGCATTCTCCCTCTAACACGACTATTTTGTCCTTAGGGGAACTTTAGTGCACTTTGCACTCACTTTTCAGGGTCTTGGGGAGGGTTATTTTTCTAACTCTCACTATTTTCTAATAGTCCCAGCGACCCTCTACAAGGTCACATAGGTTTGGGGTCCATTCGTGGTTCGCATTCCACTTCTGGAGTATATGGTTTGTGTTGCCCCTACCCCTATGTTTCCCCATTGCATCCTATTGTAACTATACATTGTTTGCACTGTTTTCTAAGACTATACTGCATATTTTTGCTATTGTGTATATATATCTTGTGTATATTTCCTATCCTCTCACTGAGGGTACACTCTAAGATACTTTGGCATATTGTCATAAAAATAAAGTACCTTTATTTTTAGTATAACTGTGTATTGTGTTTTCTTATGATATTGTGCATATGACACTAAGTGGTACTGTAGTAGCTTCACACGTCTCCTAGTTCAGCCTAAGCTGCTCTGCTAAGCTACCATTATCTATCAGCCTAAGCTGCTAGACACCCTATACACTAATAAGGGATAACTGGGCCTGGTGCAAGGTGCAAGTACCCCTTGGTACTCACTACAAACCAGTCCAGCCTCCTACATTGGTTGTGCAGTGGTGGGATAAGTGCTTGAGACTACTTACCACTCTTGTCATTGTACTTTTCATAAGAGAAAAATATACAAAACAAGGTCAGTGTATATACACATAGCCAAAAAGTTTTGCATTTCCTCTTTTCACTCTTTTCTAAGTGCTGAAAAGTACTTCTAAACTTTCAAAAAGTTCTTAAAAGTTTAAAAAGTTTTTTTCTGTCTTTCCAAAAAGTTCTGAAAACCTTTTTCTCTTTGTCTATCACTTTAACTCTCTCTAAAAATGTCTGGCACAGGCCAAAAAGTTGAACTGTCCAAACTTGCATATGATCACCTTAGCTGGAAAGGAGCAAGGAGTCTCTGCATAGAGAGAGGTTTGAGTGTAGGGAAGAATCCTTCCTTAGAACTGTTAATTAATATGCTTAGAGTACAGGATAAGGCCATAAGTGCCCAATCTGTAGAAAAAGTAGCTAATGGTTCTCAATCTGATCCAGGGACTCCCCCAGGAAAAGGTTCAGGAAAGAAACTTCTCAGCCTGCCCATTACTAGACAGTCTAGCATAGTTGGTACAGAGGTTGAATCACATCATACTGATGATGTGCTCTCACATTATACTGGTAGCCAAGCTGTTAGGGTGCCCTCTGTAAGGGACAGGTCTCCTTCTGTTCATTCCCATCATACCTCTGTATCTAGAAATGTCCCTCCCACCCACCCTGATGACAGATTGTTGGAAAGGGAGCTCAATAGATTGAGAGTGGAGCAAACCAGACTGAAGCTCAAGAAGCAACAGCTGGATTTGGATAGACAGTCTTTAGAAATAGAGAGGGAAAGACAGAAGTTGGGTTTAGATACCCATGGTGGCAGCAGCAGTATTCCCCATAGTCATCCTGCAAAAGAGCATGATTCCAGGAATCTGCACAAGATAGTTCCCCCTTATAAGGAGGGGGATGACATTAACAAGTGGTTTGTTGCACTTGAGAGGGCCTGTGCTGTACAGGATGTCCCTCAAAGGCAGTGGGCTGCTATCCTATGGCTATCATTTAGTGGAAAGGGTAGGGATAGACTCCTTACTGTGAAAGAAAGTGATGCCAATAATTTTACAGTTCTTAAGAATGCACTCCTGGATGGTTATGGCTTAACCACTGAACAGTACAGGATAAAGTTCAGAGAGACCAAAAAGGAGTCTTCACAAGACTGGGTTGATTTCATTGACCATTCAGTGAAGGCCTTGGAGGGGTGGTTACATGGCAGTAAAGTTACTGATTATGAAAGCCTGTATAACACAATCCTGAGAGAGCATATACTTAATAATTGTGTGTCTGATTTGTTGCACCAGTACCTGGTAGACTCTGATCTGACCTCTCCCCAAGAATTGGGAAAGAAGGCAGACAAATGGGTCAGAACAAGGGTGAACAGAAAAGTTCATACAGGGGGTGACAAAGATGGCAATAAGAAGAAAGATGGTGAAAAATCTCAAGATAAGCATGGGGATAAGGGTAAAACCAAAGATCCCACTTCAAATCTTAAACACTCTTCAGAGGGTGGGGATAAAACAAATTCTTCCTCTTCTTCCCAACCTGCACACATTAAAAAGCCTTGGTGCTTTGTGTGTAAAAACAGAGGCCATAGGCCAGGGGATAAGTCCTGTCCAGGTAAACCCCCTGAGCCTACCACCACTAATACATCAAGCTCTAGTGCCCCTAGCAGTAGTGGTACTAGTGGTGGGACTGCTGGCAACAGTCAAGCAAAGGGTGTAGTTGGGTTCACTTATGGGTCCATAGTGGAAACTGATGTAATCAGTCCCAAGACAGTTTCTGTCACACCTAGTGGCATTGGCCTTGCCACACTGGCTGCTTGTCCCCTTACATTGGATAAGTACAGGCAGACAGTTTCAATAAATGGTGTTGAGGCCTTGGCCTACAGGGACACAGGTGCCAGTTTCACTTTGGTGACTGAAAACCTAGTGCCTCCTGAACAACACATCATTGGACAACAGTATAAGATTATTGATGTCCATAACTCCACTAAGTTTCTTCCCTTAGCTATAATTCAGTTTAGTTGGGGTGGAGTTACTGGCCCTAAGCAGGTGGTGGTATCACCTAGCTTACCTGTAGACTGTCTCTTAGGTAATGACCTAGAGGCCTCAGGTTGGGCTGATGTAGAGTTTTATGCCCATGCAGCCATGCTGGGCATCCCTGAGGAATTGTTCCCTCTCATTTCAAGTGAAATGAAAAAGCAAAGGAGAGAAGGCCTGAAAACTCAGGATCCCTCTCCATCAACAGGTAAAAAGGGTATCACAGTATCCCCTAACCACCCTACCATTCAGGATACTATTCCTGTGGTGGGAGAAACCTCTCCTGGGGTGGCACCTGTTCCAAGGGAATCATCAGCTGGAAAAGCTGGACTCCCTGAGGTGGAAGTACCTCTCTGTGGGATAACTAACATTGGTGAGAAAAACAGCACCATTTTAGTTAACATGGAGCATCCCTCCAACCCTCCCAGAGAAACTTTAGTGCAGAAACCCTGCACTACCTCACAACACTTAGGACAGCATCCCTGCCCTAGTGTGGAGCTCATAGGACAGCATCCCTGCCCTGCTCCAACTCAAGAGAAACAGCATCCCTGTTCTCTCTTCCAGCCAAATGGACAAAGTTTTTGCCCAGCTATGGCTTTACTGAGACAGCATCCCTGTCTGGCATTTCCATCATTACAAATAGGTTCAGTGGACAATTCCCACTGCTCTAAACTAAAACTTACTGATAGAAACTCTGAAAATACATCTTCACATTGTTGGTTAGCTAAAAAACTTCAAACAGGGTGGTTTACATCCCCACAGGGAAGTAACCATATAGTGGATGATAAAGGGAGTAACCAGTCTATTGCAGAGCTACTCTCTACTTATCACCACTTAGACAATAAAGTCTCAACTGGCCAAGGTTAGCCTTATTGTCCTTCGTTTGGGGGGGGGTTGTGTGAGAAGGTAGCCTCTTTCTAGCCTTGTTACCCCCACTTTTGGCCTGTTTGTGAGTGTATGTCAGGGTGTTTGTCACTGTTTTCACTGTCTCACTGGGATCCTGATAGCCAGGCCTCAGTGCTCATAGTGAAAACACCATGTTTTCAGTATGGTTGTTATGTGTCACTGGGATCCTGCTGGTCAGGACCCCAGTGCTCATAGGTTTGTGGCCTATATGTATGTGTCACTGGGACCCTGTCACACAGGGCCCCAGCGCTCATAGGTGTGCATGTATATGTTCCCTGTGTGGTGCCTAACTGTCTCACTGAGGCTCTGCTAACCAGAACCTCAGTGGTTATGCTCTCTCATTACTTTCAAATTGTCACTAACAGGCTAGTGACCATTTTGACCAATTTACATTGGCTTACTGGAACACCCTTATAATTCCCTAGTATATGGTACTGAGGTACCCAGGGTATTGGGGTTCCAGGAGATCCCTATGGGCTGCAGCATTTCTTTTGCCACCCATAGGGAGCTCTGACAATTCTTACACAGGCCTGCCACTGCAGCCTGAGTGAAAGAACGTCCACGTTATTTCACAGCCATTTTACACTGCACTTAAGTAACTTATAAGTCACCTATATGTCTAACCTTTACCTGGTAAAGGTTAGGTGCAAAGTTACTTAGTGTGAGGGCACCCTGGCACTAGCCAAGGTGCCCCCACATTGTTCAGAGCCAATCCACTGAACTTTGTGAGTGCGGGGACACCATTACACGCGTGCACTACATATAGGTCACTACCTATATGTAGCTTCACCATGGTAACTCCGAATATGGCCATGTAACATGTCTATGATCATGGAATTGCCCCCTCTATGCCATCCTGGCATTGTTGGTACAATTCCATGATCCCAGTGGTCTGTAGCACAGACCCTGGTACAGCCAGACTGCCCTTCCTGGGGTTTCTCTGCAGCTGCTGCTGCTGCCAACCCCTCAGACAGGCATCTGCCCTCCTGGGGTCCAGCCAGGCCTGGCCCAGGATGGCAGAACAAAGAACTTCCTCTGAGAGAGGGTGTGACACCCTCTCCCTTTGGAAAATGGTGTGAAGGCAGGGGAGGAGTAGCCTCCCCCAGCCTCTGGAAATGCTTTGTTGGGCACAGAGGTGCCCAATTCTGCATAAGCCAGTCTACACCGGTTCAGGGACCCCTTAGCCCCTGCTCTGGCGCGAAACTGGACAAAGGAAAGGGGAGTGACCACTCCCCTGACCTGCACCTCCCCTGGGAGGTGTCCAGAGCTCCTCCAGTGTGCTCCAGACCTCTGCCATCTTGGAAACAGAGGTGCTGCTGGCACACTGGACTGCTCTGAGTGGCCAGTGCCACCAGGTGACGTCAGAGACTCCTTGTGATAGGCTCCTTCAGGTGTTAGTAGCCTTTCCTCTCTCCTAGGTAGCCAAACCCTCTTTTCTGGCTATTTAGGGTCTCTGTCTCTGGGGAAACTTCAGATAACGAATGCATGAGCTCAGCCGAGTTCCTCTGCATCTCCCTCTTCACCTTCTGATAAGGAATCGACCGCTGACCGCGCTGGAAGCCTGCAAACCTGCAACATAGTAGCAAAGACGACTACTGCAACTCTGTAACGCTGATCCTGCCGCCTTCTCGACTGTTTTCCTGCTTGTGCATGCTGTGGGGGTAGCCTGCCTCCTCTCTGCACCAGAAGCTCCGAAGAAATCTCCCGTGGGTCGACGGAATCTTCCCCCTGCAACCGCAGGCACCAAAAAGCTGCATCTCCGGTCCCTTGGGTCTCCTCTCAGCACGACGAGCGAGGTCCCTCGAATCCAGCGACACCGTCCAAGTGACCCTCACAGTCCAGTGACTCTTCAGCCCAAGTTTGGTGGAGGTAAGTCCTTGCCTCACCTCGCTGGGCTGCATTGCTGGGAACCGCGACTTTGCAAGCTTCTCCGGCCCCTGTGCACTTCCGGCGGAAATCCTTCGTGCACAGCCAAGCCTGGGTCCACGGCACTCTAACCTGCATTGCACGACTTTCTAAGTTGGTCTCCGGCGACGTGGGACTCCTTTGTGCAACTTCGGCGAGCACCGTTTCACGCATCCTCGTAGTGCCTGTTTCTGGCACTTCTCCGGGTGCTACCTGCTTCAGTGAGGGCTCCTTGTCTTGCTCGACGTCCCCTCTCTCTGCAGGTCCAATTTGCGACCTCCTGGTCCCTCCTGGGCCCCAGCAGCGTCCAAAAACGCCAAACGCACAATTTGCGTGTAGCAAGGCTTGTTGGCGTCCATCCGGCGGGAAAACACTTCTGCACGACTCTCCAAGGCGTGGGGGATCCATCCTCCAAAGGGGAAGTCTCTAGCCCTTGTCGTTCCTGCAGTATTCACAGTTCTTCAGCTTAGTAAGAGCTTCTTTGCACCAACCGCTGGCATTTCTTGGGCATCTGCCCATCTCCGAGCTGCTTGTGACTTTTGGACTTGGTCCCCTTGTTCCACAGGTACCTTCAGACAGGAATCCATCGTTGTTGCATTGCTGATTTGTGTTTTCCTTGCATTCTCCCTCTAACACGACTATTTTGTCCTTAGGGGAACTTTAGTGCACTTTGCACTCACTTTTCAGGGTCTTGGGGAGGGTTATTTTTCTAACTCTCACTATTTTCTAATAGTCCCAGCGACCCTCTACAAGGTCACATAGGTTTGGGGTCCATTCGTGGTTCGCATTCCACTTCTGGAGTATATGGTTTGTGTTGCCCCTACCCCTATGTTTCCCCATTGCATCCTATTGTAACTATACATTGTTTGCACTGTTTTCTAAGACTATACTGCATATTTTTGCTATTGTGTATATATATCTTGTGTATATTTCCTATCCTCTCACTGAGGGTACACTCTAAGATACTTTGGCATATTGTCATAAAAATAAAGTACCTTTATTTTTAGTATAACTGTGTATTGTGTTTTCTTATGATATTGTGCATATGACACTAAGTGGTACTGTAGTAGCTTCACACGTCTCCTAGTTCAGCCTAAGCTGCTCTGCTAAGCTACCATTATCTATCAGCCTAAGCTGCTAGACACCCTATACACTAATAAGGGATAACTGGGCCTGGTGCAAGGTGCAAGTACCCCTTGGTACTCACTACAAACCAGTCCAGCCTCCTACACACAGCCTTCTATAGCAGAGACTTATCACACACCAGCACATCACTGGAGCACAGTGTTCTACAGCAGAGACTCATCACACACCAGCACATCTCCGGAGAACAGCGTCCTACTGCAGAGACTTATCACACACCAGCACATCACCGGAGCACAGCGTCCTACAGCAGAGACTTATCACACACCAGCACATCACTAGAGCACAGTGTTCTAGCAGAGACTTATCACGCACCAGCACATCACCGGAGCACAGTGTTCTAGCAGAGACTTATCACGCACCAGCACACACCGGAGCACAGCGTTCTACACCAGAGATTTATCACACACCAGCACATCACCGGAGCACAGCGTCCTACAGCAGAGACTTATCACACACCAGCACAACACTGGAGCACAGCGTTGTACAGTGGAGACTCATCACACACCAGCAGATCACCAGAGCACAGAGTTATACAGCAGACTTATCACACACCAGCGCATCACCAGAGCACAGTGTTCTACAGCAGAGACTTATCATACACCAGCACATCACCAGAGCACAGTGTCCTACAGCAGAGACTTATCACACACCAGCACATCACCAGAGCACAGCCTTCTACAGCAAAGACTTATTACACACCAGCACATCACCGGAGCACAGCGTTCTACACCAGAAACTTATCACACACCAGCACATCACCGGAGCACAGTTTTCTAGGAGAGACTTATCACACACCAGCACATCATCAAAGCACAGAGTTCTAGCAGAGACTTATCACACACCAGCACATCACCCGAGCACATCGATCTATAGCAGAGACTCATCACACACCAGCACATCACCATAGCACAGCGTCCTACAGCAGAGACTGATCACACACCAGCGCATCACAAGAGCACAGAGTTATACAACAGAGACTCATCACACACAAGCACATCACCAGAGCGCAGAGTTATACAGCAGAGACTGATCACACACCAGCACATCATCAGAGCACAGTGTTCTACAGCAGAGATTCATCACACACCAGCACATCACGACAGCACAGCGTTCTACAGCAGAGACTTATCACACACCAGCACTTTACCAGAGCGCAGAGTTATACAGCAGAGACTGAATACACACCAGCACATCACCAGAGCTCAGTGTTCTACAGCAGAGATTCATCACACACCAGCACATCACTGGAGCACAGCGTTCTACAGCAGAGACTTATCACAAACCAGCACATCACCATAGCACAGCGTCCTACAGCAGAGCCTTATCACACACCAGCACATCCCCGGAACACAACATTCTATAGCAGAGTCTTAACAAACACCCAGGCATCACCTGAGCACACTGTTGTACCACAGAGATGCAGCACACACCTGAGCTTCACCTGAGCACAGTGTTGTACCACAGAGATGCAGCACACACCTGAGCTTTACTTGAGCACAGTGTTGTACCACAGAGATGCACCACACACCTGAGCCTCAGCTGAACACAATGTTGTACCACAGAGACTCACCACACATCCAAGCTCCACTTGAGCACAGTGTTATACCACAGCGACTCACCACACGTCCAAGCTTCACCTGAGGACAGTGTTGTACCACAGAGACTCACGACACAATTGAGTTTCACCTGAGCACAGTGTTATACCACAGAGACCCACCACACTCCTGAGCTTCACCGGAGCACAGTGTTATACCACAGAGGCCCACCTCACACTAGCTTCACCTGATCATAGTGTTATACCACAGAGACCCACCACACACCTGAGCTTCAGTTGAGCACAGTGTTATACCACAGAGACTCACCACACACCTGAGCTTCACATTGGCAAGGTGTTGGCCCACAGAGACTCACCACACACCTGAGCTTCACCTGATCACGGTGTTATACCACAGCGATTCACCACGCATCCGAGCTTCACCTGAGCACAGTGTTGTACACGGAGATGCACCATACACCTGAGAGTCACCTGAACACAGTGTTATACCAGAGACTCACCACACATCTGAGCTTCACCTGAGCACACTGTTGCACCACAGAGACTCGCCACACTCCTGAGCTTCACCTGAGGAAAGTGTTATACCAGAGATGCACAACACACCTGAGCATCACCTGAACACAGTGATGTACCACAGAGACTCGCCACACACCTGAGCTTCACTTAAGCACAGTGTTATACCACAGAGACTCACCACACACCTGAGCTTCACTTAAGCACACCATTGCACCACAAAGACTCACCACACACCTGAGCTTCTCCTGAGCAGAGACCATAAACCTGAGCTTCACCTCAGCACAGTGTTGTACAACAGAGATGCACTACACACCTGAGAATCACCTGAGAACAGTGTTATACCACAGAGACTCATCACACTTATGAGCTTCACCTGAGCACACCGTTGTACCACAGAGACTCACCACACTCCTGAGCTTCACCTGAGCACAGTGTTATACCACAGAGATTCACCACACCTCCGAGCTTCACCTGAGCACAGCGTTATACCACAGAGACTCAAAACACACCTGAGCTTCATTTAGGCACAGTGTTATACCACAGAGACTCACCACACACCTGAGCTTCACCGCAGCACAGTGTTGTACCACAGAGATGCACCACACACCTGAGCCTCACATGATCACAGTGTTATACCACAGAGACTCACACCCTGAGCTTCGTCTGAGAAAAGACCACACACCTGAGCTTCACCTCAGCACAGTGTTGTACCACAGAGATGCACCACTCACCTGAACATCACCTGAGCACATTGTTATACCACAGAGACTCACCATGCACCTGAGCTTCACTTGAGTAGAGACCACACACATGAGCCTCACCTGAGCACAGTGTTAAACCACTGAGACTCACCACAAACCTGAGATTCAGCTGTGCACAGCATTGCACCACAGAGACTCACCACACACCTAGTCATCACCTGAGCACAGCATTCTACCAGAGATATTCACCAAATCCCTGAGCTTCACATGAGTACAACATTGCAACACAAAGGGGGTGATTCTAACTTCGGCGGGCGGCGGAGGCCGCCCGCCAAAGTTCCCCCACCAAAATACCGCTCCGCGGTTGAAAGACCGCTGAGGGTATTTTGGGATTTGCCCTGGGCTGGCGGGCGGCCGCCAAAAGGCCGCCCGCCAGCCCAGGGCAAATCAACTTTCCCACGAGGACGCCGGCTCAGAATTGAGCCGGCGTAGTGGGAAGGTGCGACGGGTGCAGTGGCACCCGTCGCGTATTTCAGTGTCTGCATAGCAGACACTGAAATACTTTGTGGGGCCCTCTTACGGGGGCCCCTGCAGTGCCCATGCCATTGGCATGGGCACTGCAGGGGCCCCCAGGGGCCCCGCGGCACCCCCTACCGCCATCCTGTTCCTGGCGGGAGACCCGCCAGGAACAGGATGGCGGTAGGAGGTGTCAGAATCCCCATGGCGGCGGAGCGCGCTCCGCCGCCATGGAGGATTCTGCAGGGCAGCGGGAAACCGGCGGGAGACCACCGGTTTCCCGCATCTGACCACGGCCGAACTGCCGTGGTCAGAATGCCCTGCGGGGCACCGCCGGTCTGTCGGCGCTACTCCCGCCGACCCTGGACCGCCGGGGTCAGAATGACCCCAAAAGTCTCTGTGGCAGCAGAGAACACAGTAGCAACATATCCCATTCACTGCTGATGAAAGACCACCGGTTGCACCATTGGTTGTAGTGAGTTAACACCCACCTGACGGTCAGGCCGGAGGTGCCAGGCCCGAGGTATCACAGCACTTCTTCTCCAGTCCCTGGAAACGCGGTAGTGCTGTCCTCAGCAGTGACCCCTACACTGTGCCGCACTCGTGGTAGAGATCTCTGCATGGTAAAGTATAGGAAAAGGTGTAAAAAGTTTTACTCACCTCCAATAATATTAGTAAAAATATATTTCTGTTTAATATTAATGTAAATGTTCTATATATTCTAAATTTACAACTAAAGACAAAAGATCTACAGCATTAATAACCTAATTTTAAATAAAACCTGTAAGAAATGTAAATATATTAACTCAAAATAGAATGTTTTTTTCCAAAATTTAAATTAAAACACACAAAGTAAAAAAATTGCATCATACACTAATAATAATTCAAAATCATCTACAGAATTAAGTAACAGTGATTTACTTAGATTGTAATAAAACAAATTGTTACATTACATTTTACATTCAAATTAGGTTATTAGAATGTTTTAGGAATAAATAATAAAGTAGTCCTCTTTTAATGTATTTTATTTTAACATAACATTATATATGTTTTATATTTGTGACAGTTAAATTAATGTAATATTAATTCAACATTAATTCTTATTGGGATTTTCCATGGGAGGTTGTTGCAGAGTCAGTGGTTGGCCTCCTTTGCTGTTGGACTTACTACTGTTTCTTTCTGGTAGTAGTAACTTACACTTGTAAATTTGTCTCCACCCCTCCCCATTTTTTCAGCCAAGAATAGAAGTTACCCTAAGTGTAGGGATAAAGTACACATGCGAAAGTTACCTGTGTGAATAGCTCCTGAATGTGCATAAGATCACAAGGAGCGAGCCTGCCTCGGACCTCAGGTGCACCTTGAAGCACATAGCGCCTCCAGTCTCAGCCACCTCTTCCAGGCCCCCAGGCACCCCCTCCCTCCCTTGGTGCAGCTTTGGGTTAACCTGCCCCCGGGGCTGCACATACCTGGAGGGTGGGGGAGGGAGGGATGGGCGTTGGACGGTGAGTGCCACATGCCCAGACTGTGAGTCAGTGCCCCGGGGAGGAGGCGTCCTGGCCCCAGCCCCACAGACTGTTCTATCAGGACTGGCAGTGAAAACAAGTGCGTCCGCCCAAGATCACACGTGCTTCAGGTGCTCAGTCACAACAGACCGCTGCCAGGTGGTTTGGAGCAGGGGCCCATCCGGGTAGGTTTACAAGGACGCACTCTCCAGACATACTTCAGGCCCCAGCTCAGGCCTGGCCCGTGAGCGGTAAGGAGACACCAGGGACATGTGGTGAGAGAGATATCCAAAGCAGCCCTGGACCCAGAAAGCATTTCCTCCCGTGCCTGGGATGGTGAGCTCTGACGAGCCCTCCAGAGCACAGGGTTCATGAGCTGGGGCGCCTAGAGGCCGGAGCAGTCTGACAGAGCGCCTAGAGGCCAGAGCTGTCTGATAGAGCGCCTAGAGGCCGGAGCTGTCTGATAGAGCACCTAGAGGCCAGAGCTGTCTGAAAGGCCTAGAGGCGAGAACTGACTAAGAGCGCCTAGAGGTCAGAGCTGTCTGAGAGGCCTAGAGACCAGAACTGACTGAGAACGCCTAGAGGCCGCAGCTGTCTGATAAGAGCGCCTAGAGGCCAGAGCTGTCTGAGAGGCCTAGAAACCAGAACTGACTAAGAGCGCCTAGAGGCCAAAGCTGTCTGACAAAGCACCTAGAGGCCAGAGCTGACGGAGAGGCCTAGAGGCCAGAGCTGCCTGAGAGGCCTAGAGACCAGAACTGACTGAGTGCGCCTAGAGGCCAGAGCTGTCTGAGAGGCCTAGAGTCCAGAATTGACTGAGAGCGCCTAGAGGCCAGAGCTCTCTGAGAGGCCTAGAGACCAGAACTGACTGAGAACGCCTAGAGGCCGCAGCTGTCTGATAAGAGCGCCTAGAGGCCAGAGCTGTCTGAGAGGCCTAGAAACCAGAACTGACTAAAACCGCCTAGAGGCCAAAGCTGGAGTCCCAAGCTGGCAGAGATGGACCAGAGACCAATCTCAGTCTGTAAGCACCACAGGAGCACCTTATACACAACAAAACCACAGGAGCACCTCCTACTCACCAACACCACAGGAGCACCACCTACACAACAACACCACAGGAGCAGCTCCAACACAATAACATCACAGGAGCACCTCCTACACAAGGAAACCACAGGAGCACTACAGGAGCACCTCCTACATGCCATCACCACAGGAGCACCTTCTATGTAACAACACCACAGGAGCACCTCCTACACAGCGACACCACAGGTGCACCTCCTACACAGCGACACCACAGGAGCACCTCCTACACACCAACACCACAGGAGCAGCACCTTCACAACAACACCACAGGAGCAGTTCCTACACAATGACAGCACAGTAGCACCTTCTACACAACAACACCACAGGAGCACCTCCAACACAATAAAACCACAGCAGCACCTTAAACACAACAATACCTCAGGAGCACCTCCTACAGAATAAAACCACAGGAGCACCACCTACCCAACAACACCACAGAGACATCACTTACACAATGATACCACAGGAGCACCTCCTTGGCAACAACACAATAGGAGCACCACCTACACAATGAAACCACAGGAGCACCTCCTACACAAGGAAACCACAGGAGCACCACAGGAGCACCTCCTTGACAATGACACCACATAATCCACTCCTACGCAATAACACCACAGGAGCACCTCCTATACAACAGCACCACAGGAGCACCTCTTACATGACAACACCACAAGAGCACCTCCTACACAACAACACTAAAGGGGCATCTCTTCCATGACAATACCACAGGAGTACCTCCCACACAACAACACTACAGGAGCACCTCCTACACAATGAAACCACAGGAGCACTGCTTACATGACAACACCACAGGAGCACCTCCTACACAATAAGACCACAGGAGAGCCTCCTACACAACAACACCACAGGAGCATCTCTAACATGACACCACAGGAACACCTCCTACACAAGGAAACCACAGAAGCACTACAGGAGCACTTCCTTCACAATCACACCACAGGAGCACCCCCTACACACCAACACCACAGGAGCACCTCCTACACAACAGTACCATAGGAGCATCTCTTACAAGACAACACCACAGGAGCACCTCCTACACAATGACACCACAGGAGCACCTCCTACACAACAACACCACAGGAGCACCTCCTACACAACAACACCACAGGAGCATCTCTTACAAGACAACACCACAGGAGCACACCCTACACAATGACACCACAGGAGCACCTCCTACACAACAACACCACAGGAGCACCTCCAACAAAAAACACCACAGAAGCAGCTCTTACACAACAACAACACAGGAACATCTGTTACACAATGATACCACAAGAGCTACTCCTAGATTACAATACCACAGGAGCACCTCCTACACAATGAAACCACAGGAGCACTACAGGAGCACTTCCTTCACAATCACACCACAGGAGCACCTCCTACACACCGACACCACAGGAGCACCTCCTACACAATAACACCACCGGAGCAGCTCTTACACGACAACGCCACAGGAGCAGCTTTTACACAACAACACCACAGGAGCACCTACTACACAATGACCACACAGGAGCACATCCTACACGGTGCACCACAGGAGCACCTCGTACACAATAACACCACAGGTGCAGCTCTTGCACAACAACATCACAGGAGCACCTCCTCAATGACAATACCGCAAGAGCACCACCTACACAATAACACCACAGGAGCACCTCTTACGCAACAAAACCACAGGAGTACCCCCTACACAATGACACCACAGGAGCACCTCCTACACAATAACACCACAGGAGCACCTCCTACACACCAACATCACAGGAGCACCTCCTACACAAAAACACCACAGGAGCAGGTCCTACACAATAACACCATTAGAGCTGCTCTTAAATGACAACACTACAGGAGCACCTCCTACACACTAATACAACAGGAGCACCTCCTACACAATGAAACCACAGGAGCACCTTATACACAACAACACAGCAGGATCACCTCCTACACAATGACACCACAGGCGCTCCTCCTACACAATGACACCGCACGAGCATCTCTTACACAATAACACCACAGGAGCACCTCCTACACAATGACATCCCAGGACCACCTCCTACACAAGGAAACCACAGGAGCACCTCCTTCACAATCACACCACAGGAGCACCACCAACACAACACCACCACAGGAGCATCTCTTAAAAGACAATACTACAGGAGCACCTCCTACACAACACCACACAGAAGCATCTCTTACAAGGCAACACCACAGGAGCACCTCCTACACAATAACACCACAGGAGCACCTCCTAAACAATAATACTACAGGAGCACATCGTACACAATAACACCACAGGAGCACCTCCTACAACAATAACATCACCGTTGTAGCTCTTACACGATAATGCCACAGGAGCAGCTTTTACACGACAACACCAAAGAGCACCTCCTACACAATAACAACACAGGAGCACCTCCTACACAGTGACACCACAGGAGTACCTCGTACACAATAACACCACAGGTGCAGCTCTTACACGACAACACCACAGGAGCACCTCCTCCACGACAATACCACAGGAGCACCTCCTACACAATGAAACCACAGGAGCACCTCTTACACAATGACACCACAGTTGCACCTTCTACACAACAACACCACAGGAGCACCTCCAACACACCAACACAAAAGAAGCAGCTCTTACACAACAACACCACAGGAATATCTCTTACACAATGAAACCACAGGAGCACCTCCTACACAAGGAAACCGCAGGAGCACCACGGGAGCACCTCCTTCACAATGACACCACAGAATCCGCTCCTACACAATAACACCACAGGAGCACCTCCTATACAACAGCACCACAGGAGCACCTCTTACATGACAACACCACAGGAGCACCTCCTACACAATAAGACCACAGGAGCACCTCCTACACACCGACAATACAGGAGCACCTCCTACACAATTACATCACAGGATTACCTCCTACACAAGAAAACCACAGGAGCACTACAGGGACACTTTCTTCACAATCACACCACAGGAGCACCTCCTACACACCAATACCACAGGAGCACCTCCTACACAACAGCACCACAGAAGCATCTCTTACAAGACAACACCACTGCAGCACCTCCTACACAATTACATCACAGGACCACCTCCTACACAAGGAAACCACAGGAGCACTACAGGAGCACTTCCTTCACAATCACACCACAGGAGCACGTCCTACACACCAACACCACAGAAGCACCTCCTACACAATACCACCACTGAAACAGATCTTACACAACAACACCACAAGAGCAGCTTTTACACAACAACAATAAAGGAGCACCTCCTACACAATGACAACACAGGAGCACCTCCTACACAGTGACACCACAAGAGCACCTCAATACACAATAACACTACAGGTGCAGCTCTTACACAATGACATCACATGAGCACTTCCTCTATGACAATACCACAGGAGCACCACCTATACAACAACACCACAGGAGCACCTCTTACGCAAGGAAACCACAGATGCACCTCCTATACAACAACACCACAGAAGCAGCTGTTACACAACAACACCACAGGAACATCTCTTACACAATGATACCAAAGGGGCACCTCCTTGGCAACAACACCAGAGGAGCACCCCCTACACAATGTAACCACAGGAGCACCTCCTACACAGGAAAACCACAGGAACATTACAGGAGCACCTCCTTCACATTGGCACCACAGAATCCGCTCCTACACAATAACAACACAGGAGCACCTCCTACACAACAACACCACAGGAACATCTCTAACATGACAACACCACAGGAACACCTATACAAGGAAACCACAGAAGCACTTCCTTCACAATCACACCACAGGAGCACCTCCTACACACCAACACCACAGGAGCACCTCCTACACAACAGTACCACAGGAGCATCTCTAACAAGACAACACCACAGGAGCACCTCCTACACAATAACACCACAGGAGCACCTCTGACACAGTAATACCACAGGAGCACCTCCTACATACCGACACCACAGTAGCACATCCTACACAATAACACCACCGGAGCAGCTCTTAAACGACAACGCCCCTGGAGCAGCTTTTACACAACAATACCACATGAGCACCTACTACACAATGACAACACAGGAGCACCTCCTATACAGTGACACCACAGGAGCACCTCGTACACAATAACACCACAGGTGCAGCTCTTACACAACAACACCACAGGAGCACCTCCTCCACGACAATACCACAGGAGCACCACCTACACAATAACACCACAGGAGCACCTCTTACGCAAGGAAACCACAGGAGTACCTACACAATGACACCACAGTTGCACCTTCTACGCAAGAACACCACAGGAGCTCCTCCTACACACCAACACCACAGGAGAACCTCCCACACAATAAAACCCCAGGATCACCTCCTACACAACAATACCACAGAAGCAGCTATTACACAACAACACCACAGGAACATCTCTTACACAATGATACCACAGGAGCACCTCCTTGGCAACAACACCACAGAAGCACCACCCACACAATGAAACCACAGGAGCACCTCCTGCACAAGGAAACCACAGGAGCACTACAGCAGTACCTCCTTCACAATGACACCACAGAATCCGCTCCTACACAATAACACCACAGGAGCACCTCCTACACCCCAACACCTCATGAGCAACTCCTACACAACAGCACCACAGGAGGATATCTTACAAGACAACACCACAGGAGCACCTCCTACACAATCACACCACAGGAGCACCTCTTACACAATAACACCACAGGAGCACCTCCTACACACCGACACCACAGGAGCACCTCCTACACAATAACACCACAGGAGCACCTCCTAAACAATAATACTACAGGAGCACATCGTACACAATAACACCACAGGAGCACCTCCTACAACAATAACATCACCGTTGTAGCTCTTACACGATAATGCCACAGGAGCAGCTTTTACACGACAACACCAAAGAGCACCTCCTACACAATAACAACACAGGAGCACCTCCTACACAGTGACACCACAGGAGTACCTCGTACACAATAACACCACAGGTGCAGCTCTTACACGACAACACCACAGGAGCACCTCCTCCACGACAATACCACAGGAGCACCTCCTACACAATGAAACCACAGGAGCACCTCTTACACAATGACACCACAGTTGCACCTTCTACACAACAACACCACAGGAGCACCTCCAACACACCAACACAAAAGAAGCAGCTCTTACACAACAACACCACAGGAATATCTCTTACACAATGAAACCACAGGAGCACCTCCTACACAAGGAAACCGCAGGAGCACCACGGGAGCACCTCCTTCACAATGACACCACAGAATCCGCTCCTACACAATAACACCACAGGAGCACCTCCTATACAACAGCACCACAGGAGCACCTCTTACATGACAACACCACAGGAGCACCTCCTACACAATAAGACCACAGGAGCACCTCCTACACACCGACAATACAGGAGCACCTCCTACACAATTACATCACAGGATTACCTCCTACACAAGAAAACCACAGGAGCACTACAGGGACACTTTCTTCACAATAACACCACAGGAGCACCTCCTACACACCAATACCACAGGAGCACCTCCTACACAACAGCACCACAGAAGCATCTCTTACAAGACAACACCACTGCAGCACCTCCTACACAATTACATCACAGGACCACCTGCTACACAAGGAAACCACAGGAGCACTGCAGGAGCACTTCCTTCACAATCACACCACAGGAGCACCTCCTACACACCAACACCACAGAAGCACCTCCTACACAACACCACCACTGGAACAGATCTTACACAACAACACCACAAGAGCAGCTTTTACACAACAACAATAAAGGAGCACCTCCTACACAATGACAACACAGGAGCACCTCCTACACAGTGACACCACAAGAGCACCTCAATACACAATAACACTACAGGTGCAGCTCTTACACAATGACATCACATGAGCACTTCCTCTATGACAATACCACAGGAGCACCACCTACACAACAACACCACAGGAGCACCTCTTACGCAAGGAAACCACAGATGCACCTCCTATACAACAACACCACAGAAGCAGCTGTTACACAACAACACCACAGGAACATCTCTTACACAATGATACCAAAGGGGCACCTCCTTGGCAACAACACCAGAGGAGCACCCCCTACACAATGTAACCACAGGAGCACCTCCTACACAGGAAAACCACAGGAACATTACAGGAGCACCTCCTTTACAATGGCACCACAGAATCCGCTCCTACACAATAACAACACAGGAGCACCTCCTACACAACAACACCACAGGAACATCTCTAACATGACAACACCACAGGAACACCTATACAAGGAAACCACAGGAGCACTACAGGAGCACTTCCTTCACAATCACACCACAGGAGCACCTCCTACACACCAACACCACAGGAGCACCTCCTACACAACAGTACCACAGGAGCATCTCTAACAAGACAACACCACAGGAGCACCTCCTACACAATAACACCACAGGAGCACCTCTGACACAGTAATACCACAGGAACACCTCCTACATACCGACACCACAGTAGCACATCCTACACAATAACACCACCGGAGCAGCTCTTAAACGACAACGCCCCTGGAGCAGCTTTTACACAACAACACCACATGAGCACCTACTACACAATGACAACACAGGAGCACCTCCTATACAGTGACACCACAGGAGCACCTCGTACACAATAACACCACAGGTGCAGCTCTTACACAACAACACCACAGGAGCACCTCCTCCACGACAATACCACAGGAGCACCACCTACACAATAACACCACAGGAGCACCTCTTACGCAAGGAAACCACAGGAGTACCCCTACACAATGACACCACAGTTGCACCTTCTACGCAAGAACACCACAGGAGCACCTCCTACACACCAACACCACAGGAGAACCTCCCACACAATAAAACCCCAGGATCACCTCCTACACAACAATACCACAGAAGCAGCTATTACACAACAACACCACAGGAACATCTCTTACACAATGATACCACAGGAGCACCTCCTTGGCAACAACACCACAGAAGCACAACCCACACAA
This sequence comes from Pleurodeles waltl, assembly GCF_031143425.1. Classification (NCBI taxonomy): domain Eukaryota; kingdom Metazoa; phylum Chordata; class Amphibia; order Caudata; family Salamandridae; genus Pleurodeles; species Pleurodeles waltl. Next base: position 1,192,121,068 of record NC_090448.1, read on the forward strand.
TGAAACCACAGGAGCACCTCCTGCACAAGGAAACCACAGGAGCACTACAGCAGTACCTCCTTCACAATGACACCACAGAATCCGCTCCTACACAATAACACCACAGGAGCACCTCCTACACACCGACACCACAGGAGCACCTCCTACACAATAACTCCACAGGAGCAGCTCTTACACAACAACAACACAGGAGCAGCTTTTACACGACAACACCACAGGAACACCTCCTACACAATAACACCACAGGAGCACCTCCTGCACAATGACACCACAGGAGTAGCTCTTACACGACAACACCTCAGGAGCACCTCCTACACACCGACACCACAGGAGCAACTCCTACATACCATCACCACAGGAGCACATCCTTCACAATAACACCACAGGAGCACCTCCTATACACCAACACCACAGGAGCACCTCCTACACAATAACACCACAGGAGCACCTCCTAGACAATAACACCACAGGAGCAGCTCTTACACGACAACACCTCAGGAGCACCTCCTACACACCAATACCACGGGAGCACCTCCTACACAACAACACCACAGGAGCATCTCTTACACAACAACACCACAGGAGCACCTCCTACACAATAACACCACAGGAGCACCTTCTACACACCGACACAACAGGAGCACCTTCTACACACCGACACCACAGGAGCACCTCCTACACAACAACACCACAGGAGCATCTCTTACATGACATCACCACAGGAGCACCTCCTACACAATAACACCACAGGAGCACTACAGGAGCACTTCCTTCACAATCACATCACAGGAGCACCTCCTACACAGAAACACCACAGGAGCACCTCCTACACAACAGCACTACAGGAGCATGTCTTACAAGACAACACCACAGGAGCACCTCCTACACAATAACACCACAGGAGCACCTCCGACACAGTAATACCACAGGAGCACCTCCTACATACCGACACCACAGTAGCACATCCTACACAATAACACCACCGGAGCAGCTCTTAAACGACAACGCCCCTGGAGCAGCTTTTACACAACAACACCACATGAGCACGTACTACACAATGACAACACAGGAGCACCTCCTATACAGTGACACCACAGGAGCACCTCGTACACAATAACACCACAGGTGCAGCTCTTACACAACAACACCACAGGAGCACCTCCTCCACGACAATACCACAGGAGCACCACCTACACAATAACACCACAGGAGCACCTCTTACGCAAGGAAACCACAGGAGTACCCCTACACAATGACACCACAGTTGCACCTTCTACGCAACAACACCACAGGAGCACCTCCTACACACCAACACCACAGGAGAACCTCCCACACAATAAAACCCCAGGATCACCTCCTACACAACAATACCACAGAAGCAGCTATTACACAACAACACCACAGGAACATCTCTTACACAATGATACCACAGGAGCACCTCCTTGGCAACAACACCACAGAAGCACCACCCACACAATGAAACCACAGGAGCACCTCCTGCACAAGGAAACCACAGGAGCACTACAGCAGTACCTCCTTCACAATGACACCACAGAATCCGCTCCTACACAATAACACCACAGGAGCACCTCCTACACACCAACACCTCATGAGCAACTCCTACACAACAGCACCACAGGAGGATATCTTACAAGACAACACCACAGGAGCACCCCCTACACAATCACACCACAGGAGCACCTCTTACACAATAACACCACAGGAGCACCTCCTACACACCGACACCACAGGAGCACCTCCTACACAATAACTCCACAGGAGCAGCTCTTACACAACAACAACACAGGAGCAGCTTTTACACGACAACACCACAGGAACACCTCCTACACAATAACACCACAGGAGCACCTCCTGCACAATGACACCACAGGAGTAGCTCTTACACGACAACACCTCAGGAGCACCTCCTACACACCGACACCACAGGAGCAACTCCTACATACCATCACCACAGGAGCACATCCTTCACAATAACACCACAGGAGCACCTCCTATACACCAACACCACAGGAGCACCTCCTACACAATAACACCACAGGAGCACCTCCTAGACAATAACACCACAGGAGCAGCTCTTACACGACAACACCTCAGGAGCACCTCCTACACACCAATACCACGGGAGCACCTCCTACACAACAACACCACAGGAGCATCTCTTACACAACAACACCACAGGAGCACCTCCTACACAATAACACCACAGGAGCACCTTCTACACACCGACACAACAGGAGCACCTTCTACACACCGACACCACAGGAGCACCTCCTACACAACAACACCACAGGAGCATCTCTTACATGACATCACCACAGGAGCACCTCCTACAAAATAACACCACAGGAGCACTACAGGAGCACTTCCTTCACAATCACATCACAGGAGCACCTCCTACACAGAAACACCACAGGAGCACCTCCTACACAACAGCACTACAGGAGCATGTCTTACAAGACAACACCACAGGAGCACCTCCTACACAATAACACCACAGGAGCACCTCCGACACAGTAATACCACAGGAGCACCTCCTACATACCGACACCACAGTAGCACATCCTACACAATAACACCACCGGAGCAGCTCTTAAACGACAACGCCCCTGGAGCAGCTTTTACACAACAACACCACATGAGCACGTACTACACAATGACAACACAGGAGCACCTCCTATACAGTGACACCACAGGAGCACCTCGTACACAATAACACCACAGGTGCAGCTCTTACACAACAACACCACAGGAGCACCTCCTCCACGACAATACCACAGGAGCACCACCTACACAATAACACCACAGGAGCACCTCTTACGCAAGGAAACCACAGGATTACCCCTACACAATGACACCACAGTTGCACCTTCTACGCAACAACACCACAGGAGCACCTCCTACACACCAACACCACAGGAGAACCTCCCACACAATAAAACCCCAGGATCACCTCCTACACAACAATACCACAGAAGCAGCTATTACACAACAACACCACAGGAACATCTCTTACACAATGATACCACAGGAGCACCTCCTTGGCAACAACACCACAGAAGCACCACCCACACAATTAAACCACAGGAGCACCTCCTGCACAAGGAAACCACAGGAGCACTACAGCAGTACCTCCTTCACAATGACACCACAGAATCCGCTCCTACACAATAACACCACAGGAGCACCTCTTACACACCATCTCCTCATGAGCAACTCCTACACAACAGCACCACAGGAGGATATCTTACAAGACAACACCACAGGAGCACCTCCTACACAATCACACCACAGGAGCACCTCTTACACAATAACACCACAGGAGCACCTCCTACACACCGACACCACAGGAGCACCTCCTACACAATAACTCCACAGGAGCAGCTCTTACACAACAACACCACAGGAGCAGCTTTTACACAACAACACCACAGGAACACCTCCTACACAATGACACCACAGGAGCAGCTCTTACACGACAACACCTCAGGAGCACCTCCTACACACCAATACCACGGGAGCACCTCCTACACAACAACACCACAGGAGCATCTCTTACACAACAACACCACAGGAGCACCTCCTACACAATAACACCACAGGAGCACCTTCTACACACCGACACAACAGGAGCACCTTCTACACACCGACACCACAGGAGCACCTCCTACACAACAACACCACAGGAGCATCTCTTACATGACATCACCACAGGAGCACCTCCTACACAATAACACCACAGGAGCACTACAGGAGCACTTCCTTCACAATCACATCACAGGAGCACCTCCTACACAGAAACACCACAGGAGCACCTCCTACACAACAGCACTACAGGAGCATGTCTTACAAGACAACACCACAGGAGCACCTCCTACACAATAACACCACAGGAGCACCTCCGACACAGTAATACCACAGGAGCACCTCCTACATACCGACACCACAGTAGCACATCCTACACAATAACACCACCGGAGCAGCTCTTAAACGACAACGCCCCTGGAGCAGCTTTTACACAACAACACCACATGAGCACGTACTACACAATGACAACACAGGAGCACCTCCTATACAGTGACACCACAGGAGCACCTCGTACACAATAACACCACAGGTGCAGCTCTTACACAACAACACCACAGGAGCACCTCCTCCACGACAATACCACAGGAGCACCACCTACACAATAACACCACAGGAGCACCTCTTACGCAAGGAAACCACAGGATTACCCCTACACAATGACACCACAGTTGCACCTTCTACGCAACAACACCACAGGAGCACCTCCTACACACCAACACCACAGGAGAACCTCCCACACAATAAAACCCCAGGATCACCTCCTACACAACAATACCACAGAAGCAGCTATTACACAACAACACCACAGGAACATCTCTTACACAATGATACCACAGGAGCACCTCCTTGGCAACAACACCACAGAAGCACCACCCACACAATTAAACCACAGGAGCACCTCCTGCACAAGGAAACCACAGGAGCACTACAGCAGTACCTCCTTCACAATGACACCACAGAATCCGCTCCTACACAATAACACCACAGGAGCACCTCCTACACACCATCACCTCATGAGCAACTCCTACACAACAGCACCACAGGAGGATATCTTACAAGACAACACCACAGGAGCACCTCCTACACAATCACACCACAGGAGCACCTCTTACACAATAACACCACAGGAGCACCTCCTACACACCGACACCACAGGAGCACCTCCTACACAATAACTCCACAGGAGCAGCTCTTACACAACAACACCACAGGAGCAGCTTTTACACAACAACACCACAGGAACACCTCCTACACAATGACACCACAGGAGCAGCTCTTACACGACAACACCTCAGGAGCACCTCTTACACACTGACACCACAGGAGCAACTCCTACATACCATCACCACAGGAGCACATCCTTCACAATAACACCACAGGAGCACCTCCTATACACCAACACCACAGGAGCACCTCCTACACAATAACACCACAGGAGCACCTCCTAGACAATAACACCACAGGAGCAGCTCTTACACGACAACACCTTAGGAGCACCTCCTACACACCAATACCACGGGAGCACCTCCTACACAACAACACCACAGGAGCATCTCTTACACAACAACACCACAGGAGCATCTCTTACATGACATCACCACAGCAGCACCTCCTACACAATAACACCACAGGAGCACTACAGGAACACTTCCTTCACAATCACATCACAGGAGCACCTCCTACACAGAAACACCACAGGAGCACCTCCTACACAACAGCACTACAGGAGCATGTCTTACAAGACACCACAGGAGCACCTCCTACACAATAACACCACAGGAGCATCTCTTACATGACATCACCACAGGAGCACCTCCTACACAATAACACCACAGGAGCACTACAGGAGCACTTCCTTCACAATCACATCACAGGAGCACCTCCTACACAGAAACACCACAGGAGCACCTCCTACACAACAGCACTACAGGAGCATGTCTTACAAGACAACACCACAGGAGCACCTCCTACACAATAACACCACAGGAGCACCCCCTACACAATAATAACACAGGAGCACCTCCTACACACCAACACCAAAGGAGCACCTCCTACACAATAACAGCACAGGAGCGTCTCTTACACGACAACACCACAGGAGCATCGCTTACACTACAACACCCCAGGAGCACCTCCTGCTCAATAACACCAGAGGAGTACCTCCTACACACCGACACCACAGGAGCACCTCCTACACAACAACATCACAGGAGCACCGCCTACACAATAACACCACAGGAGCAGATCCTACACAATAACTCCATGGGAGCAGCTCTTAAATGACAACACCACAGGAGCACCTCCTACACACTAAAACAACAGGAGCACCTCCTACGCAATGAAACCACAGGAGCACCTTATAGACAACAACACAACAGGAGCACCTCCTACACAATGACACCACAGGAGCTCCTCGTATACAATGACACCGCAGGGGCAACACTTACACCATAACACTACAGGAGCACATCGTACACAATGACATCACTGGACCACCTCCTACACAGGGAAACCATAGGAGCACTACTGGAGCACCTTCTTCACAATCACACCAGAGGAGCACCTTCTACACACCAACACCACAGGAGCACCAACTACACAACACCACCACAGGAGCATCTCTTACAAGACAATAGCACAGGAGCACCTCCTACACAACACCACCACAGAAGCACCTCTTACAAGACAACAACACAGGAGCACCTCCTACACAATAACACCACAGGAGCACCCCCTACACAATAATACCACAGGAGCACCTCGTACACAATAGCACCACAGATGTAGCTCTTACATGACAATGCCACAGGAGCAGCTTTTACACGACAACATCACAGAGCACCTCCTACATAATAACAACACAGGAGCTCCACCTACCCAATAACACCACAGGAGAACCTCTTATGCAAGGAAACCACAGGAGCACCTCCTACACAATGACACCACAGTTGCACCTTCTACACAACAACACCACAGGAGCACCTCCAACACACCAACACCACTTGAACACCTCCTACACAATAAAAACCACAGGCGCAACTCCTACACAACAACACCACAGAGGCAGCTCTTACACAACAACACCACAGGAACATCTCTTACACAATGATACCGCAGGAGCACCTCCCTGGCAACAACACCACAGAAGCACCACCTACACAATGAAACCACAGGAGCACCTCCTGCACAAGGAAACCACAGGGGCACCATGGGAGCACCTGTTTCACAATGACACCACAGAATCCGCTCCTACACAATAACACCACAGGAGCACCTCCTATACAACAACACCACAGGAGCACCACTTAAATGACAACACCACAGGAGCACCTCCTACACAATAAGACCACAGGAGCAACTCCTACACACCGACAATACAGGAGCACCTCCTACACAATTACATCACAGTACCACCTCCTACACAAGGAAACCACAGGAGCACGACAGGAGAACTTCTTTCACAATCACACCACAGGAGCACCTCTTACACACCAACAAAACAGGAGCACCTCCTACACAACAGCACCACAGGAGCATCTCTTTCAAGACAACACCACTGCAGCACCTCCTACACAATAACACCACAGGAGCATCTCCTACACAGTAAGACCACAGGAGCACCTTCTACACCACACCACCACAGAAGCACTTCTTACAAGACAACACCACAGGAGCACCTCCTACACAATAACACCACAGGAGCACCTCCTACACAATAATACCACAGGTGCACCTCGTACACAATAACACCACAGGAGCACCTTGTACACAATAACACCACAGGTGTAGCTCTTAAAACGAGAATGCCACAGAAGCAGCTTTTACACGACAACATCACAGAGCACCTCCTACACAATAGCAACACAGGAGCCCCTCATACACAATAACACCACAGGTGCAGCTCTTACATGACAACACCACAGGAGCACCACCTACACAATAACACCACAGGAGCACCTCCTCCACGACAATACCACAGGAGCACCACCTACACAATAACACCACAGGAGCACATTTTATGCAAGGAAACCACAGGAGCACCTCCTACACAATGACACCACAGTTGCACCTTCTGCACAACAACACCGCAGGAGCACCTCCAATACACCAACACCACAGGAACACCTCCTGCACAATAAAACCACAGGAGCACCTCCTAGACAACAACACCACAGAAGCAGCTCTTACACAACAACACCACAGGAGCATCTCTTACACAATGATACCGCAGGAGCACCTCCTTGGCAACAACACCACAGAAACACCACCTACACAATGGAACCACAGGAGCACCTCCTACACAAGGAAACCACAGGAGCACCACGGGAGCACCTCCTTCACAATGACACCACAGAATCAGCTCCTACACAATAACACCACAGGAGCACCTCCTATACAACAACACCGCACGAGCACCTCTTACATGACAACACCAGAGGAGAACCTCCTACACAATAAGACCACAGGAGCACCTCCTACACACCGACAATACAGGAGCACCTCCTACACAATTACATCACAGGACCACCTCCTACACAAGGAAACCACAGGAGCACTACAGGAGCACTTCCTTCACAATCACACCACAGGAGCACCTCCTACACACCAACACCACAGGCGCACCTTCTACACAACAGCACCACAGGATCATCTCTTACAAGACAACACCACTGCAGCACCTCCTACACAATAACACCACAGGAGCACCTCCTACACAATAACACCACAGGAGCACCTCCTACACACCGACACCACAGGAGCACCTCCTACACAATTACATCACAGGACCACCTCCTACACAAGGAAACCACAAGAGCACTACAGGAGCACTTCCAACACAATCATATCACAGGAGCACCTCCTACACACCAACACCACAGGAGCACCTCCTACACAATAACATCACAGGACCACCTCCTACACAAGGAAACCACAAGAGCACTACAGGAGCACTTCCAACACAATCATATCACAGGAGCACCTCCTACACACCAACACCACAGGAGCACCTCCTACACAATAACACCACCGGAGCAGCTCTTACACGACAACGCCACAGGAGCAGCTTTTACACAACAACAACAAAGGAGCACCTTCTACACAATGATTACACAGGAGCACCTCGTACACAAGAACACCACAGGTGCAGCTCTTACACAATGACATCACAGGACCACAGGAACACCTCCTTCATGACAATACCACAGGAGCACCACCTACACAACAACACCCCAGGAACACCTCTTACACAAGGAAACCACAGAAGCACCTCCTACACAATGACACCACAGTTCCACCTTCTACTCAACAACACCACAGGAGCCCCTTCTACACAATAAAACCCCAGGAGCACCCCCTATACAACACCACCACAGGAACATCTCTTACATAATGATACCACAGGAGCACCTCCTTGGCAACAACACCACAGGAGCACCACCTACACAATGTAACCACAGGAGCACCTCCTACACAAGAAAACCACAGGAGCATCTCTAACATGACAACACCACTGGATCACCTCCTACACAAGGAAACCACAGGAGCACTACAGGAGCGCTTCCTTCACAATCACACCACAGGAGCACCTCCTACACACCAACACCACAGGAGCACCTCCTACACAACAGTGCCACAGGAACATCTCTTACAAGAAAACACCACAGGAGCACCTCCTACACAATAACACCACAGGAGCACCTCCTACACAGTAATACCACAGTAGCACATCCTACACACCAACACCACAGGAGCGCCTCCTACACAATAACACCACCGGAGCAGCTCTTAAACAACAACGCCACAGGAGCAGCATTTACATGACAACACCACAGGAGCACCTACTACACAATGACTCTATTCCATGCAACAACACCACAGGAGCAACTCCTATACACCAACACCACAGGAGCACCTCCTACACGATAAAACCACAGGATCTCCTCCTACACAACAATACCACAGAAGCAACTATTACACAACAACACCACAGGAACATCTCTTACACAATGATACCACAGGAGCACCTCCTTGGCAGCAACACCACAGAAGCACCACCTACACAATGAAACCACAGAAGCACCTCCTGCACAAGGAAACCACAGGAGCACTACAGCAGTACCTCCTTCACAATGATACCACTGAATCCGCTCCTACACAATAACACCACATGAGCACCTCCTACACAACAACACTACAGGAGCATCTCTTACATGACAACACCACAGGAGCACCTCCTACACAGTAACACCACAGCAGCACCTCCTACACACTGACAACACAGGAGCACCTTCTACACAATAACACCACAGGAGCAGCTCCTACACAACAACACCACAGGAGCACCTCCTACACAATAACACCACAGGAGCACGTTCTACACACGACACCACAGGAGCACCTCCTACACAATAACACCAGAGGAGCATCTCCTTCACAATAGCACCACAGGAGCACATCCTACACAACAATAGCATAGGAGCACCTCCTACACGACACACACTACCAGAGTACCACCTACACAACTAGACCAAAGGAGCGCCTCCTACACAACAACACCACTGGAGCATCTCTTCCACGACAACACCACAGGAGCATCTCCTACTCTCTGATACCATAGGAGCACCTCCTACTCACCGACACCACAGGAGCACCTCCTACAGAATAACAACACAGGAGCAGATCCTATACAATAACACCACAGGAGCAGCTGTTAAATGACAACACCACAAAAGCACCTCCTCCACAATAACACCACAGGAGCACCTCCTCCACACCAACAACACAGGAGCACCTCCTACACAATAACACAACAGGAGCAGCTCTTACATGGCAACACCACTGGAGCACCTCCTACACAATAACACCACAGGAGCACCTCTTCCACACCGACACATCAGGAGCACCTTCTACTCACCAACACCACAGGAGCAGCTCCTACACAACAACACCACAGGAGAAGCTCTTAAGGGACAACACCACAGGAGCACCTCTTACACAATAACACCACAGGAGCACCTCCTACACACCGCCATTACAGGAGCACCTCCTACACAATAACACCACAGGAGAAGCTCTTACATGACAACACCACAGGAGCGCCTCCTACACAACGACACCACAGGAACAACTCCTGCACAACAATATCACATGAGCACCTCCTACAAATGACACCACAGCAGCACCTCCTACACAATAACACCAACGGTGCAGCTCTTACACAACAACACCACAGGAGCACCTCCTAGACAACATTACCACTGGAGCACCATCTACACAACAAAACCACAGGAGCACTTCCTACACAATAACACCACAGGAGTACCTTCTATACACAGACACCACAGGAGCACCTCTTACACAATAATACCACAGGAGCAGTGCTTAAATCACAACACCCCAGGAGCATCTCTTACACGACAACACCACAGGAGCATCTCCTAGAAAATAACACTACAGGAGCACCTCCTACATACCGACAACACAGGAACACCTCCTACACAATAACACCACAAGAGCTGCTCTTACACAACAACACCACAGGAGAATCTCTTACACGACAACACCACAGGAGCACCTCCTACACAATAACACCACAGGAGCACCTCCTACACACCAACAACACAGGAGCAGCTCCTACACAATAACATCACAGGTGCGGCTATTACACAAAAAAACACCACATGAGAATCTCTTATACAACAACACCACAGGAGCTCCTCCCACAAAATAACATCACAGGAGCACCTCCTACACACCGACAACCCAGGAGCAACTCCTACACAATAACACCCCAGGAGCAGCTCATATACGAAAACACCACAGGAGCACCTTCTACACAGTAACAACACAGGAGCACCTCCTACACACCAACACCACAGGAGCACCTCCTAAATAATAACACCAGAGGAGCAACTCCTTCACAATGACAACACAGGAGCACCTCCTCCACAACGATACCATAGAAGCACCTCCTACACAACAACACTACAAGAGCACCTCCTACACAACTAGACCAAAGGAGCACCTCCTTCACAAAAACACCACTGGAGCATCTCTTACATGACAACACCACAGGAGCACCTCCTACACACCAACACCACAGGAGCACCTCCTACACAATAACACCATAGGAGCACCTACTACACACCGACACCCCAGGAGCACCTCCTACACAATAACATCACAGGAGCAGATTCTACACAAAAACACCATAGGAGCAGCTCTTGAATGACAACACCAGAGGAGCACCTCCTACACAGCAATACAACAGGAGCACCTCCTACACAATGAAACCACAGGAGCACCTTATACACAACAACACAACGGGAGCACCTCCTACACAATGACACCACAGGAGCTCCTCCTACACAATGACACCAAAGGAGCACCTCTTACACAATAACACCACAGGAGCACCTCGTACACAATGACATCACAGGACCACCTCCCACACAAGGAAATCATACGAGCACTACAGGCGCACCTTCTTCACAATCACACCAAAGGAGCTCCTACACAACAACACCACTGGAGCAGCTCTTACAGGACAACACCACAGGAGCACCGCCTACAAACTAACACCACAGGAGCACCTCCTCCACACCAACAACACAGGAGCACCTCCTACACAATAACACAACAGGAGCAGCTCTTACATGGCAACACCACTGGAGCACCTCCTACACAATAACACCACAGGAGCACCTCTTCCACACCGACACATCAGGAGCACCTTCTACTCACCAACACCACAGGAGCAGCTCCTACACAACAACACCACAGGAGAAGCTCTTAAGGGACAACACCACAGGAGCACCTCTTACACAATAACACCACAGGAGCACCTCCTACACACCGCCATTACAGGAGCACCTCCTACACAATAACACCACAGGAGAAGCTCTTACATGACAACACCACAGGAGCGCCTCCTACACAACGACACCACAGGAACAACTCCTGCACAACAATATCACATGAGCACCTCCTACAAATGACACCACAGCAGCACCTCCTACACAATAACACCAACGGTGCAGCTCTTACACAACAACACCACAGGAGCACCTCCTAGACAACATTACCACTGGAGCACCATCTACACAACAAAACCACAGGAGCACTTCCTACACAATAACACCACAGGAGTACCTTCTATACACAGACACCACAGGAGCACCTCTTACACAATAATACCACAGGAGCAGTGCTTAAACCACAACACCCTAGGAGCATCTCTTACACGACAACACCACAGGAGCATCTCCTAGAAAATAACACTACAGGAGCACCTCCTACATACCGACAACACAGGAACACCTCCTACACAATAACACCACAAGAGCTGCTCTTACACAACAACACCACAGGAGAATCTCTTACACGACAACACCACAGGAGCACCTCCTACACAATAACACCACAGGAGCACCTCCTACACACCGACAACACAGGAGCAGCTCCTACACAATAACATCACAGGTGCGGCTATTACACAAAAAAACACCACATGAGAATCTCTTATACAACAACACCACAGGAGCTCCTCCCACAAAATAACATCACAGGAGCACCTCCTACACACCGACAACGCAGGAGCAACTCCTACACAATAACACCCCAGGAGCAGCTCATATACGAAAACACCACAGGAGCACCTTCTACACAGTAACAACACAGGAGCACCTCCTACACACCAACACCACAGGAGCAGCTCCTACACAATAACATCACAGGTGCGGCTATTACACAAAAAAACACCACATGAGAATCTCTTATACAACAACACCACAGGAGCTCCTCCCACAAAATAACATCACAGGAGCACCTCCTACACACCGACAACGCAGGAGCAACTCCTACACAATAACACCCCAGGAGCAGCTCATATACGAAAACACCACAGGAGCACCTTCTACACAGTAACAACACAGGAGCACCTCCTACACACCAACACCACAGGAGCACCTCCTAAATAATAACACCAGAGGAGCAACTCCTTCACAATGACAACACAGGAGCACCTCCTCCACAACGATACCATAGAAGCACCTCCTACACAACAACACTACAAGAGCACCTCCTACACAACTAGACCAAAGGAGCACCTCCTTCACAAAAACACCACTGGAGCATCTCTTACATGACAACACCACAGGAGCACCTCCTACACACCAACACCACAGGAGCACCTCCTACACAATAACACCATAGGAGCACCTACTACACACCGACACCCCAGGAGCACCTCCTACACAATAACATCACAGGAGCAGATTCTACACAAAAACACCATAGGAGCAGCTCTTGAATGACAACACCAGAGGAGCACCTCCTACACAGCAATACAACAGGAGCACCTCCTACACAATGAAACCACAGGAGCACCTTATACACAACAACACAACGGGAGCACCTCCTACACAATGACACCATAGGAGCTCCTCCTACACAATGACACCAAAGGAGCACCTCTTACACAATAACACCACAGGAGCACCTCGTACACAATGACATCACAGGACCACCTCCCACACAAGGAAATCATACGAGCACTACAGGCGCACCTTCTTCACAATCACACCAAAGGAGCTCCTACACAACAACACCACTGGAGCAGCTCTTACAGGACAACACCACAGGAGCACCTCCTACAAACTAACACCACAGGAGCACCTCCTCCACACCAACAACACAGGAGCACCTCCTACACAATAACACAACAGGAGCAGCTCTTACATGGCAACACCACTGGAGCACCTCCTACACAATAACACCACAGGAGCACCTCTTCCACACCGACACATCAGGAGCACCTTCTACTCACCAACACCACAGGAGCAGCTCCTACACAACAACACCACAGGAGAAGCTCTTAAGGGACAACACCACAGGAGCACCTCTTACACAATAACACCACAGGAGCACCTCCTACACACCGCCATTACAGGAGCACCTCCTACACAATAACACCACAGGAGAAGCTCTTACATGACAACACTACAGGAGCGCCTCCTACACAACGACACCACAGGAACAACTCCTGCACAACAATATCACATGAGCACCTCCTACAAATGACACCACAGCAGCACCTCCTACACAATAACACCAACGGTGCAGCTCTTACACAACAACACCACAGGAGCACCTCCTAGACAACATTACCACTGGAGCACCATCTACACAACAAAACCACAGGAGCACTTCCTACACAATAACACCACAGGAGTACCTTCTATACACAGACACCACAGGAGCACCTCTTACACAATAATACCACAGGAGCAGTGCTTAAACCACAACACCCTAGGAGCATCTCTTACACGACAACACCACAGGAGCATCTCCTAGAAAATAACACTACAGGAGCACCTCCTACATACCGACAACACAGGAACACCTCCTACACAATAACACCACAAGAGCTGCTCTTACACAACAACACCACAGGAGAATCTCTTACACGACAACACCACAGGAGCACCTCCTACACAATAACACCACAGGAGCACCTCCTACACACCGACAACACAGGAGCAGCTCCTACACAATAACATCACAGGTGCGGCTATTACACAAAAAAACACCACATGAGAATCTCTTATACAACAACACCACAGGAGCTCCTCCCACAAAATAACATCACAGGAGCACCTCCTACACACCGACAACGCAGGAGCAACTCCTACACAATAACACCCCAGGAGCAGCTCATATACGAAAACACCACAGGAGCACCTTCTACACAGTAACAACACAGGAGCACCTCCTACACACCAACACCACAGGAGCACCTCCTAAATAATAACACCAGAGGAGCAACTCCTTCACAATGACAACACAGGAGCACCTCCTCCACAACGATACCATAGAAGCACCTCCTACACAACAACACTACAAGAGCACCTCCTACACAACTAGACCAAAGGAGCACCTCCTTCACAAAAACACCACTGGAGCATCTCTTACATGACAACACCACAGGAGCACCTCCTACACACCAACACCACAGGAGCACCTCCTACACAATAACACCATAGGAGCACCTACTACACACCGACACCCCAGGAGCACCTCCTACACAATAACATCACAGGAGCAGATTCTACACAAAAACACCATAGGAGCAGCTCTTGAATGACAACACCAGAGGAGCACCTCCTACACAGCAATACAACAGGAGCACCTCCTACACAATGAAACCACAGGAGCACCTTATACACAACAACACAACGGGAGCACCTCCTACACAATGACACCACAGGAGCTCCTCCTACACAATGACACCAAAGGAGCACCTCTTACACAATAACACCACAGGAGCACCTCGTACACAATGACATCACAGGACCACCTCCCACACAAGGAAATCATACGAGCACTACAGGCGCACCTTCTTCACAATCACACCAAAGGAGCTCCTACACAACAACACCACTGGAGCAGCTCTTACAGGACAACACCACAGGAGCACCGCCTACAAACTAACACCACAGGAGCACCTCCTCCACACCAACAACACAGGAGCACCTCCTACACAATAACACAACAGGAGCAGCTCTTACATGGCAACACCACTGGAGCACCTCCTACACAATAACACCACAGGAGCACCTCTTCCACACCGACACATCAGGAGCACCTTCTACTCACCAACACCACAGGAGCAGCTCCTACACAACAACACCACAGGAGAAGCTCTTAAGGGACAACACCACAGGAGCACCTCTTACACAATAACACCACAGGAGCACCTCCTACACACCGCCATTACAGGAGCACCTCCTACACAATAACACCACAGGAGAAGCTCTTACATGACAACAACACAGGAGCGCCTCCTACACAACGACACCACAGGAACAACTCCTGCACAACAATATCACATGAGCACCTCCTACAAATGACACCACAGCAGCACCTCCTACACAATAACACCAACGGTGCAGCTCTTACACAACAACACCACAGGAGCACCTCCTAGACAACATTACCACTGGAGCACCATCTACACAACAAAACCACAGGAGCACTTCCTACACAATAACACCACAGGAGTACCTTCTATACACAGACACCACAGGAGCACCTCTTACACAATAATACCACAGGAGCAGTGCTTAAACCACAACACCCTAGGAGCATCTCTTACACGACAACACCACAGGAGCATCTCCTAGAAAATAACACTACAGGAGCACCTCCTACATACCGACAACACAGGAACACCTCCTACACAATAACACCACAAGAGCTGCTCTTACACAACAACACCACAGGAGAATCTCTTACACGACAACACCACAGGAGCACCTCCTACACAATAACACCACAGGAGCACCTCCTACACACCGACAACACAGGAGCAGCTCCTACACAATAACATCACAGGTGCGGCTATTACACAAAAAAACACCACATGAGAATCTCTTATACAACAACGCCACAGGAGCTCCTCCCACAAAATAACATCACAGGAGCACCTCCTACACACCGACAACGCAGGAGCAACTCCTACACAATAACACCCCAGGAGCAGCTCATATACGAAAACACCACAGGAGCACCTTCTACACAGTAACAACACAGGAGCACCTCCTACACACCAACACCACAGGAGCACCTCCTAAATAATAACACCAGAGGAGCAACTCCTTCACAATGACAACACAGGAGCACCTCCTCCACAACGATACCATAGAAGCACCTCCTACACAACAACACTACAAGAGCACCTCCTACACAACTAGACCAAAGGAGCACCTCCTTCACAAAAACACCACTGGAGCATCTCTTACATGACAACACCACAGGAGCACCTCCTACACACCAACACCACAGGAGCACCTCCTACACAATAACACCATAGGAGCACCTACTACACACCGACACCCCAGGAGCACCTCCTACACAATAACATCACAGGAGCAGATTCTACACAAAAACACCATAGGAGCAGCTCTTGAATGACAACACCAGAGGAGCACCTCCTACACAGCAATACAACAGGAGCACCTCCTACACAATGAAACCACAGGAGCACCTTATACACAACAACACAACGGGAGCACCTCCTACACAATGACACCACAGGAGCTCCTCCTACACAATGACACCAAAGGAGCACCTCTTACACAATAACACCACAGGAGCACCTCGTACACAATGACATCACAGGACCACCTCCCACACAAGGAAATCATACGAGCACTACAGGCGCACCTTCTTCACAATCACACCAAAGGAGCTCCTACACAACAACACCACTGGAGCAGCTCTTACAGGACAACACCACAGGAGCACCTCCTACAAACTAACACCACAGGAGCACCTCCTCCACACCAACAACACAGGAGCACCTCCTACACAATAACACAACAGGAGCAGCTCTTACATGGCAACACCACTGGAGCACCTCCTACACAATAACACCACAGGAGCACCTCTTCCACACCGACACATCAGGAGCACCTTCTACTCACCAACACCACAGGAGCAGCTCCTACACAACAACACCACAGGAGAAGCTCTTAAGGGACAACACCACAGGAGCACCTCTTACACAATAACACCACAGGAGCACCTCCTACATACCGCCATTACAGGAGCACCTCCTACACAATAACACCACAGGAGAAGCTCTTACATGACAACACCACAGGAGCGCCTCCTACACAACGACACCACAGGAACAACTCCTGCACAACAATATCACATGAGCACCTCCTACAAATGACACCACAGCAGCACCTCCTACACAATAACACCAACGGTGCAGCTCTTACACAACAACACCACAGGAGCACCTCCTAGACAACATTACCACTGGAGCACCATATACACAACAAAACCACAGGAGCACTTCCTACACAATAACACCACAGGAGTACCTTCTATACACAGACACCACAGGAGCACCTCTTACACAATAATACCACAGGAGCAGTGCTTAAACCACAACACCCTAGGAGCATCTCTTACACGACAACACCACAGGAGCATCTCCTAGAAAATAACACTACAGGAGCACCTCCTACATACCGACAACACAGGAACACCTCCTACACAATAACACCACAAGAGCTGCTCTTACACAACAACACCACAGGAGAATCTCTTACACGACAACACCACAGGAGCACCTCCTACACAATAACACCACAGGAGCACCTCCTACACACCGACAACACAGGAGCAGCTCCTACACAATAACATCACAGGTGCGGCTATTACACAAAAAAACACCACATGAGAATCTCTTATACAACAACACCACAGGAGCTCCTCCCACAAAATAACATCACAGGAGCACCTCCTACACACCGACAACGCAGGAGCAACTCCTACACAATAACACCCCAGGAGCAGCTCATATACGAAAACACCACAGGAGCACCTTCTACACAGTAACAACACAGGAGCACCTCCTACACACCAACACCACAGGAGCACCTCCTAAATAATAACACCAGAGGAGCACCTCCTTCACAATGACAACACAGGAGCACCTCCTCCACAACGATACCATAGAAGCACCTCCTACACAACAACACTACAAGAGCACCTCCTACACAACTAGACCAAAGGAGCACCTCCTACACAAAAACACCACTGGAGCATCTCTTACATGACAACACCACAGGAGCACCTCCTACACACCAACACCACAGGAGCACCTCCTACACAATAACACCATAGGAGCACCTACTACACACCAACACCACAGGAGCACCTCCTACACAATAACATCACAGGAGCAGATTCTACACAAAAACACCATAGGAGCAGCTCTTGAATGACAACACCAGAGGAGCACCTCCTACACAGCAATACAACAGGAGCACCTCCTACACAATGAAACCACAGGAGCACCTTATACACAACAACACAACGGGAGCACCTCCTACACAATGACACCACAGGAGCTCCTCCTACACAATGACACCAAAGGAGCACCTCTTACACAATAACACCACAGGAGCACCTCGTACACAATGACATCACAGGACCACCTCCCACACAAGGAAATCATACGAGCACTACAGGCGCACCTTCTTCACAATCACACCAAAGGAGCTCCTACACAACAACACCACTGGAGCAGCTCTTACAGGACAACACCACAGGAGCACCTCCTACAAACTAACACCACAGGAGCACCTCCTCCACACCAACAACACAGGAGCACCTCCTACACAATAACACAACAGGAGCAGCTCTTACATGGCAACACCACTGGAGCACCTCCTACACAATAACACCACAGGAGCACCTCTTCCACACCGACACATCAGGAGCACCTTCTACTCACCAACACAACAGGAGCAGCTCTTACATGGCAACACCACAGGAGCACCTCTTACACAATAACACCACAGGAGCACCTCCTACACACCGCCATTACAGGAGCAACTCCTACACAATAACACCACAGGAGAAGCTCTTACATGACAACACCACAGGAGCGCCTCCTACACAACGACACCACAGGAACAACTCCTGCACAACAATATCACATGAGCACCTCCTACAAATGACACCACAGCAGCACCTCCTACACAATAACACCAACGGTGCAGCTCTTACACAACAACACCACAGGAGCACCTCCTAGACAACATTACCACTGGAGCACCATCTACACAACAAAACCACAGGAGCACTTCCTACACAATAACACCACAGGAGTACCTTCTATACACAGACACCACAGGAGCACCTCTTACACAATAATACCACAGGAGCAGTGCTTAAATCACAACACCCCAGGAGCATCTCTTACACGACAACACCACAGGAGCATCTCCTAGAAAATAACACTACAGGAGCACCTCCTACATACTGACAACACAGGAACACCTCCTACACAATAACACCACAAGAGCTGCTCTTACACAACAACACCACAGGAGAATCTCTTACACGACAACACCACAGGAGCACCTCCTACACAATAACACCACAGGAGCACCTCCTACACACCGACAACACAGGAGCAGCTCCTACACAATAACATCACAGGTGCGGCTATTACACAAAAAAACACCACATGAGAATCTCTTATACAACAACACCACAGGAGCTCCTCCCACAAAATAACATCACAGGAGCACCTCCTACACACCGACAACGCAGGAGCAACTCCTACACAATAACACCCCAGGAGCAGCTCATATACGAAAACACCACAGGAGCACCTTCTACACAGTAACAACACAGGAGCACCTCCTACACACCAACACCACAGGAGCACCTCCTAAATAATAACACCAGAGGAGCAACTCCTTCACAATGACAACACAGGAGCACCTCCTCCACAACGATACCATAGAAGCACCTCCTACACAACAACACTACAAGAGCACCTCCTACACAACTAGACCAAAGGAGCACCTCCTTCACAAAAACACCACTGGAGCATCTCTTACATGACAACACCACAGGAGCACCTCCTACACACCAACACCACAGGAGCACCTCCTACACAATAACACCATAGGAGCACCTACTACACACCGACACCCCAGGAGCACCTCCTACACAATAACATCACAGGAGCAGATTCTACACAAAAACACCATAGGAGCAGCTCTTGAATGACAACACCAGAGGAGCACCTCCTACACAGCAATACAACAGGAGCACCTCCTACACAATGAAACCACAGGAGCACCTTATACACAACAACACAACGGGAGCACCTCCTACACAATGACACCACAGGAGCTCCTCCTACACAATGACACCAAAGGAGCACCTCTTACACAATAACACCACAGGAGCACCTCGTACACAATGACATCACAGGACCACCTCCCACACAAGGAAATCATACGAGCACTACAGGCGCACCTTCTTCACAATCACACCAAAGGAGCTCCTACACAACAACACCACTGGAGCAGCTCTTACAGGACAACACCACAGGAGCACCGCCTACAAACTAACACCACAGGAGCACCTCCTCCACACCAACAACACAGGAGCACCTCCTACACAATAACACAACAGGAGCAGCTCTTACATGGCAACACCACTGGAGCACCTCCTACACAATAACACCACAGGAGCACCTCTTCCACACCGACACATCAGGAGCACCTTCTACTCACCAACACCACAGGAGCAGCTCCTACACAACAACACCACAGGAGAAGCTCTTAAGGGACAACACCACAGGAGCACCTCTTACACAATAACACCACAGGAGCACCTCCTACACACCGACAACGCAGGAGCAACTCCTACACAATAACACCCCAGGAGCAGCTCATATACGAAAACACCACAGGAGCACCTTCTACACAGTAACAACACAGGAGCACCTCCTACACACCAACACCACAGGAGCACCTCCTAAATAATAACACCAGAGGAGCACCTCCTTCACAATGACAACACAGGAGCACCTCCTCCACAACGATACCATAGAAGCACCTCCTACACAACAACACTACAAGAGCACCTCCTACACAACTAGACCAAAGGAGCACCTCCTACACAAAAACACCACTTGAGCATCTCTTACATGACAACACCACAGGAGCACCTCCTACACACCAACACCACAGGAGCACCTCCTACACAATAACACCATAGTAGCACCTACTACACACCAACACCACAGGAGCACCTCCTACACAATAACATCACAGGAGCAGATTCTACACAAAAACACCATAGGAGCAGCTCTTGAATGACAACACCAGAGGAGCACCTCCTACACAGCAATACAACAGGAGCACCTCCTACACAATGAAACCACAGGAGCACCTTATACACAACAACACAACGGGAGCACCTCCTACACAATGACACCACAGGAGCTCCTCCTACACAA
Source organism: Pleurodeles waltl (assembly GCF_031143425.1). NCBI lineage: Eukaryota > Metazoa > Chordata > Amphibia > Caudata > Salamandridae > Pleurodeles > Pleurodeles waltl. The sequence goes on from NC_090448.1 coordinate 1,192,143,518, forward strand.
TGACACCAAAGGAGCACCTCGTACACAATGACATCACAGGACCACCTCCCACACAAGGAAATCATACGAGCACTACAGGCGCACCTTCTTCACAATCACACCAAAGGAGCTCCTACACAACAACACCACTGGAGCAGCTCTTACAGGACAACACCACAGGAGCACCGCCTACAAACTAACACCACAGGAGCACCTCCTCCACACCAACAACACAGGAGCACCTCCTACACAATAACACAACAGGAGCAGCTCTTACATGGCAACACCACTGGAGCACCTCCTACACAATAACACCACAGGAGCACCTCTTCCACACCGACACATCAGGAGCACCTTCTACTCACCAACACCACAGGAGCAGCTCCTACACAAAAACACCACAGGAGAAGCTCTTAAGGGACAACACCACAGGAGCACCTCTTACACAATAACACCACAGGAGCACCTCCTACACACCGCCATTACAGGAGCACCTCCTACACAATAACACCACAGGAGAAGCTCTTACATGACAACACCACAGGAGCACCTCCTACACAACGACACCACAGGAACAACTCCTGCACAACAATATCACATGAGCACCTCCTACAAATGACACCACAGCAGCACCTCCTACACAATAACACCAACGGTGCAGCTCTTACACAACAACACCACAGGAGCACCTCCTAGACAACATTACCACTGGAGCACCATCTACACAACAAAACCACAGGAGCACTTCCTACACAATAACACCACAGGAGTACCTTCTATACACAGACACCACAGGAGCACCTCTTACACAATAATACCACAGGAGCAGTGCTTAAACCACAACACCCTAGGAGCATCTCTTACACGACAACACCACAGGAGCATCTCCTAGAAAATAACACTACAGGAGCACCTCCTACATACCGACAACACAGGAACACCTCCTACACAATAACACCACAAGAGCTGCTCTTACACAACAACACCACAGGAGAATCTCTTACACAACAACACCACAGGAGCACCTCCTACACAATAACACCACAGGAGCACCTCCTACACACCGACAACACAGGAGCAGCTCCTACACAATAACATCACAGGTGCGGCTATTACACAAAAAAACACCACATGAGAATCTCTTATACAACAACACCACAGGAGCTCCTCCCACAAAATAACATCACAGGAGCACCTCCTACACACCGACAACGCAGGAGCAACTCCTACACAATAACACCCCAGGAGCAGCTCATATACGAAAACACCACAGGAGCACCTTCTACACAGTAACAACACAGGAGCACCTCCTACACACCAACACCACAGGAGCAGCTCCTACACAATAACATCACAGGTGCGGCTATTACACAAAAAAACACCACATGAGAATCTCTTATACAACAACACCACAGGAGCTCCTCCCACAAAATAACATCACAGGAGCACCTCCTACACACCGACAACGCAGGAGCAACTCCTACACAATAACACCCCAGGAGCAGCTCATATACGAAAACACCACAGGAGCACCTTCTACACAGTAACAACACAGGAGCACCTCCTACACACCAACACCACAGGAGCACCTCCTAAATAATAACACCAGAGGAGCAACTCCTTCACAATGACAACACAGGAGCACCTCCTCCACAACGATACCATAGAAGCACCTCCTACACAACAACACTACAAGAGCACCTCCTACACAACTAGACCAAAGGAGCACCTCCTTCACAAAAACACCACTGGAGCATCTCTTACATGACAACACCACAGGAGCACCTCCTACACACCAACACCACAGGAGCACCTCCTACACAATAACACCATAGGAGCACCTACTACACACCGACACCCCAGGAGCACCTCCTACAGAATAACATCACAGGAGCAGATTCTACACAAAAACACCATAGGAGCAGCTCTTGAATGACAACACCAGAGGAGCACCTCCTACACAGCAATACAACAGGAGCACCTCCTACACAATGAAACCACAGGAGCACCTTATACACAACAACACAACGGGAGCACCTCCTACACAATGACACCACAGGAGCTCCTCCTACACAATGACACCAAAGGAGCACCTCTTACACAATAACACCACAGGAGCACCTCGTACACAATGACATCACAGGACCACCTCCCACACAAGGAAATCATACGAGCACTACAGGCGCACCTTCTTCACAATCACACCAAAGGAGCTCCTACACAACAACACCACTGGAGCAGCTCTTACAGGACAACACCACAGGAGCATCTCCTACAAACTAACACCACAGGAGCACCTCCTCCACACCAACAACACAGGAGCACCTCCTACACAATAACACAACAGGAGCAGCTCTTACATGGCAACACCACTGGAGCACCTCCTACACAATAACACCACAGGAGCACCTCTTCCACACCGACACATCAGGAGCACCTTCTACTCACCAACACCACAGGAGCAGCTCCTACACAACAACACCACAGGAGAAGCTCTTAAGGGACAACACCACAGGAGCACCTCTTACACAATAACACCACAGGAGAAGCTCTTACATGACAACACCACAGGAGCGCCTCCTACACAACGACACCACAGGAACAACTCCTGCACAACAATATCACATGAGCACCTCCTACAAATGACACCACAGCAGCACCTCCTACACAATAACACCAACGGTGCAGCTCTTACACAACAACACCACAGGAGCACCTCCTAGACAACATTACCACTGGAGCACCATCTACACAACAAAACCACAGGAGCACTTCCTACACAATAACACCACAGGAGTACCTTCTATACACAGACACCACAGGAGCACCTCTTACACAATAATACCACAGGAGCAGTGCTTAAACCACAACACCCTAGGAGCATCTCTTACACGACAACACCACAGGAGCATCTCCTAGAAAATAACACTACAGGAGCACCTCCTACATTCCGACAACACAGGAACACCTCCTACACAATAACACCACAAGAGCTGCTCTTACACAACAACACCACAGGAGAATCTCTTACACGACAACACCACAGGAGCACCTCCTACACAATAACACCACAGGAGCACCTCCTACACACCGACAACACAGGAGCAGCTCCTACACAATAACATCACAGGTGCGGCTATTACACAAAAAAACACCACATGAGAATCTCTTATACAACAACACCACAGGAGCTCCTCCCACAAAATAACATCACAGGAGCACCTCCTACACACCGACAACGCAGGAGCAACTCCTACACAATAACACCCCAGGAGCAGCTCATATACGAAAACACCACAGGAGCACCTTCTACACAGTAACAACACAGGAGCACCTCCTACACACCAACACCACAGGAGCACCTCCTAAATAATAACACCAGAGGAGCACCTCCTTCACAATGACAACACAGGAGCACCTCCTCCACAACGATACCATAGAAGCACCTCCTACACAACAACACTACAAGAGCACCTCCTACACAACTAGACCAAAGGAGCACCTCCTACACAAAAACACCACTTGAGCATCTCTTACATGACAACACCACAGGAGCACCTCCTACACACCAACACCACAGGAGCACCTCCTACACAATAACACCATAGGAGCACCTACTACACACCAACACCACAGGAGCACCTCCTACACAATAACATCACAGGAGCAGATTCTACACAAAAACACCATAGGAGCAGCTCTTGAATGACAACACCAGAGGAGCACCTCCTACACAGCAATACAACAGGAGCACCTCCTACACAATGAAACCACAGGAGCACCTTATACACAACAACACAACGGGAGCACCTCCTACACAATGACACCACAGGAGCTCCTCCTACACAATGACACCAAAGGAGCACCTCTTACACAATAACACCACAGGAGCACCTCGTACACAATGACATCACAGGACCACCTCCCACACAAGGAAATCATACGAGCACTACAGGCGCACCTTCTTCACAATCACACCAAAGGAGCTCCTACACAACAACACCACTGGAGCAGCTCTTACAGGACAACACCACAGGAGCACCTCCTACAAACTAACACCACAGGAGCACCTCCTACACACCGACAACACAGGAGCACCTCCTACACAATAACACCACAGGAGCGGCTCTTCCACAACACCACCTGAGAATCTCTTACATGACAACATCACAGGAGCACCTCCTACACAACAATACCACAGGAGCAGTGCTTACACGACAACACCCCAGGAACATCTCTTACACGACAACACCACAGGAGCACCTCCTAAAAATTAACACCACAGGGGCACCTCCTACACACCGACAACACAGGAGCACCTCATACACAATAATACCACAGGAGCATCTCTTACACAACAACACCACAGGAGCACCTCCTACATACTAACACCAGAGGAGCACCTCCTTCACAATGACAACACAGGAGCATCTCCTCCACAACGATACCATAGGAGCACCTCCTGCACAACAACACTACAAGAGCACCTCCCACACAACTGGACCAAAGGAGTACCTCCTACACAACAACACCAGTTGAGCATCTCTTACACGGCAACACCAAAGGAGCACCTCCTACGCACCGATACCACAGGAGCACCTCTTACACAATAATACCACAGGAGCACCTCCTACAAAATAACACCACAGGAGCACCTCCTACACAGTAATACCACAGGAGCAGCTCATACACAACAACACCAAACGAGCACCTCCTACACAATAACACCACAGGAGCACCTCCTACCCACCGACTCCACAGGAGCACCTCTTAAATAACAACACGATAGTAGAACCTCCTTCACAATGGCAACACAGGAGCACCTCCTCCACAAGGATACCATAGGAGCACCTCCTACACGCCAACACTACAAGAGCACTTCCTACACAACTAGACCAAAGGAGTACCTCCTACACAACAACACCACTGGAGCATCTCTTACACGACAACACCACGGGGGCACCTCCTACACACCGACACCACAGGAGCACCTCGTACAAAATAACACCAAAGAAGCACCTCCTACACACCGACAAAACAGGAGCACCTCCTACACAATAACACCACAGGAGCAGCTCATACACGACAACACCACAGGAGCACCTCCTACAAACAGACACCACAGGAGCACCTCCTACATACTAACACCAGAGAACCACCTCCTTCAGAATTACAACACAGGAGCCTCTCCTCCACAACGATACCATAGGAGCACCTCCTGCACAACAACACTACAAGAGCACCTCCTACACAACGGGACCAAAGGAGTACCTCCTACACAACAACACCAGTTGAGCATCTCTTATACGGCAACACCACAGGAGCACCTCCTACACACCGACACCACAGGATCACCTCCTACACAATAATACCACAGGAGCAGCGCTTACACAACAACACCCCAGGAGCATCTCTTACACGACAACACCACAGGAGCACCTCCTACAAAATAACAGCATAGGAGCACCTCCTACACACTGAGACCACAAGAGCACCTCCTACATACAAACACCAGAGGAGCACCTCCTTCACAATGACAACACAGCAGCACCTCCTCCACAATGATACCATAGGAGCAACTCCTGCACAACAACACTACAAGAGCACCTCCTACACAACTGGACCAAAGGAGTACCTCCTACACAACAACACCAGTTGAGCATCTCTTACACGGCAACACCAAAGGAGCACCTCCTACGCACCGACACCACAGGAGCACCTCTTACACAATAATACCACAGGAGCAGCGCTTAGACGACAACACCCCAGGAGCATCTCTTACACGACAACACCACAGGAGCACCTCCTACAAAATAACACCACAGGAGCACCTCCTACACAGTAATACCACAGGAGCAGCTCATACACAACAACACCAAACGAGCACCTCCTACACAACAACACCACAGGAGCACCTCCTACACACCGACTCCACAGGAGCACCTCTTAAATAACAACACCAGAGTAGAACCTCCTTCACAATGGCAACACAGGAGCACCTCCTCCACAAGGATACCATAGGAGCACCTCCTACACGCCAACACTACAAGAGCACCTCCTACACAACTAGACCAAAGGAGTACCTCCTACACAACAACACCACTGGAGCATCTCTTACATGACAACACCACAGGAGCACCTCCTACACACCAACACCACAGGAGCACCTCCTACACAATAACACCATAGGAGCACCTACTACACACCGACACCCCAGGAGCACCTCCTACACAATAACATCACAGGAGCAGATTCTACACAAAAACACCATAGGAGCAGCTCTTGAATGACAACACCAGAGGAGCACCTCCTACACAGCAATACAACAGGAGCACCTCCTACACAATGAAACCACAGGAGCACCTTATACACAACAACACAACGGGAGCACCTCCTACACAATGACACCACAGGAGCTCCTCCTACACAATGACACCAAAGGAGCACCTCTTACACAATAACACCACAGGAGCACCTCGTACACAATGACATCACAGGACCACCTCCCACACAAGGAAATCATACGAGCACTACAGGCGCACCTTCTTCACAATCACACCAAAGGAGCTCCTACACAACAACACCACTGGAGCAGCTCTTACAGGACAACACCACAGGAGCACCTCCTACAAACTAACACCACAGGAGCACCTCCTACACACCGACAACACAGGAGCACCTCCTACACAATAACACCACAGGAGCGGCTCTTCCACAACACCACCTGAGAATCTCTTACATGACAACATCACAGGAGCACCTCCTACACAACAATACCACAGGAGCAGTGCTTACACGACAACACCCCAGGAACATCTCTTACACGACAACACCATAGGAGCACCTCCTAAAAATTAACACCACAGGGGCACCTCCTACACACCGACAACACAGGAGCACCCCATACACAATAATACCACAGGAGCATCTCTTACACAACAACACCACAGGAGCACCTCCTACATACTAACACCAGAGGAGCACCTCCTTCACAATGACAACACAGGAGCATCTCCTCCACAACGATACCATAGGAGCACCTCCTGCACAACAACACTACAAGAGCACCTCCCACACAACTGGACCAAAGGAGTACCTCCTACACAACAACACCAGTTGAGCATCTCTTACACGGCAACACCAAAGGAGCACCTCCTACGCACCGACACCACAGGAGCACCTCTTACACAATAATACCACAGGAGCACCTCCTACAAAATAACACCACAGGAGCACCTCCTACACAGTAATACCACAGGAGCAGCTCATACACAACAACACCAAACGAGCACCTCCTACACAATAACACCACAGGAGCACCTCCTACCCACCGACTCCACAGGAGCACCTCTTAAATAACAACACGATAGTAGAACCTCCTTCACAATGGCAACACAGGAGCACCTCCTCCACAAGGATACCATAGGAGCACCTCCTACACGCCAACACTACAAGAGCACTTCCTACACAACTAGACCAAAGGAGTACCTCCTACACAACAACACCACTGGAGCATCTCTTACACGACAACACCATGGGGGCACCTCCTACACACCGACACCACAGGAGCACCTCGTACAAAATAACACCAAAGAAGCACCTCCTACACACCGACAAAACAGGAGCACCTCCTACACAATAACACCACAGGAGCAGCTCATACACGACAACACCACAGGAGCACCTCCTACAAACAGACACCACAGGAGCACCTCCTACATACTAACACCAGAGAACCACCTCCTTCAGAATTACAACACAGGAGCCTCTCCTCCACAACGATACCATAGGAGCACCTCCTGCACAACAACACTACAAGAGCACCTCCTACACAACGGGACCAAAGGAGTACCTCCTACACAACAACACCAGTTGAGCATCTCTTATACGGCAACACCACAGGAGCACCTCCTACACACCGACACCACAGGATCACCTCCTACACAATAATACCACAGGAGCAGCGCTTACACAACAACACCCCAGGAGCATCTCTTACACGACAACACCACAGGAGCACCTCCTACAAAATAACAGCATAGGAGCACCTCCTACACACTGAGACCACAAGAGCACCTCCTACATACAAACACCAGAGGAGCACCTCCTTCACAATGACAACACAGCAGCACCTCCTCCACAATGATACCATAGGAGCAACTCCTGCACAACAACACTACAAGAGCACCTCCTACACAACTGGACCAAAGGAGTACCTCCTACACAACAACACCAGTTGAGCATCTCTTACACGGCAACACCAAAGGAGCACCTCCTACGCACCGACACCACAGGAGCACCTCTTACACAATAATACCACAGGAGCAGCGCTTAGACGACAACACCCCAGGAGCATCTCTTACACGACAACACCACAGGAGCACCTCCTACAAAATAACACCACAGGAGCACCTCCTACACAGTAATACCACAGGAGCAGCTCATACACAACAACACCAAACGAGCACCTCCTACACAACAACACCACAGGAGCACCTCCTACACACCGACTCCACAGGAGCACCTCTTAAATAACAACACCAGAGTAGAACCTCCTTCACAATGGCAACACAGGAGCACCTCCTCCACAAGGATACCATAGGAGCACCTCCTACACGCCAACACTACAAGAGCACCTCCTACACAACTAGACCAAAGGAGTACCTCCTACACAACAACACCACTGGAGCATCTCTTACATGACAACACCACAGGAGCACCTCCTACACACCAACACCACAGGAGCACCTCCTACACAATAACACCATAGGAGCACCTACTACACACCGACACCCCAGGAGCACCTCCTACACAATAACATCACAGGAGCAGATTCTACACAAAAACACCATAGGAGCAGCTCTTGAATGACAACACCAGAGGAGCACCTCCTACACAGCAATACAACAGGAGCACCTCCTACACAATGAAACCACAGGAGCACCTTATACACAACAACACAACGGGAGCACCTCCTACACAATGACACCACAGGAGCTCCTCCTACACAATGACACCAAAGGAGCACCTCTTACACAATAACACCACAGGAGCACCTCGTACACAATGACATCACAGGACCACCTCCCACACAAGGAAATCATACGAGCACTACAGGCGCACCTTCTTCACAATCACACCAAAGGAGCTCCTACACAACAACACCACTGGAGCAGCTCTTACAGGACAACACCACAGGAGCACCTCCTACAAACTAACACCACAGGAGCACCTCCTACACACCGACAACACAGGAGCACCTCCTACACAATAACACCACAGGAGCGGCTCTTCCACAACACCACCTGAGAATCTCTTACATGACAACATCACAGGAGCACCTCCTACACAACAATACCACAGGAGCAGTGCTTACACGACAACACCCCAGGAACATCTCTTACACGACAACACCATAGGAGCACCTCCTAAAAATTAACACCACAGGGGCACCTCCTACACACCGACAACACAGGAGCACCCCATACACAATAATACCACAGGAGCATCTCTTACACAACAACACCACAGGAGCACCTCCTACATACTAACACCAGAGGAGCACCTCCTTCACAATGACAACACAGGAGCATCTCCTCCACAACGATACCATAGGAGCACCTCCTGCACAACAACACTACAAGAGCACCTCCCACACAACTGGACCAAAGGAGTACCTCCTACACAACAACACCAGTTGAGCATCTCTTACACGGCAACACCAAAGGAGCACCTCCTACGCACCGACACCACAGGAGCACCTCTTACACAATAATACCACAGGAGCACCTCCTACAAAATAACACCACAGGAGCACCTCCTACACAGTAATACCACAGGAGCAGCTCATACACAACAACACCAAACGAGCACCTCCTACACAATAACACCACAGGAGCACCTCCTACCCACCGACTCCACAGGAGCACCTCTTAAATAACAACACGATAGTAGAACCTCCTTCACAATGGCAACACAGGAGCACCTCCTCCACAAGGATACCATAGGAGCACCTCCTACACGCCAACACTACAAGAGCACTTCCTACACAACTAGACCAAAGGAGTACCTCCTACACAACAACACCACTGGAGCATCTCTTACACGACAACACCATGGGGGCACCTCCTACACACCGACACCACAGGAGCACCTCGTACAAAATAACACCAAAGAAGCACCTCCTACACACCGACAAAACAGGAGCACCTCCTACACAATAACACCACAGGAGCAGCTCATACACGACAACACCACAGGAGCACCTCCTACAAACAGACACCACAGGAGCACCTCCTACATACTAACACCAGAGAACCACCTCCTTCAGAATTACAACACAGGAGCCTCTCCTCCACAACGATACCATAGGAGCACCTCCTGCACAACAACACTACAAGAGCACCTCCTACACAACGGGACCAAAGGAGTACCTCCTACACAACAACACCAGTTGAGCATCTCTTATACGGCAACACCACAGGAGCACCTCCTACACACCGACACCACAGGATCACCTCCTACACAATAATACCACAGGAGCAGCGCTTACACAACAACACCCCAGGAGCATCTCTTACACGACAACACCACAGGAGCACCTCCTACAAAATAACAGCATAGGAGCACCTCCTACACACTGAGACCACAAGAGCACCTCCTACATACAAACACCAGAGGAGCACCTCCTTCACAATGACAACACAGCAGCACCTCCTCCACAATGATACCATAGGAGCAACTCCTGCACAACAACACTACAAGAGCACCTCCTACACAACTGGACCAAAGGAGTACCTCCTACACAACAACACCAGTTGAGCATCTCTTACACGGCAACACCAAAGGAGCACCTCCTACGCACCGACACCACAGGAGCACCTCTTACACAATAATACCACAGGAGCAGCGCTTAGACGACAACACCCCAGGAGCATCTCTTACACGACAACACCACAGGAGCACCTCCTACAAAATAACACCACAGGAGCACCTCCTACACAGTAATACCACAGGAGCAGCTCATACACAACAACACCAAACGAGCACCTCCTACACAACAACACCACAGGAGCACCTCCTACACACCGACTCCACAGGAGCACCTCTTAAATAACAACACCAGAGTAGAACCTCCTTCACAATGGCAACACAGGAGCACCTCCTCCACAAGGATACCATAGGAGCACCTCCTACACGCCAACACTACAAGAGCACCTCCTACACAACTAGACCAAAGGAGTACCTCCTACACAACAACACCACTGGAGCATCTCTTACATGACAACACCACAGGAGCACCTCCTACACACCAACACCACAGGAGCACCTCCTACACAATAACACCATAGGAGCACCTACTACACACCGACACCCCAGGAGCACCTCCTACACAATAACATCACAGGAGCAGATTCTACACAAAAACACCATAGGAGCAGCTCTTGAATGACAACACCAGAGGAGCACCTCCTACACAGCAATACAACAGGAGCACCTCCTACACAATGAAACCACAGGAGCACCTTATACACAACAACACAACGGGAGCACCTCCTACACAATGACACCACAGGAGCTCCTCCTACACAATGACACCAAAGGAGCACCTCTTACACAATAACACCACAGGAGCACCTCGTACACAATGACATCACAGGACCACCTCCCACACAAGGAAATCATACGAGCACTACAGGCGCACCTTCTTCACAATCACACCAAAGGAGCTCCTACACAACAACACCACTGGAGCAGCTCTTACAGGACAACACCACAGGAGCACCTCCTACAAACTAACACCACAGGAGCACCTCCTACACACCGACAACACAGGAGCACCTCCTACACAATAACACCACAGGAGCGGCTCTTCCACAACACCACCTGAGAATCTCTTACATGACAACATCACAGGAGCACCTCCTACACAACAATACCACAGGAGCAGTGCTTACACGACAACACCCCAGGAACATCTCTTACACGACAACACCATAGGAGCACCTCCTAAAAATTAACACCACAGGGGCACCTCCTACACACCGACAACACAGGAGCACCCCATACACAATAATACCACAGGAGCATCTCTTACACAACAACACCACAGGAGCACCTCCTACATACTAACACCAGAGGAGCACCTCCTTCACAATGACAACACAGGAGCATCTCCTCCACAACGATACCATAGGAGCACCTCCTGCACAACAACACTACAAGAGCACCTCCCACACAACTGGACCAAAGGAGTACCTCCTACACAACAACACCAGTTGAGCATCTCTTACACGGCAACACCAAAGGAGCACCTCCTACGCACCGACACCACAGGAGCACCTCTTACACAATAATACCACAGGAGCACCTCCTACAAAATAACACCACAGGAGCACCTCCTACACAGTAATACCACAGGAGCAGCTCATACACAACAACACCAAACGAGCACCTCCTACACAATAACACCACAGGAGCACCTCCTACCCACCGACTCCACAGGAGCACCTCTTAAATAACAACACGATAGTAGAACCTCCTTCACAATGGCAACACAGGAGCACCTCCTCCACAAGGATACCATAGGAGCACCTCCTACACGCCAACACTACAAGAGCACTTCCTACACAACTAGACCAAAGGAGTACCTCCTACACAACAACACCACTGGAGCATCTCTTACACGACAACACCATGGGGGCACCTCCTACACACCGACACCACAGGAGCACCTCGTACAAAATAACACCAAAGAAGCACCTCCTACACACCGACAAAACAGGAGCACCTCCTACACAATAACACCACAGGAGCAGCTCATACACGACAACACCACAGGAGCACCTCCTACAAACAGACACCACAGGAGCACCTCCTACATACTAACACCAGAGGAGCACCTCCTTCAGAATTACAACACAGGAGCCTCTCCTCCACAACGATACCATAGGAGCACCTCCTGCACAACAACACTACAAGAGCACCTCCTACACAACGGGACCAAAGGAGTACCTCCTACACAACAACACCAGTTGAGCATCTCTTACACGGCAACACCACAGGAGCACCTCCTACACACCGACACCACAGGATCACCTCCTACACAATAATACCACAGGAGCAGCGCTTACACAACAACACCCCAGGAGCATCTCTTACACGACAACACCACAGGAGCACCTCCTACAAAATAACAGCATAGGAGCACCTCCTACACACTGAGACCACAAGAGCACCTCCTACATACAAACACCAGAGGAGCACCTCCTTCACAATGACAACACAGCAGCACCTCCTCCACAATGATACCATAGGAGCAACTCCTGCACAACAACACTACAAGAGCACCTCCTACACAACTGGACCAAAGGAGTACCTCCTACACAACAACACCAGTTGAGCATCTCTTACACGGCAACACCAAAGGAGCACCTCCTACGCACCGACACCACAGGAGCACCTCTTACACAATAATACCACAGGAGCAGCGCTTAGACGACAACACCCCAGGAGCATCTCTTACACGACAACACCACAGGAGCACCTCCTACAAAATAACACCACAGGAGCACCTCCTACACAGTAATACCACAGGAGCAGCTCATACACAACAACACCAAACGAGCACCTCCTACACAACAACACCACAGGAGCACCTCCTACACACCGACTCCACAGGAGCACCTCTTAAATAACAACACCAGAGTAGAACCTCCTTCACAATGGCAACACAGGAGCACCTCCTCCACAAGGATACCATAGGAGCACCTCCTACACGCCAACACTACAAGAGCACCTCCTACACAACTAGACCAAAGGAGTACCTCCTACACAACAACACCACAGGAGCATCTCTTACACAACAACACCACAGGAGCACCTCCTACACACCGACACCACAGGAGCACCTCGTAAAAAATAACACCAAAGAAGCACCTCCTACACACCGACAAAACAGGAGCACCTCCTACACAATAACACCACAGGAGCAGCTCATACACGACAACACCACAGGAGCACCTCCTACAAACAGACACCACAGGAGCACCTCCTACATACTAACACCAGAGGAGCACCTCCTTCAGGATTACAACACAGGAGCCTCTCCTCCACAACGATACCATAGGAGCACCTCCTGCACAACAACACTACAAGAGCACCTCCTACACAACGGGACCAAAGGAGTACCTCCTACACAACAACACCAGTTGAGCATCTCTTACACGGCAACACCACAGGAGCACCTCCTACACACCGACACCACAGGATCACCTCCTTCACAATCACACCAAAGGAGCTCCTACACAACAACACCACTGGAGCAGCTCTTACAGGACAACACCACAGGAGCACCTCCTACAAACTAACACCACAGGAGCACCTCCTACACACCGACAACACAGGAGCACCTCCTACACAATAACACCACAGGAGCGGCTCTTCCACAACACCACCTGAGAATCTCTTACATGACAACATCACAGGAGCACCTCCTACACAACAATACCACAGGAGCAGTGCTTACACGACAACACCCCAGGAACATCTCTTACACGACAACACCATAGGAGCACCTCCTAAAAATTAACACCACAGGGGCACCTCCTACACACCGACAACACAGGAGCACCCCATACACAATAATACCACAGGAGCATCTCTTACACAACAACACCACAGGAGCACCTCCTACATACTAACACCAGAGGAGCACCTCCTTCACAATGACAACACAGGAGCATCTCCTCCACAACGATACCATAGGAGCACCTCCTGCACAACAACACTACAAGAGCACCTCCCACACAACTGGACCAAAGGAGTACCTCCTACACAACAACACCAGTTGAGCATCTCTTACACGGCAACACCAAAGGAGCACCTCCTACGCACCGACACCACAGGAGCACCTCTTACACAATAATACCACAGGAGCACCTCCTACAAAATAACACCACAGGAGCACCTCCTACACAGTAATACCACAGGAGCAGCTCATACACAACAACACCAAACGAGCACCTCCTACACAATAACACCACAGGAGCACCTCCTACCCACCGACTCCACAGGAGCACCTCTTAAATAACAACACGATAGTAGAACCTCCTTCACAATGGCAACACAGGAGCACCTCCTCCACAAGGATACCATAGGAGCACCTCCTACACGCCAACACTACAAGAGCACTTCCTACACAACTAGACCAAAGGAGTACCTCCTACACAACAACACCACTGGAGCATCTCTTACACGACAACACCATGGGGGCACCTCCTACACACCGACACCACAGGAGCACCTCGTACAAAATAACACCAAAGAAGCACCTCCTACACACCGACAAAACAGGAGCACCTCCTACACAATAACACCACAGGAGCAGCTCATACACGACAACACCACAGGAGCACCTCCTACAAACAGACACCACAGGAGCACCTCCTACATACTAACACCAGAGGAGCACCTCCTTCAGAATTACAACACAGGAGCCTCTCCTCCACAACGATACCATAGGAGCACCTCCTGCACAACAACACTACAAGAGCACCTCCTACACAACGGGACCAAAGGAGTACCTCCTACACAACAACACCAGTTGAGCATCTCTTACACGGCAACACCACAGGAGCACCTCCTACACACCGACACCACAGGATCACCTCCTACACAATAATACCACAGGAGCAGCGCTTACACAACAACACCCCAGGAGCATCTCTTACACGACAACACCACAGGAGCACCTCCTACAAAATAACAGCATAGGAGCACCTCCTACACACTGAGACCACAAGAGCACCTCCTACATACAAACACCAGAGGAGCACCTCCTTCACAATGACAACACAGCAGCACCTCCTCCACAATGATACCATAGGAGCAACTCCTGCACAACAACACTACAAGAGCACCTCCTACACAACTGGACCAAAGGAGTACCTCCTACACAACAACACCAGTTGAGCATCTCTTACACGGCAACACCAAAGGAGCACCTCCTACGCACCGACACCACAGGAGCACCTCTTACACAATAATACCACAGGAGCAGCGCTTAGACGACAACACCCCAGGAGCATCTCTTACACGACAACACCACAGGAGCACCTCCTACAAAATAACACCACAGGAGCACCTCCTACACAGTAATACCACAGGAGCAGCTCATACACAACAACACCAAACGAGCACCTCCTACACAACAACACCACAGGAGCACCTCCTACACACCGACTCCACAGGAGCACCTCTTAAATAACAACACCAGAGTAGAACCTCCTTCACAATGGCAACACAGGAGCACCTCCTCCACAAGGATACCATAGGAGCACCTCCTACACGCCAACACTACAAGAGCACCTCCTACACAACTAGACCAAAGGAGTACCTCCTACACAACAACACCACAGGAGCATCTCTTACACAACAACACCACAGGAGCACCTCCTACACACCGACACCACAGGAGCACCTCGTAAAAAATAACACCAAAGAAGCACCTCCTACACACCGACAAAACAGGAGCACCTCCTACACAATAACACCACAGGAGCAGCTCATACACGACAACACCACAGGAGCACCTCCTACAAACAGACACCACAGGAGCACCTCCTACATACTAACACCAGAGGAGCACCTCCTTCAGGATTACAACACAGGAGCCTCTCCTCCACAACGATACCATAGGAGCACCTCCTGCACAACAACACTACAAGAGCACCTCCTACACAACGGGACCAAAGGAGTACCTCCTACACAACAACACCAGTTGAGCATCTCTTACACGGCAACACCACAGGAGCACCTCCTACACACCGACACCACAGGATCACCTCCTTCACAATAATACCACAGGAGCAGCGCTTACACAACAACACCCCAGGAGCATCTCTTACACGACAACACCACAGGAGCACCTCCTACAAAATAACAGCATAGGAGCACCTCCTACACACAGAGACCACAAGAGCACCTCCTACATACAAACACCAGAGGAGCACCTCCTTCACAATGACAACACAGGAGCACCTCCTCCACAATGATACCATAGGAGCAACTCCTGCACAACAACACTACAAGAGCACCTCCTACACAACTGGACCAAAGGAGTACCTCCTACACAACAACACCAGTTGAGAATCTCTTACACGGCAACACCACAGGAGCACCTCCTACACACCGAGAACACATGAGCACCTCCTACACAATAATACCAAAGTAGCAGCGCTTACACAACAACACCCCAGGAGCATCTCTTACACAACAACACCACATGAGCACCTCCTACAAAATAACACCATAGGAGCACCTCCTACACACTGACAACACAGGAGCACCTCCTACAAAATAGCACCACAGGAGCGGCTCTTACACAACAACACCACAGGAGACTCTCTTACACGACAACACACCAGGAGCACCTCCTACAAACTAACACCACAGGAGCACCTCCTACACACCGACAACACAGGAGCACCTTCTACACAATAACACCACAGGAGCAGCTCATACACGACAACACCACAAGAACACCTCCTAAACAATAGCACCACAGGAGCACCTCCTACACACCGACTCCACAGGAGCACCATCTACATAACAACACCAGAGTAGAACCTCCTTCACAATGACAACACAGGAGCACCTCCTCCACAAGGATACCATAGGAGCACCTCCTACACGACAACACTACAAGAGCACCTCCTACACAACTAGACCAAAGGAGCACCTCCTACACAACAACACCACTGGAGCATCTCTTACACGACAACACCACAGGAGCACCTCCTACACACCAACACCACAGGAGCACCTCCTACACTCCTACACCACAGGAGCAAAGCCTACAGAATAACACCACAGGAGCACCTACTACACACTGACATCACAGGAACACTTCCTACACAATAACACCGTAGGAGCAACTCTTAAATGACAACACCATAGGAGCACCTCCTACACACTGAGACCACAGGAACACCTCCTACATACTAACACCAGAGGAGCACCTCCTTCACAATGACAACACAGGAGCACCTCCTCCACAACGATACCATAGGAGCACCTCCTGCACAACAACACTACAAGAGCACCTCCTACACAACTGGACCAAAGGAGTACCTCCTACACAACAACACCAGTTGAGAATCTCTTATACGGCAACACCACAGGAGCACCTCCTACACACCGACAACACATGAGCACCTCCTACACAATAATACCAAAGTAGCAGCGCTTACACTACAACACCCCAGGAGCATCTCTTACACAACAACACCGCAGGAGCACCTCCTACAAAATACACCACTTGAGCACCTCCTACACACCGACAACACAGGAGCACCTCCTACAAAATAGCACCACAGGAGCGGCTCTTACACAACAACACCACAGGAGAATCTCTCACACGACAACACCACTGGAGCACCTCCTACAAACTAACACCACAGGAGCACCTCCTACACACCGACAACACAGGAGCACCTCCTACACAGTAACACCACAGGAGCAGCTCATACAAGACAACACCACAAGAGCACCTCCTACACAATAGCACCACAGGAGCACCTCCTACACACCGACTCCACAGGAGCACCATCTACATAACAACACCAGAGTAGAACCTGCTTCACAATGACAACACAGGAGCACCTCCTCCACAAGGATACCATAGGACCACCTCCTACACGACAACACTACAAGAGCACCTCCTACACAACTAGACCAAAGGAGCACCTCCTACACAACAACAAAACTGGAGCATCTCTTACACGACAACACCACAAGAGCACCTCCTACACTCCTACACCACAGGAGCACAGCCTACAGAATAACACCACAGGAGCACCTACTACACACTGACATCACAGGAACACCTCCTACACAATAACACCGTAGTAGCAACTCTTAAATGACAACACCACAGGAGCACCTCCTACACAGCAATACAACAGGAGCACTTCCTACACAATGAAACCATAGGAGCGCCTTATACACAACAACACAATTAGAGCACCTCCTACACAATGACACTACAGGAGCTCCTCCTACACAATGAAACCAAAGGAGCACCTCTTACAAAATAACACCACAGGAGCACCTCCTACACACTGACACCACAGGAGCACCTCCTACACACTAACACCAGAGGAGCACCTCCTTTACAATGACAACACAGGAGCACCTCCTCCACAATGATACCATAGGAGCACCTCCTGCACAACAACACTATAAGAGTACCTCCTACACAACTGGACCAAAGGAGTACCTCCTACACAACAACACCAGTTGAGCATCTCTTACACAGCAACACCACAGGAGCACCTCCTACACACCGACACCACATGAGCACCTCCTACACAATAATACCACTGGAGCAGCGCTTACACGACAACACCCCAGGAGCATCTCTTACACGACAACACCACAGGAGCACCTCCTACAAAATAACTCCACAGGAGCACCTCCTACAAAATAACACCACAGGAGCACCTCCTACACACCAACAACACAGGAGCACCTCCTACAAAATAGCACCACAGGAGCGGCTCTTACACAACAACAGCACAGGAGAATCTCTTACACGACAACACCACAGGAGCACCTCCTACAAACTAACACCACAGGAGCAACTCCTACACACCGACAACATAGGAGCACCTCCTACACAGTAACACCACAGGAGCAGCTCATACACGACAACACCACAAGAGCACCTCCTACACAATAGCACCACAGGAGCACCTCCTACACACCGACTCCACAGGAGCACCTCCTACATAACAACACCAGAGTAGAACCTCCTTCACAATGACAACACAGGAGCACCTCCTCCACAAGGATACCATAGGAGCACCTCCTACACGAAAACACTACACGAGCACCTCCTACACAACTAGACCAAAGGAGCACCTCCTACACAACAACACCCCAGGAGCATCTCTTACACAACAACACCACATGAGCACCTCCTACAAAATAACACCATAGGAGCACCTCCTACACACTGACAACACAGGAGCACCTCCTACAAAATAGCACCACAGGAGCGGCTCTTACACAACAACACCACAGGAGACTCTCTTACACGACAACACACCAGGAGCACCTCCTACAAACTAACACCACAGGAGCACCTCCTACACACCGACAACACAGGAGCACCTTCTACACAATAACACCACAGGAGCAGCTCATACACGACAACACCACAAGAACACCTCCTAAACAATAGCACCACAGGAGCACCTCCTACACACCGACTCCACAGGAGCACCATCTACATAACAACACCAGAGTAGAACCTCCTTCACAATGACAACACAGGAGCACCTCCTCCACAAGGATACCATAGGAGCACCTCCTACACGACAACACTACAAGAGCACCTCCTACACAACTAGACCAAAGGAGCACCTCCTACACAACAACACCACTGGAGCATCTCTTACACGACAACACCACAGGAGCACCTCCTACACACCAACACCACAGGAGCACCTCCTACACTCCTACACCACAGGAGCAAAGCCTACAGAATAACACCACAGGAGCACCTACTACACACTGACATCACAGGAACACTTCCTACACAATAACACCGTAGGAGCAACTCTTAAATGACAACACCATAGGAGCACCTCCTACACACTGAGACCACAGGAACACCTCCTACATACTAACACCAGAGGAGCACCTCCTTCACAATGACAACACAGGAGCACCTCCTCCACAACGATACCATAGGAGCACCTCCTGCACAACAACACTACAAGAGCACCTCCTACACAACTGGACCAAAGGAGTACCTCCTACACAACAACACCAGTTGAGAATCTCTTATACGGCAACACCACAGGAGCACCTCCTACACACCGACAACACATGAGCACCTCCTACACAATAATACCAAAGTAGCAGCGCTTACACTACAACACCCCAGGAGCATCTCTTACACAACAACACCGCAGGAGCACCTCCTACAAAATACACCACTTGAGCACCTCCTACACACCGACAACACAGGAGCACCTCCTACAAAATAGCACCACAGGAGCGGCTCTTACACAACAACACCACAGGAGAATCTCTCACACGACAACACCACTGGAGCACCTCCTACAAACTAACACCACAGGAGCACCTCCTACACACCGACAACACAGGAGCACCTCCTACACAGTAACACCACAGGAGCAGCTCATACAAGACAACACCACAAGAGCACCTCCTACACAATAGCACCACAGGAGCACCTCCTACACACCGACTCCACAGGAGCACCATCTACATAACAACACCAGAGTAGAACTTGCTTCACAATGACAACACAGGAGCACCTCCTCCACAAGGATACCATAGGACCACCTCCTACACGACAACACTACAAGAGCACCTCCTACACAACTAGACCAAAGGAGCACCTCCTACACAACAACAAAACTGGAGCATCTCTTACACGACAACACCACAAGAGCACCTCCTACACTCCTACACCACAGGAGCACAGCCTACAGAATAACACCACAGGAGCACCTACTACACACTGACATCACAGGAACACCTCCTACACAATAACACCGTAGTAGCAACTCTTAAATGACAACACCACAGGAGCACCTCCTACACAGCAATACAACAGGAGCACTTCCTACACAATGAAACCATAGGAGCGCCTTATACACAACAACACAATTAGAGCACCTCCTACACAATGACACTACAGGAGCTCCTCCTACACAATGACACCAAAGGAGCACCTCTTACAAAATAACACCACAGGAGCACCTCCTACACACTGACACCACAGGAGCACCTCCTACACACTAACACCAGAGGAGCACCTCCTTTACAATGACAACACAGGAGCACCTCCTCCACAATGATACCATAGGAGCACCTCCTGCACAACAACACTATAAGAGTACCTCCTACACAACTGGACCAAAGGAGTACCTCCTACACAACAACACCAGTTGAGCATCTCTTACACAGCAACACCACAGGAGCACCTCCTACACACCGACACCACATGAGCACCTCCTACACAATAATACCACTGGAGCAGCGCTTACACGACAACACCCCAGGAGCATCTCTTACACGACAACACCACAGGAGCACCTCCTACAAAATAACTCCACAGGAGCACCTCCTACAAAATAACACCACAGGAGCACCTCCTACACACCAACAACACAGGAGCACCTCCTACAAAATAGCACCACAGGAGCGGCTCTTACACAACAACAGCACAGGAGAATCTCTTACACGACAACACCACAGGAGCACCTCCTACAAACTAACACCACAGGAGCAACTCCTACACACCGACAACATAGGAGCACCTCCTACACAGTAACACCACAGGAGCAGCTCATACACGACAACACCACAAGAGCACCTCCTACACAATAGCACCACAGGAGCACCTCCTACACACCGACTCCACAGGAGCACCTCCTACATAACAACACCAGAGTAGAACCTCCTTCACAATGACAACACAGGAGCACCTCCTCCACAAGGATACCATAGGAGCACCTCCTACACGAAAACACTACACGAGCACCTCCTACACAACTAGACCAAAGGAGCACCTCCTACTCAACAACACCACTGGAGCATCTCTTACACGACAACACCACAGGAGCACCTCCTACACACCAACACCACAGGAGCACCTACTACACACTGACATCACAGGAATACCTCCTACACAATAACACCACAGGAGCAGATCCTACACAATAACACCATAGGATCAGCTCTTACAGGACAACACAACAGGAGCACCTCCTAAACAACAATACCACTGGAGCACCACCTATACAACAACACCGCAGGAGCACTTCCTACATAATACCACCACAGGAGCACCTCCTACACACCGGGACCACAGGAGCACCTCCTACACAATATTACCACAGGAGCAGCGCTTACACGACAACACCCCAGGAGCATCTCTTACACCACAACACCACAGGAGCACCTCCTACAAAATAACACCACAGGAGCACCTCCTACACAGCGACAACACAGGAGCACCTCCTATACAATAACACCACAGGAGTGGCTCTTACACAACAACACCACAGGAGAATCTCTTACACGACAACACCACAGGAGCACCTCCTACGCAATAACACCACAGGAGCGCCTCCTACACACTGATACCACAGGAGCACATCCTACATAATAATACCACAGGACCAGCGCTTACATGAGAACACCCCAGGAGCATCTCTTACATGAAAACACCAAAGGAGCACCTCCTACAAAATCACACCACAGGAGCACCTCCTGCACATCAACACCACAGGAACGGCTCTTACACACCAACACCACAGGAGAATCTCTCACACGATAACACCACAGGAGGACCACCTACAAAATAACACCACAGGAGCACCTCCTACACAACAAAACCACAGGAGCACCTCCTATACTATGAAACCACAGAAGCAACTCTTACACGACAACACCACAGGAACACCTCCTAAACAATGACACCACAGGCGCATCTCCTACACAATGACACCACAGGAGTACCTCCTACACAATGAAACCACAGGAGCACCTCCTACACAATGAAACCAAAGGAGCACCTGCTACACAACAACACCACAGGAGCACCTCCTACACCAACACCACAGGAGCACCTCCTACACAATGAAACCATAGGAGCACTTGCTACACAACAACACCACAGGAGCACCTCCTACACACCAACACCACAGGAGCACCTCCTACACAACAACACCACAGGAGCACTTCCTACACAATGACACTGAAGGAGTACTTCCTACACAATGATACCACAGGGGCGCCTGATACACAATGAAATCACAGCAGCACCTCCTACACAATGGAACCACAGGACCACCTCTTACACAACAACACCACAGGAGGACCACCTGCACAATGAAACCACAGGAGCAGCTCTTACACAACAACACCACAGGAGAGTCTCTCAAACGACAACACCACCGGAGGACCTCCTACAAAATAACACCACAGGAGCACCTCCTATACAATGAACCAACAGAAGCAGCTCTTACACGACAACACCACAGGAGCACCTCCTACACAATGAAACCACAGGAGCACCTCCTACACAATGAAACCATAGGAGCACCTGCTACACAACAACACCACAGGAGCACCTCCTACACACCAACACCGCAGGAGCACCTCCTACACAATGAAACCATAGGAGCACCTGCTACACAACAACTCCACAGGAGCACCAACACCACAGGAGCACCTCCTACACAACAACACCACAGGAGCACCTTCTACTCAATGACACCGAAGGAGTACCTCCTACACAATGATACCACAGGGGCGCCTGATACACAATGAAACCAAAGCAGCACCTCCTACACAATGGAACCACAGGAGCACTTCTTACACAACAACACCACAGGAGGACCACCTACACAATGAAACCACAGGAGCAGATCTTACACAACAACACCACAGGAGAATCTCTCAAACGACAACACCACAGGAGGACCTCCTACAAAATAACACCACAGGCGCACCTCCTACACACGGACAACACAGGAGCACCTCCTACACAATAACACCACTTGACCAGCTCTTACATGACAAAACCACAGAACCACCTCCTACACAATAGCACCTTTTACACAATGACATCACAGGAGCACCTCCTACACAACAACACCACAGGATCACCTCTTACAAAATGACACCACAGAAGCAGCTCTTACACGACAACACCACAGGAGCACCTCCTACACAACAAAACCACAGGAGCACCTCCTGCACAATGAAACCACAGGAGCAGCTCTTACATGACAACACCACAGGAGCACCTCCTACACAATGACAACACAGGAGCACCTCCTACACAATGAAACCACAGGAGCACCTTCTACACAATGAAACCACAATAGCACTACAGGAGCACCTCCTACACAATGACACCACAGATGCAGAAGCTCCTCCTAAACAATGACACCACAGGAGCACCTCCTACAGAATGAAACCACAGGAGGATCACAGAAGCACCTTCTACACAATGAAACAACAGGAGCACCACAGGACTACTTCCTACACAACAACACCACAGGACCACCAGAGGAGCATCTCCTACACACCGAAAAAACAGGAGCACCACAGGAGCACCTCCTACACAAAGACACCACAGGAGTTCCTCTTACACAACAACACCAGAGGAGCACCTCCTACAGAATGAAACTACAGAAGCACCTCTTACACAACAACACCACAGGAGCACCTCCTACACGATGACACTGCTGGAGCACCTCCTACAGAATGAAACCACAGGAGCACCTCCTACACAACAACACCACAGGAGCACTACAGGAGCACCTCCTACAGAATGAAACTACAGGAGCAGCTATGACACAACAACTCCATGGGAGCACCTCCTACACATTGAAACCACAGTGGCACCTCCTACACAACGACACCACAGGAGCACCTCCTACAGAATGAAACACACAGGAGTACCTCCTACACACAATACCACAAGAGCACCTCCTGCAGAATGAAACACACAGGAGCACCTTATACACAATGAAACCACAGGTGCACCTCCTACACAATGAAGCCATAGGAGCACCTGCTACATAACAACCCCACAGGAGCACCTCCTACACACCAGCACCACAGGAGTACCTCCTACATAACGACACCACAGGAGCACCTCCTACACAATGACACCACAGGAGTACCTCGTACACAATGACACAACAGGAGCGCCTTGCACACAAAGAAACCACAGGAGCACTTCCTACACAGCGGAACCACATGAGCACCTCTAACACAACAACACCACAACAGCACCCCTACACAATGAAACCACAGGAGCAGCTCTTATTCAACAACACCACAGGAGCATCTTCTACACAATGACACCACAGGAGCACCTCTTACACAACGACACCACAGTAGCACCTCCTACAAAATGAAACCACAGGAGCACCTTCTACACAATGAAACCACAATAGCACTACAGGAGCACCTCCTACACAATGAAACCACAGAAGAACCTCCTTCCCAATGACACCACAGCTACAGAAGCTCCTCCTAAACAATGACACCACAGGAGCACCTCCTACAGAATGAAACCACAGGAGGATCACAGGAGCACCTTCTACACAACGAAATGACAGGAGCACCACAGGACTACTTCCTACACAACAACACCACAGGACCACCAGAAGAGCATCTCCTACACAACAAAAACACAGGAGCACCTTGTAGGAAAGTACCATCTTGCCTGGCATGTTACCCCCATATTTCACTGTATATATGTTGTTTTAGTTGTATGTGTCACTGGGACCCTGCCAGCCAGGCCCCAGTGCTCATAAGTGTGCCCTGTATGTGTTCCCTGTGTGATGACTAACTGTCTCACTGAGGCTCTGCTAACCAGAACCTCAGTGGTTATGCTTTCTCTTTGCTTTCCAAATTGTCACTAACAGGCTAGTGACCAATTTCACCAATTTACATTGGCATACTGGAACACCCTTATAATTCCCTAGTATATGGTACTGAGGTACCCAGGGTATTGGGGTTCCAGGAGATCCCTATGGGCTGCAGCATTTCTTTTGCCACCCATAGGGAGCTCTGACAATTCTTACACAGGCCTGCCACTGCAGCCTGAGTGAAATAAAGCCCACATTATTTCACAGCCATTTCTCACTGCACTTAAGTAACTTATAAGTCACCTGTATGTCTAACCTTTACCTGGTAAAGGTTGGGTGCTAAGTTACTTAGGGGGTCATTCTGACCCTGGCGGTCCATGACCGCCATGGCGGAGGGCGGCGGAAGCACCGCCAACAGGCTGGCGGTACTTCCTGGGCGATTCTGACCGCAGCGGTAAAGCCGCGGTCAGAAAAGGGGAGCCGGCGGTTTCCCGCTGGTTTCCCGCTGGCCCAGGGTATCTGCCATGGCGGCGCTGCTTGCAGCAACGCCATGGGGATTCCGACCGCCTTCCCGCCAGCCTGTTTCTGGCGGTGTCCACCGCCAGAACCAGGATGGCGGGAACGGGTGCCATGGGGCCCCTGGGGGCCACTGCACTGCCCATGCCACTTGCATGGGCAGTGCAGGGGCCCCCTAACAGGGCCCCACAAAGATTTTCACTGTCTGATTTGCAGACAGTGAAAATCGCGACGTGTGCCACTGCAGCCGTTGCACCCCTGCAACTCCGCCGGCTCCATTCCGAGCCGGCTTCATTGTTGAAGGGGCTTTCCCGCTGGGCCGGCAGGCGGTCTTCTGGCGGTCGCCCGCCGGCCCCGCGGGAAAGCCAGAATGGCCGCCGCGGTCTTTTGACCGCGGAGCGGTCTTTCGGCGGGAACCGCTTGGCGGGCGGCGACCGCCGACCGCCGCGGTCAGAGTGACCGCCTTAGTGTGTGGGCACCCTGGCACTAGCCAAGGTGCCCCCACATTGTTCAGGGCAAATTCCCCAGACTTTGTGAGTGCGGAGACACCATTACACGCGTGCACTATACATATGTCACTACATATGTATAGTGTCACAATGGTAACTCCGAACATGGCCATGTAACATGTCTAAGATCATGGAATTGTCACCCCAATGCCATTCTGGCATTGGGGAGACAATTCCATGATCCCCGAGTCTCTAGCACGGACCCGGGTACTGCCAAACTACCTTTCCCGGGGTTTCACTGCAGCTGCTGCTGCTGCAAACCCCTCAGACAGGTTTCTGCCCTCCTGGGGTCCAGCCAGGCTTGGCCCAGGAAGGCAGAACAAAGGACTTCCTCAGAGAGAGGGTGTTACACCCTCTCCCTTTGGAAAAAGGTGTCAGGGCTGGGGAGGAGTAGCCTCCCCCAGCCTCTGGAAATGCTTTGATGGGCACAGATGGTGCCCATCTCTGCATAAGCCAGTCTACACCGGTTCAGGGATCCCCCAGCCCTGCTCTGGCGTGAAACTGGACAAAGGAAAGGGGAGTGACCACTCCCCTGACCTGCACCTCCCCTGGAAGGTGCCCAGAGCTCCTCCAGTGTGCTCCAGACCTCTGCCATCTTGGAAACAGAGGTGCTGCTGGCACACTGGACTGCTCTGAGTGGCCAGTGCCAGCAGGTGATGTCAGGGACTCCTTCTGATAGGCTCTTACCTGTGTTGCTAGCCTATCCTCCTTCCTAAGTAGCCAAACCTCCTTTTCTGGCTATTTAGGGTCTCTGCTTTGGGTAATTCTTTAGATAACGAATGCAAGAGCTCATCAGAGTTCCTCTGCATCTCTCTCTTCACCTTCTGCCAAGAAATCGACCGCTGACTGCTCTGGACACCTGCAAAACCGCAACAAAGTAGCAAAGACGACTACTGCAACCTTGTATCGCTGATCCGGCCGCCTTCTCGGCTGTTTTCCTGGTGGTGCATGCTGTGGGGGTAGTCTGCCTCCTCTCTGCACTAGCAGCTCCGAAGAAATCTCCCGTGGGTCGACGGAATCTTCCCCCTGCAACCGCAGGCACCAAAAGACTGCATCACCGGTCCGCTGAGTCCCCTCTCAGCACAACGAGCGTGGTCCCTGCAACTCAGCAACTCTGTCCAAGTGACTCCCACAGTCCAGTGACTCTTCAGTCCAAGTTTGGTGGAGGTAAGTCCTTGCCTCCCCACGCTAGACTGCATTGCTGGGTACCGCATGATTTGAAGCTGCTCCGGCTCCTGTGGACTCTTCCAGGATTTCCTTTGTGCACAGCCAAACCTGGTCCCCGACACTCTAACCTGCAGTGCACGACCTCCTGAGTTGTCCTCCGGCGTCGTGGGACCTTCTTGTATGACTTCGGGTGAGCTCCGGTTCACTCTTCTTTGTAGTGCCTGTTCTGGCACTTCTGCGGGTGCTGCTTGCTTCTGAGTGGGCTCTTTGTCTTACTGGACGCCCCCTCTGTCTCCTCACGCAATTGCCGACATCCTGGTCCCTCCTGGGCCACAGCAGCATCCAAAAACCCTAACCGCAATCCTTGCAGCTAGCAAGGCTTGTTTGTCGACTTTCTGCATGGAAATACCTCTGCAAGCTTCTTCACGATGTGGGACATCCATCCTCCAAAGGGGAAGTTCCTAGTCCTCTTTGTTTTTGCAGATTCCACAGCTTCTACCGTCTGGTGGCAGCTTCTTTGCAACCTCAGCTGGCATTTCTTGGGCATCTGCCCACTCCCGACTTGAGTGTGACTCTTGGACTTGGTCCCCTTGCTCCACAGGTACTCTCGTCTGGAAATCCATCGTTGTTGCATTGCTGGTGTTGGTCTTACTTGCAGAAGTCCCCTATCACGACTTCTGTGCTCTCTGGGGAACTTAGGTGCACTTTGCAACCACTTTTCAGGGTCTTGGGGTGGGCTATTTTTCTAACCCTCACTGTTTTCTTACAGTCCCAGCGACCCTCTACAAGCTCACATAGGTTTGGGGTACATTCGTGGTTCGCATTCCACTTCTAGAGTATATGGTTTGTGTTGTCCCTATACCTATGTGCTCTCATTGCAATCTATTGTGACTGTAGATTGCTTGCATTGCTTTTTATTGCTATTACTGCATATTTTTGGTATTGTGTACATATATCTTGTGTATATTTGCTATCCTCATACTGAGGGTACTCACTGAGATACTTTTGGCATATTGTCATAAAAAATAAAGTACCTTTATTTTTAGTATATTTGTGTATTGTATTTTCTTATGCTATTGTGCATATGACACCAGTGGTATAGTAGGAGCTTTGCATGTCTCCTAGTTCAGCCTAAGCTGCTCTGCTAAGCTACCCTTTTCTATCAGCCTAAGCTGCTAGACACCTCTTCTACACTAATAAGGGATACCTGGACCTGGTGCAGAGTGTAAGTACCCCTTGGTACTCACTACAAACCAGGCCAGCCTCCTACATTGGTTGTGCAGCGGTGGGATAAGTACTTGCAACTACTTACCACTTTGTCATTTTGTACTTTTCATAAGAGAAAAATATACAAAATAAGTTCAGTGTATGTACACCTAACCAACACGTTTTGCTTTTCTTCTCTTACTCTATTGCTAAGTGCTGAAAAGTACCTCTAAACTTTCAAAAAGTTTCTTAAAAGTTGAAAAAGTTTGTTTTCTGTTCCTTAAAAGGTTCTAAAAACTTTGTCTTTCTTTTTCTGTCCCTTAAACCTTTTTCTATCATGTCTGGTACAGGTCAAACTCTGGATCTGACCAGCACTGCTTATGACCACCTTAACTGGAAAGGTGCAAGGAGTCTCTGCATTGATAGAGGTTTAGGGGTAGGGAAGAATCCCTCTAGAGAATTGTTGGTTAATATGCTCATTGAACATGATAAGACCATAGCTGGCACATCAGGTGACAGATTAGCTGATGGTTCACAATCTGATTCTGGGGTAGCCCCAGCAAAAAGTGTTAGATGGGAACCTTCCCAACCTGCCCCTTAGCAGGCCACCTAGCATAGCTGGTACTAATGTGAGCTCTCATCACAGTAGGGATGTCAATCCTTTAGTCCAGGTTGTTAGAGTGCCATCTGTTAGGGACAGGTCTCCCTCTGTCCATTCACACCATTCTTCTGTGTCTAGGCATGCCCAACCCACCCACCCTGATGACAGAGTGTTAGAAAGGGAACTCAATAGATTGAGAGTGGAAGAGTCCAGGCTGAAGCATAAAAAGCAACAGCTGAATCTAGACAGGGAAGCATTTGACTTAGAAAAAGAAAGGCAGAGGTTGAGGTTTGGACCCCATGGTGGCAGCAGCAGTATTACAGATAGTAATCCTGTAAAAGAGCATGATTCTAGGAATCTGCACAAGACAGTTCACCCTTACAAGGAGGGGGATGACATTAACAAGTGGTTTGCTGCACTTGAGAGGGCCTTTGTTGTACAGGGGGTCCCTCAAAGGCAGTGGGCTGCTATCCCATGGCTATCTTTCAGTGGAAAGGGTAGGGATAGGCTCCTTACTGTGAAGGAAAGTGATGCCAATAATTTTACAGTTCTTAAGAATGCACTCCTAGATGGTTATGGCTTAACCATTGAACAGTACAGGATCAAGTTCAGAGAATCCAAAAACGAGTCTTCACAGGACTGGGTAGACTTTGTTGACCATTCAGTGAAGGCCTTGGAGGGGTGGTTACATGGCAGTAAAGTTTCTGACTATGAAAGCCTGTATAACTTAATCCTGAGAGAGCATATTCTTAGTAACTGTGTGTCTGATTTGTTGCACCAATATCTAGTGGACTCAGATCTGACCTCTCCCCAAGAATTGGGAAAGAAGGCAGACAAATGGGTCAGAACAAGAGTGAACAGAAAAGTTCATACAGGGGGTGACAAGGATGGCAAGAAGAAGGATGGTAAGTCTTCAGACAAGGGTGGGGACAAATCTAAAAATGAGTCTTCATCAGGCCCACAAAAACACTCTGGTGGGGGTGGTGGGCCCAAATCCTCTTCTAATCAAGTAAAGAAACCACGGTGCTATTTATGTAAAGTAAAAGGCCATTGGACAACTGATGCCAGTTGTCCAAAGAAAAGCACCAATTCTCCCACCACTACAACCCCTGCTGCTACACCTAGTGCCCCTAGTAATAGCAGTGGTGGTGGGAGAAAACCTATTAATAGCCAATCCAAGGGAGTAGCTGGGCTCACTTTTGGTAATTTATTTGAGGTTGGTCTTGTTAGGGAGACCACAGAGGCTGTGTTAGTCTCTGAAGGTGCCATTGATTTGGCCACCTTGGTTGCTTGTCTCCTTAATCTGGATAAGTACAAGCAACTTCCCCTAATAAATGGTGTTGAGGTTCAGGCCTACAGGGACACAGGTGCCAGTGTTACCATGGTAATAGAGAAACTGGTCCACCCTGAACAACACCTACTTGGTCACCAGTACCAAGTGACTGATGCTCATAACAACACTCTTAGCCACCCCATGGCTGTTGTGAATCTCAACTGGGGGGGGGGGGTTACTGGTCCAAAGAAAGTTGTGGTTGCCTCAGATTTACCTGTAGACTGTCTACTAGGGAACGATTTAGAGACATCAGATTGGGCAGAAGTGGAGTTGGAGGCTCATGCAGCAATGCTGGGCATTCCAGGGCATATTTTTGCTTTGACAAGGGCTCAGGCCAAAAAGCAAAAAGGACAGGGTGACTTGGATCCTGGAACAATGGACCAAGTGCTCCCTAAAGCTGGGTTAGTAAAGGTAAAACACTACCTACTATCCCTCCCTCTACAGTGGATTCAACTTCTGAGGAAGAAGAATTTCCACCCTGTGCAGAACCTACACCAGAGGAGCTGGAAGCAGACACTGCTGAACTTTTGGGTGGAGGGGGGCCTGCCAGGGAGGAGCTGAGTGTGGCACAGCAGACCTGTCCCACAGTAGAGGGTCTAAGACAGCAAGCTGTCAACAGCAAAATGGGGATGTCAGTGACTCTCACAGAGTTTACTGGGAGGACTCCCTCTTGTATACAGAGGCAAGGGACCCAAAACCTGGAGCTGCCAGGAGATTGGTTATTCCCCTGCAATACAGAGAGTTCCTCCTAACTCTAGCCCACGACATTCCCTTGGCTGGACATTTGGGACAAATGAAAACTTGGGACAGGCTTGTTCCCTTGTTTCATTGGCCTAGAATGTCAGAGGACACAAAGGAATTTTGTAAGTCCTGTGTCACCTGTCAAGCCAGTGGCAAAACAGGTGGCACCCAAAAGGCACCCCTTATTCCACTGCCTGTGGTTGGGGTTCCCTTTGAAAGGGTAGGGGTTGACATAGTTGGCCTCCTTGACCCTCCTACTGCTTCAGGCAATAGGTTTATTTTGGTGGTAGTGGACCATGCCACCACATATCCTGAAGCAATTCCTCTAAGGACCACTACAGCTCTTGCAGTGGCAAAGGCCCTCCTGGGAATCTTTTCCAGGGTGGGCTTCCCAAACGAAGTGGTATCAGACAGGGGTAGCAACTTCATGTCTGCTTACTTAAAGGCCATGTGGAAGGAATGTGGTGTAACATACAAATTCACCACACCCTATCATCCACAAACAAATGGACTGGTTGAGAGATTTAACAAAACTCTCAAAGGAATGATAATGGGACTCCCTGAAAAACTCCAGAGGAGATGGGATGTCCTGTTACCTTGCCTCCTTTTTGCTTACAGGGAGGTACCCCAAAAAGGAGTGGGCTTCAGCCCCTTTGAACTCCTATTTGGACACCCTGTAAGAGGTCCTCTAACACTTGTAAGGGAGGGTTGGGAACAACCTTTAAAAGCTCCTAAGCAAGACATAGTGGACTATGTACTTGGCCTAAGATCCAGAAAGGCTGAGTATATGAAAAAGGCCAGCAAAAACCTTTAGGCCAGCCAAGAGCTCCAAAAGCAATGGCATGACCAGAAGGCTGTTCTGATTCAGTACTGACCAGGACAGAAAGTGTGGGTCTTGGAGCCTGTGGCCCCAAGAGCACTCCAAGACAAATGGAGTGGTCCCCACATTATTGTTGAGAAAAAGGGAGAAATCACCTACTTGGTTGACTTAGGCACTGCCAGGAGTCCCCTTAGGGTGCTCCATGTCAATCGCCTGAAAACCTACTATGACAGGGCTGATCTCACCCTGCTCATGGCAACAGATGAAGGACAGGAAGAAGAGAGTGACCCCTTCCCTGATCTCTTCTCTTCCACAGAACAAGATGCTCTAGTGGAAGGTGTAGTTCTGGCAGATTGTCTTACTGCTGAGCAGAAAGACCACTGCATAAATCTCCTGGGTCAGTTTTCTGAACTCTTTTCTACTGTGCCAGGCACCACGTCTTGGTGTGAGCACACTATAGATACTGGAGACAGCATGCCTGTCAAAAGTAAGATCTATAGGCAGCCTGACCATGTCAGAGACTGCATAAAACAAGAAGTTCAGAAAATGCTTGAACTGAGAGTGGTTGAGCACTCTGAAAGTCCAGTGGCCTCTCCTGTGGTACTTGTACCAAAGCCTCATTCCAAAGATGGGAAAAGGGAAATGAGATTTTGTGTAGACTACAGAGGTCTCAACCAGGTAACTAAAACTGATGCTCACCCTATACCCAGGGCAGAGGAGCTGATAGATACACTGGCATCTGCCAAGTATCTAAGCACCTTTGATTTGACTGCAGGGTATTGCAGATCAAGTTATCAGAGGATGCAAAAGCAAAAACTGCATTTTCCACCATTGGAGGGCACTACCAATTCACAGTAATGCCCTTTGGTTTGAAAAATGCACCTGCCACTTTTTAGAGGTTGGTGAATACAGTCCTGCAAGGGTTGGAGGCTTTTAGTGCAGCATATCTAGATGATATAGCTGTCTTTAGCTCCAGCTGGGATGATCATCTGGTCCACCTGTTCAAAGTTTTGGAGGCCCTGCAAAAGGCAGGCCTCACTATCAAGGCTTCAAAGTGCCAGATAGGGCAGGGGAAAGTGGTTTATCTGGGACACCTTGTAGGTGGAGAACAGATTGCACCACTTCAGGGGAAAATCCAAACTATCATAGATTGGGTTCCCCCTACAACTCAGACTCAGGTGAGAGCCTTCTTAGGCCTCACTGGGTACTTCAGGAGGTTCATAAAGAACTATGGCTCCATTGCAGCCCCTCTTAATGACCTCACTTCAAAGAAGATGCCTAAAAAGGTATTGTGGACAGCTAGCTGTCAGAAAGCTTTTGAGGAGCTGAAACAGGCCATGTGCTCTGTACCTGTCCTAAAAAGCCCCTGTTACTCCACAAAATTCATTGTCCAAACTGATGCATCTGAATTAAGGGTAGGGGAAGTCTTATCACAACTTAATTCTGAGGGCCAGGATCAACCTGTTGCTTTTATCAGCAGGAGGTTGACCCCTAGAGAAAAGTGTTGGTCTGCCATAGAGAGGGAGGCCTTTGCTGTGGTCTGGGCACTGAAGAAGTTGAGGCCATACCTGTTTGGCACTCACTTCATTGTTCAGACAGACCACAAACCTCTACTTTGGCTAAAACAAATGAAAGGTGAAAACCCTAAATTATTGAGGTGGTCCATATCTCTACAGGGAATGGACTATACACTGGAACATAGACCTGGGAGTACCCACTCCAATGCAGATGGACTCTCCAGATATTTCCACTTAGACAATGAAGACTCATCAGGTCATGGCTAGTCTTATTGTCCTTCGTTTGGGGGGGGTTGTGTAGGAAAGTACCATCTTGCCTGGCATGTTACCCCCATATTTCACTGTATATATGTTGTTTTAGTTGTATGTGTTACTGGGACCCTGCCAGCCAGGGCCCCAGTGCTCATAAGTGTGCCCTGTATGTGTTCCCTGTGTGATAACTAACTGTCTCACTGATGCTCTGCTAACCAGAACCTCAGTGGTTATGCTCTCTCTTTGCTTTCCAAATTGTCACTAACAAGCTAGTGACCAATTTCACCAATTTACGTTGGCATACTGGAACACCCTTATAATTCCCTAGTATATGGTACTGAGGTACCCAGGGTATTGGGGTTCCAGGAGATCCCTATGGGCTGCAGCATTTCTTTTGCCACCCATAGGGAGCTCTGACAATTCTTACACAGGCCTGCCACTGCAGCCTGAGTGAAATAATGCCCACATTATTTCACAGCCATTTTTCACTGCACTTAAGTAACTTATAAGTCACCTATATGTCTAACCTTTACCTGTAAAGGTTGGGTGCTAAGTTACTTAGTGTGTGGGCACCCTGGCACTAGCCAAGGTGCCCCCACATTCTTCAGGGCAAATTCCCCGGACTTTGTGAGTGCGGGGACACCATTACATGTGTGCACTATACATATGTCACTACATGGTAACTCCGAACATGGCCATGTAACATGTCTAAGATCATGGAATTGTCACCCCAATGCCATTCCGGCATTGGGGAGGCAATTCCATGATCCCCCGAGTCTCTAGCACAGACCCGGGTACTGCCAAACTACCTTTCCCGGGGTTTCACTGCAGCTGCTGCTGCTGCCAACCCCTCAGACAGGTCTCTGCCCTCCTGGGGTCCAGCCAGGCTTGGCCCAGGAAGGCAGAACAAAAGACTTACTCAGAGAGAGGGTGTTACACCCTCTCCCTTTGGAAAAAGGTGTCACGGCTGTGGAGGAGTAGCCTCCCCCAGCCTCTGGAAATGCTTTGATGGGCACAGATGGTGCCCATCTCTGCATAAGCCAGTCTACACCGGTTCAGGGATCCCCCAGCCCTGCTCTGGCGCGAAACTGGACAAAGGAAAGGGGAGTGACCACTCCCCTGACCTGCACCTCCCCTGGGAGGTGCCCAGAGCTCCTCCAGTGTGCTCCAGACCTCTGCCATCTTGAAAACAGAGGTGCTGCTGGCACACTGGACTGCTCTGAGTGGCCAGGGCCAGCAGGTGACGTCAGAGACTCCTTCTGATAGGCTTTTACCTGTGTTGCTAGCCTATCCTCCTTCCTAAGTAGCCAAACCTCCTTTTCTGGCTATTTAGGGTCTCTGGTTTGGGGAATTCTTTAGATAACGAATGCAAGAGCTCATCAGAGTTCCTCTGCATCTCTCTCTTCACCTTCTGCCAAGAAATCGACCGCTGACTGCTCTGGACGCCTGCAAAACCGCAGCAAAGTAGCAAAGATGACTACTGCAACCTTGTATCGCTGATCCGGCCGCCTTCTCTACTGTTTTCCTGGTGGTGCATGCTGTGGGGGTAGTCGGCCTCCTCTCTGCACTAGAAGCTCCGAAGAAATCTCCCGTGGGTCGACGGAATCTTCCCCCTGCAACCGCAGGCACCAAAAGACTGCATCACCGGTCCTCTGGGTCCCCTCTCAGCACGACGAGCGTAGTCCCTGGAACTCAGCAACTCTGTCCAAGTGTCTCCCATAGTCCAGTGACTCTTCAGTCCAAGTTTGGTGGAGGTAAGTCCTTGCCTCCCCACGCTAGACTGCATTGCTGGGTACCGCGTGATTTGCAGCTGCTCCAGCTCCTGTGCACTCTTCCAGGATTTCCTTTGTGCACAGCCAAACCTGGGTCCCTGATACTCTAACCTGCAGTGCACGACCTCCTGAGTTGTCCTCTGGCATCGTGGGACCTTCTTGTGTGACTTCGGGTGAGCTCCAGTTCACTCTTCTTCGTAGTGCCTGTTCCGGCACTTCTGCAGGTGCTGCTTGCTTCTGAGTGGGCTCTTTGTCTTACTGGACGCCCCCTCTGTCTCCTCACGCAATTGGCGACATCCTGGTCCCTCCTGGGCCACAGCAGCATCCAAAAACCCTAACCGCGATCCTTGCAGCTAGCAAGGCTTGTTTGCGGTCTTTCTGCGTTGGAACACCTCTTGCAAGCTTCTTCATGACGTGGAACATCCATCCTCCAAAGGGAAAGTTCCTAGTCCTCTTCGTTCTTGCAGAATCCACAGCTTCTGCCATCTGGTGGCAGCTTCTTTGCAATCTCAGCTGGCATTTCTTGGGCATCTGCCCACTCCCGACTTGAGTGTGACTCTTGGACTTGGTCCCCTTGCTCCACAGGTACTCTCGTCTGGAAATCCATCGTTGTTGCATTGCTGATGTTGGTCTTCCTTGCAGAATTCCCCTATCACGACTTCTGTGCTCTCTGGGGAACTTAGGTACACTGTGCACCCACTTTTCAGGGTCTTGGGGTGGGCTATTTTTCTAACCCTCACTGTTTTCTTACAGTCCCAGCGATCCTCTACAAGCTCACATAGGTTTGGGGTTCATTCGTGGTTCGCATTCCACTTCTAGAGTATATGGTTTGTGTTGCCTCTATACCTATGTCCTCTCATTGCAATCTATTGTGACTGTACATTGCTTGCATTGCTTTTTATTGCTTTTTATTGCTATTACTACATATTTTTGGTTTGTGTACATATATCTTGTGTATATTTGCTATCCTCATACTGAGGGTACTCACTGAGATACTTTTGGCATATTGTCATAAAAATAAAGTACCTTTATTTTTAGTATATCTGTGTATTGTGTTTTCTTATGAGATTGTGCATATGACACCAGTGGTATAGTAAGAGCTTTGCATGTCTCCTAGTTCAGCCTAAGCTGCTCTGCTATAGCTACCTTCTATCAGCCTAAGCTGCTAGAAACACCTCTTCTACACTGATAAGGTATAACTGGTCTTGGTGCAGAGTGTAAGTACCTCTGGTACCCACTACAAGCCAGGCCGGCCTCCTACACACCTCCTACACAAAGACACCACAGGAGGGCCAGAGTAGAACCTCCTACACAATGAAACCACAGTAGCACCACAGGAACAGCTCCTACTCAAAGACGCAATATAACGTATATGTGTGTGTGTCAAGGCTAGTATGCCAATGTCAAGTGCCACATTTATTATAATTACGCACAGCACAGAGTCGCCTTGCTGTGCTGCACCAGAGTGAAGGGGCAGGAATGCGTCATCTTTAACCTTTATGGGGCTCTTCCTGTACTTTCCCATCGCAGGAATACATTTGTGTGCCTAGTGCCAAAGGTTGCACCCTTGTGTCATGGTGCGAGGGGTCCTGTGATGATTCAGACCAGCAGTACTTAAAACATCACATGCCTGAAGCATGATTCTGACATATGATGTGCAATATATCTGACCTTTAACATCCAGCTGGGTCAGCCCTGCAGGGTGACTAGCTGTATTCTATGTTCTGATAAGCTATACATATGCGTGTTAGGGTATTGAAATGTGCATTACACTGGGATGTCATAGTGCTTAGTTTTTAATCTGAACTGTGTGTCGTTGCACCATTTACAATGCAATTTCTATATCAATGTCTTGCAGGTGGACATATGCCTTTCGCCCAGGGAGAAGGGGACAGTTTTTGTGAACCTGATGCGACAAGTAAGTGTAATGTGTGCATGGTTGTAGCGCTGTGACGTGTGTGAGCCATGATAATTGTAACAGTGTGATGTGTATGGGGAGGTATTCATCACCTGGCAAGATATTACACTCAGTGCTCCAACACAACAACTCGTGTCACAGTTCCATTTGGAATTGATGAGGAGGCGTGTTAATGTAAACGTAGTGTCAATATAGGCAGGACCATTAGAATTATGCAATTGTGTAGCAGTGGCATTTTTTTTAATACTTCTAGATTTTATGCATTTGCAACATTATCCATCATCTAACCCATATTCTGCAGATTAAAAAAAAATGTATTGGCATATCAATGGCAGCCTCATGGCCGTATATCCCCTATTTGGTATTTCTGGGAAGCATTCAGACAACGCAAGGTGTGAAGCCGAGTTGCTGCACTATGTAAAAGTCACAATGCAAGAATGCAGAGTGATACTAGGATACAGTGCATTTCTGTGCTTTCCTACTGGTTGTGTACTTTCGTTCGGCTTGTACCAATGCAACCACCCTTGCATCAAGGTACAAGGTGCCCTGCATTTTGGACAACATAGGGGCTTATTTACAAGCCCCTTTCGCCACAGTGTCGCAAAAATAACTCCATATTTACAAAGTGATGCTAGAGACCTCTCGTGTCACTTTTCACTGGGCAAAGAACACCTTTCTGTCATGTCTTCTGGGTGGGTGGCTGATTTTTGCGAGGGGTATCTTCACCACAATTAAAAATCTTTCTACGTAAGGAGTGGTTATTCTTGAGGGAGCTTTTTCTCAATATTTGTGAACAAATAGTAGGTTCACATTTTATTATATTGATGGACTTGATGATCGAAAGGTGCTCTATGGTCAATGGTCTTGGATTAAAGAGGAAATAAGACTTATTTGGTGAGGTTTGAGGTCTGGCATTTCATATCAACTGTTGGGGTGATACACAGCACCCACTTCACATTTAGAAGTGATTAAACTTGTGCTCACATTATACCGAGAGGGACGTCTGTCACTCACGGTGTCCCTGTAATGAAATGAATGGAGAAATCAGAATTTGAATTTTCTTTATGGTTTTGGTAAGTTTTATCTGCATTTCTCGTGAGGGAGGGAGCATTTTTGTGCATTTGGGCTTTGCAAATGATTGATGTTGTTTTTTCTGCTTCTCTCCTTAGGTTCTTGCATATTATTGCTTATAGGGTGGATCTGATCTAATATGGTTGATGTTCGCTTTCTAATAAGTGATATAATCATGGAGATGTGTTCTACAATTTAATCTCTGTCCTTGGTTTTGGTGAGCTATCTGTTGGTATTTATTTATAGCTGACCTCTTTTTGCACATTAGAATCATAGGTACATTTAGGGCTGCATATGTTCTGTTACTGATTTCGGTCTGGAGTCTGGAACTTGTTGATTCACAAGCACTCTTGAAGGCTTACATATCATTTATTTTATTTCTCTTTCTGGATGCTCAATTTGTCTCATTCAGTTTTTATATGCATTTATCTTTGTTGCTTTTTCATTTAATGTAACTTTATTAGGCCAGTTCACAGCATTTATATTTATTTTTCTGTTTACTTGTGTTGTTGCTTCTTTGTGTCTGATTTCAATGCGCTGCTTTAAGAGAGTTGGGCCCTTATTATGACATTGGTGGTAAATGCCACTTACCGCCACAGCGCCGGCCGCCAACATACCGCCGCACTGGTGAATATCTGTTCACCAAATTATGACACACACCAATCCGACAGAATACTGCCACATACACAAATCCGCCAGCCCAAAGGTCAGTGCTAAAGTGGCGGTACCAACACAAATACCTTTACGCCAACAAAACAACACCCACCACAACATGACCCACGAATGACCACGGCGGATATTCAACGGTGGTAAACCATTGGCGGTATACACCACCGCGCTCAGAATGCACACCCAAATACTAAACTGCACATCATTGGCCAATACCAAAAACAGACACCTGACACTCATCCACACCCATCCACCCACAGCACTATAAAACACACAAACACATTACCCGCAACCTTTACGAACAACAGTTACTGACAGGAGATTGACACAAAGAGCAGAGACAACTAGAGTCACACACCACATACACCCATACATCCCTCACACACCCCACATCACACACCCCACCACATTACTCAACACACTCCCACCAACACACACTACACAACATTCATATCCTCACAAAGGCACCCCCGTTTCACTAATGAGGAGTTAAGGGTCATGGTGGATGAAATTGTCAGGGTAGAGCCACAGCTGTTTGGAGCATTGCTATAGAAAATATCCATTGCCAGGAAGATGGAGCTATGATGGAGAATCATGGACAGGGTGAATGCCGTGGGACAGCAGCCAAGAACAAAGGAATACATCAGGAAGAGGTGGAACAACCTATGGGGGAATGTGCATTCTCCTCCCCCACAGCTTACAGCATAGGAGGAGCAGGTTTTGGCATTACTGCATCCTGAGGGACTCACTGGAGTTGCTGGAGGACTGGACACTGGTAAGTCAATATTTATTACTTATCACCCCCCATAC
The DNA here is from genome assembly GCF_031143425.1 of Pleurodeles waltl. Classification (NCBI taxonomy): domain Eukaryota; kingdom Metazoa; phylum Chordata; class Amphibia; order Caudata; family Salamandridae; genus Pleurodeles; species Pleurodeles waltl. The sequence continues at coordinate 1,192,184,831 of NC_090448.1, forward strand.
CTCACTCCCATCATTCCACTCCATCCCACACACTGCACCTACACATATGACTAACCCCAATGCCCAGCCCTGCATGCAATACCAATGCATGGACAGCCCTCCCAGCCCTGAATGGACACCCATCACTAAAACATACACACCATGGGGAACTAACAATCCCACAGTACATCACTATACACAATCAAAGGTGGCAGGGCAAAAGCAACCATAGAGGGGAAAATAGGGATGTACAATATGTCACAGGCATGAAGCATAATACATCACTTACATCCCCGCAGGTGCCCGAGCCAATGTCAGCAGAGAGGAGGTGGCACGACTATCCAGTCCCCCAACAGAAGCTGCCCCTAGTGATGACAGTAACTCTGGACTTCAGCATCTGGATCAACAACCTAGCTCATCAGGGACCACTGGACAGTCGGTCCCCCCAGCCCACTCCCAGTCCACCACAGAGCCTCCCCCATCAATCCAACATCACAGCACCCATCCAGTGTCCCTACATCTCTGTTCCCAGGACACGTGAATCAGCAGTGTGCCCACCTGTACAGGGACCCCAGTCCACACCTTGCCCCCAAGACAATCAGGGACCTGGGGTTAGTGGCAGTGGGCACACCGTTCAGGGGACAGGGGAACAGGGACACTGGGAAGACCGCTGTGTGCCATGGGGAGGGCGGGCCCAGTGAACCGACTCTCCAGGAGGCATTCACCAAGATCCTGGGTGCCTACCAACAATCCCAGAACACAATGGACCAGAACCTTCAAAACATGCAGGAGAACAAGCAGCTGCAGGAGCAACACCATCAGGAGATCAGGGAGGACTTGCAGGCTCTCAAAACCACCATGATCTTCATAGCAGGGGTGCTGGCAGACATGGCCAACATAATGACGGAATCAACTGCACACCAGCGATCCCCTACCACTAGCCAGTCTATTGACCAGCCCACCACCTCCACTGCAGCTAGTGGCAGGAGGCCCCACCACAAGACCCACAGGCCACCAGCACCCCTCCCCCCTGCAGAAGGTGAACCACCTCGCAAACGTTCCCTGCAATCCAGACAGAAGCCAGAGACACTTGCCAAGACCAAGGCCAGGAAATGAGACTCTCCTGATTGCCACCCTGGGGTTCCACCCTGTCGCCTTGTCTACTTCGAACTGCCTTTGCTCCACTTCCTATGGCCCCTTGGATACTGCACTTGTGCTACAAAGAGACTGGAACAACATCCTGGACTTTCCTCTACCATCACCTCATTCCATTGCACTTTACCCTCAATTTTATAGCACTACAATAAACACTGTGAACACAACTTGACTGATAGTATTTTATGTGTTGAGAGTCTGCATTTAGGGGAACAGTCACATCTGGTGAAAATGATATGGACACTGTGATAGCATACAATTAATGACCTGTAACTGTCTGTAGTAATCACATCAGGACACTGTTGTCATATCACCAACATCTGTTAAATGACAAGCCATACGTGACAGTAAGTTTAGATGCAAAGGAAGCAAATGCCATCCTGCCACAGTCACACAGATGAAACCAATATTTAGAGCAAAGATCAGTTCCACTGTCTCACCTGTGGGTCATTTGAAGTATTGACGTATAACTGATGTTCTATTGTCCACCTCCTCAGCCTCTGCCTCCTCATCCTCACTGACCTCTGGGTCCACTGCTGCCACAAGGACATCTCCTGTCTCCTCCTCCTGCAGAAAAGGCACATGCCGTCTGAGGGCCAGTTTGTGCAACATGCAGCATGGCACTACTATCTGGCAGACCTTCCCAGGTGAGTAGCACAGGTATCCACCTGTCAGATGGAGGCACCTGAACCTGGCCTTTAGGAGGCCGAAGGTCCTTTCAATTATTCTTCTGATTCGCCCATGTGCCTCATTATAACGGTTCTCAGCCCCTGTCCTAGCATTCCTCACAGGGGTCAGAAGCCACAATAGGTTTGGGTAGCCAGAGTCACCTGCAAATAGTGAGGGACAAACTTTAGCCTTACACAATTCTATGGGGATAACACCTGAAGGCATACACTGACATACAGTGGGTGGGGACTCTGGCTCACCTATGAGCCACACCCTGTGCCTCTGTAGTTGGGCCATCACATTTGGGATGCTGCTATTCCTCAGAAGGAAGGCGTCATGTACCGACCCAGGATACTTGGTAGTGACGTGGGAGATGTACCGGTTTGCCAGGCACACCATTTGCACATTTAATGAGTGGAAACTCTTCCGATTCCTGAACACCTCTTCATTCTGGGGGGTGAGGGGGAACGAACGCAATATATGTACAGTCAATCACCCCAATAATATTGGGGATATGCCCCATTGCATAGAATCCTGCCTTAACAGTGGCCAAATCTTCCACCTGGGGGAAAACAATGTAGTTGCACATGTGCTTCACCAGGGCAGACAGAACCCTTGCCAGGACTATTGAGAACATTGGCTGTGATATTCTTGCTGCCAAGCCCACTGTCACTTGGAAAGAACCAGTTGCCAGGAAATGGAGCACTGATAGGACTTGCGCAAGAGGGGGTATCCCAGTGGGATGACGGATGGCTGATATCAGGTCAGGTTCCAATTGGGCACACAGTTCTGTGATTGTGGCCCTGTCCAGTCTATAGGTGAGTATAATGTGCCTGCCCTCCAGCGTAGCCAAGTCCACAAGGGGTCTGTAAACAGGGGTTTGTCTCCTCCTCCTATTCATCCGCAGCGGTAGGTATCTAAGGGACACAAGAGTGAGTAGGTTGTCACAATTTGAACAATGGAACCACCACCTCAGTGTACATAGAGCATCAATGTGATGGGACAGTGGGAATGGCAATGTATGTGCTATTTTAGGCAATGACGCAGTTATGGTTTATCTGATCATTGTCCACCAACATGAAATGGTGACCGCCTGTCCTGTATCTTGGGACAGGTGGAAGTGAGATAACTCCGCTGACATTGGGCATCATGGTGGAAGTCAGTCTTGCAACGCCACGCAAGTCCTCATTGGCTAATATGGGGCTCTATGGAGTACAGTGGCCAATGGTGATCAGTGCCAGCAGTGACGTGTACACCGCCGTGGACGTGACCGCCATTTTCTATCCAAATCCTCACTTGTTTCCTGACTTTCCACAGGATGACCCCTACACTGCGTGTGCTGCTGTGACCTTTGTCTGGAACCTACCATGGCCCGGTTGACCGACGAAGTGGCCCTTGCCTTCACTTCGGAGTTCATAGTCAAACACAGGCACCACACTTCAGCCCACAAGCACTCCACACAAACACAAGACAGTTACACACACAACCACATCCAATGCCTACACTGTTTCCCCTCCTCCTCCTCCGCCTCCTCCACCTCCCTCACAGTCACGTCCACACTCACACCTGCATGCACTTCTTCAACATCCACCACCAGCATCACCATACCAAGCAACACACACACCTCACTAGCAGACACCTCCACAACATCCATCCACGCGTCCCCTGTGTCCTCTCCCACCCTGTCTGTCCCCTCCTCCTAAAGGACACAAACGCAGGCACTCAGACACCCAACAGTCATCCACCTCACATCAGGAGACTCCTCATGCACCTGCACCCAAGTCCAGCAGATTTACTCCTCCAACAACCACTCCCTCAACCTCCACTCCCATCCCTCCTCACTCATCCCACCCCACCGTCCCTAAGAAACTTTTCTGTCATACTTGGAACCTTCACTTTCACAAGCGCCTGTCTTGTATTGTCTTGCATTCAAAGTATGAGAAGGAATGTTGATGTTCGAATTCCTGGACCAGTTGGAGTGAGACTGGCAAGGGAATGGTCCCTGTAGCAGGCCGATTAAAAGATCTTAATCTTGCCGGAACCTGTATCCTTCGTGTTTTTACTACATTTTCCTTGCCCAACTTGACCTCTTCCCTCCCTACCTCTGTCCTGCCCGTAAGAGCAGGGTCTCAATGACCCAGCCCAGCACCTCAGCCCAACAGTCCACATGGACAGTGGAGGCACCTCCTAGTCATTGAGGCAAGACAGTGAAGGATCCAACTCCAGCAGCCAGGAAGGGGAAGAATCCCACTCCAGCAGCTAGGAAGGGGAAGGATCCCACGCCAGCAGCCAGGAAGGGGAAGGATCCCACTCCAGCAGCCAGGAGAGGAAAGAAGCCCTTACCTCCTGCCATGAAAGTGAAGGAGCCCTCACCTCCAGCTGCCACACAGCAGCCTTTGCCTCCAACGGAGGCTGCCCAGGACGCACCTTCCACAACTGAGACACAGAAGCCCTCACCTCCAGCAGAGGCTACCCAGGAGGCACCTTCCACAGCCGAGACACAGAAGCCCTCACCTCCAGCAGAGGCTGCCCAGTAGGCACCTTCCACAGCTGAGACAAAGCAGCCCTCACCTCCAGCAGAGGCTGGCAGGGTACCACCACCACCAGTGGTCACGGAGCCCTCACCTCCAGCTGAGATGGTGCAGCCGTCACCTCCTGCAGGGGACATGTAGGCCACCCTCTAGGGACTGCTGTACAAGGAGCCCCCTCCAGAAGCAGTGGGCAAGTCCCCCGCCTCAGAGACTGTCACCTTGCACTCCCCAGCATTGGGAAATGGACATGGAGCCCCCTCCAGAAGCAGTGGGCAAGTCCCCACCTCAGAGACTGTGACCCTGCACTCCCCAGCATTGGGAAATGGACATGGAGCCCCCTCCAGAAGCAGTGGGCAAGTCCCCCACCTCAGAGACTGTCACCTTGCACTCTCCGGCTGATTGTAATGGGCATTGAACCCCCTCCAGAACCAGTGGGAAAGTTTGCGACTTCGGCTGAGGTGCTCTCCACCTCCCTTCTACCTGAGGTGCCTGCCCACTTCAATAATGATGCCCCTGCACAGTTCGGTGAGGATGTCGTCAGGAAACGAGTTGGGCCTTGGACTGTGCCCTGTGGCCATGTGAGCCCTTAGTACTTTGGACTGGGCTTTGGCCCTTCGTGGACAATTGTACATATCTGGTTCATGTGGTGGCTTTTGGGTTGCTAATACATTTTCAGTACTTCCGAACTCTAGTCCTTGTATTATTATGCAATGTGTCGTATGCCATTGGTTTCTGTCTGCAGCTGGTTGTGTGTATGGTGTGTGTTGTGCGTGTGTGTCACTCTCCTTTTCCTCCCCCCCTCCCTTTTATGCTAGGTGGCTGTACTCACCGTCATCATCTTCGTTGGAGTTGGTGTTCCAGGTGGAGCATGGCGTAGAAGAGCATTGGGAAGTCTTGCAGTTCCGGTTCCATGGCGGCGTTGTTCTTCTCTGTGTCTCTGATGGTGAGTCTTTGATCTTCAGTGCAGTGTTTTCACCAGGCTTTTGATGGCGTTGGTTCCACCCTGGAAATCGTGGCGGATTGCAGTGTCATGATATGGTGGATGGTACCTTGTCTTCCGCCTGGCTGTTGATGGCTACCGCCGTGGTGAGTGGTGTTAACTACCTGGCGGATGTTGTGGTACGTTGGCTGTCTTTGAATGTTATCACCGCCATGGTCATAATTTGGGGGTAATTACCGCCAGCCTGTTGGCGGTATTACCGCCACTTTACCACTCACCACCAATGTCATAATGACCACCTTGCTCTCTTATGATGTGTCTCTCTCCTTTTTTCCCTTTTTTTATTTTCTCTCTTCTTATTCTTTGCTGTTTGTTTAGCCCTGAATAAGAGGAGATTCCGCAAAACACATGTTGGCAACTTCGGCACTTGATGGGCTAAGAAATGCAGATAATCATAATGTGGATGGTGATGATATTATGACAACTATTGGCCTGTCTCAATTATATTCATAAAAATAGGTTCGATTTGATACAATTGTAGTATCTCTAAGGTTTAATGTATTATGAGTTGTGATTTGGTGATTTGTGATAATACAGAAATATTTGTCAGTAAACTTTCTCTTGTGGTGGGGTTTGTATCTTGCTATTGGTTCATGCACTCAGCTTCTTCTCCCCACAGCCTTGTTGAATATGTAGTAATGTACAGTCAGGCGGATAACTGACTTGAGCGGGTGAGAGCGCAGGGCCATCTCTCACTTTATCCGTTTTTTGTAAATTGATACATCTGTCTGAGTGTGAATCACTGGTGGGAGTGATATGCATGTTGTTATATTGTGACTAAATAGATACATTCTGCACCTACACTGAACCCACTTGGTTCAGTTTGACATATTGTATTCAGAGATGTCATTGCACTGAAGGTATATTGTACATATATTAAAAGATTTGGTGTAGGTGTGGACTGGCACTTATGATTGCATGTATATGTCAGAGAAAGTTTGGTAAATGTCCTGTACATGTGTAACTTGAGCTAATATATGCTTACATTTACTCCCTAGATAACATGACACCAGACATGGCCAAGAGCTTTGAGCTTGGAGGTGCACGCTATGTCCATGTCCGTACGATTGCCCTTGGACATCCTAAAATGGGTCACATATATAAGAAGGCAAAGGCTGGTGGATTATGGGGGCCAGGAAGCAGGTACGCCCCACAGAAGACCCCTGCAGCAAAATATTCTCAGGGTGGCAAGCAGCAGCAGGGCAGCACAAAGCTGACTCCGGGACCCTCAAGTGAATCAAACTGGGCGGCCACCGGGAAAAAGAGGAACAGACGTGCTGCGCCCTCCAGTTTCAACTTTGCCAAGGTGAAAATTATGCAGTGAATGGACAGAAGGGTGGCTTGCATCGAGAAAGAGCAGGCGAGCATTCACAAAATATTAGTGACATGCCAGGAGGCACTGGAGCAGATCTAAACACAGATCTAACTCTCTCCCTGAGGACATTACCTTCCAAGTTATTTTTAGTGCTGATTTTTAGTAGGCCTAGTGATAGATAGGGTTTAGGCCGTCATTATGAACATGGCGGCAATCACCGCTCCGCCGGCGGTGGCAGTAACTACCTCCAATAGTCTGGCAGTCCGGACCGCCAAATAACGAAAGACATGAGAAACAGCCAGCGGGCCATCCACACACCGCCATCATCGGAGTGTCGGCAAAGACGGAAGAGGCCGCCCACAGGCCGATGGAAAGGCCCCACTTGCCCACCAAATAATGAAGCACAGGACTGCCGTCAGTTCCGGGGCGGGAACGTGGCGGAAACAAACCAAATAAAAGGAAACACTCACCGTAGGCACGCACAACGTGCCGAAGCAGACATGGAGAGAGAGTTGAAAATAATGCCAGTCCTGCTCCTTGCAATATACCTCCACGACCGTGACCGTCGATGAAGACGAGGGGAAGTACTGCAACCTAGTAAACATGGGAAGAAAGGGTACAGTTACACACCCACACCACCCACTCTGCATTCGCACTCCCAGCCCCTCACACCATCCCAAACCATACACACCTGAATAAGAGGTACTTACCCGACACAAGGCAAATAAAACCTGCCCAAAGTACACACATGTGCACACCACACCCCCCACAATGAAACATTGAACCATATCTCCATATTGTGCCAACAGCACCAGTGGGCACACAAACTTTATTACAAAAGTAATATAGGAATGTCCAAATAAGGCCATTGGCCAGTCCATGGAAAATACCATGAAGGGCCCAAATGGGCCGGACTTGACTCCCACATATGCAACGTAAAGGGAAATCAAGGGGGAAGCCAGGCACCTCAGGGAACAGGGGCGGGGGTGGCGGGGTGAGGACTTATGCCTGAAAATTGTGGACTTGGGCTTACATTTGGGAGGTGGAGGGGGTTTGGGTTTGCCCTTGGAAGGTGGGGGAGCAGGCTTGGATCGGGGTTCGCAGAGGGACCTGAGGCAGCACAGAGCATCTTCCTCTCTGGGGAAGGGGCACAGGAATGGGAAGGGCGGACTGTGGCAGACTTAGACGAGGAAGGAGTGGACAGGGCAAGGAGATGATCACGTTTAGGGACGAGACGGGGTGGGCCAGTGGGTTCAAACATGTCAACACAGGACAGGAAAGGTTTTTTATGGGCAGTTGGGGTGGATATGGAGGAAGGTGTGGTAGTGGAGGTAGAGGGAGTGCATGTAACAGGTTTAGGTGTGCTAGACGTGGATGCAGGGGCCTGTACAGTGTGGTGATGTGTGGTGGATGTGTGTTGAATGGGTGTCTGGGAACGTTTGAATGTCTTGAGAGAAGGGGGGTGGAGACAGTGGGACAAGACAGGCTGCCAGTGTAAATGGATGCTGTCTGGGTGTCTGCAGGTCTGGTGAGTGTGCTGCATGTGTCAGTCAATGTAGTTGTGGTGAGTGCAGGTGTGGTGTCTGGGGTGGATAACTGGATGTCAGATGTTATGGTGACTGCAAGTATGGGGCCAGCAGTAGTGACTGATGGTGCAGTGCTTGTGGGTGTGCATGTTGAGGTGACAGACAGGGAGACGGGAGAGGTGGATACACTGGGGGACGTGGATGTTGTTTTGTGTGCCTTTGTATTTTGGCTGTGTGCATGCCTGTGGTGGGAAGTGTGGTGCTTGTGTTTTGCAGTGCGCTTCTTCTGTGTTGAGGTGTGTACATGGCTGTCTGAATGTGTGCTTGTGATGGGTGAAGGGAGTGGGTGGTGGAAGGGGTAGAGGTGGTGGGAGGGGGGACGGAAAGACCAGGGACATTGGCTCTCTTCAAAGAGGAGGCCAGAGCCTGAAAAGATCTCTGAAGGCCAGACATGGCACTGTGAATGCCTTCCAGGTATGCATTGCATTGCTGCATCTGGGATGCTAGCCCCTGGATGGCATTCACGATGGTTGTCTGCCCTAGAGAGATGGACCTCAGCAGGTCAATAGCCTCCTCTGTGAGGGCAGCAGGGCTGACTGGGGCAGATGATGCGGAGCCTGGGGCAGAAGAGACGCCCACCCTCCTGGGTGAGCGGACCCGGGCAACTGGGTGGGGAACAACTGGGAGGGCAGTGATCGTATGGGGGGTGGTGGATGATGACACAGAATGGGTGGGCCCACTAGGGTCCGCTACCACCAGGGAGCTGCCATCGGAGGAGGTATCAGAGTCACTACCGCCAGTGGTAGTTGCCTCCCCCGTGGTACTCCCCTCGCTCCTCCAACCCACTGGTCCACTTGGGCTCCACCGACTCTGCCTCCTTTGGAACCATGGCCCGCTTGTAGGAGGCTGGCCTGGTTTGTAGTGGGTACTTTGGGTACTTACACCTTATACCAGGTCCCATTATCCCTTACTAGTGAAGTAGTAGTGTTGTAGCAGCTTAGGCTGATAGAGGTAGCTATAGCAGAGCAGCTTATGCTGAACTAGGAGACATGCAAAGCTCATGCAATACCACTTATAGTTACACAGTACTTATACACAAGTAAAGACAATACTCAGTATTACCAAAAATAAAGGTAGTTTAAAATATTTTAGATGCAATACTCCTTCTGGAGGTAAGTATTATACACAATATAAACACTAGACACCAAAATAAGGTAAGTAATTCGACATAGGATAGAGCAAACAATAGGAAATGCTATAGAATGTAATGGGAGAAAATAGGTCTAGGGGCAACACAAACCATATACTAAGAAAGTGGAATGCGAACCACGAATTCCCCCCTAGACAAGTGTAGTGTGTGCAGAATCACTGCGAGAGTAAGAATACAGTAAAGGAAAGTAAATTACCCCACCCCAGAGCCAAGAAAAGCAGGAGTAAAGTACTGCTAGTTTCCTTAGGACACACTACACCTCGTGATATGGATTATTGCAGTAACCAACCAAGTCGGCAAACAACAACTGTTGGATTCCTGGACCTGAATACCTGCAAAAGAAAGGGACCAAGTCCAGAAGTCGAAAGAAGTTCCATGAAGGACAGGAGCCCCTGTCAACCCAGAAGAGGTTGTAGGAAAGTACCATCTTGCTTGGCATGGTACCCCCATGTTTTACTTGTGTGTCAGTTTGTTTTTGCTTGTCTCACTGGGATCCTGCTAGCCAGGACCCAGTGCTCATAGTTGTGGCCTGAATGTGTTCCCTGTGTGGTGCCTAACTGTGTCACTGAGGATCTGCTAATCAGAACCTCAGTGCTTATGCTCTCTCTGTCTTTAAAATTGTCACTGCAGGCTACTGACCATTTTTACCAATTCTGATTGGTACACTGGAACACCTTTATAATTTCCCTAGTATAAGGTACCTAGGAACCCAGGGTATTGGGGTTCCAGGAGATCCTTGTAAATATGGAATACCGACCGCGCTGCTAGGGTGGAAAAAATAATTATGGGATGGCGGCGCAAGCTCCTTGTAAATATGGAACACCGACCGCGCTGCTAGAGTGGAAAAATTAATGATTGGACGGCGGCGCAAGCTCCTTGTAAATAAGGAATACCGACTGCGCTGCTAGAGTGGAAAAAATAATGATGGGACTGTGGCGCAAGCTCCTTGCAATTTGAAATACTGACCGCGGTGTTAGAGTAGAAAAAATAATGAGGGGACGGCGGCGCAAGCTCCTTGTAAAAATGGAACACTGACCGCGCTGCTAGAGTGGAAAAAATAATGATGGAACAGCGGCGCAAGCTCTTTGTAAATATGGAATACTGACCGCGCTGCTAGAGTGGAAAAAATAATGATGGGACCGCGGCGCAAGCTGCTTGTAAATACGGAATACCGACCGCGTTGCTAGGGTGGAAAAAATAATGATGGATCGGCGGCGCAACCTCCTTGCAATATGGAATACCGACTGCGCTGCTAGAGTAGAAAAAATAATTATGGGACGGCAGCACAAGCTCCTTGTAAATATGGAATACCGACCGCGCTCCTAGAGTAGAAAAAATAATGAGGGGACGGTGGCACAAGCTCCTTGTAAATATGAAATACCGACCGCGCTCCTAGAGTGGAAAAAAAATGATCGGACGGCGGCGCAAGCTCCTTGTAAATATGGAATACCGACCGCGCTGCTATAGTGGAAAAAATAATGATGGGACCGCAGCGCAAGCTCCTTGTAAATATGGAATACCGACAGCCCTGCTAGAGTGGAAAAAATGATGGGACGGCGGCACAAGCTCCTTGTAAATATGGAATACCGACAGCGCTGCTAGAGTGGAAAAAAAAATGATTAGACGGCGGCGCATGCTCCTTGTAAATATGGAATACCGACCGCGCGGCTAGAGTGGAAAAAATAATGATGGGACAGCAACGCAAGCTCCTTGTAAATATGGAATACCGACCGGGCTGCTTGAGTGGAAAAAATAATGATGGGACGGCGTTGCAAGCTCCTTGTAAATATGGAATACCGACCGGGCTGCTAGAGTGGAAAAAATAATGATGGGACGGCGTCGCAAGCTCCTTGTAAATATGGAATACCGACTGCGCTGCTAGAGTGGAAAAAATAATGATGGGACCACGGCGCAAGCTCCTTGTAAATATGGAATACCGACAGCGCTGCTAGAGTGGAAAAAATAATGAGGGGACGGCGGCGCAAGCTCCTTGTAAAAATGGAATACTGACCACGCTGCTAGGGTGGAAAAAATAATGATGGGAAGGCGGCGCAAGCTCCTTGTAAATATGGAATACCGACCGCGCTGTTAGAGTGGAAAAAACAATGATGGGACTGCGGCACAAGCTCCTTGCAATGTGGAATACCGACTGCGCTACTAAAGTAGAAAAAATAATGAGGGGACGGCGGCGCAAACTCCTTGTAAAAATGGAATACTGACCGCGCTGCTAGGGTGGAAAAAATAATGATGGGATGGCGGCGCAAGCTCCTTGTAAATATAGAATACCGACAGAGCTGCTAGAGTGGAAAAAAAAAGATGGGACGGCGGCGCAAGCTCCTTGCGAATATGGAATAACGACCGCGCTGCTAGAGTGGAAAAAATAATGATGGGACGGCGGCACAAACTCCTTGTAAATATAAAATATCGACCACGCTGCTAGAGAGCAAAAAAAATGATGGGACGGCGGCGCAAGCTCCTTGTAAATATGGAATACCGACCGCGCTGCTATAGTGGAAAAAATAATGATGGGACCAGAGCGCAAGCTCCTTGTAAATATGGAATACCGACAGCGCTGCTAGAATGGAAAAAAAAATATGGGACCACAGCGCAAGCTCCTTGTTAATACGGAATACCGACCGCGCTGCTACGGTGGAACAAATAATGATGGGACGGCAGCGCAAGCTCCTTGCAATATGGAATACCGACTGCGCTGCTAGAGTAGAAAAAATAATGATTAGACGGCGGCGCATGCTTCTTGTAAATATGGAATACCGACTGCGCGGCTAGAGTGGAAAACATAATGATGGGACGGCGTTGCAAGCTCCTTGTAAATATGAAACACCGACCGCGCTGCTAGAATAGAAAAAATAATGATGGGACGGCGGCGCAAGCGCCTTGTAAATATGGAATACCGACCGCGCTGCTAGAGTGGAAAAAATAATGATGGGACCACGGCGCAAGCTCCTTGTAAATATGGAATACCGACCGCGCTGCTAGAGTGGAAAAAATGATGGGACGGCGGTGCAAGCTCCTTGTAAATATGGAATACTGACCGCGCTGCTAGAGTGGAAAAAACAATGATGGGACTGCGGCACAAGCTCCTTGCAATGTGGAATACCGACCGCGCTGCTAGAGTAGAAAAAATAATGAGGGGACGGCGGCGCAAGCTCCTTGCAAAAATGGAATACTGACCGCACTGCTAGGGTGGAAAAAATAATGATGGGACGGCAGCGCAAGCTCCTTGTAAATATGGAATATCGTCCGCGCTGCTAGAGTGGAAAAATAATGATGGGACCGCGGCGCAAGCTCCTTGTAAATATGGAATACCGACAGCGCTGCTAGAGTGGAAAAAAAATGATGGGATGGCGGCGCAAGCTCCTTGCGCATATGGAATACCGACCGCGCTGCTAGAGTGGAAAAAATAATGATGGGACCACGGCGCAAGCTCCTTGTAAATATGGAATACCGACAGCGATGCTAGAGTGGAAAAAATGATGGGATGGCGGTGCAAGCTCCTTGTAAATCTCGAACACCGATTGCGCTGCTAGAGTGGAAAAAACAATGATGGGACTGCGGCACAACCTCCTTGCAATGTGGAGTACCGACCGCGCTGCTAGAGTAGAAAAAATAATGAGGGGACGGCGGCGCAAGCTACTTGCAAAAATGGAATACTGACCGCACTGCTAGGGTGGAAAAAATAATGATGGGACGGCAGCGCAAGCTCCTTTTAAATATGGAATACCGACAGCGCTGCTAGAGTGGAAAAAAAATGATGGGACGGCGGCGCAAGCTCCTTGCGCATATGGAATACCGACCGCGCTGCTAGAGTGGAAAAAATAATGAACGGACCACGGCGCAAGCTCCTTGTAAATATGGAATACCGACAGCGCTGCTAGAGTGGAAAAAATGATGGGATGGCGGTGCAAGCTCCTTGTAAATCTCGAATACCGACAGCGCTGCTAGAGTGGAAAAAACAATGATGGGACTGCGGCACAAGCTCCTTGCAATGTGGAATACCGACCGCGCTGCTAGATTAGAAAAAAGAATGAGGGGACGGAGGCGCAAGCTCCTTGTAAAAATGAAATACTGACCGCGCTGCTAGGGTGGAAAAAAAATGATAGGATGGCGGCGCAAGCTCCTTGTAAATATGGAATACCGTCCGCGCTGCTAGAACGGAAAAAATAATGATGGGACCGCGGCGCAAGCTCCTTGTAAATACGGAATACCAACTGCGCTGCTAGGGTGGAAAAAATAATGATGGGACCGCGGCGCAAGCTCCTTGTAAATACGGAATACCAACTGCGCTGCTAGGGTGGAAAAAGTAATGATGGGACCGCGGCGCAAGCTCCTTGCAATATGGAATACTGACTGCACTGCTAGAGTAGAAAAAATAATGATGGGACGGCAGCGCAAGCTCCCTGTAAATATGGAATACCGATCGTGCTGCTAGAGTAGAAAAAATAATGATGGGACGGCGGCACAAGCTCCTTGTAAATATGAAATACCGACCGCGCTGCTAGAGTGGAAAAAATAATGATGGGACTGCGGCGCAAGCTCCTTGTAAATATGGAATACCGACAGCGCTGCTAGAGTGGAAAAAATGATGGGACAGCGGCGCAAGCTCCTTGTAAATTTGGAATACCGACAGTGCTGCTAGAGTGGAAAAAATAATGATGGGACGGCGGCACAAGCTCCTTGTAAATATGGAACACAGACCGCTCTGCTAGAATAGAAAAAATAATGATGGGATGGCGGCGCAAGCTCCTTGCAAATATGGAATACCGACAGCGCTGCTAGAGTGGAAAAAATAATGATAGGATGGCGGCGCAAGCTCCTTGCAAATATGGAATACCGACTGCGCTGCTAGAGTGGAAAAAATAATGATGGGACGGCGGCGCAAGCTACTTGTAAATATGGAATACAGACCACGCAGCTAGAGTGGAAAAAATAATGATGGGACGGCGACGCAAGCTCCTTGTAAATATGGAATACTGACCACGCTGCTAGAGTGGAAAAAATAATGATGGGACGGCGGCACAAGCTCCTTGTAAATATGGAACACCGACCGCTCTGCTAGAATAGAAAAAATAGTAATGGGACGGCGGCGCAAGCTCCTTGTAAATATGGAATACCGATCATGCTGCTAGAGTGGAAAAAATAATGATGGGACGGGGGTGCAAGCTCCTTGTAAATATGGAATACCGACAGCGCTGCTAGAGTGGAAAAAAAATGATGGGATGGCGGTGCAAGCTCCTTGTAAATCTCGAATACCGACAGCACTGCTAGAGTGGAAAAAACAATGATGGGACTGCGGCACAAGCTCCTTGCAATGTGGAATACCGACCGCGCTGCTAGATTAGAAAAAAGAATGAGGGGACGGAGGCGCAAGCTCCTTGTAAAAATGAAATACTGACCGCGCTGCTAGGGTGGAAAAAAAATGATAGGATGGCGGCGCAAGCTCCTTGTAAATATGGAATACCGTCCGCGCTGCTAGAACGGAAAAAATAATGATGGGACCGCGGCGCAAGCTCCTTGTAAATACGGAATACCAACTGCGCTACTAGGGTGGAAAAAATAATGATGGGACCGCGGCGCAAGCTCCTTGTAAATACGGAATACCAACTGCGCTGCTAGGGTGGAAAAAGTAATGATGGGACCGCGGCGCAAGCTCCTTGCAATATGGAATACTGACTGCACTGCTAGAGTAGAAAAAATAATGATGGGACGGCAGCGCAAGCTCCCTGTAAATATGGAATACCGATCGTGCTGCTAGAGTAGAAAAAATAATGATGGGACGGCGGCACAAGCTCCTTGTAAATATGAAATACCGACCGCGCTGCTAGAGTGGAAAAAATAATGATGGGACTGCAGCGCAAGCTCCTTGTAAATATGGAATACCGACAGCGCTGCTAGAGTGGAAAAAATGATGGGACAGCGGCGCAAGCTCCTTGTAAATTTGGAATACCGACAGTGCTGCTAGAGTGGAAAAAATAATGATGGGACGGCGGCACAAGCTCCTTGTAAATATGGAACACAGACCGCTCTGCTAGAATAGAAAAAATAATGATGGGATGGCGGCGCAAGCTCCTTGCAAATATGGAATACCGACAGCGCTGCTAGAGTGGAAAAAATAATGATAGGATGGCGGCGCAAGCTCCTTGCAAATATGGAATACCGACTGCGCTGCTAGAGTGGAAAAAATAATGATGGGACGGCGGCGCAAGCTACTTGTAAATATGGAATACAGACCACGCAGCTAGAGTGGAAAAAATAATGATGGGACGGCGACGCAAGCTCCTTGTAAATATGGAATACTGACCACGCTGCTAGAGTGGAAAAAATAATGATGGGACGGCGGCACAAGCTCCTTGTAAATATGGAACACCGACCGCTCTGCTAGAATAGAAAAAATAGTAATGGGACGGCGGCGCAAGCTCCTTGTAAATATGGAATACCGATCATGCTGCTAGAGTGGAAAAAATAATGATGGGACGGCGGTGCAAGCTCCTTGTAAATATGGAATACGGACAGCGCTGCTAGAGTGGAAAAAAAATAATGGGACGGCGGCGCAATCTCGTGGCGCATGTGGAATACCGACCGCGCTGCAAGAGTGGAAAAAGTAATGATGGGACGGCAGCGCAAGCTCATTCTAAATATGGAATAAAGACAGCGCTGCTAGAGTGGAAACAATATTGATGGGACGGCGGCGCAAGCTACTTGTAAATATGGAATACAGACCACGCAGCTAGAGTGGAAAAAATAATGATGGGACGGCGACGCAAGCTCCTTGTAAATATGGAATACTGACCACGCTGCTAGAGTGGAAAAAATAATGATGGGACGGCGGCACAAGCTCCTTGTAAATATGGAACACCGACCGCTCTGCTAGAATAGAAAAAATAGTAATGGGACGGCGGCGCAAGCTCCTTGTAAATATGGAATACCGATCATGCTGCTAGAGTGGAAAAAATAATGATGGGACGGCGGTGCAAGCTCCTTGTAAATATGGAATACGGACAGCGCTGCTAGAGTGGAAAAAAAATTATGGGGCGGCGGCGCAATCTCGTGGCGCATGTGGAATACCGACCGCGCTGCAAGAGTGGAAAAAGTAATGATGGGACGGCAGCGCAAGCTCATTCTAAATATGGAATAAAGACAGCGCTGCTAGAGTGGAAAAAATATTGATGGGACGGCGGCGCAAGCTCCTTGTAAATATGGAATACTGACCGCGCTGCTAGAGTGGAAAAAATGATGATAGGACGGCGGCGCAAGCTCCTTGTAAATATGGAATACCGACCGCGCTGCTAGAGAAAAAATAAATAATGATGGGACTGCGGCACAAGCTCCTTGTAAATATGAAATACTGACCGCGCTGCTAGAGTGGAAAAAAATGATGCAACGGCGGCACAAGCTTCTTGTATATATGGAATACCGACCGCGCTGCTATAGTGGAAAAAATTATGATGGGACCACAGCGCAAGCTCCTTGTAAATATAGAATACCGACACCGCTGCTAGAGTGGAAAAAATGATGGAACGGCGGTGCAAGCTCCTTGTAAATATGGAACACCGACAGCGCTGCTAGAGTGGAAAAAATAATGATGGGACGGCTGTGCAAGCTCCTTGTAAATATGGAATACCGACCGTGCTGCAAGAGTGGAAAAAATAATTATGGGACGGCGTTGCAAGCTCCATGTAAATATGAAATACTGACCGCGCTGCTAGAGTGGAAAAAATAATGATGGGACGGCGGCGCAAGCTCCTTGTAAATATGGAATACCGACCGCGCTGCTATAGTGGAAAAAATAATGATGGGACCGCAGTGCAAGCTCCTTGTAAATATGGAATACCGACAGCGCTGCTAGAGTGGAAAAAATGAACGAACGGCGGCGCAAGCTCCTCGTAAATATGGAACACCGACAGCGCTGCTAGAGTGGAAAAAATAATGATGGGACGGTGGCGCAAGCTCCTTGTAAATATGGAATACCGACCGTGCTGCTAGAGTGGAAAAAATAATGATGGGACGGCGGCGCAAGCTCCTTGTAAATATGGAATACCGACCGCGCTGCTAGAGTGGAAAAAATAATGATGGGACCACGGCGCAAGCTCCTTGTAAATATGGAATACCGACAGCGCTGCTAGAGTGGAAAAAATGATGGGATGGCGGTGCAAGCTCCTTGTAAATCTCGAATACCGATTGCGCTGCTAGAGTGGAAAAAACAATGATGGGACTGCGGCACAACCTCCTTGCAATGTGGAGTACCGACTGCGCTGCTAGAGTAGAAAAAATAATGAGGGGACGGCGGCGCAAGCTCCTTGCAAAAATGGAATACTGACCGCACTGCTAGGGTGGAAAAAATAATGATGGGACGGCAGCACAAGCTCCTTTTAAATATGGAATACCGACAGCGCTGCTAGAGTGGAAAAAAAATGATGGGACGGCGGCGCAAGCTCCTTGCGCATATGGAATACCGACCGCGCTGCTAGAGTGGAAAAAATAATGATGGGACCACGGCGCAAGCTCCTTGTAAATATGGAATACCGACAGCGCTGCTAAAGTGGAAAAAATGATGGGATGGCGGTGCAAGCTCCTTGTAAATCTCGAATACCGATCGCGCTGCTAGAGTGGAAAAAACAATGATGGGACTGCGGCACAAGCTCCTTGCAATGTGGAATACCGACCGCGCTGCTAGATTAGAAAAAAGAATGAGGGGACGGAGGCGCAAGCTCCTTGTAAAAATGGAATACTGACCGCGCTGCTAGGGTGGAAAAAAAATGATAGGATGGCGGCGCAAGCTCCTTGTAAATATGGAATACCGTCCGCGCTGCTAGAACGGAAAAAATAATGATGGGACCGCGGCGCAAGCTCCTTGTAAATACTGAACACCAACTGCGCTGCAAGGGTGGAAAAAGTAATGATGGGACCGCGGCGCAAACTCCTTGCAATATGGAATACTGACTGCACTGCTAGAATAGAAAAAATAGTAATGGGACGGCGGCGCAAGCTCCTTGTAAATATGGAATACCGATCATGCTGCTAGAGTGGAAAAAATAATGATGGGACGGCGGTGCAAGCTCCTTGTAAATATGGAATACGGACAGCGCTGCTAGAGTGGAAAAAAAATGATGGGGCGGCGGCGCAAGCTCGTGGCGCATGTGGAATACCGACCGCGCTGCAAGAGTGGAAAAAGTAATGATGGGACGGCAGCGCAAGCTCATTCTAAATATGGAATACCGACAGCGCTGCTAGAGTGGAAAAAATAATGATGGGACGGCGGCGCAAGCTCCTTGTAAATATGGAATACTGACCGCGCTGCTAGAGTGGAAAAAATGATGATGGGACGGCGGCGCAAGCTCCTTGTAAATATGGAATACCGACCGCGCTGCTAGAGAAAAAATAAATAATGATGGGACTGCGGCACAAGCTCCTTGTAAATATGAAATACCGACCGCGCTGCTAGAGTGGAAAAAAATGATGCGACGGCGGCACAAGCTTCTTGTATATATGGAATACCGACCGCGCTGCTATAGTGGAAAAAATAATGATGGGACCACAGCGCAAGCTCCTTGTAAATATGGAATACCGACACCGCTGCTAGAGTGGAAAAAATGATGGAACGGCGGTGCAAGCTCCTTGTAAATATGGAACACCGACAGCGCTGCTAGAGTGGAAAAAATAATGATGGGACGGCTGTGCAAGCTCCTTGTAAATATGGAATACCGACCGTGCTGCTAGAGTGGAAAAAATGATGGACCGCAGTGCAAGCTCCTTGTAAATATGGAATACCGACAGCGCTGCTAGAGTGGAAAAAATGAACGAACGGCGGCGCAAGCTCCTCGTAAATATGGAACACCGACAGCGCTGCTAGAGTGGAAAAAATAATGATGGGACGGCGGCGCAAGCTCCTTGTAAATATGGAATACCGACCGTGCTGCTAGAGTGGAAAAAATAATGATGGGACGGCAGCGCAAGCTCCTTGTAAATATGGAATACCGACCGCGCTGCTAGACTAGAAAAAATAATGATGGGACGGCGGCACAAGCTCCTCGTAAATATGAAATACTGACCGCGCTGCTAGAGTGGAAAAAAAATGATGGGACGGCGGCGCAAGCTCCTTGTAAATATGGAATACCGACCGTGCTGCTATAGTGGAAAAAATAATGATGGGACCGCAGTGCAAGCTCCTTGTAAATATGGAATACCGACCGCGCTGCTAGAGTGGAAAAAATAATGATGGGACGGCGGCGCAAGCTCCTTGTAAATATGAAATACCGACCGCGCTGCTGGAGTAGAAAAAATAATGATGGGACGGCAGCACAAGCTCCTCGTAAATATGAAATACTGACTGCACTGCTAGAGTGGAAAACAAATGATGAGACGGCGGCACAAGCTCCTTGTAAATATGGAATCCCGACCGCGCTGCTATAGTGGAAAAAATAATGATGGGACCACAGTGCAAGCTCCTTCTAAATATGGAATACCGACAGCGCTGCTAGACTGGAAAAAATGATGGAACGGCGGCGCAAGCTCCTTGTAAATATGGAATACCGACAGTGCTGCTAGAGTGGAAATAATAATGATAGGACGGCGGCGCAAGCTCCTTGTAAATATGGAATACCGACCGCGCTGCTAGAGTGGAAAAAATAATGATAGGACGGCGACTCAAGCTCTTTGTAAATATGGAATACTGACCTCGCTGCTAGAGTGGAAAAAATAATGATGGGACGTGGCGCAAGCTCCTTGTAAATATGGAATACCGACAGCGCTGCTACAGAGGAAAAAATAATGATGGGACGGCGGCGTAAGCTCCTTGTAAATTTGGAATACCGACAGCGCTGCTAGAGTGGAAAAAATAATGATGGGATGGCGACGCAAGCTCCTTTCAAATATGGAATACCGACCGCGCTGCTAGAGTGGAAAAAAATGATGCGACGGCGGCACAAGCTTCTTGTATATATGGAATACTGACCACGCTGCTAGAGTGGAAAAAATAATGATGGGACGGCGGCACAAGCTCCTTCTAAATATGGAACACCGACTGCTCTGCTAGAATAGAAAAAATAGTAATGGGACGGCGGCGCAAGCTCCTTGTAAATATGGAATACCGATCATGCTGCTAGAGTGGAAAAAATAATGATGGGACGGCGGTGCAAGCTCCTTGTAAATATGGAATACCGACAGCGCTGCTCGAGTGAAAATAAAATGATGGGGCGGCGGCGCAAGCTCGTGGCGCATGTGGAATACCGACCGCGCTGCAAGAGTGGAAAAAGTAATGATGGGACGGCAGCGCAAGCTCATTCCAAATATGGAATACCAACAGCGCTGCTAGAGTGGAAAAAATAATGATGGGACGGCGGTGCAAGCTCCTTGTAAATATGGAATACTGACCGCGCTGCTAGAGTGGAAAAAATGATGATGGGACGGCTGCGCAAGCTCCTTGTAAATATGGAATACCGACCGCGCTGCTAGAGAAAAAATAAATAATGATGGGACTGCGGCACAAGCTCCTTGTAAATATGAAATACCGACCGCGCTGCAAGAGTGGAAAAAAATGATGCGACGGCGGCACAAGCTTCTTGTATATATGGAATACCGACCGCGCTGCTATAGTGGAAAAAATAATGATGGGACCACAGCGCAAGCTCCTTGCGCATATGGAATACCGACACCGCTGCTAGAGTGGAAAAAATGATGGAACGGCGGTGCAAGCTCCTTGTAAATATGGAACACCGACAGCGCTGCTAGAGTGGAAAAAATAATGATGGGATGGCTGTGCAAGCTCCTTGTAAATATGGAATACCGACCGTGCTGCTAGAGTGGAAAAAATAATTATGGGACGGCGTCGCAAGCTCCATGTAAATATGGAATACTGACCGCGCTGCTAGAGTTGAAAAAATAATGATGGGACGGCGGCGCAAGCTCCTTGTAAATATGGAATACCGACCGCGCTGCTATAGTGGAAAAAATAATGATTGGGACCGCAGTGCAAGCTCCTTGTAAATATTGAATACCGACAGCGCTGCTAGAGTGGAAAAAATGATGGAACGGCGGCGCAAGCTCCTCGTAAATATGGAACACCGACAGCGCTGCTAGAGTGGAAAAAATAATGATGGGATGGCGGCGCAAGCTCCTTGTAAATATGGAATACCGACCGTGCTGCTAGAGTGGAAAAAATAATGATGGGACGGTGGCGCAAGCTCCTTGTAAATATGGAATACCGACCACGCTGGTAGAGTAGAAAAAATAATGATGGGACGGCGGCACAAGCTCCTCGTAAATATGAAATACTGACCGCGCTGCTAGAGTGGAAAAAAAATGATGGGACGGCGGCGCAAGCTCCTTGTAAATATGGAATACCGACCGCGCTGCTATAGTGGAAAAAATAATGATGGGACCACAGTGCAAGCTCCTTGTAAATATGGAATACCGACAGCGCTGCTAGAGTGGAAAAAATAATGATGGGATGGCGTCGCAAGCTCCTTGTAAATATGAAATACCGACCGCGCTGCTAGAGTAGAAAAAATAATGATGGGACGGCGGCGCAAGCTCCTTGTAAATATGGAATACAGACCACACAGCTAGAGTGGAAAAAATAATGATGGGACGGCGACGCAAGCTCCTTGTAAATATGGAATACTGACCACGCTGCTAGAGTGGAAAAAATAATGATGGGACGGCGGCACAAGCTCCTTGTAAATATGGAACACCGACTGCTCTGCTAGAATAGAAAAAATAGTAATGGGACGGCGCGCAAGCTCCTTGTAAATATGGAATACCGATCATGCTGCTAGAGTGGAAAAAATAATGATGGGACGGCGACGCAAGCTCCTTGTAAATATGGAATACTGACCGCGCTGCTAGAGTGGAAAAAATGATGATGGGACGGCGGCACAAGCTCCTTGTAAATATGGAACACCGACTGCTCTGCTAGAATAGAAAAAATAGTAATGGGACGGCGGCGCAAGCTCCTTGTAAATATGGAATACCGATCATGCTGCTAGAGTGGAAAAAATAATGATGGGACGGCGGTGCAAGCTCCTTGTAAATATGGAATACCGACAGCGCTGCTCGAGTAAAAATAAAATGATGGGGCGGCGGCGCAAGCTCGTGGCGCATGTGGAATACCGACCGCGCTGCAAGAGTGGAAAAAGTAATGATGGGACGGCAGCGCAAGCTCATTCCAAATATGGAATACCAACAGCGCTGCTAGAGTGGAAAAAATAATGATGGGATGGCGGTGCAAGCTCCTTGTAAATATGGAATACTGACCGCGCTGCTAGAGTGGAAAAAATGATGATGGGACGGCGGCGCAAGCTCCTTGTAAATATGGAATACCGACCGCGCTGCTAGAGAAAAAATAAATAATGATGGGACTGCGGCACAAGCTCCTTGTAAATATGAAATACCGACCGCGCTCCTAGAGTGGAAAAAAATGATGCGACGGCGGCACAAGCTTCTTGTATATATGGAATACCGACCGCGCTGCTATAGTGGAAAAAATAATGATGGGACCACAGCGCAAGCTCCTTGCGCATATGGAATACCGACACCGCTGCTAGAGTGGAAAAAATGATGGAACAGCGGTGCAAGCTCCTTGTAAATATGGAACACCGACAGCGCTGCTAGAGTGGAAAAAATAATGATGGGATGGCTGTGCAAGCTCCTTGTAAATATGGAATACCGACCGTGCTGCTAGAGTGGAAAAAATAATTATGGGACGGCGTCGCAAGCTCCATGTAAATATGGAATACTGACCGCGCTGCTAGAGTTGAAAAAATAATGATGGGACGGCGGCGCAAGCTCCTTGTAAATATGGAATACCGACCGCGCTGCTATAGTGGAAAAAATAATGATTGGGACCGCAGTGCAAGCTCCTTGTAAATATTGAATACCGACAGCGCTGCTAGAGTGGAAAAAATGATGGAACGGCGGCGCAAGCTCCTCGTAAATATGGAACACCGACAGCGCTGCTAGAGTGGAAAAAATAATGATGGGATGGCGGCGCAAGCTCCTTGTAAATATGGAATACTGACCGTGCTGCTAGAGTGGAAAAAATAATGATGGGACGGCGGCGCAAGCTCCTTGTAAATATGGAATACCGACCGCGCTGCTAGAGTAGAAAAAATAATGATGGGACGGCGGCACAAGCTCCTCGTAAATATGAAATACTGACCGCGCTGCTAGAGTGGAAAAAAAATGATGGGACGGCGGCGCAAGCTCCTTGTAAATATGGAATACCGACCGCGCTGCTATAGTGGAAAAAATAATGATGGGACCTCAGTGCAAGCTCCTTGTAAATATGGAATACCGACAGCGCTGCTAGAGTGGAAAAAATAATGATGGGACGGCGTCGCAAGCTCCTTGTAAATATGAAATACCGACCGCGCTGCTAGAGTAGAAAAAATAATGATGGGACGGCAGCACAAGCTCCTCGTAAATATGAAATACTGACTGCGCTGCTAGAGTGGAAAACAAATGATGGGACGGCGGCACAAGCTCCTTGTAAATATGGAATACCGACCGCGCTGTTATAGTGGAAAAAATTATGATGGGACCACAGTGCAAGCTCCTTGTAAATATGGAATACCGACAGCGCTGCTAGAGTGGAAAAAATGATGGAACGGCGGCGCAAGCTCCTTGTAAATATGGAATACCGACAGTGCTGCTAGAGTGGAAAAAATAGTGATAGGACTACGGCGCAAGCTCCTTGTAAATATGGAATACCGACCGCGCTGCTAGAGTGGAAAAAATAATGATAGGACGGCGACTCAAGCTCTTTGTAAATATGGAATACTGACCTCGCTGCTAGAGTGGAAAAAATAATGATGGGACGGCGGCGCAAGCTCCTTGTAAATATGGAATACCGACAGCGCTGCTACAGAGGAAAAAATAATGATGGGACGGCGGCGCAAGCTCCTTGTAAATATGGAATACCGACAGCGCTGCTAGAGTGGAAAAAATAATGATGGGACGGCGACGCAACCTCCTTGTAAATATGGAATACCGACCACGCTGCTACAGTGGAAAAAATAATGATGGGATGGCGGTGCAAGCTCCTTGTTAATATGGAATACCGACAGCGCTGCTAGAGTGAAAAAAAAAAAGATGGGACGGCGTCGCAAGCTCCTTGCGCATATGGAATACCGACCGCGCTGCTAGAGTGGAAAAAATAAAGATGGGACCACGGCGCAAGCTCCTTGTAAATATGGAATACCGACAGCGCTGCTAGAGTGGAAAAAATGATGGGATGGCGGCGCAAGCTCCTTGTAAATATGGAATACCGACCGTGCTGCTAGAGTGGAAAAAATAATTATGGGACGGCGTCGCAAGCTCCTTGTAAATATGGAATACCGACCGCGCTGCTATAGTGGAAAAAATAATGATGGGACCGCAGTGCAAGCTCCTTGTAAATATTGAATACCCACAGCGCTGCTGGAGTGGAAAAAATGATGGAACGGCGGCGCAAGCTCCTCATAAATATGGAACACCGACAGCGCTGCTAGAGTGGAAAAAATAATGATGGGACGGCGGCGCAAGCTCCTTGTAAATATGGAATACCGACCGTGCTGCTAGAGTGGAAAAAATAATGATGGGACGGCGGTGCAAGCTTCTTGTAAATATGGAATACCAACCGCTCTGCTAGAGTAGAAAAAATAATGATGGGACGGCGGCACAAGCTCCTCGTAAATATGAAATACTGACCGCGCTGCTAGAGTGGAAAAAAAATGATGGGACGGCGGCGCAAGCTCCTTGTAAATATGGAATACCGACCGCGCTGCTATAGTGGAAAAAATAATGATGGGACCGCAGTGCAAGCTCCTTGTAAATATGAAATACTGACTGCGCTGCTAGAGTGGAAAACAAATGATGGGACGGCGGCGCAAGCTCCTTGTAAATATGGAATACCGACCGCGCTGCTATAGTGGAAAAAATAATGATGGGACCACAGTGCAAGCTCCTTGTAAATATGGAATACCGACAGCGCTGCTAGAGTGGAAAAAATGATGGAACGGCGGCGCAAGCTCCTTGTAAATATGGAATACCAACAGTGCTGCTAGAGTGGAAAAAATAGTGATAGGACGGCGGCGCAAGCTCCTTGTAAATATGGAATACCGTCCGCGCTGCTAGAACGGAAAAAATAATGATGGGACCGCGGCGCAAGCTCCTTGTAAATACGGAATACCAACTGCGCTGCTAGGGTGGAAAAAGTAATGATGGGACCGCGGCGCAAGCTCCTTGCAATATGGAATACTGACTGCACTGCTAGAGTAGAAAAAATAATGATGGGACGGCAGCGCAAGCTCCCTGTAAATATGGAATACCGATCGTGCTGCTAGAGTAGAAAAAATAATGATGGGACGGCGGCGCAAGCTCCTTGTAAATATGGAATACCAACCGCGCTGCTAGAGTGGAAAAAATAATGATGGGACTGCGGCGCAAGCTCCTTGTAAATATGGAATACCGACAGCGCTGCCAGAGTGGAAAAAATGATGGGACAGCGGCGCAAGCTCCTTGTAAATTTGGAATACCGACAGCGCTGCTAGAGTGGAAAAAATAATGATGGGACGGCGGCACAAGCTCATTGTAAATATGGAACACAGACCGCTCTGCTAGAATAGAAAAAATGATGATGGGATGGCGGCGCAAGCTCCTTGCAAATATGGAATACCGACAGCGCTGCTAGAGTGGAAAAAATAATGATAGGATGGCGGTGCAAGCTCCTTGCAAATACAGGGAGTGCAGAATTATTAGGCAAATGAGTGTTTTGACCACATCATCCTCTTTATGCATGTTGTCTTACTCCAAGCTGTATAGGCTCGAAAGCCTACTACCAATTAAGCATATTAGGTGATGTGCATCTCTGTAATGAGAAGGGGTGTGGTCTAATGACATCAACACCCTATATCAGGTGTGCATAATTATTAGGCAACTTCCTTTCCTTTGGCAAAATGGGTCAAAAGAAGGACTTGACAGGCTCAGAAAAGTCAAAAATAGTGAGATATCTTGCAGAGGGATGCAGCACTCTTAAAATTGCAAAGCTTCTGAAGCGTGATCATCGAACAATCAAGCGTTTCATTCAAAATAGTCAACAGGGTCGCAAGAAGCGTGTGGAAAAACCAAGGCGCAAAATAACTGCCCATGAACTGAGAAAAGTCAAGCGTGCAGCTGCCACGATGCCACTTGCCACCAGTTTGGCCATATTTCAGAGCTGAAACATCACTGGAGTGCCCAAAAGCACAAGGTGTGCAATACTCAGAGACATGGCCAAAGTAAGAAAGGCTGAAAGACGACCACCACTGAACAAGACACACAAGCTGAAACGTCAAGACTGGGCCAATAAATATCTCAAGACTGATTTTTCTAAGGTTTTATGGACTGATGAAATGAGAGTGAGTCTTGATGGGCCAGATGGATGGGCCCGTGGCTGGATTGGTAAAGGGCAGAGAGCTCCAGTCCGACTCAGACGCCAGCAAGGTGGAGGTGGAGTACTGGTTTGGGCTGGTATCATCAAAGATGAGCTTGTGGGGCCTTTTCGGGTTGAGGATGGAGTCAAGCTCAACTCCCAGTCCTACTGCCAGTTCCTGGAAGACACCTTCTTCAAGCAGTGGTACAGGAAGAAGTCTGCATCCTTCAAGAAAAACATGATTTTCATGCAGGACAATGCTCCATCACACGCGTCCAAGTACTCCACAGCGTGGCTGGCAAGAAAGGGTATAAAAGAAGGAAATCTAATGACATGGCCTCCTTATTCACCTGATCTGAACCCCATTGAGAACCTGTGGTCCATCATCAAATGTGAGATTTACAAGGAGGGAAAACAGTACACCTCTCTGAACAGTGTCTGGGAGGCTGTGGTTGCTGCTGCACGCAATGTTGAAGGTGAACAGATCAAAACACTGACAGAATCCATGGATGGCAGGCTTTTGAGTGTCCTTGCAAAGAAAGGTGGCTATATTGGTCACTGATTTGTTTTTGTTTTGTTTTTGAATGTCAGAAATGTATATTTGTGAATGTTGAGATGTTATATTGGTTTCACTGGTAATAATAAATAATTGAAATGGGTATATATATTTTTTTTGTTAAGTTGCCTAATAATTATGCACAGTAATAGTCACCTGCACACACAGATATCCCCCTAACATAGCTAAAACTAAAAACAAACTAAAAACTACTTCCAAAAATATTCAGCTTTGATATTAATGAGTTTTTTGGGTTAATTGAGAACATGGTTGTTGTTCAATAATAACATTAATCCTCAAAAATACAACTTGCCTAATAATTCTGCACTCCCTGTATGGAATACCGACTGCGCTGCTAGAGTGGAAAAAATAATGATGGTACGGCGGCGCAAGCTACCTGTAAATATGGAATACAGACCACGCAGCTAGAGTGGAAAAAATAATGATGGGACGGCGAAGCAAGCTCCTTGTAAATATGGAATACTGACCACGCTGCTAGAGTGGAAAAAATAATGATGGGACGGCGGCACAAGCTCCTTGTAAATATGTAACACCGACCGCTCTGCTAGAATAGAAAAAATAGTAATGGGACGGCGGCGCAAGCTCCTTGTAAATATGGAATACCGATCATGCTGCTAGAGTGGAAAAAATAATGATGGGACGGCGGTGCAAGCTCCTTGTAAATATGGAATACGGACAGCGCTGCTAGAGTGGAAAAAAAATGATGGGACGGCGGCGCAAGCTCCTTGTAAATATGGAATACCGACCGCGCTGCTATAGTGGAAAAAATAATTATGGGACGGCGTCGCAAGCTCCATTTAAATATGGAATACTGACCGCGCTGCTAAAGTGGAAAAAATAACGATGGGACGGCGGCGCAAGCTCCTTGTAAATATGGAATACCGACCGCGCTGCTATAGTGGAAAAAATAATGATGGGACCGCAGTGCAAGCTCCTTGTAAATATTAAATACCCACAGCGCTGCTGGAGTGGAAAAAATGATGGAACGGCGGCGCAAGCTCCTCGTAAATATGGAACACCGACAGCGCTGCTAGAGTGGAAAAAATAATGATGGGACGGCGGCGCAAGCTCCTTGTAAATATGGAATACCGACCGTGCTGCTAGAGTGGAAAAAATAATGATGGGACGGCGGCGCAAGCTTCTTGTAAATATGGAATACCAACCGCTCTGCTAGAGTAGAAAAAATAATGATGGGAC
The DNA here is from genome assembly GCF_031143425.1 of Pleurodeles waltl. Classification (NCBI taxonomy): domain Eukaryota; kingdom Metazoa; phylum Chordata; class Amphibia; order Caudata; family Salamandridae; genus Pleurodeles; species Pleurodeles waltl. The sequence goes on from NC_090448.1 coordinate 1,192,213,394, forward strand.
GGCGGCACAAGCTCCTCGTAAATATGAAATACTGACCGCGCTGCTAGAGTGGAAAAAAAATGATGGGACGGCGGCGCAAGCTCCTTGTAAATATGGAATACCGACCGCGCTGCTATAGTGGAAAAAATAATGATGGGACCGCAGTGCAAGCTCCTTGTAAATATGAAATACTGACTGCGCTGCTAGAGTGGAAAACAAATGATGGGACGGCGGCGCAAGCTCCTTGTAAATATGGAATACCGACCGCGCTGCTATAGTGGAAAAAATAATGATGGGACCACAGTGCAAGCTCCTTGTAAATATGGAATACCGACAGCGCTGCTAGAGTGGAAAAAATGATGGAACGGCGGCGCAAACTCCTTGTAAATATGGAATACCAACAGTGCTGCTAGAGTGGAAAAAATAGTGATAGGACGGCGGCGCAAGCTCCTTGTAAATATGGAATACCGTCCGCGCTGCTAGAACGGAAAAAATAATGATGGGACCGCGGCGCAAGCTCCTTGTAAATACGGAATACCAACTGCGCTGCTAGGGTGGAAAAAGTAATGATGGGACCGCGGCGCAAGCTCCTTGCAATATGGAATACTGACTGCACTGCTAGAGTAGAAAAAATAATGATGGGACGGCAGAGCAAGCTCCCTGTAAATATGGAATACCGATCGTGCTGCTAGAGTAGAAAAAATAATGATGGGACGGCGGCACAAGCTCCTTGTAAATATGAAATACCGACCGCGCTGCTAGAGTGGAAAAAATAATGATGGGACTGCGGCGCAAGCTCCTTGTAAATATGGAATACCGACAGCGCTGCCAGAGTGGAAAAAATGATGGGACAGCGGCGCAAGCTCCTTGTAAATTTGGAATACCGACAGCGCTGCTAGAGTGGAAAAAATAATGATGGGACGGCGGCACAAGCTCATTGTAAATATGGAACACAGACCGCTCTGCTAGAATAGAAAAAATGATGATGGGATGGCGGCGCAAGCTCCTTGCAAATATGGAATACCGACAGCGCTGCTAGAGTGGAAAAAATAATGATAGGATGGCGGCGCAAGCTCCTTGCAAATATGGAATACCGACTGCGCTGCTAGAGTGGAAAAAATAATGATGGGACGGCGGCGCAAGCTACTTGTAAATATGGAATACAGACCACGCAGCTAGAGTGGAAAAAATAATGATGGGACGGCGAAGCAAGCTCCTTGTAAATATGGAATACTGACCACGCTGCTAGAGTGGAAAAAATTATGATGGGACGGCGGCACAAGCTCCTTGTAAATATGTAACACCGACCGCTCTGCTAGAATAGAAAAAATAGTAATGGGACGGCGGCGCAAGCTCCTTGTAAATATGGAATACCGATCATGCTGCTAGAGTGGAAAAAATAATGATGGGACGGCGGTGCAAGCTCCTTGTAAATATGGAATACGGACAGCGCTGCTAGAGTGGAAAACAAATGATGGGACGGCGGCGCAAGCTCCTTGTAAATATGGAATACCGACCGCGCTGCTATAGTGGAAAAAATAATGATGGGACGGCAACGCAAGCTCATTCTAAATATGGAATACCAACAGCGCTGCTAGAGTGGAAAAAATAATGATGGGACGGCGGCGCAAGCTCCTTGTAAATATGGAATACTGACCGCGCTGCTAGAGTGGAAAAAATGATGATGGGACGGCGGCGCAAGCTCCTTGTAAATATGGAATACCGACCGCGCTGCTAGAGTGGAAAAAATAATGATGGGACGGCAGCGCAAGCTCATTCTAAATATGGAATACCAACAGCGCTGCTAGAGTGGAAAAAATAATGATGGGACGGCGGCGCAAGCTCCTTGTAAATATGGAATACTGACCGCGCTGCTAGAGTGGAAAAAATGATGATGGGACGGCGGCGCAAGCTCCTTGTAAATATGGAATACCGACCGCGCTGCTAGAGAAAAAATAAATAATGATGGGACTGCGGCACAAGCTCCTTGTAAATATGAAATACCGACTGCGCTGCTAGAGTGGAAAAAAATGATGCGACGGCGGCACTAGCTCCTTGTATATATGGAATACCGACCGCGCTGCTAGAGTGGAAAAAATAATGATGGGATGGCTGTGCAAGCTCCTTGTAAATATGGAATACCGACCGTGCTGCGAGAGTGGAAAAAATAATTATTTGACGGCGTCGCAAGCTCCATGTAAATATGAAATACTGACCGCGCTGCTAGAGTGGAAAAAATAATGATGGGACGGCGGCGCAAGCTCCTTGTAAATATGGAATACCGACCGCGCTGCTATAGTGGAAAAAATAATGATGGGACCGCAGTGCAAGCTCCTTGTAAATATGGAATACCGACAGCGCTGCTAGAGTGGAAAAAATGAACGAACGGCGGCGCAAGCTCCTCGTAAATATGGAACACCGACAGCGCTGCTAGAGTGGAAAAAATAATGATGGGACGGTGGCGCAAGCTCCTTGTAAATATGGAATACCGACCGTGCTGCTAGAGTGGAAAAAATAATGATGGGACGGCGGCGCAAGCTCCTTGTAAATATGGAATACCGACCGCGCTGCTAGAGTGGAAAAAATAATGATGGGACCACGGCGCAAGCTCCTTGTAAATATGGAATACCGACAGCGCTGCTAGAGTGGAAAAAATGATGGGATGGCGGTGCAAGCTCCTTGTAAATCTCGAATACCGATTGCGCTGCTAGAGTGGAAAAAACAATGATGGGACTGCGGCACAACCTCCTTGCAATGTGGAGTACCGACCGCGCTGCTAGAGTAGAAAAAATAATGAGGGGACGGCGGCGCAAGCTACTTGCAAAAATGGAATACTGACCGCACTGCTAGGGTGGAAAAAATAATGATGGGACGGCAGCGCAAGCTCCTTTTAAATATGGAATACCGACAGCGCTGCTAGAGTGGAAAAAAAATGATGGGACGGCGGCGCAAGCTCCTTGCGCATATGGAATACCGACCGCGCTGCTAGAGTGGAAAAAATAATGATGGGACCACGGCACAAGCTCCTTGTAAATATGGAATACCGACAGCGCTGCTAGAGTGGAAAAAATGATGGGATGGCGGTGCTTGCTCCTTGTAAATCTCGAATACCGACCGCGCTGCTAGAGTGGAAAAAACAATGATGGGACTGCGGCACAAGCTCCTTGCAATGTGGAATACCGACCGCGCTGCTAGATTAGAAAAAAGAATGAGGGGACGGAGGCGCAAGCTCCTTGTAAAAATGGAATAGTGACCGCGCTGCTAGGGTGGAAAAAAAATGATAGGATGGCGGCGCAAGCTCCTTGTAAATATGGAATACCGTCCACGCTGCTAGAACGGAAAAAATAATGATGGGACCGCGGCGCAAGCTCCTTGTAAATACGGAATACCAACTGCGCTGCTAGGGTGGAAAAAGTAATGATGGGACCGCGGCGCAAGCTCCTTGAAATATTGAATACTGACCGCACTGCTAGAGTAGAAAAAATAATGATGGGACGGCAGCGCAAGCTCCCTGTAAATATGGAATACCGATCGTGCTGCTAGAGTAGAAAAAATAATGATGGGACGGCGGCACAAACTCCTTGTAAATATGAAATACCGACCGCGCTGCTAGAGTGGAAAAAATAATGATGGGACTGCGGCGCAAGCTCCTTGTAAATATGGAATACCGACAGCGCTGCTAGAGTGGAAAAAATGATGGGACAGCGGCGCAAGCTCCTTGTAAATTTGGAATACCGACAGCGCTGCTAGAGTGGAAAAAATAATGATGGGACGGCGGCACAAGCTCCTTGTAAATATGGAACACAGACCGCTCTGCTAGAATAGAAAAAATAATGATGGGATGGCGGCGCAAGCTCCTTGCAAATATGGAATACCGACAGCGCTGCTAGAGTGGAAAAAATAATGATAGGATGGCGGCGCAAGCTCCTTGCAAATATGGAATACCGACTGCGCTGCTAGAGTGGAAAAAATAATGATGGGACGGCGGCGCAAGCTACTTGTAAATATGGAATACGGACCACGCAGCTAGAGTGGAAAAAATAATGATGGGACAGCGACGCAAGCTCCTTGTAAACATGGAATACTGACCACGCTGCAAGAGTGGAAAAAATAATGATGGGACGGCGGCACAAGCTCCTTGTAAATATGGAACACTGACCGCTCTGCTAGAATAGAAAAAATAGTAATGGGACGGCGGCGCAAGCTCCTTGTAAATATGGAATACCGATCATGCTGCTAGAGTGGAAAAAATAATGATGGGACGGCGGTGCAAGCTCCTTGTAAATATGGAATACGGACAGCGCTGCTAGAGTGGCAAAAAAATGATGGGGCGGCGGCTCAAGCTTGTGGCGCATGTGGAATACCGACCGCGCTGCAAGAGTGGAAAAAGTAATGATGGGACGGCAGCGCAAGCTCATTCTAAATATGGAATACCGACAGCGCTGCTAGAGTGGAAAAAATAATGATGGGACGGCGGCGCAAGCTCCTTGTAAATATGGAATACTGACCGCGCTGCTAGAGTGGAAAAAATGATGATGGGACGGCGGCGCAAGCTCCTTGTAAATATGGAATACCGACCGCGCTGCTAGAGAAAAAATAAATAATGATGGGACTGCGGCACAAGCTCCTTGTAAATATGAAATACCGACTGCGCTGCTAGAGTGGAAAGAAATGATGCGACGGCGGCACAAGCTTCTTGTATATATGGAATACCGACCGCGCTGCTATAGTGGAAAAAATAATGATGGGACCACAGCGCAAGCTCCTTGTAAATATGGAATACCGACACCGCTGCTAGAGTGGAAAAAATGATGGAACGGCGGTGCAAGCTCCTTGTAAATATGGAACACCGACAGCGCTGCTAGAGTGGAAAAAATAATGATGGGACGGCTGTGCAAGCTCCTTGTAAATATGGAATACCGACCGTGCTGCTAGAGTGGAAAAAATAATCATGGGACGGCGTCGCAAGCTCCATGTAAATATGAAATACTGACCGCGCTGCTAGAGTGGAAAAAATAATGATGGGACGGCGGCGCAAGCTCCTTGTAAATATGGAATACCGACCGCGCTGCTATAGTGGAAAAAATAATGATGGGACCGCAGTGCAAGCTCCTTGTAAATATGGAATACCGACAGCGCTGCTAGAGTGGAAAAAATGAACGAACGGCGGCGCAAGCTCCTCGTAAATATGGAACACCGACAGCGCTGCTAGAGTGGAAAAAATAATGATGGGACGGCGGCGCAAGCTCCTTGTAAATATGGAATACCGACCGTGCTGCTAGAGTGGAAAAAATAATGATGGGACGGCGGCGCAAGCTCCTTGTAAATATGGAATACCGACCGCGCTGCTAGACTAGAAAAAATAATGATGGGACGGCGGCACAAGCTCCTCGTAAATATGAAATACTGACCGCGCTGCTAGAGTGGAAAAAAAATGATGGGACGGCGGCGCAAGCTCCTTGTAAATATGGAATACCGACCGTGCTGCTATAGTGGAAAAAATACTGATGGGACCGCAGTGCAAGCTCCTTGTAAATATGGAATACCGACCGCGCTGCTAGAGTGGAAAAAATAATGATGGGACGGCGGCGCAAGCTCCTTGTAAATATGAAATACCGACCGCGCTGCTAGAGTAGAAAAAATAATGATGGGACGGCAGCACAAGCTCCTCGTAAATATGAAATACTGACTGCACTGCTAGAGTGGAAAACAAATGATGGGACGGCGGCACAAGCTCCTTGTAAATATGGAATCCCGACCGCGCTGCTATAGTGGAAAAAATAATGATGGGACCACAGTGCAAGCTCCTTGTAAATATGGAATAACGACAGCGCTGCTAGACTGGAAAAAATGATGGAACGGCGGCGCAAGCTCCTTGTAAATATGGAATACCGACAGTGCTGCTAGAGTGGAAAAAATAATGATAGGACGGCGGCGCAAGCTCCTTGTAAATATGGAATACCGACCGCGCTGCTAGAGTGGAAAAAATAATGATAGGACGGCGACTCAAGCTCTTTGTAAATATGGAATACTGACTTCGCTGCTAGAGTGGAAAAAATAATGATGGGACGGCGGCGCAAGCTCCTTGTAAATATGGAATACCGACAGCGCTGCTACAGAGGAAAAAATAATGATGGGACGGCGGCGCAAGCTCCTTGTAAATTTGGAATACCGACAGCGCTGCTAGAGTGGAAAAAATAATGATGGGATGGCGACGCAAGCTCCTTTCAAATATGGAATACCGACTGCGCTGCTAGAGTGGAAAAAATAATGATGGGACGGCGGCGCAAGCTCCTTGTAAATATGGAATACAGACCACGCAGCTAGAGTGGAAAAAATAATGATGGGACGGCAACGCAAGCTCCTTGTAAATATGGAATACTGACCACGCTGCTAGAGTGGAAAAAATAATGATGGGACGGCGGCACAAGCTCCTTGTAAATATGGAACACCGACTGCTCTGCTAGAATAGAAAAAATAGTAATGGGATGGCGGCGCAAGCTCCTTGTAAATATGGAATACCGATCATGCTGCTAGAGTGGAAAAAATAATGATGGGACGGCGGTGCAAGCTCCTTGTAAATATGGAATACCGACAGCGCTGCTCGAGTGAAAATAAAATGATGGGGCGGCAGCGCAAGCTCGTGGCGCTGGTGGAATACCGACCGCGCTGCAAGAGTGGAAAAAGTAATGATGGGACGGCAGCGCAAGCTCATTCCAAATATGGAATACCAACAGCACTGCTAGAGTGGAAAAAATAATGATGGGACGGCGGTGCAAGCTCCTTGTAAATATGGAATACTGACCGCGCTGCTAGAGTGGAAAAAATGATGATGGGACGGCGGCGCAAGCTCCTTGTAAATATGGAATACCGACCGCGCTGCTAGAGAAAAAATAAATAATGATGGGACAGCGGCACAAGCTCCTTGTAAATATGAAATACCGACCGCGCTGCTAGAGTGGAAAAAAATGATGCAACGGCGGCACAAGCTTCTTGTATATATGGAATACCGACCGCGCTGCTATAGTGGAAAAAATAATGATGGGACCACAGCGCAAGCTCCTTGCGCATATGGAATACCGACACCGCTGCTAGAGTGGAAAAAATGATGGAACGGCGGTGCAAGCTCCTTGTAAATATGGAACACTGACAGCGCTGCTAGAGTGGAAAAAATAATGATGGGACGGCTGTGCAAGCTCCTTGTAAATATGGAATACCGACCGTGCTGCTAGAGTGGAAAAAATAATTATGGAACGGCGTCGCAATCTCCATGTAAATATGGAATACTGACCGCGCTGCTAGAGTTGAAAAAATAATGATGGGACGGCGGCGCAAGCTCCTTGTAAATATGGAATACCGACCGCGCTGCTATAGTGGAAAAAATAATGATGGGACCGCAGTGCAAGCTCCTTGTAAATATTGAATACCGACAGCGCTGCTAGAGTGGAAAAAATGATGGAACGGCGGCGCAAGCTCCTCGTAAATATGGAACACCGACAGCGCTGCTAGAGTGGAAAAAATAATGATGGGACGGCGGCGCAAGCTCCTTCTAAATATGGAATACCGACCGTGCTGCTAGAGTGGAAAAAATAATGATGGGACGGCGGCGCAAGCTCCTTGTAAATATGGAATACCGACCGCGCTGCTAGAGTAGAAAAATAATGATGGGACGGCAGCACAAGCTCCTCGTAAATATGAAATACTGACCGCGCTGCTAGAGTGGAAAAAAAATGATGGGACGGCGGCGCAAGCTCCTTGTAAATATGGAATACCGACCGCGCTGCTATAGTGGAAAAAATAATGATGGGACCACAGTGCAAGCTCCTTGTAAATATGGAATACCGACAGCGCTGCTAGAGTGGAAAAAATAATGATGGGACGGCGTCGCAAGCTCCTTGTAAATATGAAATTCCGACCGCGCTGCTAGAGTAGAAAAAATAATGATGGGACGGCAGCACAAGCTCCTCGTAAATATGAAATACTGACTGCGCTGCTAGAGTGGAAAACAAATGATGGGACGGCGGCACAAGCTCATTGTAAATATGGAATACCGACTGCGCTGCTATAGTGGAAAAAATTATGATGGGACCACAGTGCAAGCTCCTTGTAAATATGGAATACCGACAGCGCTGCTAGAGTGGAAAAAATGATGTAACGGCGGCGCAAGCTCCTTGTAAATATGGAATACCGACAGTGTTGCTAGAGTGGAAAAAATAGTGATAGGACGACGGCGCAAGCTCCTTGTAAATATGGAATACCGACCGCGCTGCTAGAGTGGAAAAAATAATGATAGGACGGCGACTCAAGCTCTTTGTAAATATGGAATACCGACCGCTCTGCTAGAGTAGAAAAAATAATGATGGGACGGCGGCACAAGCTCCTCGTAAATATGAAATACTGACCGCGCTGCTAGAGTGGAAAAAAAATGATGGGACGGCGGCGCAAGCTCCTTGTAAATATGGAATACCGACCGCGCTGCTATAGTGGAAAAAATAATGGAACGGCGGCGCAAGCTCCTCGTAAATATGGAACACCGACAGCGCTGCTAGAGTGGAAAAAATAATGATGGGACGGCGGCGCAAGCTCCTTCTAAATATGGAATACCGACCGTGCTGCTAGAGTGGAAAAAATAATGATGGGACGGCGGCGCAAGCTCCTTGTAAATATGGAATACCGACCGCGCTGCTAGAGTAGAAAAATAATGATGGGACGGCAGCACAAGCTCCTCGTAAATATGAAATACTGACCGCGCTGCTAGAGTGGAAAAAAAATGATGGGACGGCGGCGCAAGCTCCTTGTAAATATGGAATACCGACCGCGCTGCTATAGTGGAAAAAATAATGATGGGACCACAGTGCAAGCTCCTTGTAAATATGGAATACCGACAGCGCTGCTAGAGTGGAAAAAATAATGATGGGACGGCGTCGCAAGCTCCTTGTAAATATGAAATTCCGACCGCGCTGCTAGAGTAGAAAAAATAATGATGGGACGGCAGCACAAGCTCCTCGTAAATATGAAATACTGACTGCGCTGCTAGAGTGGAAAACAAATGATGGGACGGCGGCACAAGCTCATTGTAAATATGGAATACCGACTGCGCTGCTATAGTGGAAAAAATTATGATGGGACCACAGTGCAAGCTCCTTGTAAATATGGAATACCGACAGCGCTGCTAGAGTGGAAAAAATGATGTAACGGCGGCGCAAGCTCCTTGTAAATATGGAATACCGACAGTGTTGCTAGAGTGGAAAAAATAGTGATAGGACGACGGCGCAAGCTCCTTGTAAATATGGAATACCGACCGCGCTGCTAGAGTGGAAAAAATAATGATAGGACGGCGACTCAAGCTCTTTGTAAATATGGAATACCGACCGCTCTGCTAGAGTAGAAAAAATAATGATGGGACGGCGGCACAAGCTCCTCGTAAATATGAAATACTGACCGCGCTGCTAGAGTGGAAAAAAAATGATGGGACGGCGGCGCAAGCTCCTTGTAAATATGGAATACCGACCGCGCTGCTATAGTGGAAAAAATAATGATGGGACCGCAGTGCAAGCTCCTTGTAAATATGGAATACCGACCGCGCTGCTAGAGTGGAAAAAATTATGATGGGACGGCGGCGCAAGCTCCTTGTAAATATGAAATACCGACCGCGCTGCTAGAGTAGAAAAAATAATGATGGGACGGCAGCACAAGCTCCTCGTAAATATGAAATATTGACTGCGCTGCTAGAGTGGAAAACAAATGATGGGACGGCGGCGCAAGCTCCTTGTAAATATGGAATACCGACCGCGCTGCTATAGTGGAAAAAATAATGATGGGACCACAGTGCAAGCTCCTTGTAAATATGGAATACCGACAGCGCTGCTAGAGTGGAAAAAATGATGGAACGGCGGCGCAAGCTCCTTGTAAATATGGAATACCGACAGTGCTGCTAGAGTGGAAAAAATAGTGATAGGACGGCGGCGCAAGCTCCTTGTTAATATGGAATAGCGACCGCGCTGCTAGAGTTGAAAAAATAATGATGGGACGGCGGCGCAAGCTCCTTGTAAATATGGAATACCGACCGCGCTGCTATAGTGGAAAAAATAATGATGGGACCGCAGTGCAAGCTCCTTGTAAATATTGAATACCGACAGCGCTGCTAGAGTGGAAAAAATGATGGAACGGCGGCGCAAGCTCCTCGTAAATATGGAACACCGACAGCGCTGCTAGAGTGGAAAAAATAATGATGGGACGGCGGCGCAAGCTCCTTCTAAATATGGAATACCGACCGTGCTGCTAGAGTGGAAAAAATAATGATGGGACGGCGGCGCAAGCTCCTTGTAAATATGGAATACCGACCGCGCTGCTAGAGTAGAAAAATAATGATGGGACGGCAGCACAAGCTCCTCGTAAATATGAAATACTGACCGCGCTGCTAGAGTGGAAAAAAAATGATGGGACGGCGGCGCAAGCTCCTTGTAAATATGGAATACCGACCGCGCTGCTATAGTGGAAAAAATAATGATGGGACCACAGTGCAAGCTCCTTGTAAATATGGAATACCGACAGCGCTGCTAGAGTGGAAAAAATAATGATGGGACGGCGTCGCAAGCTCCTTGTAAATATGAAATTCCGACCGCGCTGCTAGAGTAGAAAAAATAATGATGGGACGGCAGCACAAGCTCCTCGTAAATATGAAATACTGACTGCGCTGCTAGAGTGGAAAACAAATGATGGGACGGCGGCACAAGCTCATTGTAAATATGGAATACCGACTGCGCTGCTATAGTGGAAAAAATTATGATGGGACCACAGTGCAAGCTCCTTGTAAATATGGAATACCGACAGCGCTGCTAGAGTGGAAAAAATGATGTAACGGCGGCGCAAGCTCCTTGTAAATATGGAATACCGACAGTGTTGCTAGAGTGGAAAAAATAGTGATAGGACGACGGCGCAAGCTCCTTGTAAATATGGAATACCGACCGCGCTGCTAGAGTGGAAAAAATAATGATAGGACGGCGACTCAAGCTCTTTGTAAATATGGAATACCGACCGCTCTGCTAGAGTAGAAAAAATAATGATGGGACGGCGGCACAAGCTCCTCGTAAATATGAAATACTGACCGCGCTGCTAGAGTGGAAAAAAAATGATGGGACGGCGGCGCAAGCTCCTTGTAAATATGGAATACCGACCGCGCTGCTATAGTGGAAAAAATAATGATGGGACCGCAGTGCAAGCTCCTTGTAAATATGGAATACCGACCGCGCTGCTAGAGTGGAAAAAATTATGATGGGACGGCGGCGCAAGCTCCTTGTAAATATGAAATACCGACCGCGCTGCTAGAGTAGAAAAAATAATGATGGGACGGCAGCACAAGCTCCTCGTAAATATGAAATATTGACTGCGCTGCTAGAGTGGAAAACAAATGATGGGACGGCGGCGCAAGCTCCTTGTAAATATGGAATACCGACCGCGCTGCTATAGTGGAAAAAATAATGATGGGACCACAGTGCAAGCTCCTTGTAAATATGGAATACCGACAGCGCTGCTAGAGTGGAAAAAATGATGGAACGGCGGCGCAAGCTCCTTGTAAATATGGAATACCGACAGTGCTGCTAGAGTGGAAAAAATAGTGATAGGACGGCGGCGCAAGCTCCTTGTTAATATGGAATAGCGACCGCGCTGCTAGAGTGGAAAAAATAATGATAGGACGGCGACTCAAGCTCTTTGTAAATATGGAATACTGACCTCGCTGCTAGAGTGGAAAAAATAATGATGGGACGGCGGCGCAAGCTCCTTGTAAATATGGAATACTGACAGCGCTGCTACAGAGGAAAAAATAATGATGGGACGGCGGCGCAAGCTCCTTGTAAATATGGAATACCGACAACGCTGCTAGAGTGGAAAAAATAATGATGGGACGGCGACGCAAGCTCCTTGTAAATATGGAATACCGACCACGCTGCTACAGTGGGAAAAATAATGATGGGATGGCGGTGCAAGCTCCTTGTTAATATGGAATACCGACAGCGCTGCTAGAGTGAAAAAAAAAAAGATGGGACGGCGTTGCAAGCTCCTTGCGCATATGGAATACCGACCGCGCTGCTAGAGTGGAAAAAATAATGATGGGACCACGGCGCAAGCTCCTTGTAAATATGGAATACCGACAGCGCTGCTAGAGTGGAAAAAATGATGGGATGGCGGCGCAAGCTCCTTGTAAATATGGAATACCGACTGCACTTCTAGAGTGGTAAAAATAATGATGGGACGGCGGCGCAAGCTCCTTGTAAATATGGACTACGGACCGCCCTGCTAGAGTGGAGAAAATAATGATGGGACCACGGCGCAAGCTCCTTGTAAATATGCCCAAGTTCCTTCAAAAGCCACTGAGGTCACAGCACCAGAACTTCCATTCATGACTTGTGTTTCCTCTTCTTAATATCGGAGTCGGTCTCATGATATTGGTTGAATTTCTGGTTGCTTCAGTGACCTTTGACCTAGTGAGATTGTCTTTGAGATTCAGGGCCTCATTTACGAGGCACTACCGGCACACTGCGCCACTGGGGCATCATTTGTTTCTACTCACCGGTGGCACAGTGTGGCAGCCCACATGTACAAGACCGTGCAAAGCCACCTTCCCTTGTAAATATGGACCTCTTTCAGGAATAACACTGCGTGAAAAGGGCGTTCCATGGGTGTTCCTTGTGGTGTTCCCACACAACACCCATGGAATCCAAAGGAGTCTGACACATTCCCAGATTTACAAGTCTGAGAATGCGTCAGATTCCTACTCCACCTCAGGGGAGGGGGCGTAAAAGTGATGCAACAGAGAGAAATATCTTTATTTCTCCCTGTTTTTCCTCTTTCTATGCAGCACACATAGGGGCTTATTCACAAGCCCCTAGCACCACCAGATTGTCACTTTCAGTGGCGCTCCAGTGGCGCTGTCCCCTTTTGGATACATACAAGGCGGCGCTAAGCCACTTTTCGTGGCTTTATGTCACCTTGTAAATATGGCCCCATCTGTGGGGTTTTCTGCGGTAGAGGGGCATGCACTGGGTGTTGCTGTGGCCGTTTCCATGCAACACCCATTGCTTTTGATGCTGCCCCAGATTTACGAGAAACATAAACCTGAGGCAGCGCCAAAAACGAATGCCACCCCAGGGGTGGCGTTTGAGTGGCACAACACAGAGGAATTATTTTATTTCTCCTTGTTTTTGCTTTTTCTATGTGTGCTGCATTCTTCAGGACACATGTATAGAGCAGCCATCTGTGCGCCCGCGCAGGAGGAGAGGACAGAAAGGGTCTGTATCTTGTGGATAGCGTGCATTGCTGCCCTTGCCCGATGGCGCAGGCCGGAGCGGCATGGCACTTGCTGCACCATGGGCCTTGTAAATGATGCCCACAGTGTCATGACATCACTTGGAATTAGCTGGACCAGTTGTTTGAGCCAAGGCCTCAAGACATATCGATACCCTGGAGGTCACGACATGAAGTCATGCGAGGGCCTCCTCCGCCTTTCACCCATCTCAGCCACGGAAACTACTGAAGCATTAATGTAGCGCTTCATGGTATGAGTAATGAGTAATGCACTGAGGGCCTGTGAAACGGATGCAAAGCATCAAGCATTCCTTTCCCATCATTCTGGGAACTGCAGTTTTCGAGTACTTATATAGGCTTATTAACGTTATAATATTAAAATGCTTTCATGGATGACAAATTAATGTTTGCAGCCCAAACATTTTGCAGAAACATTGAAGGGAACAATTTACATCACTTGAAGTCCTGCCTTGTTCTTCCTCTCTCTGGGGGTGGGTGGGAGGGCAAGAGAAGTGGAATCACACAGTTGTCAAGAGGCCCTGAGCCGAGCCTGGCTGACACCCTTGGCTAGGGCTGTCGCTTTGTATTCCGGACATTTGTAAATCATCACATTACACAAAACTGGTAATTTTCACTTTGATGTCTTATTACAAACCCGTAACTGCTTTGCTCTACTGGTGATGAAGTGTCACTCATAATGGCACGCATAATCCTTACAATGCCACTAAAAACATTTGTTTCAGTCCTTGTTTGGGCAGTGAAAGCTGCCGTTTCAGGCCTCTTGGGCACCGGCCGGCCCCGTGTGCAGTGCACAAGGGACAGCCTGGTGCACAAGAGGCCTGAAACAGCAGCTTTCCTACGGCCCTATCCTGAGTGTGCCCGATCTCGGAAAACACTAAACAGGGTTGGGTCTGGATGACCAGGCCTGACCCTGCTTAGCACTTCCGAGATCGATCGGGTACATTCAGGACTCCGCAGGTCACCGACCTCCACATCAGCAGAAATCCTGTATTTTTTCAATTCTGCAGAATTCCACTGAGTCGATCTCCATCAACTCTGCACAGGGCTAGTCATAAGACAAGACTTAAGACCTAGGAGCTGTCACCGCCAGGGTCAAATGTCGTCCCTATGATCCATGGGTAGGGCTGACGTGGCCGGTGTAGAATTTAAAAATTGCTTGGACCTAGCTTAATGCTTTAGATATCGAGACAACTGTTTGAAAACTTCCACCAAGGCCATGTGGTGGGTTGGGTCCCGGGAGTGTCTACAGGTTCCACAGTATTAACTGCTCGTTTGAGTGCCTGCTTGAGGTCATCGGGTCTTTCTGAAACAGCAGGGTGAGAGAGCAATGGGGGGTACACCAAAGTGTAAGAAATAACCAATAAACAATAACCAGTTGTAGGAAAGTGCCACTGTTGGCATGGTTACCACCCCACACTTTTTGCCTAGTGTTGATGCCAACTTTGATTGAAAGTGTGCTGGGACCCTGCTAACCAGGCCCCAGCACCAGTGTTCTTTCCCTAAAACGGTACCTTTGTTTCCACAATTGGCACTGCCCTGGTACACAGTTAAGTCCCTTTTTAAACATACACATGGTACCAAGGGCCCTGTGGCCAAGGAATGTCCCTAAGGGCTGCAGCATGTATTATGCCACCCTCAGGGACCCCTCACTCAGCCCACGCACACTGCCTTGCAGCTTGTGTGTGCTGGTGGGTAGAAAAAGGCAAAGTCGACATGAAACCCCTTTCAGGGTCCCATGCCCACAAATCACTGCCTGTAGCATAGGCAAGTCACCCCTCTAGCAGGCCTTACAGCTCTAAGGCAGGGTGCACTATACCAAAGGTGAGGGCATAGCTGCATGAGCAATATACCCCTACAGTGTCTAAGTCTATTCTTAGCCATTGTAAGTGCAGTGTAGCCATAGTCAGTATATGGTCTGGGAGTTTGTTATTACAAACTCCACAGTACCAAAATGGCTTCACTGAATACTGGGAAGTTTGGTATCAAACTTCTCAGCACAGTAAACCCACACTGATACCAGTGTGGGATTTTTTTTTTAAATGCACACAGAGGGTATCTTAGAGATGCCCCCTGTATGTTAGTCCAACTGGCAGTAGGCACTATCAGTGCCAGGAAACTCCTTCCCTGGCACTGATAGCGGTCTCCCCGCCCTCTCTCCAGAGTCCTCCCCCACCCTCCCCCTCCCGACTTCCCTCCGACAGCCACATGCGCACACATACACACTCATACACACACACATACCCACATCCACCCACGCATGCACACATACATACCCACACACCGCAACACACACTAACATACATTGTCGCACACACGCATTCACAACGCACAACAGACACATAAACTCACATTCAGTCATACACGCACGCATTCCACGTGACTCACACCCACATGCATGCATACAAAAACAGACACACACCCTACACAGTCACACACACCCCCAGACACGCACACAACACCCCCCAGACCCACTCCTGTCGGAGAACCTGACTTACTTGCTTGTAAGGGGTCCTCCGGCTGGAGACGGGACGCGGCGCTGCTGCCAGCTGCAGCGTCCGCCAGCAAAACACCGCCAGGCTGTGTCATGGAACATGATACGGTCGGCTGTGTTTTGCTGGCGTGGCGCTGCTGCCGGCAGCAGCGCCACCTTACCACCGTCCGCCGCCATGATGGTCAACAGAATTCCACCAGCCTTCTGGCGGAATTCTGCCTACGGTCATAATGCGGTTGGCGGCTGGTAGCCATGGCGACGGTATGTTGGCGCCCGTCGCCGTGGCGGTAGGCGGCATTTGCCGCCAGTGCCATAAGAGGGCCTGTATCTCATTTTGATATAGTATATACAGATGCAGCTTCCGACACCAGTCCAACAGAAAACATCAATGAAAAACTGTGGTAGATAAAGGAGGGGGCAATAGTAAAAAGGTCATGGGCGGAGGCAAGATATCATCAGAGACAGAGCCTGAAGAGGCAAGTCTCTAGAAGCCCCAGAGGAGACCCGTATAGCCAATTGACTTGCCCTGGCATGTGGGCGTGGGGGAGGTGATTATTGCTCCACCACGTGTACGGTGTGGGAGCCAGTTCGCTCATGTGGAGTCACGTGTGAACTGTGTGGGAGCCCGCTCACTCTCGCAGAGCTATGCATGTACTGTGTGGGAGCCCACTCACTCTCGCAGAGCTTTGCATGTACTGTGTGGGAGCCAGCTCACTCATGCGGAGTCACGCGTATATTGTGTGAGAGCCAGCTCACTCATGCAGAGCCATGTGTGTACTATGTGGGAGCCAGCTCACTCATGCGGAGCTACGCATGTAGTGCGTAGGAGCCAGCTCACTCTTGCGGAGCTACGCATGTACTGCGTGGGAGCCAGCTCACTCTCGCAGAGCTACGTGTGTACTGCTTAGGAGCCAGCTCACTCTTGCGGAGCTACGCATGTACTGCGTGGGAGCCAGCTCACTCTTGCAGAGCTACGTGTGTACTGCGTAGGAGCCAGCTCACTCTTGCGGAGCTACGCATGTACTGCATAGGAGCCACGTCACTCTTGCGGAGCTACGCATGTACTGCGTGGGAAAAAAGCTCACTCTCGCAGACCTACGTGTGTACTGCTTAGGAGCCTGCTCACTCTTGCGGAGCTATGCATGTACTGCGTGGGAGCCAGCTCACTCTCGTAGAGCTACGTGTGTACTGCGTAGGAGCCAGCTCACTCTAGCGGAGCTACGCATGTACTGCGTAGGAGCCACGTCACTCTTGCGGAGCTACGCATGTACTGCTTAGGAGCCACGTCACTCTTGCGGAGCTACGCATGTACTGCTTAGGAGCCAGCTCACTCTTGCGGAGCTACGCATGTACTGCGTGGGAGCCAGCTCACTCTCGCAGAGCTACGTGTGTACTGCGTAGGAGCCAGCTCACTCTTGCGGAGCTACGCATGTATTGCATGGGAGCCAGCTCACTCTCATGGAGCTACGCATGTACAGCGTGGGAGGCATCTCACTCTTGCAGAGCTGCACATGTACTCGCTTAGCCCGATACAATCTGGGAGATCCAGAGCAATCAAATTGTGCGTACAGGAAAGCGAGGTCAAAACAGGACAGAAACTGTCTGCGCCGCAGCGCACTGCCTGCCCACCTCCAAGCACCCCTTCGGGTGCCAATATTAAATGGCCTGAAGCAGAATAACAAACTGAAACAAATATTAAACACAACAAAAATGTATGGTAAAATCAAACTCTATTTATCTTATGCGAAAGCAGCAAAGAAAGGGTACATTAATATACTGACAAGGCAATTTATAGCTGCGGAGATATTAAGATTGGTGCGGGATGTGAGATGGCATGCTATGACTTATGGGAAATGTGGTTTATTTAAAAAAGTCTATTTTGATTGGCTGCTGTTGAAATTGGTATTAAACAGCAAAGAAGGAGAAGCATAATCCGAAGCCTAGAATTACAGCTGTGCATGGCGTAGGCAGACACTGCTGATGAGGGCAGAGCCCCAGAATGCATTGTTGCTTGCAAGGGATCCTGGGAGATGAGGGCAGAGTCCCAAAATGCAGTGCTGCTTGCAAGGGATCCTGGGAGATGAAGGCAGAGTCCCAGGATGCATTGCTGCCTGCAAAGGATCCTGGGAGATGATACCTGGGAGATGAGGGCAGAGTCTCAGAATGCATTGCTGCTTGCAAGGGATCCTGGGAGATGAGGGCAGAGTCCCAGAACGCAGTGCTGCTCGCAAGGGATCCTGGGAGATGATCCCTGGGAGATGAGGGCAGGGTCCCAGAATGCATTGCTGCTTGCAAGGGATCCTGGGAGATGAGGGCAGAGTCCCAAAATGCAGTGCTGCTTGCAAGGGATCCTGGGAGATGAAGGCAGAGTCCCAGGATGCATTGCTGCCTGCAAAGGATCTTGGGAGATGATACCTGGGAGATAAGGGCAGAGTCCCAGAATGCATTGCTGCTTGCAAGGCATCCTGGGAGATGAGGGCAGAGTCCCAGAATGCACTGCTGCTTGTAAGGGATCCTGGGAGATGATACCTGGGAGATGAGGGCAGAGTCCCAGAATGCATTGCTGCTTGCAAGGGATCCTGGGAGATGATACCTGGGAGATGAGGGCAGAGTCCCAGAATGCATTGCTGCTTGCAAAGGCTCCTGGGAGATGAGAGAAGGGTCCCAGAATGCACTGCTGCTTTCAAGGGAACCTGGGAGATAAGGAGACCCAGGCACCAGGGGCAACCAGGGTGTGCCAGGGTGGGGAGCTGGCAGGGCTCACGGGTCTGGGAACAGGGAGGACATGAGGTCATGTCCAGTTCTAAACGTGAAGCAGAGTTTTCAGCCATGAGTCATGTGTGAACGTCCCCCTCATCCCTAATCTCTTCCGGCCCAGTGTGCCTGGAGGTCAGGCTCCTAATAAGGAGAGATTCCTGCCTGATGAGTGGAAACAAGGACATGTGGGGGCTGATAACTATGTGCTGTGTGCTGAGCCGGGCGTAGCGCCTTCAGCCGAAACTAGGCACTGCAGAGACCCATGTACTGTGTGTGTACTGAGACCAGAGCTACTGCCTGCAGGCAAAGCGAGGCACTGTTGTCTGCAGAGACCCTTGTACTGTGTGTGCACTGAGGCCAGAGCTACTGCCTGCAGCAGAAACTAGGCACTGCGTGCTGTCTGCAGAGGCCCATGTGCTGTGTGTGCACTGAGGCCAGAGCTGTTGCCTGCAACAGAAACTAGGCACTGAGCGCTGTCTGCAGAGACCCATGCACTGTGTGTGAACTGAGGCCAGAGCTACTGCCTGCAGCCGGAACTAGGCACTGCTATCTGCAGAGACCTATGCACTGTGTGTGCACTGAGGCCAGAGCTCCTCCCTGCAGGCAAAACCAGGCACTGCTGTCTTCCGAGACCCATACACTGTGTGGAAGGACTACCATTTGCAGGGAAAACTAGGCACTGCTGTCTGCAGGGATCCCTGTTCTGTGCGTGGACTGAGGCCAGAGCTACTGCCTGAAGCTAAAACTAGGCACTGCTGTCTGCAGAGAGCCATGCACTGTGTGTGCACTGAGGCCGGGTGCAGCGCCTGCAGCCGAATCTAGGCACTGCTGTCTACAGAGATCTATGCACTTTGTGTGGCAGGCCTACTACCTGCAGAGGAAACTAGGCACTGCGCGCTGTCTGCAGAGATCCATGCACTGTGTGTGACGGGCCCACTACCTGCAGAGGAAACGAGGCACGGTGCCCTGTCTGCAGAGACCCATGCACTGTGCGTGAGGCCAGAGCTACTGCCTGCAGCAGAAACTAGGCACTGCTGTCTGCAGAGGCCCATGTACTGTGGGTGCACTGAAGCCAGAGCTCCTGCCTACAGCAGAAACTAGGCACTGCTGTCTGCAGAGGCCCATGTACTGTGGGTGCACTGAGGCCAGAGCTCCTGCCTGCAGCAGAAACTAGGCACTGCTGTCTGCAGAGGCCCATGTACTGTGGGTGCACTGAAGCCAGAGCTCCTGCCTGTAGCAGAAACTAGGCACTGCTGTCTGCAGAGGCCCATGTACTGTGGGTGCCCTGAGGCCAGAGCTCCTGCCTGCAGCAGAAACTAGGCACTGCTGTCTGCAGAGGCCCATGTACTGGGTGTTCACTGAGGCTGGGCGTGGCGACTGCAGCCATATGCCCCTGTAGCCTGGGTACAGATGCAAGGTAGGTAAGAACTCCAACAAGGGACTTCATTAAACCAAGAATCTTTGATAAATTCAGATATAATTATGGAGATGCCCACGAGTGACATCCAATCTGATGTAAACAATTCTTCAGTACAGAGTCGATGGAGTGAAACAAATTGACACAGCAGGTGTGCAAAGGAGTAAAGTTATATTTTTGAATCCAACAAATATGAAAGGTATAACAATGCGGGTTCACAAATTATATCTCCAAATACATTGACATTGCAAAGTTGGAAGCAGCAGGTGGGATCCTCGTGTAACATAAGTCAGCATATCAACAGCCCACTCACAGGACTGTCCCTAGGAGACCTAGGTCCATAAACATATGGGAGATGAGTTGGGTCATGCCTCTACGTTTCGGCCCACTTGTCACCATCGATGAGGCCTTCATCAGGCCTTCAAGTTCATAGGATGAGGAAAAAAAACCCTTGGTAAGTGAAACAGCACTTTTATAAAGCCTCTATTTGAACATCTGTGTGTTAATTCAAAAAAGATAAGAATGATATACCAGCCACCTGGGTACTTAGGGGTGAGTACTCGTAAACATGCTTGACGCTAAAAACCACACAATGTGAACTGCAGAGCCAAAGTGTCAATAACGAATCAAGAAGGTAGTCACCAGACCTAGGTCCACAATCACCAAAGATGTCTGAAACTAAAGACCAACAGTGCCGAAAGGGTGATAAGAAAAAGGTCAGCTGAGAAGCACTTAGGGCCATATGTATGAACACATTTTCCCATAGACACAGAATGGGCAAAACTCCTTGCTACATCTGGCCCTTACGTACTACGTGGAAAACACTTTTTAAAAAAAGCCGGTCAAAGAATCCAGTGAGAATCAAACACGATCTAAAAAGAAAGTCAAAACAATCTAATGTAATATTCTATCGCCAAAAGGGAGCAAACGCGGAGTCTGCTCCTAGCCAGCAGGAGCTTTAAAAATGCTCCTGTCGGCTGGGAGCAGACTTGTGATCTGTTTCCCTGCCCTCAATGATGTGGGCAGGGAAACAGAACACATACTGGTCCCACCTGGAGGGGGCGGCATAAATAGCTGATCCCTCCAGGCGGAAGCAATGCCGTCTTCCGCACCATGCAGAGAGGCAGGTGGGGCAGTGGGGACTTGGTGGTTCCCTGGGTGAGCACCGGGGCACCCACCTATTATAAATTGAGGCCTCAAGGAATGATGTCCCTGGGGCCAAAATAGACTCGGGGAGGGAGCCTGTGAGGCCCAATCCACTTTTGAAAAGGATGTGGCCCCAGGGTCTGGGTGCTCTGGGCCCTATAATGGCTCGGGAGGAGGGCCACCTGCCCCCCCTCCACTTTTATTTTCATTTGGCCCTGGGTAATGAGGTCCAAGGAGCTAAATTAGGCTCAGGGAGGTGGGTCCACACGCCCCTTCCCTGAATTAATTCCTCATCCCCGGGGTATGGGATCTCTGGGGCCTAATAAATCTTGGGAGGAGGCTGTGTGGCCATTCTCCTTTTTTATCACTTTTGGCCCGGGTGGAGGAGGTCCCTGAGATTCAGGAAGACTGGGGAGGGATCACACGCCCCACCTCTCCTGTTTATTTGTATTTGGTCATGAGAGATGGGGTCCCTGGGGCCTAAAATGGTTCGAGAGGGGGTCTTGTGGCCCCTTCCCTTTTTTATTGGCTTTGGCCCCAGGCGATGGGATCACTGAGGCCTGATGAAGCTTGGGGAGGGGGCAGCATGCCCTCCCCTTAGAATCTGGCCAGGGGGATGGGGTCCCCAGGGCCTATTAAGGATCAGGGACATGTAGCGTATGACCGCCACCCCCTTTTTGTTCAATTTGGACCCAGGGGATGAGCTTCCATGCAGCCCTACCCTTAATATATATGTTTTCACCTCAGGAAATGGGGTCCCCTGGACCCAAAGGCCAATCCTACAATAGATTCCCAAAGGCTGCCTGCGGCGTGGGATTGGCTGTCTGCAGGTGGTTGGCTGCATGCCCTGGCATCAGGCCAGGCCCCGTGGCTAACCCCCTGCCACTCACAGCAGAAGGTCCTGTACAGCATAGAGTTGGCTGCCTTTCGGAGGGTTGGCCACAGGGCCGGGCTGCAGGACAGGTCCTGACCCCAACCCCCGCCGTGCACAGCGGGGTTGGATTTACGAAACAAAGGTTAAAGTAACCTTGTAGTTATGTGAAATGTACTATAATATGTGTCCTTAGGTAACTTTAGTTCGCACCCCTGGCACGGCTAATTACCCCATATATTACATCACTTTTGATATCTTCTATGACATCATTGATAATATCACTGCAACATTTGCAATAAAATTATTGATGAGAAAACTATGCATGGCAGGGGCGCTAGTTAGAGTTACCTAGTTTGGACCTGGCTCAGTGTTCTTTTCAGTGAGGATGCAGGTGTGGGCAAAGGGGGGGTGGGGAAGGAGACCACAAGGAATGTATTTTCCTACAGAGGGTGTTTTCCACACTCCTGTCACTCTCCAAGCTTTGAAAGTGTATCCATGCAAGGCTCCAGCAAGGGGGGCTTTTCAATGTCAACAGTCACTGGGTGCGGTCCCCAGAATGGAAACCACAGGTTGTCAGGCTGCCTTTAAGGAAAACATCCCTCTGAAGAGGGTCTTTGTACAGTGGGGGGTGCCCTGACCTCCTGAGGCCCCACCGCCTCCCCCTCACTCTCTTGGACCTGTCCCCGGAAACTTTGGGAAAACATTCCCCTCAGGATGTGGGAGGAGCTGCACCCAGCCTCAGAAAACGGTATCATCCAAAACAGGAAGTGGCTGCAGGGACCCGGGTCCAAGGCACCATGAGGGCGGTGGAGTGTACCGTGAAGGCCTCTCATGGATGTATGAGGTATTTGCATTGCATCAACCTAGCCACGAGGCAGCATAGCGCTGTACTGGGTCAAAGACAAGCATAGAGTTAAGGAGAGGGCGTGGGTTATGGGTGGGTAATGCACTGTGATGTGGTGTTCTTTAAAGAGGGGCGTCTTTAACCCCTTCCTGAACTGGAGAAGCTCTGGGGCGACTCCTGATGAATCATGGAGGTTCACATTCCAGGTGCATGCCTGGCAGAAGTCCTCTCATCCGGGAATACCAGGTGTGCACTTAAAGTGAACCATTCTGCAGCGGACATAGGGTCTGTGGAGGTGGAGGGGGGAGGGGTGGACACTGGGCAGAGGTTAGTACTGCAGGGAGGGCCTGGCCTCTAAGGGTTGACCTCCTAGTGGTCCAGCAGGTGTTAGCAGCTGAGGCTGAGATGGAGCATCTGCTGGGGTGGAGGGACGATAAGAAGGAAAGGGTAAGCAGAGGGGAGAGTGTTCCTCCACCCACCTCTGCGATCGGAGCCCAGGACCACTGACATCTACCACCAAACTCTCCTTAAAACACTCTTTACCAAGAAACATCTCAGGGGCCACTGGGTCTGTCTAGGGTGGCAGCTCTGCCCGAAGGAAATTGGATCTGTGAGTCTGACAGGGCCTTTAAAAGAAATAACCGAAAGGTAACTCTGTTTGAAAAGATGAATACCTTCAGAGCTGCCAAGTGGAGAAACTTTCAGCCAGTCCTGGTGTGTCGGCCAACAGTGCACTGCATTGTGGGTCTTGTAGGTGTACTGTCAGCACTCAGGGGCATATTTATGAGTTTTTAGAGCAGGGCAGCGCAGCCAGTCACCTTGTGGGGCGGCCCTGCATCACAGGGAAAGGGCAGGAGGGTGCCATATTTAAGCAAAATTGTAAATTTCGGTCCTTCCCCCTGCGCTGGTGCCCTTTTGACAGCCTAGCGCCAATGCAGGCACCCTTCAGCAGGGTGCAAGGGGGCCTGTGTTGCATACAGGATTGTTTTTGTGCAGCAATAGAAAACTTCCTGCACAAAAATTATCCTGAGAGGCGTTTTCCTCTTTTTTTTATGTGTGCTGCAGAATGCAGTTGAAATGGAAAGAGTTAAAAATTAGAAAAACAGTGATATTATTCCTTGTTACACCTCACCTGGGGAGACGTAAGGCTTTGACGCATCTCCAGATATGCAAGACCTTGTAAATATGAGGATGAGCCAAAATCCATGAGTGTTGCTGGGAACACCCACTGCAGTGCCCATGGAACGCCTCCGTGGCACACACTAAGGTAATGCAGAGATTTCCGCTGCCGCGCCTCACTCCATGTTTATGAGGCCATTCAAAGAGGCTTTGCGCAGGTTCAGAAATATGATTTAGCAGTTTGCGCTGCCGTTACGTCACAACAAGTGATGCAACAGCGGCACAAGGGCCTTGTATATTTGGGCCTATGTATGAGAGCTAACATCCTAGCATCCACCATGCCCTTGGATAAAAAGCTGGGCTGGCTAGAATTGCCAGTTGGGAAAAATAATATGAAAAATAAAAGGCAGAAATGAATATGAATTTTGTTTAAAGTGTTCCGGGCGTCTGCTGAAGCCCCTCATGCATTCTGGTTCCTTTGCTGATAAGCGGTGGCGCAGGTACCATTGGTGCAGCAGGTGCAGTGGCACCGGGTCCCGTGGACCCTGCCTCCTGCTTTGTTTACTACTCCAAGAGCGGTCACAGAGGACTCCTTGGGCCTCGTGTCATACGAGCTTCGCTACCGCTTACAATATGTTTTTAGGAGCATGTTTACAAAGAAATGGCGGAGGGCAGCGCTGCAAGTCCTTCTGCTACACTGCGTAGCGCTGCCCTACACCAATTGGAAAGGGCAGCAATGCGCGCTGTTTAAGATATGCGGTGCACTCCTGTCGTTTCAGCCAGCGCTGGTGCACAGTGGGCTGCCTCGCGCCAGCCCAGGCACCCTGGGGTCTGCGTCGTTGGCAGGATAGCTTTGTGCAGGAACGGCCACATGGAGAGAGGAAAAAGCGAGGAGAAATAAAGATATTCTCCTTGTTGCCCTTTCCCGGGGAGGCGTAAGGGCTTGACGCACACCAGGTTTACAAGTTCTTTTAAGTCTGGAGCAGGTCAAAATCTTTGTGAGTTGATTGGGAAACCCAAGGCAATGCCCATGGAACACCTCCTTGACGAAAAGTAAGGCGACGCAGTAACGTGCGCACTGTTGTCTTACACAATATCCAAGAGGCCATTCAAAGGAACACAGAGGGGCACATTTATGACAGTGGCGTTGCACCCAGTGCAGCATCACTTTTCTTGCGCCCCGTAGCGCCCCCAAACGCCACCATGTGTGCGCTGCATTTAATATACGGCACACCATGGCAGAAGTTAGGGATCTAGCGTCAGAATTTGCTATGCTAGTTCGGTGCTTTGCAGGGTTAGTGTCAATTCTGACGCTAACCTTGCAAAGGCCACTGAGGCCCATTGTACCCACTGGAAGCCTCCCTTTAACGCCTGCTCTGAGCAGAGGTAACAGTGCCGAAACAGACGACGCACAGAAATCTCTCCGGTTTCCTTGCGCCCTGTTTCTTCAGCCCCTTGCCGGGGGACGCCGCCTTCATACATCATACCTGGCGCAGGCACAATGTGGCGCAAGAGGTTTTATTTCTGCGGTGCACGCATTGCGCCACTTTGTAAATCTGGTGCAGCGATTCTGCCCTCGGGGGCCGCATGAGCGTAACATGACGCCAATGTGTGGCGAGGAGCGCTGGGCTCCTAAATCTAACCAGGAGCTCTCTGGGCTTTGTGGTTCACTCATAAACGTGGCCCGTGGAGCTCATTCCAGGAGGGAATACCGCAGGACATTGGCTTTGTTCTTGTTCTTTTACAAGACGTCTCTTTCGGCGATCTCACTCCAAACATGGTCTCTCCTGGTCAAGTATAAACCGTAGGTACTGTCACCAGTTCAAGCCCCCCCGCTTCTCGGTGCAGCCGGTACTTCTAGGGGGTGCCACCAGGCAGTGGCAACTTGGGGGGCCCTGCAGAGGACATGGAGGGCCCCTCTCCTCTCCGCACTCACTCGGCAGGACTTAGCCCATTGTGCTGCGCTGAGCTCCCCACCCCCCGCAGCACGGGGCTGCGGGGGCCTTTGTTGCGCCACTGCCACCAAGTCCCTCTAAAATCTTCCAGCATCTTAGCAACAGTTACAATCCAACACATTATTTCGACAAATTTGTTTTTTTTCATTTTGGGAGCGTCCAATGACTTTATCTTGTAGGGGGAGGGGCGGCTTGTCTATTGCAAAGTTTAAGACTTATTGTACCAGAGGGGACGTGCCAAGGCCTGCCAGGGGTCAGGACAATGTGCACAAGGGATGAAGGAGCTTCCGGGTCCGGGGCAAAGCGGTGTCTGCAGGAGGGGCCACGGGAAGGGGTGCCAGCCTGGGGACAGAACAGCGTACCCCCGAGTAAAGGGCAGGCTGGGGTAGAGTAACAGTACCTCACAGTACCCATGGAGGGTCATTGATGGAGCAGCCAGGGGACAGTCCAGAGTAACCCAGGAGTGGAGGACAGGCTGGGATAGAGTAACAGTACCTCACAGTACCTACGGAGGATCACTGATAGAACAGCCAGGGGACAGCCCAGAGTAACCCAGGAGTGGAGGACAGGCTGGGATAGAGTAACAGTACCTCACAGTACCTATGGAGGGTCACTGATGGAGCAGCCAGGGGACAGGGCAGATTAACCCAGGAGTGGGGGACAGGCTGGGATAGAGTAACAGTACCTCACAGTACCTATGGAGGGTCATTGATGGAGCAGCCAGGGGACAGTCCAGAGTAACCCAGGAGTGGAGGACAGGCTGGGATAGAGTAACAGTACCTCACAGTACCCATGGAGGGTCACTGATGGAGCAGCCAGGGGACAGGACAGAGTAACCCAGGAGTGGAGGACAGGCTGGGATAGAGTAACAGTACCTCACAGTACCCATGGAGGGTCATCGATGGAGCAGCCAGGGGACAGTCCAGAGTAACCCAGGAGTGGAGGACAGGCTGGGATAGAGTAACAGTACCTCACAGTACCTATGGAGGGTCATTGATGGAGCAGCCAGGGGACAGTCCAGAGTAACCCAGGAGTGGAGGACAGGCTGGGATAGAGTAACAGTACCTCACAGTACCTATGGAGGGTCATTGATGGAGCGGCCAGGGGACAGTCCAGAGTAACCCAGGAGTGGGGGACAGGCTGGGATAGAGTAACAGTACCTCACAGTACCTATGGAGGGTCATTGATGGAGCGGCCAGGGGACAGGACAGAGTAACCCAGGAGTGGAGGACAGGCTGTGCTAGAGTAACAGTACTTCACAGTACCTACGGAGGATCACTGATAGAGCAGCCAGGGGACAGGGCAGAGTAACCCAGGAGTGGAGGAGGACAGGCTGGGGCAGAGTAACAGTACCTGAGAGTACCTATGAAGGGTCATTGATGGAGCAGCCAGGGGACAGGGCAGAGAAAACCCAGGAGTGGATGACAGGCTAGGGTAGAGTAACAGTACTTCACAGTACCTATGGACGGTCACTGATGCAGCAGCCAGGGGACAGCACAATGCCACCCAAGAAGAGAGAGCATTCTGGGGCAGAGTAACAGTACCTCCAGGAAGAGCATATCAGGGCCAGGTTGGGGCAGAGTAACAGTACCTCCAGGTAGAGCATCCCTGGGCCAGGTTGGGGAAGAGTAATAGTACTCAAGGATTGGTATACCTGGACCAACCAGGGGTCAGGACAGTGTAACCAAGGACGCGAGGGCAGTCGCTGTGGGGCAGAGTTACTGCAGCAGCAGGGGTTGTCAGGGCAGTCACAGCAGGGGGTGAACAGGTATTAATACTTGTCCTACGGAGGAGACGTCTCGGGGCTGACAA
Organism: Pleurodeles waltl; assembly: GCF_031143425.1. NCBI lineage: Eukaryota > Metazoa > Chordata > Amphibia > Caudata > Salamandridae > Pleurodeles > Pleurodeles waltl. The sequence goes on from NC_090448.1 coordinate 1,192,241,114, forward strand.
GCACCTTGAACAGGGTAACCAGAGACCAGAGCCTAAGAAGAGGGGTACTCTGGTACCCCAGCAGGGCTGGTGGAGAGTCCCTGTGCAGACGAGAAATCATCCCAGGGCCTGTAAGGCTCACTCAAGAAAACTGCGTGCGCGCATGCGCAGTGCAGCCCAAGATAGGGGTACTCTGGTACCCCAGCAGGGCTGTGGAGAGTCCCTGTGCAGAAGATACACCCCCCAGGGCCTGTCAGGGGCCTCAGAAGAGACCTCCGTGCGCGCATGCGCCGTGCAACCTGCGATCCTACTGCTTTTAACAAAGGTCCCTGAATTCTGCTCTGTGGATTTCGCTGGTAAAAGGACACAAACCCCTCCCTCACGCGAGAGGCATCGTCATCAGAGCCTTGTTGCTCACCTCAGGCAGCTGGTGCGGGCTGGGGTGGGCCCGACATGTCAGGACCTCTGAGGGTGCTAAGTGTTCTGGGAGATAGAAGTAACCTTCTCCAGTCAGCCCTCCTACTGGGGGCTCCCCACATTAAGCACAAGAGGGCTGTGACCAGCATGTCCCCCCCCGGTGCGCACGTCTGGGGGCTCCTGCAGGCCCTCATCGGGTGGGAGATCGGAGCTGGATGAGACTCCCCTACAGGTAGGAGTGACCGAAGGTACTCACGCGGGGTACCTCCCCGTGGAGCCAACGCGCTCGTGTTATTACTCACTATCCCCGGTGCTCTGGCTACGCAACACTGATGGAACAACTACTGACCCGTAGCGCCCCTGCACACAACCCCGGAGACCGCCCACTGTCCTGGCAGGCTTCCCTCGTGGCACTAGGGCAGGGGACCGGGCAGGCCCCACCTACTCACTCCTCATTGTAATTGGTAAAGTAGACTTCCCTTAAGTTTCTGCTTACATCTCTGTCACCTGTTTACATTAACAGCAGCCAATGCTTGTTGGATTCTGACTGTTCGACCTATTTCTAACCTCTCTGTCCTCCTCTTCATCTTTCTCGGCCCCTCTGTCACTTCTTTTCCTCTTTCATTGGATCAGTGTTTCAGCTCACCTTTCCTCTTCAGGCCTCATTCCTTGTTCTTCTGCCTGTTTCTGCCCTGTCTTTCCTCTGTTTTCTCTGTTTCTGCACTGTTTTTCCCCTGATTTCT